>NC_088910.1:50075530-50700530 GCF_963576675.1 Euphorbia lathyris
TGAAGACAGAAAAAATTGCCATAAAGTGAAGACAGAAACCACGCAGAGGTGTAGTAGACAAGAAGGCTGTCATTGGGGGGACCCTGCTTTGAGACTCTATTACCTATAGGGGATATCAGTAAAACGTGATATGAGGAAGTTAATGGCAAACTAAAACATAGTATTTATAGTCCCTACCACAACACTAAACCATGATCATTATTGTTAGGGCTGGTACACCATCAACAATTTAATTCTGACTAACCAAAAAGTATCCATAGGTCCCTAATTATTCTTTTATTCCGTCTCATTAAGTTATTGACACTAGTTAGCTTAGTTGATGAATCTTTATTGGACCACCTTCTAGTAAGTCCTTCCCTCTCAACAACAACAGGAGAACAATCTTTATTGGATGAAACTTTCTCAGCTACAGGTCTAGAAAACTCAGTTTTAAACATAGAACTAGGTTAACAAAGCATTATTCATTTCATCTAGCAAAAGAGAAGAGGAAACTGCTAAACATAAAAAGCTACTTTACAGGCCAGAAGCATATATTCCTTTTGGTTATTTTTTAACACAAATAGATTGTTTCTTACATAGATTTTGCAAATGACAAATTTCTTTAGAGTAGTAATAGACAGAAAAAAACTGAATACTCTGCTCATCTGAGAAGAACAAACCATATTGAGACGTACCAGTGAATTGAATCCTAGTATTGTTCTTGTGGTGTAAATTTGGAGTGCCTCTGTTTTTTAGTCGAATTGATGAGTAACAAGAAGGACAATAAACATGTTTTAACATGAACATCTAAATGTAAATTTGTGCAGACAACATAATAATAGATTTTCAATCCCACATAAGACAACCTCATCACATTTTACACCACATGAACAACATCAGGATTCAACTCATTGGCTTAAGTCTCAATAGAAAGGAAATTCACCCTTAACTAAATAACAAAATAATTGCAATTTAGAAGGATTCTATTTCTTACTAAGATAAAACCTTAAATTTAATGGAATAAACTATAATGATCAGTTCCCCTAAAAATTGAAGAAACTCTAATGATCAATTGCCCTAAAAATTGAATGGAAGAACAATCTCTAATAACCATACATAAATTTAACCCTAAATTTGACATAATTTACCAATCAGATCAACAGATAAGAGAAGAATAGAAACGATAGAATAAAAAAATTCATACCGTAGTAAGCATCAGAGGAGAGGAGATCGCAGATACAGCATAGTCGGAGTGCAGGACCGATTGCGATGAACTTTTAGAAAAGAGTGATAGCGATCAGTTCCCCTAAAAATTGAAGAAACTCTAATGATCAATTGCCCTAAAAATTGAATGGAAGAACAATCTCTAATAACCATACATAAATTTAACCCTAAATTTGACATGATTTACCAATCAGATCAACAGATAAGAGAAGAATAGAAACAGAATAAAAAAAATTTCATACCGTAGTAAGCATCAGAGGAGAGGAGATCGCAGATACAGGATAGTCGGAGTGCAGGACCGATTGCGATGAACTTTTAGAAAAGAGTGATAGCCGATGATTTTCTTTTATTCTAGATAGTTGAATCCCAATCCTTCTTGGCTAAAGAGTTGGATGGGTACATCTTCTTTGTTTTGCTAAATCGTTTCTTTAGCTCCAAAATAAGGGGGGAAATAACAAGAGAGGGAAAAAAATTAGTGTTTCCCGCCAAAATAAAATGAATAAATAGTCAAATTGATTCTTTAAGTTAGTATGAATGGTCAACTTAACACAAATCAATATTTGAGTATCAATTTAGTCCTCAAAGTTGGCACGAGAGGTCAAATTCATACATAATCAAATCAACCTTGAAAATATAATATATTTTTTTATACCCAAACTATATAATTTTTACATTTTGATACCTGAAATCAATTTTTATACTTAAAACTACTATATTCTGAATTCAATTAATTTTATCTAAAAATTGGATCTATATAAACAAAATATACCCGAAATTTATTTCTGCTAAATCGTTATGCAGTTCGGAGAATATAATAATTTTTACGGTAAATAATTAATTATTTCGTTACTTTTGACATGCACACTATTTAGTTCTCCTATTTGGAAAAATATTTTATAAGGTCCTTATCCTTTGTCACTGTTAACCCTTTAGTCATTCTATCTATTCCTTTAAACTTTTAATCGTTATATTTGGCATAAATAGATAGACAGACAGAAAATAGCAGGATAATATGGTCATTTTGTATTGTATTATGGTTGTCCTGAAAGCTAAAATATGTTCAGTTATCTAAAACAAATGACCAAAGGGTTATTGACAAAAGATAGAGACCTTATAATATGTTTTTTAAAATACGAGGGACTAAAAACTGTGTTACGTAAAAAGATGAAATTATTCACCCTAATTTTTAAGCAAAAAAATCGATTTCATGTATCAAAATGTAAAAATGATATAATTTGGATGTTAAAAATATATTATATTTTCAGGACTGATTTGATAATGGGTTAATTAACCTTTCGTGCCAACTTTAAGACTGAGTTGATTCTCAAAGATTGATTTGGAATATTTTATTATTCACCCTAATCTGTATTTACTGTAACACTTAATAAAAGTGTTGCCATTTATCTGCGTTAAATTAGTTTTTCGTATCTATTGCAACACTTTATAAGCAGTGTTGCAATTGATCCAAATTAGTCATATAAATTGCAACATATTAAGGGCAACACATTTATTTTGTATTGCTATAGACCATATATGGTGTAGTGATGTTTTTTCATGTACGTCAGATTACCAAAAACCATCTGGTTCCAATCTTTCAAGCAAGGAACCAAATCAGCCAGCCCCTCCTGTATTCTGGTATGTTTAGACCAGGTTTCATTAAAGAATTCTTCAAATTTGTCGTGCAAAAGCTGAAGGAATTAAAGGCTAACGTATAGCATCGGAAATATAAAAATTTTAACCTTTTTCCATTAACCTAAGATCCGTTAATCGTTATTTCATATAAAGAGGGATAGAAGGAAATACCTTAATGAAGATCTATCTACCGTTACAATCGAAGTGTCCACAACTCTTACTCCGAGTTCCCAAGCACAAGACAAAACACAACCCAAATCAAGTTAGATATCAACCGTATGAAAGCAATCAAGAATAGATTGCCTCTAACAATTCAACACAAGATCAAGGAATAAAAGAAAGAGATGAAAATCAATTGAATCGATAGGAAGCGGTGAATATCTCGTCCTCGGCTAGGGGGTCGAAAATTCTCTCTCCTGGAATGCTTGTGTGTTTCGAAAATCACAATGAGGGGGGTATTTATATTCTCTTGTATCTAAACCCTAGTTAGATAGAATTAGGTTACTTAATAAGAATTTAATTCGGAATAGAATTCTTAATTATTATCTATTAATATATCTAAATATAAAGATAATAATAATAACCTTATTTGATAATAATAGGAGTAATTTTAATCTCATTAAAACTCCTAATTTAATTATCCTTTTATTAATTTAATTCATAATCCTAATCTAATTAGGATTGATAAAATCAAATTAATTATTTATGTATTTAATACATAAATTTCGCCCCCCCCCCCCCCCCCTTTAGTTACTAGGCCCTATTGGGCTCAGTAGGGCTTCCATCAATTAATTAACATCTGTTTCTCTTTTGGGCTCCAAGTCTTATGTGTGACCCATTAGGTTCTTATTGCTTCTAGCCGTATGTAACTATTAAATTAATTTTCACAGAATTATATTTAATCTTTACATAACGGAATGAGTACGCGAAATGTGATTAGCAAATCCGAAACATTCCCCCAGAGCTATAAGAAGACAGGTTGATTCTGTCATTGACCTTTTTGTATTAGTTACGGTATAATTCAATCCTTTATCAGCTACATCCTTGAACTGAATCTTATGACTATGGATAATGTCAAGTCACATATAGCGAGACGTTCGTTTTACTTGTACAGGCCGAGTCAACTCCAATTAGATAGGTTAAGTGAAATCTGTATTTCAAGTCTTAAGTTATCACCTTGCAAGGATTTAGAGTCGAGTCTTCCACAAACGATCCATGGATGTATCTCCCATTTATCGGGAGTGATAAATGCTGAATCCAATGTATAATTATCCTGCAATTACTTCCTGTGATACCCAACGTCTGCCGTTCACACCCCAGAGTCATCTCTGTTAAGGATCGTGTTACAACAGGATCAAAGTATCACATTCCGTAATCCAGAATGACCAATTAACATTCCTTTGAGTCTGAGGATTACTTATAGCTATTAATACCAATGAGATGAACATGTGACAATGATGAATCTACCCATCCTGTTATCTCAATTTGGGTCCCCAATCCTAATGAACTCCTTTTCATTGGATCCAAGTAACTGTCCAGATATCTGTATATATGAAGCTTGTGAGATCAGCTTTCTGTCGGGACAGAAGACATTGTTACATGCAAGTCTCAACAGTGATATGTCAATCCTAAACATATTACTTGACTTGGGGTGGTTTTAAGTTTATTAGTTTATTATAAAGTTTCGTCTCACTTCATGCTTGTATGAACACTTTATAATCACTTTAAACAAACTTATGGATTTCCTTTTATTAGACTTTATTTAGTTCTTAAAAGGGATTGCCTTTATACAGTTATGAAACCATATCTCATTAAAACAAATGATATAAAGAACACTTCATTTACATTGAGTTTATCCTAGAACAATTGTCTATAGGACACTAAACCCCAACATACTCCCACTTGGACTAAAGCCAATTGTTTCTACAACTTATCCCAGTAGAACTAAGATGACGATCATGTACTTTCTGGGTTAAGGGCTTTGTCACCGGATCTGCAACGTTGTCCTCTGTAGTTACTCTTTCTATTCTCACATCTCCTCTTGCCATAATTTCTCTTATAATGTGGTATCGCTTCAGGTAATACTTGGATGCATTATGAGACCGTGGTTCCTTTGCTTGCGCAATGGCTCCATTGTTATCATAGTACAGTGTAATGGGATTTACAATGTCAGGCACCACACCAAGTTCTGTAATGAACTTTCTAATCCAAACCGCTTCCTTTGCTGCTTCCGCAGCAGCGATATACTCTGACTCGGTCGTAGAGAAAGCTACGCTTCCCTGCTTGGAACTCTTCCAACTGACCGCGCCCCCATTCAAGATAAACAGGTATCCTGATTGGGATTTAAAATCGTTCTCGTCTGTGAGATGACTGGCATCTGAAAATCCTTCTATTTTCAGATCCCCTTCTCCGTACACTAGAAACATGTCCTTAGTTCTTCTCAGTACTTAAGGATTTTCTTGACGGCATTCCAGTGCTCGTCTCCCAGATTACCTTGGTAATGACTCGTCAAACTTAACGTGAACGCTACGTCAGGTCTAGTGCATAGCATAGCATACATAATCGAATCGATTGTGCTGGCGTACGGGATTACAGCCATACGCTTCTTATCATCTTCGGTTTTAGGACATTGATGATTGTTTAACTTTACTCCATGTACCATGGGTAAGTTACCTCATTTCGATTCAAGCATGCTAAACCGCTTTAGCACCTTTTCAATGTATGTAGCTTGTGAAAGACCAAGCAGTCTTCTTGATCTATCTCTGTAGATCTTTATACCAAGTATATAAGCTGCTTCACCAAGGTCATTCATGGAGAAGTTACCTGATAACCATACTTTAACCGACTGTAGTAGAGCTATGTCATTTCCCATTAATAATATATCATCCACATATAATATCAGAAATGCTACAGAGCTCCCACTTGCTTTCTTGTAAATGCAAGCTTCTTCGCAATTTTGTTCGAAACCAAATTGTTTTATGGTTTCATCAAAACGCTTGTTCCAGCTTCTAGATGCTTGCTTGAGTCCATAAATGGATCTCTGAAGTTTGCAAACTTTGTTTGCATCCTTTGATATGAAACCTTCAGGTTGCATCATGTATACATCCTCGAGCAGGTTTCCGTTTAGGAAAGCTGTTTTCACATCCATTTGCCAAATATCGTAATCGTAGTGAGCGGCAATAGCAAGCATTATTCTGATTGATTTGGACATAGTCATAGGAGAGAAAGTTTTGTCATAATCAATTCCTTGCTTCTGACGATATCCTTTCGCTACTAACCTAGCTTTGTAGGTGCTAACCTTTCCATCCATGTCAGTCTTCTTTTTGAAGATCCACCTGCACCCAATGGGTTTTATCCCTTCGGGTGGATCAACCAAAGTCCACACTTGGTTGGTGTACATGGAATCTATCTCAGAATCCATGGCCTCGAGCCATGCTTTAGAATCTGGACTAGTAAGAGCCTCTTCGTAGTTTTCGGGTTCGTCGTCTAACACGGGAACCTCATCATCATCTCCCACTAGAAAACCATATCTAACTGGGAGTTCACGAACTCTTTGTGATCTACGAATAAGTGGCACTGGAGTCTCATCTAATGGGACTATTTCGGGTACCTCAACCGCTTCTGTTGTTTCAGTCAGTGTTTCTTCTTCTTGAACTTCATCAAGTTCAATCATGCTTCCCTTTTCTGTTTCTTCGAGAAACTCTTTCTCCAAGAAGGTTGCGTGCTTGGATACTATTACTTTCTGATCATCTGGATGATAGAAGTAATACCCTACGGTTTCCCTGGGATATCCAATGAAGAAACATTTGTCAAATTTAGAATCTAGTTTGTCGGACGCAATGCGTTTGACAAATGCTGAACAACCCCATACTCTCATGAATGAGAACACGGGTTTCCTACCAACGAACAATTCATATAGTGTGGAACTGGCGGATTTAGTTGGTACTCGATTTAGGGTGAAGAGGGCAGTTTCTAAGGCATAGCCCCGGAATGTCTTTGGAAGTAAGGCTATGCTCATCATGGATCGTACCATATCTAGTAAGGTACGATTCCTCCTCTCAGATACACCATTGTGTTGTGGTGTACAGGGAGGTGTCCATTGTGAGCATATCCCACATTCAGTTAGATAATTCAGAAAATCATCTGAAAGATATTCGCCACCTCGATCGGATCGAAGTATCTTTATTTTCTTTCCTAATTGATTTTCTACTTCATTCTTGAAGCATTTGAATTTCTCAAAAGCTTCTGACTTGTGCTTCATCAAATAGATATAACCATATCGGGTATGGTCGTCTATAAAGCTTATGAAGTATCTGAATCCTCCTCTTGCTTGGACTAACATAGGACCGCATACATCTGAATGAATAAGTCCTAGAGTGTCTGATACACGATCACCTTTATTGCTAAAGGGTGTCTTTGTCATTTTACCTTTTAAACATGCTTCGCATGTTTCCAATGATTCAGGATCAATTGGATCTATAAGCCCATCTTGATGTAGCTTTAGCATGCGTCTTTTGTTTATATGGCCTAAACGACAATGCCATAAGTAAGTTGAATTATCTAGCTTATGTCTTTTGGTATCAATTGCGAAAACATAAATTTTGTCATCTAGCACATAAATCCCATTTTGTGATATTCCTGAAAAATAGAAAATCGAATCTCTATAAAAATCGCAATGTTTGTCTTTTATTGAAATATGAAAACCGTCGTCAACAAGACGGCTAATAGAAATAATGTTACGAGACATTTGTGGAACATACAAACAGTTCCTTAATTCTATTACAAGCCCAGAGGGCAAATTCAAAACATAATCTCCAATTGCGATGGCGTCAACTCTTGCTCCATTTCCTACTCGCAAGTTTATGCTTCCTTTCTTCAATTCCTTAGTCCGATTTAGTTCCTGCATATTTGTACAAATATGAGATCCGCATCCTGTATCAAGTACCCAAGATTCAGACTGTGAAATTGTATTTATTTCAATATAAAACATACCAGATGTTGAAGCACCGCCTTTTCCCTTCTTGAGGGAGGCTAGGTACTCCTTGCAGTTCCTTCTCCAATGCCCGTCTTTACCACAGAAGTGGCACTCTCCTTTGGGCTTCTTCACTTCCTTTCCCTTAGCTCTAGTGGGCATGGCTCCCTTACCTTTCTTGGGATATTTAGGATTGGGAAAATTCCCTTTCCTCTTCTTTGATCCCTCTATGATAAGAGCTGGAATAGCCTTGTCTTTCTTCATATTGGGCTCAACTGACTTGAGCATATTTGCAAGCTCTTCAAGAGAGGTTTGCAAGTCATTCATCTGATGGTTCATGATCAACTGTGAATAACTCTCTGGGAGGGATTGAAGAATTAAGTTTATGCTTAGTTAATTATCCATCGCGAATCCAATACTAGAAAGTTTGGTAATGTAGCCAATCATCTTGACACAATGTGTCATCACAGATGTGCCCTCTTGCATCCTACAACGATATAGCAACTTGGATATCTCGTAGCGTTCGCACCTGGTCTGTTTCCCAAACAGTTCCTTTAGGTGCATGATGATGGAATAGGCATCCATTTCCTCATGTTGCCTTTGCAATTCCAGTGTCATCGATGCAAGTATGATGCATCCCGCATGATCGTCATCAGCTTTGTGCTTCTGGTAAGCATCAATTTCTTCGATGGGAGCATCATCCTCAGGGATAGGGGGTATCGATGTATCAAGTGCATACCCTATCTTATCGAACTTCAAAACGATTTTGAGGTTACGAAACCAGTCGGTGAAGTTTGAACCGTTCAATTTGTTATCGGTAAGAATGTTTTGCAGATTGGTTTTAGTCATGATTTTAAGAGTGTTTAATTAAACCTGAGAGTGAGAAAGAGTAAACGTATGTTATTCATTTTCTTTAAAGTATATCAATCTAAAATTTATAGGCCTTTTAATTCATCTTAGATTGCTCCCACTATTTTGCCAAATTAATAGCCCTCCATATTAATTCGAAGAATTTCACAAATCCTTTAGTGAGCTAGGATCCTAACTCCTGAGATTTCGTCTTGAGTTTGCTCAACAAGCTAGTCTCATTTGTTAGGTAGATTCATGTAATCAATCACATCTTTAATGTGATTCCTAGGTTATTGGGTTACTAACCATATTAGTAACTAATATGCTATTCATATTAATCCCAACCATATTGCCCATTAGTTTATGACAACATGAGTTTGCTCATCCAATTATCATAATCTAATTTAAGTATTACCCCATATTCATGAAAAATGATTTTTCGATAATTCAGGTGTTACCGTAAGACCCCGAGCTTGAGTTTGCTCAACAACCCAAAGGCCCCCAGTACTGCCGGCTGAATTATAATATTAGGGAGGGGCAATTGATTTTAATAACTTGCTTATTTACTTAATTTTAATTAGTGAGAGATTTTTATTTTAAGTCTCATAATCTAACTTAGTCTTGATTTGCTTTAGCATACATCAGGCACATACATTGGCGTTATGGACATATTATCTAAATTATTCCGTCGAGCCAGAGACGGAATAAAAGACCAAACCTAGGGAAATACTAACTATTACATATTTCTCTTTAGGTCCTCCGTCTTCTCCATGGCGCCTTGAAATTACATATTAATTTCTGTTCTACTAAAGAAAACTTCAATTAACTTGAAGGGAATTAGATGAGAGGAGAAATTACAATAGATAGTAGAAAGGCAGGACTCGTAGGCCCTATTTTAAAAATACCAAAAGACTAAAAGAGGGTCCAAATATGTTCATAACTCCAAACATGCATAGACTCAATCAAATAAATTTAATTGGTTGGTTACATAAGTATTTTATGTAATATTTAGGTTAATCACATTAACTTATCAAATTAACTTTCATCCAATTTTACTTCTAACAGTTTCGTATCTTCTATATTAACCTTTGGATTAATACAACTATACAAAACTTTAATTATGCATGTCCCAATTATTTTGATTTTAATTCATTTAATACTTTTGATTTACAAATAGGTAAAACAAACTTTTAAATAAATTTTCATTCGATAATCAAAACAGAAAACTATTAATTTCTGAAACATATATATTTAAGTATATTTAAAACTAATTTTAAACGATTTAAAATTAAGTGGGTCTCGGGCCGGGCCCGAGGTTGGGCTGCTGCCGTTCGGCAGCAGCCCTAAGCGTCTGACACGCCGCTGCCTTGCGGCAGCGGCGGCCAGGCGCCGCGCGCGGTTGCTGCCACGAGGCAGCAACCGCGCGACAGCAGCCGGGTTGGCCGTGAGACGCGACCCGAGCTGCTGTCATTTTTTTAATATTTTAAATATAATTATAAATATATATATATATATATATATATATATATATATCAGTTTTAAAACGGTTTTAAAACGATTTTCAGAAAATAGGAAAAAACTATTATAGATTTTCCGTTTTATCTTTAGAATAAATAAAACTGATTTTATCAATCTAACTATAAAACTAATAGATTTTGTTATAATGATTATCAACCAAAATTATTAGGAACATATGCATAATCTATTTTAATTAACAATTAATTAAAACTTATTTATCTTTAGAACTAATTAATCAAAACAGTTTTGTTAATTAACCTAACTATAAATATTTATTCAATCTGATTGAAAAACTTCTAAATTTTCATATATGAAATAACGGATTTAACCTGACTCTGATACCACTGAAGGAATTAAAGGCTAACGTATAGCAACGGAAATATAAAAATTTTAACCTTTTTCCATTAACCTAAGATCCTTTAATCGTTATTTCATATAAAGAGGGATAGAAGGAAATACCTTAATGAAGATCTATCTACCGTTGCAATCGAAGTGCCCACAACTCTTACTCCGAGTTCCCAAGCACAAGACAAAACACAACCCAAATCAAGTTAGATATCAACCGTATGAAAGCAATCAAGAATAGATTGCCTCTAACAAATCAACATAAGATCAAGGAATAAAAGAAAGAGATGAAAATCAATTGAATCGGTAGGAAGCGGTGAATATCTCGTCCTCGGCTAGGGGGTCGAAAATTCTCTCTCCTGGAATGCTTGTATGTTTCGAAAATCACAATGAGGGGGGGTATTTATATTCTCTTGTATCTAAACCCTAGTTAGATAGAATTAGGTTACTTAATAAGAATTTAATTCGGAATAGAATTCTTAATTATTATCTATTAATATATCTAAATATAAAGATAATAATAATAACCTTATTTGATAATAATAATAGGAGTAATTTTAATCTCATTAAAACTCCTAATTTAATTATCCTTTTATTAATTTAATTCATAATCCTAATCTAATTAGGATTGATAAAATCAAATTAATTATTTATGTATTTAATACATAAATTTCGCCCCCCCCCCCCTTTAGTTACTGGGCCCTATTGGGCTCAGTAGGGCTTCCATCAATTAATTAACATTTGTTTCTCTTTTGGGCTCCAAGTCTTATGTGTGACCCATTAGGTTCTTATTGCTTCTAGCCGTATGTAACTATTAAATTAATTTTCACAGAATTATATTTAATCTTTACATAACGGAATGAGTACGCGAAATGTGATTAACAAATCCGAAACATTCCCCCAGAGCTATAAGAAGACAGGTTGATTCTGTCGTTGACCTTTCTGTATTAGTTACGGTATAATTCAATCCTTTATCAGCTACATCCTGGAACTGAATCTTATGACTATGGATAATGTCAAGTCACATATAGCGAGACGTTCGTTTTACTTGTACAGGCCGAGTCAACTCCAATTAGATAGGTTAAGTGAAATCTGTATTTCAAGTCTTAAGCTATCACCTTGCAAGGATTTAGAGTCGAGTCTTCCACAAGCGATCCATGGATGTATCTCCCATTTATCAGGAGTGATAAATGCTGAATCCAATGTATAATTATCCTGCAATTACTTCATGTGATACCCAACGTCTGCCGTTCACACCCCAGAGTCATCTCTTGTAAGGATCGTGTTACAACAGGATCAAAGTATCACATTCCGTAATCCAGAATGACCAATTAACATTCCTTTGAGTCTGAGGATTACTTATACCTATTAATACCAATGAGATGAATAGGTGACAAGGATGAATCTACCCATCCTGTTATCTCAATTCGGGTCCCCAATCCTAATGAACTCTTTTTCATTGGATCCAAGTAACTGTCCAGATATCTGTATATATGAAGCTTGTGAGATCAGCTTTCTGTCGGGACAGAAGACATTGTTACATGCAAGTCTCAACAGTGATATGTCAATCCTAAACATATTACTTGACTTGGGGTGGTTTTAAGTTTATTAGTTTATTATAAAGTTTCATCTCACTTCATGCTTGTATGAACACTTTATAATCACTTTAAACAAACTTATGGATTTCCTTTTATTAGACTTTATTTAGTTCTTAAAAGGGATTGCCTTTATACAGTTATGAAACCATATCTCATTAAAACAAATGATATAAAGAACACTTCATTTACATTGAGTTTATCCTAGAACAATTGTCTATAGGACACTAAACCCCAACAAAAGCCATGCCACCGAGACGCGGAATGATCGTATAACCTCATCATTCATAGGATTATCAAGATTGAGAAGGATCGAGCAGTGATCTGAGTGGCTTCTTTGGAGGTGTCTGACAAATGCCTCAGGGTAACAGCTCCGCCACGTCGGGTTACAAAGCGCATGATCCAAATGACAGGCTACTCTGGTTCTAACTGAGGATCATTTGTGTTGGTCCCTTATAACGTGACAAGTTAGTTCCAAGGGGGGATAGGAACTATTTAAAATTTCGTCCGTTAAGGCTGACTTCTTTTCTTATGAAAAGGTTTACACAGCGTCACTAAGTAGATTCAAGACACAAGCTTAGTCAACTTGTGACTAAGTCTGCTTCTTTACTTGAGTCAGGAAATAGCACTTAGAGTCTATTCCTGAACTCAGCTTCTTAGTAGACTTAACTCAGCGTGAGTTCTTTACTTAGCCAGTTTTATAGCAAGCAATATATATTAAAGGAGTTTAAGGGTTAGAAAGATATTACTCAGCAGACTTATCCTGGTTCGGCCTCTCCGCCTACCTCCAGTCCCCGGAACTCATTCCGAGCTTTTTGAATTCTCTACTAAGCTCTTTAAAGGTAGAGCACGAAACCTTTTACAGATAGAAGCTGAGTATAACAAGAGTACCTTCCTCTATACCGCTACTCACTCCTATATCTACCGCTGAGTACTATAACCGAGTACTCAGCCTCTCCTTTCTATTCTTCTAGAAATGATAAAGTGTTTGTCCTAAACAACAATTGCTAAGACACTTTAGATGATTGAAAATCACTCTAGACTTTTACTCAATAATATGGAAATTGGTGTAAGGTATTTGCTTTGCTTTTCTCACAGAAACTTCAAGTATGAATTTGGTCAGCGTTTTGACTAATTGAAGATCTGCATCGATTGAAGCAAATGGATGGCCTTTATATAGTGACACATGAGGCAGTTGGTCATTTCGAATTTCGAAATAACCGTTGGAGGGAAACGGCTTCCTGTCGTTGTCACTTTGGGCGTGCTCAGCGTCGTTGGCCAATAGGATTCTTGCATCTTCTGTCTTCGTCAGTCCACAGCAGAATATTTCGACATTTAAGGAAAAGTCCACGAGACAGCTTCCTGCGCCTTCTGAACTTTTCCCAAAGTAGAAATACTTTGTCTAGAAGTTGAACATTGTCTGCCGCTGTCCAGACTGCATTGTCGTCCAACTCAGCAGCTTCCACTTGAAGCTTTTGCTTCGAAGGCTTCTCGATCCTTCTTTTGCTGAGTCGTCGTTTTGCTTGATACGGCTCCGTTTTGAACTCTTGGGCCGAATGGTCTTGATGTGTTGATTTGGGCTTGACTTCCACTTTAAGGGCCTTTGGGCTTTTTAATCTTAATGTCTTGTAAACAATTAAACTCAACATTGAACAAACACATTAGTGTAATAAATCAAAGCATTTAAATTTAATGTGTTAGAATATTTTTATCATTACTTAAATAATTTTATCAAATCAAAATCATGTGGAAAGGTGTTTCAACAAACTCCCCCATTTTGATGTTGGCAAAAATATTCAGTCAAGAACTCAGTGTTGAGCTCCCCCAGGATTGTTGACCTTATCTTACTCAGTATACTCCCCCGTAAGGGTTGAGCGGCTGACTTAGATTTACTTTAAACATTTCAAGTAAGTCTAAGGTCAGTTTTCAGAATTAGGTCAGCTTATGGAACATATTCTATTTAACACAGTTTATGCGGAAGATTTATATATCAGAGAGCGCTGAGTATTTCTTTGTTCAATGTGTTTAAGAAGACATGTAAAGGCGGTCAACATTTTTATCAACACAGCATGCAATCATAAAGCAATGTAGACAAGTAGCACAGTTGATTTAGTGAAGATGCGATTAACTATTCAATACAAAACATAAGTAAGCATCACATAAGATTGGTTAAGTTAAAAGGATAGATGCATCAACGTTTTGTATTCAGGGTCAGCACAAAAATACACAAGGGAAAGACTACAAGTTTTAACACAATGACATCAAGTCAGTTCTAGTAAAGCTAAAGCTATTTCTTCTTATAGTTGAGTTGTGCTTCATGCTCTTTAGCTTTATCCTTTCCCTTTTGTCTTTGCTGACTACCCGAAGCTTCTTTTGAATGCTGGGTTCCTTGAGCTTGTACTTTCTCCCCCGTTTTGCCACCATCAGTAGGAGGAGCAATGAAAGTGTCTTCAATGGCAGCTTTAGTTAGGCGTTTAGAGAATGCCTTCAGCTTGTGTATGCTTGTATTTATGCCATCGAAGATGGGAACACCATCATCCAAAATAGTACGAGGAATCCTGACATCAGCAGCACTCAGCATACTTAGAACATATGCTTGACCCTTTGCAACCCAGTGTATACTGTCCGTGAGCATTGCGAAAGCTTGATGAAACATCTTTACCAAAGACGAATCATAATACTCACGCTGAGCGTTGGTGTGTCGCACGTGGTTGAAAGTAACGCAAGAGTACTTCAGGATCTCGTTTGTTTTGAGCTAGTCAGTGTCCATCTCTTGCTTGCTTAAGTTTAGCAGACGCACAACCTCGCTGATTTGCTCAATGGAGCATTGGGAGGAGGAAGAGAGTTGGTGATTGGTTTTCTCTTGCTCAGTATGAAGCTGGCTGAAGAGATGATGAACTTCGGCAGAAGTGGCATATGTAGAGTTCGCAGCTGACAATTGATGAATCTGCCCTTGCAGTGAGTTCATGTGGTTTAGCATGGTCAGCTGGAGTTCGACTAGCTTTGTTATAGAGTCCTGCCTGGGCTGTTGAGATTGCAATGAAGTCATGACACTCAGAAGATCCTTCAGACCTTTGATCTCAATTAGAAGCTGAGTGACAGACGACAGTTGAGTTGTCTCAACATTAGTAGACCCAGCGACATTGGTGTTTGATTGATGAAGGTCCTGGATAAGAGCTTGAGCTGAGTCAACGATTCTTCGACCAGACTCGGTTGCATTTAGGTAGCGAAAGGATCCATCATGTGTTGGCCCAGATGCCGGAGGAGGAGTAGAACCGAATGAAGGCGGTGTTTGGTTCTGCTCATCATTAGAAGGCCCAGCATTATCAGCGGCTGGCCTGGAATTAGGATTGTCAGTAGAAACTGACTCGATTTGATTCTGCACATTGAGTTGTGGAAGTGGAGGATCGGCAGAATGTGTTACTTGCTCAGGGTCAGGCTGAAGCTGACTAGATTGTGGAAGCTGAGTAAGTTCATTGTTCACCTGAGCAGGTAATTCCTTGGCTTGCTTAACGTGTTGAGGAGCGGAATCTTCGAGCACTTGCTCGGCATTACTTTGGTTTGCGGAAGCGGTTAAGTCGGCATGTTCCTTCGGCTGAGAAATAGAGGCTTGATTTTCTTGTTGCTCTGGTTGAGACTCAGGAGGGTTGGAGAAGAACCTAAGATGTACATCTGTAAGGTCAGAGATCTCATCCCTCAGCGGTGAGTCACCCATTAGGTCAATGATGGGTGCTCGAAATGCCTTTTTCTTCCTCAGTCTCTTTAGCTTTGGAGGAGTAGGGTCACAAGGAATGGACCCAATAGAGTTAGTAGGTGAAGCTTCCCTTTGAACAGCGGGAGCATTTGCTGTTTGCTCAGTTTCTTCTTCGTCAACCAACTCAGTGTTGATTGGTTCAAGGTGCTCATCATCAGCTGTTTCCTCAGTGTCATCCTGACCACTTTCTTCTTCATCAGACTCATCATCCAGTTCTTCTTCATCCAGTTCTTCTTCCTCAAACTGTTCATCCAGTTCTTCCTCGACAAACTGACCACCCAATTGGTCTTGTTCTTCCTGGTCATCTAACTGTTGCTCAGCGTCAATGCCTTGACTCTGTGCATAATGTGAGTTAGGAGGAACGACGACATCAGTTGGAAGTGCATCTATAGGTCTTAACTCAAAATTGAGCTTCTTCTTCTTCCTTAATGGTTGCTCATCAACCTCTCTTTCTTCTGCCTCAGGCTCAGCTTGCCTAGGTCTTTTCTCAGCTGACCTGGATCCACCCTGTCCTTATTGAATCTGAGGCTTAGTTCCTCCGCATACAAATTTAAGCTTTTTTGGGGCAGAAGAACAGCTTTAGAGGTGCTCTGGATAGCCTTCCTCTTTCTTTGAGTTCTTCCCTTTCGAGTCACTGCCCCCTCAGCGTTCTGGACAGCTTCCCCTTTACCTTTCTTCGACACAATAGGTTGATCATGGGCCAAACCGAATAGGCCAGCAGCTGTAATCTCGGTTCCCCAAGTGTGAATTTCCGCAACCATGTCCACATTGTGATCCTTGAGGATTCGGGTGATAAAAGAGCCTAACCTAAGGGTTCCTGTACTTCGTAGAAACCCACCGATTATGAAGACGGGCATGTTTATCGGTGTGTAGGTCAGCATGTGCCATATAAAACACTGCTCAAAATTGGTTGCTGAGTTGGTGCAGTTGATTTTAGGGAAAAGGAAATTGGTCAGTATGTAATGGGCCATCTTTTGATGCTGACCCATAGAGGTACTCGAGATTTCACCTACATGACCGGCAGGTTTATAGAAGGTGTGAACGTAGTTGGTTTTATCTTGGTCACCTGATTTATGAAGTATAGCTCCTTCGTTTTTCAGTTTGAACAATGAGGCAAGATACGCAGGGTTGATGAAGATGTTCTTCCCTCGAACATGAGAAGCTAGGTAGTTCCTGTTATCATCGGCGACCTTTAGGTTGGCGTAGAATTCTCTTACTAGCTCAGGGTAAGTAGCATCACGAACTGAGAACAGCTCGGTCCAACCATTATTCTTGATCCACTCACAAAAGGGTTGCTCGGCTTCCACGAATCCCTTTGAAAACCATCGTGAGTGATCAATCTTACACCCCTTCACACTCTCGAAAACCTGAGAGTAAGTGCGTTCCATTACTTTCTTGCCCGTGTCCTTTGGCTATTGTTTTCCCTTCGAAGAGGTGGCTTGGACAGCTTGAGCTTTCTTGCTCGGTGTTGTGACCTTAGTGTGGTCACGCTGGGTAGAAGATTTGGGATTTTCATCGGAGCGGTTGTCGGATAAACCAGCACCGGAGATATTCAGAGAAACGTTCGTCATATTCTCAGAGAAGTTTTGGGAATTTTTTGATAGAGTAATTGGAATGCCAAAGTTTTCTAAGCGTAAAGAGGTAAAAGTGGGAATTCGTCCACTATTTATAGAGGTATTGAGTTGATCTAAAGCGTTGGGTTGTCAAATTGACCTTGAGATTCTCAATCAACAAAGATTTTGGCATTTATGACACATACAGCGCATGTGTTTTCTAATTATAGCGCATACGTCATCCTAGGTGGCTATTTAACTCGCATGCTTGCATTAAATTTTGCAACGGATCCTTACTCGGTGTTAAGAATTTCAAGCGTTTAAGATTCTGAGTAGTCAGTGTTATGCAAGGAAGCAGTTCTTATGTTTAGTAGCTTAGCTTAAGATAAATACTCAGCATATATATATCTACTCAGCAAGCGATATCATAAATCATTCAGCATGGTAATTCACTCAGCATGCATACTATACTTGGAATTTATTGAAGAGGATTAAACATACCAATGGCTTCTCTAAGTATGTTGAATTGCTCATGAGCCAGTGGCTTTGTGAAGATATCAGCAAGCTGCTCATCCGTTGGGACATAGGTCAGCTTGATCTCTCCCTTGAGTACGTGATCTCTGATGAAGTGATGTCTTATGCTGACATGCTTCATCCTGCTGTGCTGGATTGGGTTCTTTGATAAGTCAATGGCACTTTTGTTGTCACGTTTGACTTTAATTGTTTTGGTCTGAACGCCATAATCTTCAAGATGTTGCTTAATCCATAGGACTTGAGCAACACAACTTCCAGTAGCAACGTACTCAGCTTCAGTGGTTGCCAGGGCTACTGATGCCTGCTTCTTGCTGAACCAGGACACAAGACAGCTCCCAAGGAAGTGGCATCCTCCTTAGGTGCTTTTTCGTTCAAGCTTGTCTCGTCCGTAGTCAGCGTCAGTGTATCCAATGAGTATGAAATCATGAGTATTGGGATACCACAAACCTGCATTTACTGAGCCTTGCAAATATCTAAGGATTCTTTTTACAGCTATGTAATGAGATTCCTTAGGGTTAGATTGATATCTAGCACAATAACATACCGAAAACTGAATGTCCGGCCTACTAGCAGTTAAGTAAAGTAGAGAACCAATCATACCTCGGTACAATCTGCTGTCTACTGACTTACCATTCTCATCAGCGCAGAGGACAGTGTCAGTGCCCATTGGGGTAGATATTGACTTACAACTCTCAAGTTCATACTTCTTCAATATCTCCTTAGCATACTTAGTTTGACTGATGAAGATACCATTTTTCCCTTGTTTGATTTGAAGTCCAAGGAAGAAATTGAGTTCTCCCATCATTGACATTTCAAACTCAGTCTGCATCTGCTTACTAAATTCGTTGCACATTGACTCGTTAGTGGCACCAAAAATAATGTCATCAACATATATTTGAGCTAGCAGGGTATCTTTACCCTTTCTCTTAATGAATAAGGTTGTATCAGCTTTTCCTCTGACATAATTTCTAGTCAGCAGGAAACTGGTCAGCCTCTCATACCAAGCACGTGGTGCTTGCTTGAGACCATACAGAGCCCTTTTGAGCTTATAAACGTGGTTTGGGAATTTAGGATCCTCAAACCACTGGAGGCTGATTAACATAAACTTCCTCATTTATAACTCCATTAAGGAATGCACTCTTAACATCCATTTGAAACAGTTTAAAGTTCATATAGCTTGCATATGCACATAAATTCTAATAGCCTCTAGCCTTGCCACTGGGGCAAAGGTCTCACCGTAGTCAATACCTTCTTGCTGACTGTAGCCCTGAGCTACAAGTCTTACTTTGTTTCTAACCACGTTCCCTTGTTCATCCAGCTTGTTGCGGAAGACCCATCTTGTTCCTATGGTCTTCTGGCTTCTTGGTTTTGGCACTAGATCCCATACTTCATTTCTTCTGAACTGATCAAGTTCCTCTTGCATTGCATTCATCCAGAATTCATCATACTCAGCTTCAGCGAAATTCTTTGGTTCCTGGATTGAGACGAATGCTACGTTACTGAGGTATCTCCTGAGTTGATTCCTCGTCATCAGGGTGTTCTCAGCGGCATCAAGAATGGCACTCTCTGAGTGGCCTCTTGGTATTCGAATCTCTTTTGGTAGATTGATGTCTTGTGCTGGTTGTGTTTCAACAATCTCTGCAGGTGTATATTGGTCAGTGAAAGTAATTTGAGTTTCACTTTTACCTTTGGTCAGCCCTTGAGGCAATGACTCAGCGACTGTTTCTTGGTCAGCGGGAGCTGAGTGTGGATCATCCTCAGTCAGCTGCATGTCTCTTCCTGCAGGGTTAGTTTCATCAAACTCAACGTGTACTGACTCTTCTAAGACCTGAGTTCGTTTATTGAAAACTCTGTATGCTTTGCTGTTTGTTGAGTAGCCCAAAAAGATAGCTTCATCAGCTTTAGAGTCAAACTTAGCTAGGCTGTCCTTAGTATTCAAGATAAAGCATTTAGAACCAAAGGCACGAAGGTATCCAATGTTGGGCTTTCGTCCTTTCCAAAGTTCGTAGGGGGTCTTCTTTAGTATAGGTCTAACTAGAGCCCTATTAAGAATGTAGCACGCCGTGTTAACAGCTTCTCCCCAAAAGTACTTTGGAAGCCTATGCTCACTCAGCATTGTCCTGGCTATTTCAACCAAGGTTCTGTTTTTCCTTTCAACAACCCCATTTTGTTGAGGCGTTCTAGGAGCAGAAAAATTATGGTCAATGCCGTTGGTTTCACAGAATTCAACAAACTGTTGGCTCTTGAATTCTCCACCATTATCACTTCGGATGTGAGCTAACTTAAGGTCTTTATCATTTTCAAGTTTTCTTACCAAATTTGAAAACGTCTCAAAGGTTTCATCCTTGCTACTCAGCAAGATGATCCAAGTGTATCGAGAAAAGTCATCTACAATGACCAAGGAGAATCTTCTTCCACCCAAGCTCAGCGGCTGGACTGGACCGAAGAGATCCAAGTGTAGCAACTCTAATGGACGCTTAGTTGAGACAATGTTTTTACTATGAAAAGGTTGTTTGGTTTGTTTTCCAGCTTGGCAAGCGTGACATAATTGATCTTTTTCAAACTTAAATTCTGGCAGTCCCTCAACCAATTGCTTTCTTGCTAATTTGGCCAGGAGGTCCATGCTTACATGACCAAGTCTCCTGTTCCATAGCCAGGAATTTTCTTCCTTTGACACTAAGCATACAGTTTTTGAAAACTTCTTTTCTAAGTTCAACATAAAGACATTATCAATACGAGGGGCAGTTAAAATTAACTCATTTGTTTTACCCTCAAATATTTTACATCCAGTGTCATCAAATATAACTTTTCTCCCATTGTCACATAGCTGAGCTACGATGAGTAAGTTATATTTGAGTCCGCTGACTAGGGAGACTGACTCAATAGTAGGATTACCACCAATGGTTCCTGACCCTACTATCTTACCCTTTTTGTTGTCTCCAAAACTTACACTTCCTCCTCGTTTACGCACAAACGTGATGAACTGAGTTTCATCACCAGTCATATGCCTCGAGCATACGCTGTCAATGTACCACATCTTTGACTTCTCAGCACACCTCAGGCTTACCTGCAATATAGCTAGTTGCTTTTAGGTACCCAATTCTTTTTAGGTCCTTGCTTGTTAGGTTCAACAGGTAAAGCATCATATTTCATTTTATAACGACATACTTGGACAGTGTGTCCATTCTTTCCATAGAAGTCACAGCTGACCTCCCGTTTAGTATGTCTCACTGACTGGTCAGCACCCCAGTGCTGAGTGTGCCAGCACACCTTTGTGGTGTGTCCGTTCTTCCCACAGAAGTCACACTGGACATTCCGCTGAGGATTCCATCTCTGCTGACTAGTACTTCGGTACTCAGTGTTCAGAGGAATATTTCTTTTATTCGGAACCTTAAGTTGGTTCTGAATTGATGTGACATCCTTTCTTAGTTTCTTAGAATCTGATTGGACCTTATAGACAAACTTTTGCATAATTTCCATATTACTATGCAAAGTTGAGTTGTCCTGGAGAAGATATCGAAGGTCACTCAGTTTGACCTCCTCAACCTCGTCACATCGCCTGCTGAGTGCTCTAACCTTTTTATTACACTTTTTGACAAGTGTGTAGAGGTCACTCAGGGCATTAACCATTTCATTTCTGAGCAAGGGTAGTGATAATACCTCAGTTGAGTGTTCCTCATCGTCAGATGCAATGGAGGGGTCAGCATGCTCAGAAACACATGGCTCAGCAAGTTCGTCAGCCATGAAACAAATCTTTGCTGACTCAGTGGCATCAGCTTCTGATGATGAAGACTCATCACTGTCGCTCCAAGTTGCCACCATTGCCTTCTTGCTGTTCTTTCTTTCTTTCCTCAGCGTGGGACAGCTTGACTTGATATGGCCAGTTTGATGACATTCAAAGCATGTAATGGGCTTTGAGCTATCCTTCTTGTACTTGCTGTCGCTGGACTCGGCTTTGTACTTATCAAACTTCTTGTAAGGCTTCTTAGAATATTTGTCATTCTTTCTGAACAGCCTTTTCATCTTTCTAGTGAACATAGACATTTCTTCATCGTCTGTTGAGCTCCCATCAGTGGAGTCAGCTTTCATGATAAGAGACTTTTGCTTCTTGTCTTCAGACTTTTCCTTCACCTCAAAGTTCTTCATTGATATCTCGTGGGTCAGCAGCGAGCCAATGAGTTCATCATACTTGTAGGTGGTTAAGTCTTGAGCTTCCTCAACAGCAGTTTTCTTTGCTTGCCAGCTTTTAGGAAGACTCCTAAGAATCTTCTTGACTTGCTCTTTCTCAGTGAAGATCTTTCCAAGTCTCTTGAGCTTGTTGATTATGTTTGTGAACCTTGCATTCATGTCAGAGATTCCTTTATCATCATTCATTTCAAACAGCTCGTACAACCTCATGTGCTGGTTGACTTTGGATTCCTTCACCTTGTTGGTTCCTTCATAGGTGACCTCCAACTTCTTCCAAATCTCCTGCGCTGACTCACAACCTGAAATCTTGTTGTATTCTGCAGCATCTAAAGCACAGTGAAGCATGTTTATAGCCGAAGCATGATTTTGTAGCTTCTTGAGATCATCCTCTGTCCATTTAGTCTCAGCTTTGACAACCGTTTGGCCATCAATAGTTTCAACAGGAACAAATGGGCCTTGGACTATAGATAGCCATGCACTCATATTTGTTGCCTGAATGAAATTCTTTATTCTATTCTTCCAAAAGGTATAGTTGCACCCGAAGAATAGAGGAGGCCGAGTTATGGACAGACCCTCAGGTAAAATCTGAGTTGTCAGATTTCCTGGGAGAAACCGAGTGCTATTCTCAGCCATAGTGGGGATCAGCTCAAGGTAGTTAAACCTTGCACAGTGAGCTTTCAGGCTCTGATACCACTTGTTGGTCCCTTATAACGTGACAAGTTAGTTCCAAGGGGGGGGGGATAGGAACTATTTAAAATTTCGTCTGTTAAGGCTGACTTCTATTCTTATGAAAAGGTTTACACAGCGTCACTAAGTAGATTCAAGACACAAGCTTAGTCAACTTGTGACTAAGTCTGCTTCTTTACTTGAGTCAGGAAATAACACTTAGAGTCTATTCCTGAACTCAGCTTCTTAGTAGACTTAACTCAGAGTGAGTTCTTTACTTAGTCAGTTTTATAGCAAGCAATATATATTAAAGGAGTTTAAGGGTTAGAAAGATATTACTCAGCAGACTTATCCTGGTTCGGCCTCTCCGCCTATGTCCAGTCCCCCGGAACTCGTTCCGAGCTTTTTGAATTCTCTACTGAGCTCTTTAAAGGTAGAGCACGAAACCTTTTACAGATAGAAGCTGAGTATAACAAGAGTACCTTCCTCTATACCTCTACTCACTCCTATATCTACCGCTGAGTACTATAACCGAGTACTCAGCCTCTCCTTTCTATTCTTCTAGAAATGATAAAGTGTTTGTCCTAAACAACAATTGCTAAGACACTTTAGATGATTGAAAATCACTCTAGACTTTTACACAATAATATGGAAATTGGTGTAAGGTATTATTTGCTTTGCTTTTCTCACAGAAACTTCAAGTATGAATTTGGTCAGCGTTTCGACTAATTGAAGATCTGCATCGATTGAAGCAAATGGATGGCCTTTATATAGTGACACATGAGGCACTTGGTCATTTCGAATTTCGAAATAACCGTTGGAGGGAAACGGCTTCCTGTCGTTGTCACTCTGGGCGTGCTCAGCGTTGTTGGCCAATAGGATTCTTGCATCTTCTGTCTTCGTCAGTCCACAGCAGAATGTTTCGACATTTAAGGAAAAGTCCACGAGACAGCTTCCTGCGCCTTCTGAACTTTTCCCAAAGTAGAAATACTTTGTCTAGAAGTTGAACATTGTCTGCCGCTATCCAGACTGCATTGTCGTCCAACTCAGCAGCTTCCACTTGAAGCTTTTGCTTCGAAGGCTTCTCGATCCTTCTTTTGCTGAGTCGTCGTTTTGCTTGATACGGCTTCGTTTTGAACTCTTGGGCCGAATGGTCTTGATGTGTTGATTTGGGCTTGACTTCCACTTGAAGGGTCTTTGGGCTTTTTAATCTTAATGTCTTGTAAACAATTAAACTCAACATTGAACAAACACATTAGTGTAATAAATCAAAGCATTTAAATTTAATGTGTTAGAATATTTTTATCATTACTTAAATAATTTTGTCAAATCAAAATCATGTGGAAAGGTGTTTCAACACTTTGTACCAAGTGAATTTTGGCCCAGAGAAGCCAAGATCAATCAGGCCAACTTGATTGATCCAATTTGCAAAAAGCGAAGTACGATCTAGGATTCGGTTTGACCCCCCTTGCTTCTCATCGGCTGTTCGGATGCAGTTGTAATCGCCGATAGCAACCCACGGGGCTCTAATTTCCTCCTGCAGTCTTAAGATGTCTTGCATAAATTGCTGTTTAAAAGCCATCTGTGGCCGGACATAAACAAACGTAGCCTCAAATCTGTTACTCTGATTATTAGCTCCTGTATAGCAGATTTCCGTGTGAATAAATTGTTGATTAGTAACAAGTGTAGTCAAATGGAGTCGATCTCTCTGCCAGAAAACCCATATTCCTCCACTGTAGCCCTCTGCTTCCACAATCTCAACATCAGTGAACTTGAACTTGTGACATAAGGCCCGTGCTCTATCTCCCTGCTGACGGGGTTCCAGAAGAACAAAGATATCTGGGTCATATATTTTTAAGAGCTGTCGGGTAGTCCTCAAAAACTCAGTGCCGCCTGCACCAAAGCAATTCCAAGTGATAACCTTCATAAGTACTAAGTTGGAGTAAGTACATACCAGGCCCAGCAAGGTGAAACTCTAAGAAGAAGGCGGCTTTTTCCCTCCTAAAACCCCATTAGCATTGTTCTCCATCGTAGCTCCAAACACCATGTTTCTATCAGCAGTAAAGGTGGGCAATTGCACATTCTCATGCGGCGTGCCTGCTCTACTTCTCTTGGATCTGTTCATTACTGTTATATCTGCATCAAGGGCCTCCATGGGTTCCTGAGCATCAATACGAAGTTCACTGAAAGGATTGTGGTTTGTAATGTCTCTTAGTGCTCGAGAAACTGATGCTCCTTTTGTGTTATTTGCTCGGCTTCCCCCACTGCTGGAATTACTCGGGTGCGATTGGTTTCTGTTTCCCATGTTTGCTACTTCTTTTCCTTTCCCATTATAGCTGTGCTGGTTATTGATGTTCCGTGTCAGTCTTGGCATGGTTGTTGGCGCGGGAGGAGGGGCGGCTGCAGCAGTCTCAGCCTCCGGGTTTTTTTTGTCTACTGTTGTATCGTCTTTTAGGAACCATCGTCCAGGGTCCATATTCAGCTTCGGGGTCTCCAGTGTTTTCCTTTTGTGGCATTGCTTCATTAATTTCGTTTCTTTGAACCATTCCTGTAGTCGTTGTGGTATTGATCGTCTCTGTGTGTTCCTGTGGTATACCATTGGTTGTAATCTTTGGGAAAATGCAAGCAGTCCTCGAATGTCCATATCGCCCACATCCCGTGCAAGCTATGTGTAGTCCTTCATACTCAATCCGATAGCTGCAGCCATTCACCTCAAATTCAGCCACTAGCGGTTTCGAGAGGTCTATCTCCACACAAACACGAGCAAAACGTCCCCTGGTCGCTTTTATCGTATTCTTATCGACTTTAACGGCTTTGCCAAAAGAATTTGCTACGACCATCACAAAGTCCGCATTGTAAAGTTGAACAGGTAAATCCGGAAAACGAGCCCATACCATTGTAGAAGCTATTGTGGATGTGTCTGCTCTAAATTCTGGTGTCCATGTTCTGACTGATAAGTAGTGCCCCTGCACTATCCATGGACCATCCCTGATTACTCTTTCCCTATCACTTAGATCTTTGAATTGAACCAGATGAAAACCATACCCTATGTCCATTAGGTCGACGTCCCCGTTCGGTTTCCAGAGCTCCATGGCTCTCTTCTGTAGTGCGATGTACCCCAAGTTCCTTCCAAGGATTTTGATGATGAGTGCATCTTTCCACGGAGTTGCCCATTCATCTAGTGCTGCCTCAGTGATGGTGAAACTGGGTTTGAGCGGGTTAGCCAGGGATACAGAAACAGAACCTTCTGCAACTAGGTCTTTGTAAATATGGTTTGGCTCAGTCGTGTTTTTTCCGATTGGTGAATCCCGATAAGTGGTGACGCCTTCCTCCTCCATTGCGCTGGCTTCCTCATTGATATCTGGTGGCCTGGCTGAGAAAACAGCCATTGAAGTCGAATCACTAGCGGCGGTTCTAGGGCAGAGCAGCAGCGGCGATTTTTCCTATTCTTTTTTATATTAGTTGTACAAAAAAATAGAGTATTGACACATGGATTTCAAACTATGGAAAGGTAAACATATGGCTTTTAATGACTTAAAATGATGACACCTAAGTAGTTTATTATTAATTTTTTTTAAGTATCACATGTATCATAATATGACATACCACATAATAATAATAATAATAATAATAATAATTAATTTCAAATTCGTAGTACATGTATGTGAAATGTTGATTTTAGTCCTTCAATTTATAGCTTTTTATAAAAACATACTCAACACTTTTAATTGACACTAAAAGAACATTAAATTAAATGCAATAGTATATTTAAAATAGTAATTAATTAATACTTCAAAATCTATATCGAATAATTTTCGACACAGACCTGACAGCTTTTATCAGTTTCTTATTTTCTATTAATAAGAATATCAAAACCCCAATTTTTTTTATTCTTTTGTCATACACTAGTACAAATCGGTTAACCTATTTTTTAATAACTGTTTTTATTTAGAGCATCCACAATGGATCATACTACTAAACACTCAATATCTATGACACATCATCAATGTAGGACCACACCCAATAAACTTTATTCCATCATACTATCTTTCTCCAATGGTTAAACACTTAAACCACTCAATCATATGGACCCACTATTAAATCACATTTTTTATTATTATTTTCTACCATTAATTTAACTACCCAATTAATTTATTTTTATTTTAATGGCTAGTTTTCTAACGGCTAGTTTTCTAACGACTAATTAAAAGTTTGGTATTTTTAATAAAAATTGCATTAAAAATAAAAATAACATTAAAATAAAAATTACATTAAAATAGAAATTGCATTAAAAATAAAAATGACAATAAAAATAAAAATTACAATAAAATAGAAATTGCATTAAAAATAAAAATGACATTAAAAATAAAAATTACACTAAAATAGAAATTGCATTAAAAATAAAAATGACATTAAAATAAAAATTAGTACTCCTTATATCGGTTTTTGATTGCGGCACATAAAAATCGATGATTCTCGAGTTGCTCTTCGTTCATATGGCTGGTATCTGCAGTCAATACTTGGTGATCCTTAAATATATCATATTGTGCTTTAAAATCGTCCAATTTGCGCATCCTTTCTTCCTTTAACTCAATCACTCTAGTCATAAACATAGCATGTTTTGATTCATTATCCGTCTTCTCCTTTCTCTTCGCCTTTGCCTTTGCAGCCTTTTGTCTGATAGGACGTATTTCACGGTCATCAACTTGAAAATCTGTCTCTACATTTGATTTCCAAAATTTGGTTGTGGGTTGTAGTTCATAAAATTTGAAAAATTTGGGGGATTATGAAAATTGTTGATATTTTGAGAGAAAAATGGATATTCATAATTTTCATTTCGAATATTTTTTAGAGTTGAATTGGGAGATGGTGAAGAATTAAAATTTTTTTCCATAATTGATAGGTAGGATTTTAGAAGAAAATGAATGTAATTTTTTTAATACAATTTATGGATATATATAGAAAAAAATTTATAATTCAATGGATCATAATTAAATTGTCATTAATATATATATAATTAATTTAAAAAAAATAAATCAATTTGTACCGTTGGAGAAGGCTCTCCAACGATACAAATATTAATTCATGTTCCCGTTTCTCTAACTCTCCAACGATAACATCATTTACTATTTTTTTTAAAATAATAATTAAACTAGTGCTCAACTTTTGCTGCCAAAAGTTGAGCCATCAATCAGTTCATATAGATCAACTGATTGATGCTTTTGGTTTTATATCATACTCTCCCAATATACCCCATTGGAGATGCTCTTAGTTGAATTATTAATTAATCCCTAATTCCTAGAGACTAATCATCTTTTTTTTTACAGAGGGATCATCTTCCTTATCTTTTTTTTGTTTTTTTTTTTTTTTCTGTTGGGTGATTTTTCACTTCAAAACCCAAGATGTGATTTTAAAATTCTATACAATTAAAATTAAGACATTCTAAAATTTCATATATCTTCAAGAAATTTAAGAAATTCATGTATTTTGATGGAAAAATTATTTTGTATATGAAATTTTCAGTAGCCATAAACAAACAGATGAGTGGTTGAATGAAAGAAAAAAATATATTTTTTTATTTTTAAAAAATTGTGTAAAAATTGATATATGATTTGCTTTTATCCAATGATTTTTTACCTTATTTGTACAATTTTCTAATTTTTTTAAGAAGAAAATACGAATGAACATCTTATAATGTAAGGTTGTGTTGTTTGAGTGATAATTTAACCGTTTTTGACATTATTGAAATTAGTTTTGTCAGTATGAATCTTATCTAATATTTGATATTGTTAGTGAGTTCCATGTAAGGAACCCATTAATAAACAACTAATTATAACACTATTATCTAATGAAATTACAAGCATTTTTCTCAAAAAAAAAAAAAAAAAAAAAAAAAAAATATATATATATATATATATATATAACACTATTATCAAGTAATAATTATTTCCTTTTTATGAATGCAAACAAATTTTAATTCCAACTACGCCTCTTTCTCTTTCTCCACTTTTCTATTTATTTTAATCTTAATTTATCATTTTAATATATATATATATATATATATATATATATATATATATATAGATATACTGTATATATAATTGCACTAAATTTTAACAACTTTCTTAAATAGCACTCATAATATCTATTTCATACAAAATTAACCATATAAATAATTATTAGACATCTAATTATTTTTCCTTAAAAAATCAATACTAACAACTATCATAATATTATAAGGTAAATTAACCATATAAATAATTATTAGACATCTAATTATTTTTCCTTAAAAAATTAATACTAGCAACTATCATAATATGATAAGGTAAATAATGAAATAAATGATAGTAATAACAGCAACGATAAAATACGAATAATATCAAAAGATTTTTATATATATATATATATATGATGACGTCATCCGATTCAACTAATCTGAATCAACCGATTGAACTCATTTCCTTCTCAGATATCAATATCGATTTTAGTAATGTCTTCATGATTCAACTTTCTGGTTCTTGGTTGATGGATTTAGCAAAGTATTATTCAAATTTCACTCTAAATATCTACCCATGCATTAGTACTCTTTACATCAACTATATCCTAAATATAATACCCCAACCCAAGGATTGAGATTAGCTATTCATGCATTAGGTAGTTATGTTGAATCATGTATGAATAATAAACTAATACAGCCTCTTCAGAAATCCTATCATCAACTTAACTTGCATATTTTGCCTTTCTACATACTTAAACAAGCATAATGGCCCTATCATACACAAACCATTAACTTCAACTGCCTTGATATCAGGGGTATTGGTTACCAAACAACTTAAAAGATCAAATATATTGCGGATAATGGTCAAAAGAACATGAAAATACATCATGCTTTATGGGTTTAACTTTTCTCGTGGAAGAAAATAGAGTCTGAACAACATCAAGTTGAGCAGATCCAAAAGCTAAAAAGAAGCCCTAATTCTTTCCCTATACAAGTCTTCTATTATTAAGAAAGAAATATCCATTCATGTTTTTGCACGGAAAGTCAAATACCAAGATTTTAATTTGAAGAGACAGTACCTTGACAAAAAAACTCAAAGTCTTGCCTCTTGAGCCTTTTGTGGTAAGACGGTATCTGGAAGAACAAGTTCAGGTGGAGTTTTACGAACAACACCCAGCATTGAGTCATACTCTTCATCACGACGAGCAAATTTCTTGCGAAGCATCTTCTCAAACTCAATCTCATCAAAAGGTTTAGCATTCTCAGCAGCATGAACCTCTGCAAGATTAGAATAGTTGGCAGCTGACTGAGAAATAAAGGCCATCTCTTCTCCGGTTAGCTTTCTCAGAAACTTTGCTGGATTGCCTCCCCAGACCTGCATATGTTACAATTACATTAGCATGTATTTTATGAATTATGCCTGAAAATATTTTAATCATGCCAACCAAGGAAAAATTCCAGCAGCAGAGAACATATCCCAGAAAACGTTTACAAAAAGGAAAAATGTAATCAAGGAGAAACTATATGGTAGTTCTTCCTGCTTTTTTACTAGAAAAAAGCAATCAATTAACCAAAATCATAAAAAAGCATATCACCTAAATTACTCACCCATGAAGCACCTAAATTACTCACTCATGAAGCATATATAAAAAGAAGGGGAGAATCAAGAAAAGTGAAGATAGAATAATAAAATTTCTATTTGATAAGAAAATGCAGACATATGTACAATTTCATGACCTGCAATCCATTCCAAGGATAAGTAATTGAATGATTGTGAGAATCAGGATCATGCAACAATAATATCGCCATGTTGCAATTCCTTACAAAAGTTGCAAGCTTTGGAAGCCAAGTAAAACCTATAACCTGGTTGTCTTTTTCATATTTATAGACAAGTTGAAGTGTTAAACTTAATATGTATAAAAGTCACTGCTCATCGTAATCCATAATCATGAGAGCCATGCCAAGAAAGACATTACTTGAATAATTACTTATTTATCATACCATTTAAATAAAATTTTCTTTGTATTTCTAATTTAGGTGCTGAGAATTCAAATGCATGGTCTGCATGCACAACGTGCATAATAATGTTGATAGCCACCTCAAGAGAGTGCGTGTTTGCAGACATACCTCTCCAGCAGGGATCTTTGTGTTCTGTCTTACAAGGGCTCCAGCCGCAACCATGGCATGTTTCTCAACAAGAACACCATCAAGAAGTGTGGCTCCCATTCCAACAAAAGCTTCATCTTCAACAGTACAGCCATGTAAAACAGCACTATGTCCTGCCCAATTAAAACTTCGAATAAAAACCACTTTATAATTGAACCCTAAAAAAATACTTAACATGAAAAATATGGCCACCACCATTTTGCTCACCTACAGTGACATTGTCTCCAATTATGGTTGGTAGCACCTTCCCACTTAGATTAGATTTTGCAACATGCACAAGCGAGTTATCTTGTATATTAGTTCCAGAGCCAATGCTAATGCTGTTCACATCACCTATCCAGAAAGAAAATTTTACATGATTATAAACATAGCCAACAAAATCGCCAAAACAAACAAAATGGCACATTCACCCTAATGCGACACGAAAAGTTCAAAATCAACTCCTACCAAGTAATATGAATTGAATCATCTCTGTAACTATTAAATGCTTATTGCTTCACTAACTTGTCAAACCCGCAATAATATTTGAACAAGGCAGAAGTAGGAAAAAGAAAAGAAATAACAATAACCAGCGTTAAACACTTGAAATAAGAAGTTAAACTCTGATAACATGTAAAGGTTAGTTTCTATTGAAGTTCTTTCTCAAGAATAATCATAATAGAAAGCAACTATCACTGGCATTATGATAGAGAAGGTATAGAGGAAACAAGGGTAGATCAAAGCACTATAGCAATGCATGTTTTGGCTCTTAATGGGAGTTAGTTACAGGAGAGAACATATTGCCCAAATGGCTAATTCAATATTGGTTTTAACACATTTTTTTGTTAACCACTCAACTTACTGTGCTAAAAAAACTTCAATCAAGAACTACTTGTCTATGAATAAATTATTTTGCTTGTTCTATTCATAGCAATATTTCATCTTCATTACTATCATCTATATCTAGAGTAAACCAAAGTAAGATTTGCATAGAATTCTTATGTTGAAATGAACTTCTCGTACATACCTGAAGATCAGAAGGAGATGAAGCAAATTCAAACAAGATTTAGTTGACTAGAAACAGATTATATCCTTAATCTAATCGAGCAGTATTTAATCTTTGTTCTTTGTTACTACTATTAAGGTAACTGCAATGACAAGAAAAAAAAAATTGTAGTGTTTTTATGTTGAAATGAATTTCTCACACCAACCCAAAGACGAAGATACAGCACAAATGGATCTCAGTTGAACCGGACTATCATAAACATAACAAAATAATAATCCAAGCAACTCAGAAAAGCCATAAATACAAACAAGTGAAACTCTTACATTAATCAAATAAACCATTTAAGAGAAGCAACGTGAAATAAAACTGCATATTATGATAAAAGCATGATTGTATAACAATATGCCAAGCACACGGTTTTTTTAAAAATGGTATCTTCTCCCCAAACAACATGAAAATTATCAGACATTCCATTAATCAAGCTAAACAATCAATCTTAAAAAAAAAATTGGCATGAAACCAAGTATAAAGGATAAAACATTAAAAAAAAAAAGGTATACACACACACATATATATATAGAGAGAGAGAGCTAAGTGTATCGCTGAAGTTTAAAAATCCTCAACAATCTTACCTCTCAAGACGCAGCCATACCAAATAGATGATGCTCTGCCCACTTGAACATCCCCGGTGATAGAAGCACTAGGGGCAACAAATGCATCCTTATCAACCACAGGAGCTTTATCAAATACGTTCATAAGAGTTCGATGTCTAGACACTAAAAGAGAAGCAGAATTAGCAAACAACTGGATGCAAATTTGAGCAGTCTAAAGTAAATAAGAAGTCTCAATATCCAGAATGCGAAGCTAACTCGTGATATCTAAAGCATTATCAAAACATTGTGATATGAGTACGCCCAAAAGAAATACTACGCCCGGAAAAACTATTGGTTTACCCCAAAAAAAAAAAAAGCCACGTGAATAGACTGAAAGGCAGATGACAAGAAACAACAAAATGGAAAATAAACTCGTTCGATATTACATGCATTTAATTGCTCATCAACCAATTGTTTGAAATGTCAGTTAAATGAAGACATAGAAAAAGGGCGAGCAGTCCACCGAATTCACAGTTATTTAAGCCAGGCAACGATCTCCTCAAACCAAGTATCTATTCAATGGCATTCCATAAAGATGATTTAATTGAGGAAATTAACAGAAAATAGGTGGAATCAGATGTTACAATAACGAGTTGGGTGGAATCTAGGGTTTTGATAAAGGAAGAGCTTACACTGCTCTCGGAAGTAGTAATTGCCTTGGAGGCGGCAGCCGAGACGATCAAGTGCCTGCCCGGTTTCACGAATCCAGAACCCGACGGAGTATATAGCTCGGCCAAGTGTCCCCATCTTCTTCCTCTATTCCGATCCGCTAGTAGCCAGTGTAGGTGTGATTTCTGTCTTTGAAATGGTACTGCAAATGCCATGAGGGACCGGAGCGTATGGTTACAATTTTCGTCGCTGCGGACATAGAGGGCAAAATGGGATTTTAGAGAAATGTAACATTTGACTACGTTTCAGTTTTAATTTCTGACAAAAATAATACGATTTACATAATAATCTGATTGATAGAACAATTTGACACTGTTCGTTATTTTTATTTTTATTTTTGAAAAAATCGTCATTTTTATTTCATTTAAGCAAAAAAGTACACTTAAATTCCTATTTTTTTATTAATTTATTTTTTTCAAATAAAACAAATATTATCTTTAATTTTTTACGCGTACTAAATTGTTTGTTAGAAAAATCTCAAATAGCACAAAAGGAATGTCAACCGAGATTCACTTCCAATCTCATGCAAGTCGTATGAAGTGAGCTAAAAGGAAATGACATCACTCTGGATATGGTAAGCGAAGGGGTACAAAGGAGGCTAGGTCGCTAATCACATCTGTTAAATGGGATCAAACTCAACATGTTGGATATAAATATCCAAAAAATCACGGCGGCCAATGTTCACTAGGTAAGAATAATAAGGGAGCAGGAATTTTCAAATGCACCTTAATGAACACGTGAATTTGCTCATTCACCGTTAGATCTAGGCTTATTAAATCTAAGCCTCAGGATACTTTGAATCTCCACATTAGGATTCTAATAAGCCTAGATCTAATGGTGAATGAGCAAATTCTACATGCTTATTAAGATGCATGTGACCAAGACTGAATAAAGGAGACACACATCCATCCTCTGCAAATCAATATGACCATCAAGAAATGATGGCAATCTTTCTGTTGTCAATATGGAAGGATTGTCCTCAGTCCGAGGATAAGTCTTTTTCTTCTTATCAAACACCTTCAAAGACAATAATAAGGAAAAACAGATGAATAAAGAGTGAAAGAAACTTGCCTAACATCTTCCTCCTTTTATACTGCTCAGGAAGCAAATGAAACGACATGTATCATCTTTATTAACAAGTAATGATCGAAGAGCATTAATTGCTCTTGAAATTCTCTCTCAAAAGAACGTAAAACTGCGACATGTGGCAGACAAAGACGAACCGCAAAGTGCTCTGACAGCTGCATTTATGAGCAGACCAAGTGATGGGCAAATCAACCGTCAGGAACCCGCATAACCTCCTTATCAGTCCCTTATTTTTTTGAAAAAGCTCAAAATTAACAAGATCAATTCCCCTCCTTCAACTTAACAGGAATCAACAAGTGCAACGCTTTCCGAAGTCGATGTTTTCTCATCCTAAAGAACGATAAATTAGACCTGAGGAGAGATATCTGATATCATACGAATAAAAACTCACGTCGTTGCATTTACGAAACTCGAACCATCATTTGGAAAAAGAGAACACGCGGAGTCACCATAACAAAACTAGTCAATATGACTCTGTATTGAAGGCATTGGCTTCGAAAGTCTCAAAAATTCTAGTCAATGATTCACCTGTTATAGCAATCACGTCTGATCCTGTAAATCATGGAGCTAGTGGGCTTTAGGGCTATAAGGCCCCGATATCATGGCGCATGTTCATCTATCAACATGTGACATGTAGCACGTCTCGCTCCTAAACTCATAACGTTGTTGTTCTATAATTCGATCACAATATAAGTAGAGAAAGAACAGCTCAAGGTACACTGCTTCATTCATTTTATTAAGTTTGCGTTTTAGCTTTGATAGCCTTTTGTATTCATCATCAAGTCTAACCTCAAAGTGACTTAGACATCAGACTAAGTTAGCCGGACAACGTCGTTGATCTTGTTTCTGACCAATTGCAGATTTACAAATGAAACTTACATGATTCAACCAGATTAGTGTTCAATCACATTAGTATTGTAGTGATAAAAATAATATACTTCTAATCATCTTTTGTTGCAGCATCATGACAGAGCAAAGTGCAAAAGACATTTTCTAAATGGGATAAGACTTGCATACTCATTTGAAATTGGAAAGTCATATATGTTAATGTTTTTTTTTTATTTGTTAAAGATTAATTACAACTAATTTTATTTTTTAAATTTCTAATTGGCTTTTTTTCACTATAATCTATTTCCTTCCTTTATTAGACTTTTAATTTTCCTAAACAACAATTTGGAATCTGATGTAGTAGTTATAATCACGATTTTTTAACTTATTTCCTGAGTTGGAATCAACCGATTCGACTGATTCACCACCAATTATGATTTGCATCCGATTCTGTTATAATTAGATTCGCCTTTAAAATAGAACTGAATCGAATCAATTGTAAGATCTAAATCGCGAGTTGCACGATTCTGATAACAATTATGGAGGATAATGATTGATGCTTGCAGAATACAATTTTGGGATCAAATTTGGTTTTCAAATATATTTGTTGCAAGCAAGAAGGTGAATGTCGAAAACAATTTAAGACTTCTATACTCAATAAAGAGTCAAATTGACCATTAAAGTTAGCATTAAAGATTAATTTAGCGCAAATCAATTTTTGGATATTAATTCAATTCTTAAAATTGGTATGAAATGTCAAATTATCAAATGAGTCCTGAAAATATAATATATTTTTTATACCCGAACTTTATCATGTTTACAATTTGATACCCGAAATCTATTTTTACTTACAATTTATTAAAATTGCACTAACAAATGAAATCTCTAAAATCTCTCGAAATAGGAATATGGACCACGAACAATCAATTTTGAAAGAAACTCCTTGAAATAGAGGCAAAAAACTCACTAAATCCCTCAAAATAATATTAGTGGATCGATATTATACACTGGCGGATAACCTTTTGGAAATCATGAATGTTGTACGCAGTTTATTCTTTTCTTTTTTTTAAATAATTTTTTCGAATGAAATAATAATATTAAGTAATAACATATGAAAAAATAAATTTCGAATATATTTTATTTAGGGTTAATTATATATAGATGTTATGTGGTTTCGCCGATTCGCAGATAGGTACTTGTTGTATTTTTTTGCAAACGCAACATTGTGGTTTGCAAAATTTTGCATTTTGGTTCATTTTGTCAGAATTTGACTGATAACGACCTTGAAACGGAAGTTTTCAAGAGTTAAATTGGTGTCTTCTATGCTTACTTTGTTTTTGACAAAGTAAGCTTTACTTTGTTTTTTCTACATTGGATGAGCTTACTTTGTCAAAGTTCATAACTATCCAATGGTGGAAAAAACAAAGTAAGCATAGCCTAACCCATATTTTTAAACAACTTTAATTCTTTAAATTTTTAGGTTTGAGGTCATTTATGTTTTGTTTTTTTATGAGAGAGAAAGTGAATGTTCAGAGAGAAAAAAACTCAAAAAATGATGATTTTGAAAAATTAAATATATGATTCTATAGTAAATATGATACTAAACAACTTTAATTCTTGAAATTTTTTATTTTGAGGTCGTTTATTTTTTTTGAAAGAATATTGTATTAATGGGCCACAACCGGGCAAAAAATGTTGATTACATCAGCTAAGAAACAAGGTAAATTCTCAAAAATAACGGGACTAGAAGTAAGACGAGATTCTCTAGCTAAAGTATGAGCAATCATGTTTGCATGTCTCCGAATGAAGGTGACCTTAAAAGAATCATTGGAACGAATATAAAGACGACAACTATCAATCACATCCCCATTTTTGAGGTCGTTATAAACCAAATTTGACAAAGTAAAAAAATACAAAATTTTACAACCACATGATTGCGTTTGTAAAGAAAAATACTACAGCTATCCAACTGCAAATCCACATGAACACAAGACATCTACTTATAATTATCCGAACATACTCAATTTTGGATAAGAATTAATTGAATTTAAAATTTTAATTCTACTAATTTTTTTTTGTTAGTAGAATAATTATATTAAGTGATAAGATTAGAGAAAAATAAAAAAGGCAAAACAACACTAACAAAAAAAATCTAAAAATCGCTTGAAATAGAAGTATAGAACATGAACAATTAATTAAATTCTAATAGAAACTTCTCAAAAAAAAAAACCTCGTTAAACCCCTCAAACTTGTATTAATGCATTGATATACTGCACTGGCATATAATTTATAAAGTAATGCGGCAAGCCAAAGCGTTCTGCGGCTACGCATGATATAATAGTTTTCAAGTATAAAAATAGATTTCAGGTATCAGAATGTAAACATGATAATATTCGAGTATCAAAAATATGTTACACTTTCAAAACTAATTTGATCATGGGTTAATACGACCCTTCAAGTCAAATGAGTTGTACCTAAAAATTGATTTGGACTAAATTCACCCTTTTGACCCTTTATTCCTTCTTTACCCCTGCCTGCCTTAATACACAAAGTCAACAGAATCCTCCGCGTGTAGGAAATTTTTGTGCAAAGAACAAAATCTAGTCCTGTGACTACTATGAGCATTTGTCTAGTGATGGACTTTTACAAGGTTGCTGCAGATTAGCTTTCAACCATGAGATGTTTCATTTCATTTTTATCATGCTGCACTCTCCCAGTGACTTCCAAGCACAAGCCATTTGGATGCCCCTTGTTCACCTGTTTGCTCTTACCACCCTTCTTGCTAGGCCCTGGATCCATAAATATTGGCTGTATTTTAACAGTTGGGTTTGGTTTTATTCGGTTCACTTCTTTCTCACTTTCTGCAACTTGCCGTAATATTCTGTTCCCCAACTCTAGTCCTGAAAGTTCATCTTCATTCACCAACACCTGCCAAACAAATATCGAGAATGAAAATACCAATAGAGAAACAAGGCTAAAACATTATAGCGTTCCTAATTGATAAATTATATAATTGTGACATTGACAATGAGAGATGTGACAGATGAAGAATGAATAAGGGGAGGTCATACTACAGTCAATCAGATTGTGCAGCAACAAGAATGATATAAAACAACTGAACCGGGTTACAAGAAAATGATACCTTGCGCCCAACCAAATCGAAAGTCACAGTTACTTTATTTCGCTTAGCACGTTCAGCTTCTTCTATCTCTTCCTTTTTCTTCATTAGAAGCTCCTTTTCCTGTATGGAAAACAGTTTCACAGACAAAATAACTTGAGTATATATGCTGATACAATGAGATTATGAACTTCAACAAGATTCAGTTACCTCTTTTGACAGCCAGCTGTTGCTCTCAATCTCATAATAATCACTTTGGTCATCAATAACAGTTGTACGAGCTGCAGCATTCCGATCATAGTCAACGAGCCTTTTCGCAAAAGCTTCAGCTTCTGCTTCAGCATCTGATACAGGAGCTAAACTTGCTTCCAGACCAGCATAGGTGCTTCCTTCCTTTAGCACAAGGGAACCACAGAAATTGCAAGGCCCCTCCCCTTCTTGCTCACAAACTATCTTGCCACAAGATAAACAATTGCTCACCAGATTGTGCCGACGGGCTTGGCATGAACATGGTTTCCCCTGTTGGAATACAATTGATCCCTTAGCAGCCTCAGCAAGTGAAATGACTTTCCCAGTTTTCTTTTTCTTAGAAGTACCTTGTATGCCCTTTTGACTCGACTCACTTGTGCTGGTTGAAACCTTGCTTTCCTGCTGAGTTGAAGTGCTAGTCTTTTTCGGTTCTACCTGATAACTAGAACCTGGAACTTTTCTTGGTTGAGCTGAGTAACTAGATACTGGTATATCTTTAGATGATCTAACTTGTTTCTTGGTTCCACCAATCGAACCACCATCTGTTGATGGTTTGACATAGGCGTGAAATTTTGAAGCTTGGACACCTGGATTGCTACTGCCAACATCTGAGTAACCCCTACGCTTTAAGTACTCCTCTATCACAGTTTTGCCTGCATCCTGCCCAATGATATTCTGCAAGCAGAGATAAATCATGATCGTAAAACCTCCAAATGAAAACTAGAAAACATGCTGCTAGCACAGCACCAAAAAAAGAAAAACAAAAAAAAAAAGGACAATGCCAATTTTCAAAATCAATAAAATGGATTCACCACAAGATTTTCATTTGGTAAAAGTAAAAAAACTATTTCCTTCATACATCTTCCTCTTCTAATCTATAATGCATTTCACTAATCAATATAGCCATGGCCATCCATTTCGGATTTATAGCACCATGAACTCAAAAAATGATGAACTCTGAATTTATGCTGGAAGAAAAGAGAATCTTCTACCAGATGAGTGCAAACAGGTACAGAGGACCACTACCAGAGCATTTCCTTCTGTCTGTTAAGAGTTCATAACAAAAGAAATATAAAACTCATTTCATCCTATATATAAACATATACTAAGTACTGTGCCACATCCCAAGTCCAGAGGAATTCACATAACACATGCCTCATCTTCAAAAGGGTCTTCAGTTGCATCTAGTATATCCTCCCTATGTCAAAAGCCATGTCCCCAAATATCAGGAAAGGCATTTCATTTTCCTCTAGGATGTCTGTTCTGCCAGAAATGAAAACTATACCCAAGAAATGCCACTTCAATACAATTATAAATTCTTGCTAACACCGCAATATATAACTATGAAAATGTATTATGAAAGAAAGATAACAGATCTTGCAATTTCTTTTCAATGAAATCCCTTTGTGATTTCAGTTGAACTTGTCATTAGAACCAGTAAACATATCAATCTCAAACTTCAGTGGTAAGACTGATAACGTATCTAACTGAAAGATCTATATATAACTGAAACTGGATAATATATCCGACTTATAATAAGATTATACATCGTGGAGCAAACTTTCCTGGCAATCACAGAATTACACATTGAACACTTGATAAAACGGCCAAATTGTGGCGATCAAACCCAAATTTAATCATTGAAAGCTAAAACCGATTCGCATAAATAGGGTTATTTATTATTATAGTTATCGATGTCGAAAATGGTACTCAAGCAAGAAAACAACCAGTTGAGTAACATGAATTTAGATGAAAATAGTATTAAAATTATTGTAAAAAACATGAATCTATTATTAATTTTCCAAATAAAAAAGGAGAGAAAGAGAGATTACGTCGAGATACTCTTTGGCATCAAGAGGCTGGGCGAGCTCACAATAAGAGACTAGGCCAGAGATTATCTCCCTATCCAAATCCAAACCCGTCTCTATTCTCTTACACAAATCAACCAATGCATTTTCCAGCCATATCCCAGGTGATTCCATCTTTCTCAACCCCAAAAGCCTCCGGAGATCAGTAATCGCCGGCGCACGTTTTAGGTTTTTCTTTTTCTTTGTTCTTTTCCAAGTGGGTTACGTTGTGGGCCAATATTTCAGGGAAGAAAAACTTCTATTCTCATGTTCGTTCTCTTATAAAAAAAAAAAATGTCGACCATTTATTTAGCGGATTAGTCTACCTAGAAAATTCTCAAATCCACTAAAACAACTTAAACTCTCTTAGATCAAATTCGGACTAATTTATCAAGAAAAACATGGATTGGAAGAAAGACGCTAAAGGAAAGAAATAATTGTACTAATTTCTATTTGATTTTTGAATCAAATTTGGATTATTGAGGATTTCGGGATCGCGGTGATTTCAATTGAAAATCGAAATATAAAAAGGATTTGGATGGGATGGGGCGTGAGACCATCGTGTCGTATGAACATCACGCCGCACCACAGGTGACGGCATGATAGCCTCACACCTCACCACAGATGATGGGCGTGATGTCTGATGGTCTCACGCCCTCACCTGTGTGAGGGCATAATAGCCTCATGCCCGTGTGGCGAATTCTTAATTTTTTTAAAAGTTAATTTAATTTTTGTTATTTTTATTTTATTAATTTGATTATAATTTTTATTTTTGTTAATTTTTATTTTGTTAATTATAGTTAAATTTAGTTGTTGTAAATTTTATTTTGTTTAATTTAGTTCAATTAAATTTTTATGTTATAAATTTTATTTTGTTAATTTTAGTTGTTGTAAATTTTATTTTGTTTAATTTAGTTTAATTAAATTTTTATTTTGTTAATTTTATTTAATTTAGTTTAGTTAAATTTTTATTTTGTTAATTTTAGTTAAATGGAGAGGGAGACTGTAGCCGGAAAATCTATCCCATCAATAGCTAGGCAGCTAAATATGGATGAGGAGGATACACCACTATCGATAACAATTAGGACCCAAGATAACAACCCATGTCTTCAGCTTCATTTAACACTTAATCATTTGGTTGTAACTAAATGATTCATAATCAAGCACAGTTTAATTTCTTGTGCAGTTCTGATAACCTTTTTCTTTTTACGGAAATAACGTTGCTCTTTTGTTAATGGAATATTGTATTAACGAGCTCAAATTTTTTGGTTAGTACATAGTATAGGGCCATGGGCTAACTTTGTACCAAAGTATATACACCTCTAACCACGAAATATGTAATTCTCAAAAGTCTTTGTTTGGAAGATATCTCTCTTTTTGTTTGACTAATAATTTCTAGTATGTTATTTCTTCAACCACTACATATGTCAACTGGAATTGATGATTTCTGCTTCAACAACACCTCAGAAAATCCTCTTTCATAACCCTTTCTCTTCGCACTCTCCATCTTAAATCTATGGCCTTTTCTGCTTCATTCCTCATCTCTTCTCCACATTCTTTCACCCTTTCTTCTAAAACTTACAAACCATCTCTTTCTCTAAAACCCTTTTTGGTTAAAGCTTCTTCTACTTCTACCAATTTTTCCACAGCCGATAAACCGGCCTTCACATTAAAGGTAAGCTTCATCTCCATAATTATTTTACTTAATCCAATTGTTTTCCCAATTTCTTTTTTCTGTAATTACCTGAATTTCGTGTGATTTATTAATTCTCGTGGTTGAGAGCTATGGCTGTGAATTTTGTGTTGAGCTTCAAAAATTGGAACATTTTATATAGCCTCTTAGTTTACCCATCCCTTGCCAAAACATGATTCAATGTGGAAGATCTGCAATTCTCTGCAACCTGTATTTCAGTATTTAATATCATCAGATGAGCTCTTATATAATCTGACTTCTGCAACTGCTCTTTGTGATATCAATTACGATTATATGCTACATTTTTTGTTGATTTCAGTCAAATAACTGGGAATGGAAATTGAAGGACAAGTCTATCAACATCTATTATGAAGAGCATTCAAAGGAGAGCAATACACCACCCAAAAAAATCCTTGTGGTACCTACTATTTCTGATGTTAGCACTGTTGAAGAATGGAGATCAGTGGCCAAAGACATAGTTCAACGAGCTGGTAAAGTTAATTGGCAGGCTACAATTGTTGATTGGCCTGGCTTGGGTTATTCTGATAGGCCCAAAATGGATTACAGTGCCGATGTGATGGAGAAATTTCTAGTTGACTTCATAAATGAACCAGATAGTCCATTACAATGCTCAAATGCTGATGGTAAGAAGTCGCCATATTTTTACATTGCAGTCTTTGTTATTTATATGGTGCTTTACCAGTTATTTAATGTCTTATATCATAAGAGAAATTGATAATAATGTAAAGCATTCTGTTTTAAAGAATATATTCATTTTATGTTTGCTGAAATTTCTAAACTTCTCTTGCATTTACTCATACTTTTATCAATTTTTGTGTTTCTGTGGCATAATTCTCCCCTTCTTTAGCTGTATAAGCGTTCATGTTTAGGTTTAACCCCTCATGCTCCACATTCCCCAGAGCAAAAAGGTAAGAATTAAAGAAATCTCCAAACTTAAAATCTATGCTTGCTGGACGATTGTCAGTTTAATAATCGATTAAAAATTGTTCTTATGTTCTTGGATATCACCTTATTTGTATCTCTCTAATTGTAACCGTTACTTGGGTCTCCATAGGTCAAATTCATTGTTGGGAACTATCCTTAGCACTGTTTTTCTGGCCATTTCTGTTATGCTTGGTCTTCTAATTCTCATATCTTAGGTCTTCTTTCTAATAAAACTGTGAGGAAAGAGTTTTTATTTTTATTTAATGAGTTGGGAGTATGATTCCTGATTGATAGATAGTAACAACTTTCAAACTTGTTGATTACAATCTCTTTCCACCGCCATGCTTATTTCATCTTTTTGGGAATTCAATAATTGTTTACCTGAAAATGCTGCTGGAAAATCATATTGTTTTCACCAAAATTCTTTGTTCAACTGATACAGAAAATGATTTGATTGTGTTTGGAGGAGGGCATGCAGCTACATTAGTAGTCCGTGCTGCAAGAAAGGGTTTGGTGAAGCCAACAGCTATTGCTGCTGTTGCACCAACATGGGCTGGTCCTCTCCCTATTGTCTTTGGTCGAGACTCCACCATGGAGACAAGGTATAATAAAATTGCTATCATTATGGATATGAATAGCTTGCGTAGTCATTAAATTTGAGTAAAAGATAGTACAGAAAACTCAATTGAGCTGAGGTTGCAAACGCCAAATGGAATATAGTGCAGATGGGGCTACTTCTTGTAATTAAGGGAACTCAATATCTATCAGCTCTTCCTGTGGATCTGCTTTCAGTTAAATTGTATCCGCTATTAGTTTTTCTTTTGGGGACCTTCTTTAAACCAGTGCCTTAACTTAAGCCATGGTTTTTCCGTGTCAGGATGGACTATGGACCTTTCTAACTGCACTGAAATTTGCAGGCCCTTTTAGATTTATGCATCATGCGTTAAACTTGCATTTCAACAAATGTTGTTAGACAATCTACATAGGTTTCTCCGTCAGATACACTAAACTATACATGCAAGTAATGTATAAAGTAACTCATATCAGTTAATACTCTTCTGTTTGTGTGAACTTGGCAGGTATGGAATGCTTAGGGGCACCTTAAGAGCCCCTGGTGTAGGGTGGATGATGTATAACATGCTTGTGAGCAACGAGAAATCAATTCAATCTCAGTACCAATCTCATGTTTATGCAGATCCCGAGAATGTGACTTCAGATATCATTCAAAGTAGATACGCATTGACAAAGCGGAAGGGTGCCCGTTATGCACCTGCAGCATTTTTGACAGGTCTCCTCGACCCTGTTAAATCTCGAGAAGAGTTTCTTCATCTATTTGCAGAAATGGATGGAAAAGTACCAGTTTTTGTTATATCAACTGAAGGATCTCCGAAGAGATCAAAAGCAGAGATGCAAGCTCTGAAAGGAGCCAAAGGAATCAGCAAATTTGTAGAGGTTCCAGGTGCTCTTCTGCCGCAAGAAGAGTATCCGACTATGGTTGCTGACGAGCTTTACCGATTTTTGCAGGATAATTTTGAATAAGGTAGTTTACATTACACACACTCCATTTTTCAATTGTTGTTTATTATTTGAGGTTTGATTTCTGCTAAACAGTGCAACTATCACCCTGTTTGAAGAGGGGTTTGTATAATAAATACATATTTATATATAAAGTTGAGGTTAAATAAGGGTGGAATAGTCAAAGCTGTGCAACTTTTATACATAGCCCCGTTTGGCAAATAGATGTTAGTTGTTACATTAGATGTAAAACTTGTTTGCCAAAACTTAGTTTGTGTAAAATGACAAATAAGGATATGATAAAAAATTTATTTGTGATTAAAAGGTGATAATCAGAGATAATAAGTTAAATGAAAAAACTCTCAAAACCAACTTTTTCAAAATTAACTTTTCGAATCCAATAAATTCTTTCAAACCTCTTTTTTATCAAATACTACCATTACAGGTTTGACTAGTCCAAACTGGTTGAAACCTCTAATTTTACCTCAAAAAGTTCATTACCAACCAGAGTTGTAGGGTTTTTTGAAAATTCTTTGTTTTGATCCGCGAACCAATTATAGACATTAGATGATATATTAACTTTAAGTGCATTATATGTATAACTTCTTTTCTTAAATCACGTTAAATATTATAACTAAATGGTCTGATTATCATTTTGAGAAATTTAGATTCAATCACATCATAAAAGAATGAGCCTTTAGCAATTATCCTTTAACTTCGATTTTTTTTTTTTTCACAGATAAGGTCTTCTGGAAAAAGTTCAACTAATTTATGAGATTAATTTAATTTTGATTTAGTTGTTTGGTTTTCAATTTGAATGGTTTTGGATATAGAATTTCGATTCTCAATAAGATTTATCAATTCCCATTTTTAATATACAATAATAACATAAATTAAAATATAATACAGTTATGGGATAGGTACAAATTTTTCCATTCACTTTTGGGGAAGTGTGCTCCCAATGTTTCCAATCGGATATACTTAACACAAAATTTGTATTAACTTATAATTTAGGGTAAATTTCAAAAAAAAACCTTGTGATTTCACCGATTTCCAAATAAACCCCTGTGGTTTGTTTTTACAAAAAAAAAAGGAGCGTGGTTTACGCCGTTACTTGAAAAACGGAAAATGGGTTAACAGTGTTAAAAATGCTGACGTGGCAAAGGGTAAAGTTGGAAAAACGATTTTTTTTTTATTTTTTTTATTTTTTTTTTCTTTTTTCTTTTTTTTTCTTCTTCTTCTTCTTCCCCTCTCTCTTCTCTTTTTCTTCCTCTCTCTCTTCCCTTCTTCTTTTTTTTGTTTTTTTTTTGTTTCGATTTCAGATTTCCGATTTCGGAAATCTGGAATCTGGAAATTTCCAAAAATCTAGAAATTCCCAGATTTCCGATTCTGGAAATCTGGAATTTTCAGATTTCTGGGTTCCAGAAATCTGGAAATTTCAGATTTCCAAAATCGGAAATCTGAGATTTCCAATTAAAGAAAGAGAAGAAGGAGAAGAGAGAGAGGAAGAAGAAGGAGAAAAGAAGAAAGAAGAAGAAGAAGGAGGAAGAAGGAAAGAAAGAAAGAAAGAAAGAAAGAAGAAGAAGAAGAAGAAGAAGAAGAAGAAGGAAGGAAGGAAGGAAGGAAGGAAAGAAAGAAAGAAAAAAGAGAAAATTAAAAAAAATTCGGAATTTCCAATTTTACCCCTCATTTTTAACACTGTTAACCCATTTTCCGTTTTTCGGGTAACGGCGTAAACCACGCTCCTTTTTTTTGTAAAAACAAACCACAGGGATTTATTTGGAAATCGGTGAAACCACAGGGGTTTTTTTTGGAATTTACCCTATAATTTATGCTTTTCAAACATTAATTATATCTAAATGTTTACTATACAGTAAAACCTCGATAAATGCACATCCTTGGGATTGGAAAAAAATATTCATTAAGCGAGATTATTTATTTATCGATAAATGAATAAATTATTCATTTATCGATAAATCAATATTTATTATTTTATAGATAATTTTTCATTGTAAAATGCATACAGACGAAGAAATTATTCAGTCAATAATGAACAATGATGATGGAAATGATCCAGAGCCAGATGATAGTTACGCTTTCGCAAATGTATCGTCAAAAGAGGCATTTCAAGCAATGGTCACCTTAAACAACTACTTGCTACAACATGAGTAAAATATACCAGAAGTTGTGTTTGCACTACAAAAAGTTAAGGATGGTGTTCATTTTGGTTTAGGTGGAAAGAAAAAACAATCAAATATAGATGCATTTTTTCCAGAAGAAATGACTTCTACTTGATTAATTGAAAGGTTTTGGTCTATATATATATATATATAGGGGAGGGATCAAGTGAGAACCCTCCCTTAGATGAGGACACTTTGATAGGTGAGAACCAAATAAAACTACGCCGTTTTGGTCATTCTACAAAACACCTTCTAATCCAATGAAATATCACGCAAATCACTCACAGCAAAATCACGATCAAAAAACGATCAAATCTCTCAGATCTTCTCCATCACCGTTCTTCATCATCGTTCTTCATCAGCGATCTCAATCATCTTCTTCATCATCGTTCTCCATCATTTCCTCCATCATCGTTCTTCATCATCGTCAATTAGATCGACCTCCTTCATCAACGTTCCGTCATTAAACACTCCAAAAATAATCTGAAATCGCAAATCAGATTAAGAAAAAACGATCTACAGTCAAAGAAATAGCATCAATCAGGTAATTTTATCTCCAACAACTATAAATGAATATTAAATTGTGTTCTGTTTTTTATGTTTACAATTATTCAGATATTGCTTAAATCTGAAACAGATTGGAAATCATTCAGATTCTATTCCGAAACAATGGAATTGCATGAAATAATAGACAATGATCTACAGGAGAATGATGATAACCATGAAATTTCTCTGTCTTCAACTATTGAAAGAGGTACATGTGTTCTTCATAATTTCTATGTTCTTCATAATCTAAAAAATCTTGTTCTAAATAATTGTTCATGTGTTCTATAAATATTAGTACATATTATTCGTTTTTTATTTATAATTAGTTGTAAAATTTGTTGAAAAAATAAAATTGAGTATATTGAAATATAGAGTTCACTACGTTCTTCAAACTGTACCTCATGTTCTAAACAATTTTTCATATGTCCTATATATTATCACATATGTTCCACAATTGCACTAAAATGCAGTGTCACATGAAGAGCAGCCAAATCATTCTTCCAGTGCAATTATATCCTACACTCCACAAGTAGAAATTGTCCTGACTCCTGGAGGAACAAAAGAATGGAAGCCATGTTGCTCTCCGGAAAAAATACCTATTGTAGGAACAAAATTTAATACTATTGATGAGGGTATTGAATTTTACAAAGCATATGCCACTGAAGCAGGATTTAATGTTAGAAAATCTACAGTGAAAAAAAGAAAGAAAACAAATGTTGTGATTTTTCAATACTGTTTGTGCAATAAAGCAGGCCATAAGCAGAAAAAAAATGTTGAAGATACTGAAGGACATAAACCGAGAAGAAGATTAATCACACGTGTTGGATGCCAAGCACAAATTGTTTTAAAGTACTGCAATGATGGAAAATATATTGTATATCGTTTAAAAGAGGAACATACACACCCACTTTACAGTCCACGTTGTATGAAATTTCAAAAACAGGGAAGAAAACTGACAATACTACACAAGAAGTTGATTGTTGATAATTCTAAGGTGAGTCATATTCTAAATTTACTTTCCTAACAACATCTACAATTTTTTCAAATTGTATTTACTTTCTTTATAAAATCTGTTCATGTGTTTTGTGTAGATGAATGTTGGACCTGTAAGAACATACAGGCAAATAAAAGAAAATGTAGGAGGATACAACAATGTAAGAGCATCTAAGCAAGATTTCAAAAACTTCCACAGAGATTTAAAGGCTTACATTTATGAGTCAGATCCCCAAATGTTTATTGACATTTTCAGCAAGAAAAAACTTCTATGGTCTGCTTTTTTTCGACTTTGATATGGATGAAGATGATCATCTCTGCAGAGCTTTATGGGCAGACCCCATTTGTAGAAAGAATTATGCTCTATTTGGTGATATGGTATCTTTTGACACAACATACCAAACAAACAGGTATAATATTACATATACAAATTTCTTATTGCAATGTTCTAAAATCTTATTGGCATGTTCTAAAATCTTATTCTTATATTCTTAAAAAGTTTTCTTATTTACAAAAATTTGTGTATTATTTCCACAGATATAACATGATCTTTGACCCCTTTACTGGAGTAGACCACCACAAAAAATGTGTTACGTTCGCTGCTTGTTTCATTGCTAAAGAAGATATTGCATCATTTGAGTGGGTTTTCAAAACGTTTCTTAACGCAATGGGAAGCAATGAACCTACATGCTTAATAACAGATCAAGATCCAGCAATGAAGATTGCAATAAAAAATGTTTTCCAAAAAACAGAACATAGATTCTGCATGTGGCACATTATGAAAAAGATGAATGATAAAATAGGTAAGCCTTCCAAAGCATTGTTTATAATTAAAAATTTTACTACTTGATTGTTCTACTATATGTTTTGATCACGTATTAAATTGTATGTTCCAATATATTATTGGCATGTTAATTTTTTTTTTTTTTGAATATAATGAAGATAATTACTGGTTTTTTTAATAGGTCGTGCAATTATGCAAGAAACCAATTTCTTAAAAAGGATTCAACCAATTGTCTGGAGTGTTGAGATTGAACCTGCAGAATTTGATGAAAAATGGAAAGCAGTCATTTCAGAGTTTAATTTGGAAAAACATGAATGGCTAGGTCAAATATTTGAAATCAGAAACATGTGGATTCCAGCGTACTTCATGGACTTATTCCTAAGAGGAATTATGAGAACTACATCAAGGTCAGAGAGCGAGAACAACTTTTTCACTGCTTTTACAAATTCTCATTTAAGTCTTGTAGAATTTTATTTGAGATTTGATAGTGCAATGGATGCACAAAGGCATAACCAAGCTCACAATGACAATGATGCCAAACATAAAAGACCTGTATGCAAAACACCAATGGGTATTGAAAAACATGGAGCTGATGTTTATACAACCACTGTCTTTTATGAGTTTCAGGACGAGGTTTATAATGGATCTTTTTTTTGTGGAATAGAAGGATTCTATAAACAACCTCCTTTAGAAATTTACACTATCAAAGAGCAAAGGACATCAAAAACCTTTCAGGTTACGTACAACAACATTGAAGACGAAACAAAATGTTCGTGCAAGAAGTTTGAGAGACAGGGCTTACCATGCAGACACATGGTGTGGGTTTGGAAGGCAAAAATGCTTGAATCAATTCCAAAAAGGTATGTGCTTAACAGATGGACTACATTAGCAACAAGTCAAAAAAATATAAATCTGCAAGGAAATCTTATGGAAGAATGTGCTGCTACAATTGATAAGAAAACATGGCTGAATCAACTATGGTCAGAGATTAATGTTTGTGTCTATTTAGCTCAAGGCAGTGAAGAAAATATAAAGGATCTTGTGAAGAAGTTTCAAGCAATCAGAATGGATTTAGAAGCTAAAAACACTAAAAAAGACACTAAGAAAAACAAAACTCTTTCAAAAAATCAAGACATTGAGATATTGATTGGAACTAGTGTACCAACAGAAATTAATGTCAAAGCACCGAAAATATCAAAGAACAAAGGTACAGGTGTACATATTCCAAAAGGAAACGGTGATAAAAGATTGAAGGGTGAAAGAGAGAAAGCTGTTGAGGAAAACCAGAAAAAAAGAGGTTATGCAGAGTCTGTAAACAGCTTGCTAACCACGATAGCAGAAACTGTCCAGAAAAAGAGAACTGATCTGATATATTGATTAGAACATATCATATAAGGTTTAGAACATATGATATAAGATTTAGAACATATGATACATGTTTTAGAACATACGATCTTTTTTTGGAACATACAATAATTTTTTTCCAATGTAAGAAGCTGAAACATAAATTTTTTCTTAAATGGTACAATATTTTGATGACAAACTGCATCTAACATGTTTATATTGCATCTAAACATGTATAGCACTAAAATTTAACTTCAACCTTCTAATGCTATTCTGATTAATTTATATATAATTACACATATTTTGTTAAACAAGCCACTAACCTATACAACCTTCCACTTTAAACATATATATACAATCTACTCAAGAAATTCACAAATCCTACACATTCAGTTGAATAAAATAACAATTCAAGGCCTTCTCATATATACAATCTACTCAAGAAATTCACAAATCCTACACATTCAGTTGAATAAAATAACAAATCCTACATATTTCATGTTCCAAAATAATATGTCTTACGTTCTAACATATATAATTACAACAATTGCAGAATATACAATTATTTTAATTGTTCATTCTTCCATTTTAAGGCCTTCTCATTTACAATAGCAACTTCTTTGTTTCCAGAATTTGACAGAATCTTCCAACAGTATTCAATTCTGAAATTCTTCAACTGATCAACCTACAATATCCCATTCATTATTACTAACATCATCAAAATAATAACAACAGCCTATAATAAATAAGATTAAAAAAAACTCACATTGTTATTTCGAACTCCAATATCCCATTCAGACTCCTCTTGTCCAAAATAGGATTCCATATGTTTCAAAACGAAAACACCACAATCATCATTATTGCTTGACTCTTTCCACTTCAACTTCAAATGTTTTGAACCATATGCACTGATATCATTCAAGCAATTAGGGCTCTCTCTTTTTATATAAAGATAATATGCTTTCACCTATAAAACATAGAACACCATCTTATAAATATTAAAACAAATCATCAACTACTCAGAACATACACTTAGATTTTCTGAACATGACAGTAAATATGTAGAACACAATAACAAAACTAAAAAACAGATAAGTAATATTACCAAAGCCTTTGCAAAACCCTTATATTTACTATGGACTGATACGCCTTTATCAAGAGCTTTGTTATCAATGACGTCTATCTTTCCAGTAAAATGGTTAATAACAAAAACATAGAAATGAGCAGCATAAACAACTGGAAAGAATACCTACAAAAAAAACATTAGCAATCATAATAATTAAAAACAACAATTAAAGTAAATCGTGTTTTACTTTTAATATAATTACCAAGTGATAACTCTCTAAACTGTTTATTTTAGCTTCACGAAGTTCATAACTAATTCTCTCAAAAAAAGCATTGTGTCTGTCACTGTACTTGGTACTTTCAGGAACTCCTTTATCAGTACACAGTAAAACCTATACAAAAATACAACATTCATATTAATATAATCCAATTTCTTTTTAACAAAAAATATATCAAAATGTAAAAACACATACAAATGGTAGACTAGAGAAGAAGAATCTATGCACAGAAGTTGGACCCTTGCACTTCTCTTCAGAATTCAATATTCGAGACCACGCATCAACCACATTACTAACCACATGATTGCTTCCTGACAAGCTCATAATCTCCTCTCTATTGATTGTGGACAAACAATCACTATACAACAACTCACTTCAAAAAGAAAAATAAAATAAAATAAAAACAATCAGTATAACTTAAAGAAAATTCAAATTAACACAAACAACATTCAATTAAGATCTTACTGTGGGTCTTCATTAGAAAAAGCATATTCAACCAACATTCTCCGCGAACTAAGCATATTGTTTAGTAAATGCTCAGACTCAAGCAAAAATGGAGATTGTAAATATCCAGGCAACTTTGAAATCCTTTTTGAACGATTTCCAACACCAACTTCTTGCACTTCCTCAACTACATCTTTACCTACTCTCCTATTAACAACACAAAGAAAATAACAAAAGGTAACAAAATTAACCAAGTTCAAAAACAGATACCACATAAACTTAAATTATATTCTCATATTCTAAAATATAAACCATATGTTCCAAACACACATACACATGATCTAAATTAAAAAACTTTTTAAATATCACTTACCTTGCATTACTATCAAAAACATCATCAGCAAAACATTCATCAATCCCGGCAACTCCTACTCTAAACACTTCTTCAACAAACTCTTCCCGAACTTCATCCAAATCAAATTGACTATATTTCATACCACACCTACTTTTCCACTATAAAATATAAAAAAAATTAAAACCATAAAACAAATTATAATTTCAAAATAATGCAACAAAACACATTTATTATAAATCGACTATACCTTTTCAGCAAACTTCAAATCCTTGTCCATCACAATATCTCTCATGAACCGCATTATAAAAAAACCACAAGTTTTGTGATCTTTTTGCTCTGGCACACCCTACAACACAACAACCACAACATTAGAATAATGTACATCAATCTAACCTTAATGTTCTAAAAAATTTCACACATGTACAAAACAAATATACAAGTTAATAATTACCAAAAGTGCAGTCCATTTGACTTTAACTTCATTATTCTCAGAGTATAATTGAACAGCCCTGTTAAAATAAAAATCATTAAAATCAGTAACATGATCTTAATATTCAAACATAGTTATATATCAAAATAAACTATAAACAAAATACAAACAAAAAACATACTCATTCACAACATCAATCCATACATCTCCCTTTGGCAAACGCCTTCTCAACGGATCCAACCAATAAGCTCTAAAATTCTTCAAATCAATAATTGACAACGTCCAATGTCCACTAAAAATAATACTATTATTATTTCAAAATACATAAAATTACTTAAAAAAATATTAAATAAAATAACTAAAACAATCATACCCTGTATTATATGGACACAAAAAGATAGACTTATCCATTGTGGACATCTTCAATCGGTTCATCAAATCATTAGAGCGATGGCTTACTGTTTTAGAACTTCCAATGGAATAAGTGTAATGAGGATCAACGAAATAAAACAATTTCTCCATTTCTCTTTTCTTCAACAAATTAAACAAGTAGCTACATAAAAACAAAAAAGAACGTAGTAAGAATCAACTACAACTAATATAAATAAAACTATAACATTTCAAAAACAAAATACCTCATATAGAAAATTATAACGTTGCAAGTTATCTCTTCCATATGAACCATAGAATATATATACTGCCTCAACAATAATGCTTTAGCAGAATGTCCAAACAACTCTTCACAAACAACATAGCTAACAAAATTCCCTTTCACCAACTCTGCGTTTGCCCATTTGCATAACATCCGTAACTTATCTGGAATATTTCTAGGCAAAGCTTGCAAATCTACATCCAACGCATCTTCTATCACCACGTTATCAACTTCATCATCAACAACAAACCTGTTGACAAAACAAACAAACTTAAAAAATGAAATAGGAATAACATATCAGAAGCATAATACGTATGTTCTGAACAATAAAGCATATGTTCTAAAATATAACAAACATTAAAAAACATAAACAAAATACAAAAAAAACTATTTTCACATACATTACTTGAGGATCAGACTTATTCTTCATATCTGCACCATCCAATTTCTCAACAAAAGTTTTTGCTTCTGTAGATCCACCTTCAGTTCCAACAAAATCAGGCAACTCTTGGCTCAACAAATTAAAATTCGGAGAAGAATTTTTTCGTTCAGAATTCTTCATTGGACTTTTACTCTCTCTCTGGTCTTTCTTCGCTCTTTTAATTCTTTCAACCAACGCATCTATCTCATCAAAAAAATCAGAATTAAAATAAGGATGAGTATCTTGACTAGACAAATCACAATCAACATCTCCAGTCATTCCTGAATCTTTTTTACTTTCCGGTTTGTTCTCATTAACTACTTCTTCTTTTCCTCCTTCACTTTGAGAAACCGGATATTCATTGCCTCGAGAATATTTATTCCACAAGTTGTTGATCAGATTAGACATCTCAACACTTGTACCATCTTCACCAAAAACAACATTAGCTTCTTTCAACATAGAGTACATTTCATTAACTTTAAAACCCAATTCTTTAGCTAATGATTGGAACTTCGCAAGAAATTCCTGCATATACAAATCCATAATAAAAATCAGGGCATGTTATAAACAATATTAAGCATGTTCTAAATTTTAATAAACATGTTCTAAAATGAAATAAGCACGTTCTAAAATTTAAAAACATAGATAAAGATGTAATAACGTACAAAAATTTGACCAGGTCCACTAGAAGAAGCTTCTCCACATTCATTCCTATTCCCTCCTTCAACATCTTCATTATCTTCTCTTGGAACATTTCCTTCATCCATATCCATACTTTCTCTTACCAAATTTTCTCCCACCACTATTCTCTCTAACACAATCCCACTTCCAAATCCCCTCATCTTTTCCAAAATCATCCTCTTTTGTATTCGTTCTTTATTCCAAACAGCTATCAGTGAAAAATCTCTTGGATTAACAACATTAGCTCGTTGAAGCCTATCAAAATAACTTATCTACAAAAAAATAACAAAAATGAACAAGTTATAAACAAATTAAAAAATAAACAACAAACAAATCTTATCAAACACATAATCAAAAAAAGAAAATTACACTTACCAACAAGAAAGGAAGGGGACCTGTAAAAAAAGTAGGACTCCTTTTCCATTCACTGACAGAATCCAACAAATGCTTATATGCAAAAGAACACCAATCCAAATTTGCAATTTCCTTAACATTCCTACAACTATAAAGAAACTTATAGTTCATAGCCTGGTTCTTGGTAGAACGAATACAACAATTCACAGCACAAAATACAAAATGCAACAAAAACTCATCACACAATGGTTTCGTCTTCAGATCATTCAGCTTAGCAATTACAGTACTATTAATTGGACTTCCAATCTCAAGTCCAAAATATGACCTCCATTGAGCAAAAAAATCCGAAGACTCATCTTCCCCAATATCTTGTGGCTCCTCAATCTCTACACCTCCACAAGGCAAGCCATAAACAGCCTTAAAATCATCCTTAACAAACTTCAATTCTTCACTATTATCTAGCATAAGGCTACACCTATCAACATTAAAACTATTCACAAGTTTTTCATAAAAAGTAGCATTATGAACATCTAAACTTAGATGCAAAAAACCACCAAAACCAATACTCTTAATTGCATCCTTATGAGTCTCCTGAATATCATGAAGAATACCCATAAACTGTTTAGGAGGTATTCTTTGACCAAGAGCAACCTTATTCCGTTTGGAAATATTTTCATCATCACCTACACTCAAAACATTCTTCCTCTTCTTTAAAAAACTAGAAGCAACAGACAAGTTCCTGGCAAACTTCACTTTCTTTACCTTCTTAACATCAACATCTTCCTTTACCTTCTTAGCATTAACATCTTCCTTTAACGCATCAACCGAAGCTTCAGAAACTTGAGAAGAATCAACACCTTTACTAGATATACTCATTGTTTGACGCCTAAATATACCTTTCCTAGATTCACTACTAGTTTGCTGAATAAACTCACCTTTAATAGATTGACTCCTGGTTTGCCGCCTCAACAAACTATTGGACGGAACGACATAACTAGACAGCAAATCATTATCACCAGGAATGGCTGACATTGAAGGTCTTTTAGACATTGAAGGTCTTTTCGAAGTCCTCTTAAATCTTTTAGAAGTATGTCTTTTTTTCACTTCTATCTTCAACAGGAACAACAGGTTCACCTTTCTTCTTAATTTTTTTATCTTCATCAGAACAATAATCTTTAATAATATCAGCTAACAATTTCTGATCAACCATATTTTTGGGAAAAATCTCTTCTCCATCATTCCTGCCCATTTTCTAAAAAACAAAACATATACTCAACATTTTAGAACAAGCAAATGCAAATATACAACGAAACATAAAAGAAATGGAATAACTCATCAACAAAACATAAAGTAATTTAACAAAGCAATAACTCAACAACAGCACGTTTGATCAATATTTTAGAACAAAAAATGCAAAAACAGAAAACAATAACAGAACAAACTCAAAAACGTTCTAAAACTGACTACATTTGAATACAAAAAACATACAAAAACATACCACAACAAACTTTTAAAGTTCAAACAAGCGAAAACACCAAACAAACAAAAATAGTTTTAACAGAACAATAGTTCAATATTTTAGAACAAAACACATGCAAATATAGAACATATGAACATAATTTTAGAACAACATAAAAACATTCTCAAACAGAATAGATTTGAATACAAAAATCAAAGAAAAACATACAGGAACTTCTTTATAAAGATCATACAAACGAAACCCTAGAAAATAAAAAAATATACAAAATCGAACTCAAAATCAACAAAGAATATAAAACAACAAAATAAACGAAACACATAAAGCAACAAACATCATTCAGACGAACAAATTCACAAAAAAAAAAACAAAAAATGAAAAAATGCAAACAAAAACAATGAACAGAAAAAACGAAAAAGATATGAGCAACTAACCAGATTTAAGAGGATCAAATCCACGGTAGAATCGATGAAATACAAAGCGGAAATCTTCTATAAAAACAAAAGTTGATCGACGCTAGATTAGAAAAGAAATGACAGAAGATAGAAATGACGAAGAAGAAGAGGAAGAAGTCGAGGAACGAAGTAGAGGAACGAAGAGACTCAACTCTTCAACCTTAGAAACGCACGAAAACATAATACCAAAACACAACGTTTTGGTTAATGAAAAACCCTCAAAACTACATAGTTTTGGGGTGGTTCTCACCTAGGAAAGGGTTAGAGCCCTTTCCTATATATATATATATATATATATATATATAAAAATTGAATGCTACTCATGGGGTTTGAACCCTGGCCACTTCACATATACTCCATGCTACTTACCACTAAGCTAATTGTTTCTCTTATCTATTATGGAGCGCGCTGATTAATATACCATTATCCATGTAGCTTCTATTGTTTAATATTTGACACATGCACTTATTAATATCGATTAAATGTGCATAAAAGAAATGTGCATAATAATGAATTATTAATATAACAAAAAATCCAAAAACATGCTCCAATTTTTTATTTATTTAATTTCTCTATATTTTTTGTAATTTATGTTTTTAAATGTTAAGGACGATGTTCTAAATATTGTTACATACGTTCTAACCTTTATAATTTGTGTTCTAAAAATTAAGTATAATGTTTTAAAAAATCAGTAAATATATGGACCATTTTTACATTTGTTCTATAATATAATTTATAACTCATATTCTAATAACATAACGTATGTTCTAAAGTTTATAGTTTGTGTTCTAAAAATTAAGTATAATGTTCTAAAAAAATCAGTAGATATCTGGATCATTTTTGCATTTGTTCTATAATATAATTTATAACTCATGTTCGAAAAAACATGACGCATGTTCTAAAAAATATAACGTATGTTCTAAAAAATATGTCGTATTTTCTAAACTTCATAGTTCGTGTTTTAAAAGTTAAAATATATGTTCTAACGTATGTTTAAAATAATATATTTTCTTATATAAATAAAATATTAACATGAAATTTTATTAAAATATATAATATATTTTTACTTAAAAAATACTATATGGACCATTTTTGCATTTTTTTTTTTGAAATATGACCATTTTTGCATTTGTTCTATAATATAATTTATAACTCATATTCTAAATAACATAGCGCATGTTCTAAAGTTTATAGTTTGTGTTCTAAAAATTAAGTATAATGTTCTAAAAAAAATCAGTAGATATCTGGATCATTTTTGCATTTGTTCTATAATATAATTTATAACTCATGTTCGAAAAAACATAACGCATGTTCTAAAAAACATAATGTATGTTCTAAAAAATATGTCGTATGTTCTAAACTTCATAGTTCGTGTTTTAAAAGTTAAAATATATGTTCTAACGTATGTTTTAAAAAATATATTTTCTTATATAAATAAAATATTAATATTAAATTTTATTAAAATATATAATATATTTTTATTTAAAAAATATAGTATTGGATTTTTTTTAGCATCAGATGCACTTAATAATATATATAAGAATTGTATAACGAACAAACTAAAGCAAACGTATTTTTATTTAAAAATTATAGTATTAGATTTTTTTAGCATCAAAAGCAATTAATAATATATAAATAAAAGAATTGTATAATGAACAAACTAAAGCAAGTGTATTTTTATTTAAAAAATATAGTATTGGATTTTTTTTAGTATCAGAGCCACTTAATAATATATAAATAAAGGAATTATATAATAAACAAACTAAATAAGTGGCCCAGCGGCAAATGGCGTGTGCGTGTCTCTCTTTCTATGCATTTAGCGAGGTTATTCTTTTATCGAACATTCATTTATCGAAATTTAACTGTATTACTAAGGCTTAAAGTATTATTGGTCCTTGACTTATCTAAAATTTTATCATTCGGCCCCTGGCCTATTATTTGGTTACATTTGACCCATGAGCTATCCCAATTGGTGAAATTTCACCCAATTTGTATGAATATTTAACGGAATCGTTATCTCATTTACAAGTAATGATATTTTGACACTTGAACTTGAAACGTGATGTTTCTTAAAGTTTTGTTGCCACATTATGTGAAAATAATTAATTAGATTAAAAAATAAAAAAACAAATCCTAAACTAAAATCTATTAAGTTCATGTGTCAAAATATCGTTACTTCTCAATGAGATAACGATTCGGTGAAGTTTGAATACAAATTGGGTAAAATTTCACTAATTGAGATAGATCAGGGGCCAAATGTGACCAAATAATAGGTCAGAAGCCAAATAATAAAATTTTGGATAGATCAGAGACCAAATAATACTTTGAGCCTATTATTAACATATTTTTTTTTATATAAAAATGCTAAATATCATTTCATTAACTTAAAAAGTAGAAATACAACACAAAAACGATGAGAAATAAAACCTCCATCTCATACAGACTACAATCAGTACAAGATCCACAAATGGAAGAAAATAGACTACAAAGAGCAATATCAAAATACGGTCATATATAAGCTAATTACAGAAAAATGCATAAAATGTTTATTATATTATTAATACGGTTACATCACTTGCAAAAATACACGAAACTTATTAAATTTATTTGGAATAACCGATGTGGTAATCAAATAACGGTCAAATAAGCACGTTCAAATTTTCTATTAGATAAGTGTAAAATTAATTTTCCTTGGAAACATTAATTAAATATTTTTTCATTTCACATGTTAAGAGTAAATCTTCACATTTCCAAAACTAATAGAAACAAATTTTAATATTATCCGTATAATAATTTAGTAATACTCACCTCTTAATATCTTTCTCCCAAACAAGATAAGTTGACTTACTTTATGTGACTCGTGAAAGTTAAAATCGACCATTGCAAGTGTGACATAATTGGTCATTTGAACTATACATTTCTATTTTTAGCACAATTAAAATGTTAAAAATAAACTGAAGAACAGATTCAGAAAGAATATAAGGCAGCATGAGAGGTCCTCCTAATAAAATCCCATGTGAGGATAAAATGATACATGTAATGGCTGCAATGACAGCATTGGCTAAAAAGTAAGCCTAGAACAATGCTGAATGCTCAGCATTGATAGACATAAAGTAGTTTCATTATTAGTATATCGTGAGCATTGTTAAAAGGGCATATGATTCTACTATTCTCTTTTTGTAACATTGCATTCAAAACTGTCAACCAATGATCAAATTTTACAATATCATGACCAAGTATAAAGGCTAAATATGACAACATTGACGAAGACAGGCCAGAGTGACAATTTGTGTCAAGTACCAAGACTAAATGTCCCAAAATTGAAGTACATAAAAATGACTAATTGTGCCAAATATAATACCTTTTCTAATGTTGCTTTACCATCATCCTTGAGCCATAATAGTAAAAAACATTATCGTTCCTCATATTACCGTACTTCAAAACAATGTATGTAAGTATGCCCGCCACAAGAGCTCCCTTATACCGGGTACAACAAAGTTTATTAAGAGGAGAAGTAAATCCTGCTTTATGGCCTCCCCTTCTCCCATGGAAGAGTATAGAGTTTGAACACCCACAAGTTGAGTAGATCCAAAAGCTTAAAATACAGCCCTAATTCTGCACAAAACACATATGGGATGGGATTGGTATCATTGGGAAAGAAAGACATATCCATTCATGTATTTACACACAACAATATTTCTTAAAAGTCAAATATCAAGTTTTTAATTTGAAGAGATACTACCTCGAGAAAAAAAAAACTCAAATTGCCTTTTGTGCCTTTTCTGGTAAGATATTATCTGGAAGAATGAGTTCAGCAGGAGTTTCACGAACAACTCCCAGCATTGAGTCATACTCTTCATCACGACGAGCAAATTTCTTGCGGAGCATCTTCTCAAACTCAATCTCATCAAAAGGTTTAGCGTTCTCAGCTGCATGAACCTGTGCAAGATTGGAGTAGTTGGCAGCTGACTGAGAAAAGAAGGCTATCTCTTCTCCAGTTAGCTTTCTCAGAAACTTTGCTGGATTGCCTCCCCAGACCTGCATATGTCACAATTACATTAGCTTGTATTTTATGAATTATGCCTGAAAATCTTTTAATCATGTCAATCGAGGAGAAGTCCCAGTATCAGAGAACATATCCCAGAATATACGCACTGACATAGAAATAAAGCATATATAAAGCGAAGGGGACAAGCGAATCAAGCAAAATTGAAGATAAAATACAAAATTTCTACTTGATAAGTAAATACAGACACATCTGACCTGGACACCATTCCAAGGATAACTCCGCCTGTGAGGGTCACTCGGTGGCATTTACAGCCGGTCCCAAACCCAGACAAAGGAGGAGGGTTGCGATAGGTTTGAGGCGGCTAGCATAAAGCTTAGCCACATCTTATGGACATGAACCAAAATATGAATATTGTGGGGGCATTTCCTACTCAGCGACGCACTGCACTTCATAGACCCGGGTGTAGTGAAAAATGTGCAAGGGTTGCTAGGTCGTCGCCCCAAAGCGGCGCGCCATTCCGTTGCCCGGGGGTGGTGTCAAATGTGCAAGGGTCCCCACATGATGGACGCGTGCGGGTAAATAATCTAGTCCATGGTAATGGTAATGGTAATGGTAGGGGTAGTATGTTACACTTTGGGACATGGGACATAGGCTATTTGACAGGAAGATTAGTTGAAATTGTAGATGTTATGAAGAGGGGAGAATAAATATAATGCGCCTACAAGAAACCAAGTGGGTTGGAGCCGAGGCCAAAGAGATAGCTCTTTGGGATTATAAGCTTTGGTACTCAGGAAAGGATAAAGGTAGAAATAGAGTAGGTAGATATTCTTATTGATCGGGAGTATATTGATGATGTAGTAGCAGTGTCTAGAAAGAGCGGTCGAATTATGAGTATTAAGCTTGTGATAGGGGGATGAGGTTGTGAATGTCACAAGTGCATATGCACCACAAATAGGATTAGATGCCTCTATAAGACAAGCTTTTTGGGAGGACTCGGGGGAAATGGTGCAACGGGTTTCTAGGGATGAGAAGATGGTACTAGGTGGTGACCTCAATGGACATGTGGGTTCTAGGTGAGATGGGTTTGAGAGTGTTCATGGAGGTTTTGGTTTTGGAGATAGGAATGAGGTTGTGAATGTGCATATGCACCACAAATAGGATTAGATGCCTCTATAAGACAAGCTTTTTGGAAGGACTTGGAGGAAGTGGTGCAACGGGTTTCTAGGGATGAGAAGATGGTACTGGGTGGTGACCTCAATGGACATGTGGGTTCTAAGCGAGATGGGTTTGAGAGTGTTCATGGAGGTTTTGGTTTTGGAGATAGGAATGAAGCAGGAAATGATACTCTGGAATTCGCATCAGCCTATGACATGAACACTTGGTTTACGAAAAGAACCTCCCACTTAGTGACTTATCGGAGTGGCAGTAATACGAGCCAATTTGACTTTTTCCTAGTAAGGAGTGCTTGGAGAAAGAGATATATTGATTGTAAGGTGATCCCTGGTGAGAGTACGACAACTCAATATAGAGTAGTGGTGCTTGATTTTCGAAAAGATGTATAAGAAAACATATACCACAAGTGGAGACTAAGATTAAGTGGTGGAAACTGCAAGGGGAGAACCAACAAAAATTTGTGGATAAGATGACCACATATTTGGTCTTGTAATGGAGGTAGCATGCCACCGGATAAGGACACATCTTGGAAGACCGAAGAAGTACGACAAGCAATAAAGAGTAAGCGAGAATACTATAAAATATTGGGGAAATCCAGGAGTGATGAGAACTACGAAAAGTATAAAGAGGCTAAAAGGGAAGCAAAGAAGGTCATACGAAATGCCAAAGCAAAGGTGAATTGGGATCTGTATACAAGATTAGATACGAAGGAAGCGGAAAGAGACATATATAGAATTGCTCGTATGAGAGATAGGAAGACGCGAGATCTCAGAAAAGTTAAATGTGTGAAGGATGTGGACCAAAGAGTCTTGGTTGGAGATAAGGATATCAAGGAACGATGGAGGTCCAATTTTGATGACTTATTTAATGGAGATCGCGGACAAGATGTTGGAGATATAAGTATCCCTCACGATATGATAAATCGTGACTGCATTCGGAGAATTCAAAAGGGTGAATCAAAATGGCATTAAAAAAGATGAGATTGAAGAAAGTAGTAGGACCTGATGGCATCCCTATTGAGATTTGGAGATGTTTGGAAGGGAGATGAATCGAATGGTTGACGACTTTCTTCAACAAGATTTGGAGAAGCAATAAGATGTCATCGGAATGGAGGAAAAGTACCCTAATCCCTTTGTATAAGAACAAAGGCGATGTTCAAGATTGTGCCAACTATCGAGGAATCAAATTAATGAGTCACACTATGAAAATGTGGGAATGAGTGATCGAACAAAGGCTAAGGAGGAGGGTGAAGATCTCGAAAAACCAATTTGGCTTTATGCCAGGAAGATCAACTATGGAGGTCATCCATCTAATGAAACAATTAATGGAGTACTATCAAAATAAGAAGAAAGACTTGCATATGGTTTTCATTGACTTAGAGAAGACATATGATAAGGTACCAAGGAAAATACTTTGGTGGGTTTTGATAAGGAAAGACATTTCGCGAAAATATATTGACATCATAAAGGACATGTATGAGGGAGCATGCACGAATGTACGTACCAGTGTTAGGAAGACTGAAGAGTTCCCTATTACGATTGGAGTGCATCAAGGTTCCGCACTTAGCCCATTTCTTTTTGCCGTCGTTATGGATGAATTAACGAGTTCACTTCAAGACAGTATACCATGGTGCCTGTTGGTTGCAGATGATATTGTGTTGGTTGATGAGACGAAAGAAGGCGTGGTGAGGAAGTTGGAACTATGGAGACAAACTTTGGAATTTAGAGGCTTTAAGTTGAGCCGAAGTAAGACGGAATATTTGGAGTATAAGTTTAGCGGCAATAGAAGTAGGGAGGCAGGGATAATCACCCTAGATGGGAGGGTTGTCCAGGACTCAGATTCCTTCCGTTATTTAGGGTCTATTATTCAAACGGATGAAGATGTTGCTCATAGGATTAAATCTGGTTGGTCGAAGTGGAAGAGTGCTATTGGTTTTCTTTGCGACCCCGACATGCCTAATAGATTGAAGGGAAAATTCTACCGCACGGCAATTAGACATGCATTGTTACATAGTACGGAGTGTTGGGCAGTGAAACACTGTCACATTCATAAGATGTCGGTGGCGGAGATGCGTATGTTGCGATAGATATGTGGTCACACGAGAAAGGATCGGGTGAGTAATGAAATAATTAGGACAAAAATAGAGGTTACATCTATTGAGAATAAAATAAGGGAAAACGACTAAGGTGGTTTGGCCATGTAAGACCAAGAGCGTTTGACGCGCCGGTTAGAAGGATTGAAGAGTGGCAAAGGGATGCAACGGTGAGGGGTAGAGGAAGGCCTAAGCAAACTTGGAAGAGGCTGATCGAGAGTGATATGAGTTTATTGGGGATTGAGGAAAATATGGTAGTGGATAGCACAGAGTGGAGGGAGAAAATTTATGTCGCTGACACTACTTGATTTCACGGTTTCGTATGACGATCCATATTAGCCCATCCCGAATCATTTCGGGACTAAGACTTTGTTGTTGTTGTTGTTGACACCATTCCAAGGACAAGTAATTGAATGATTGTGAGAATAGGATCATGCAAGAACAATATTGTCATGTAGCCATTCCTTACAATAGTTGCAAGCTTCGGAAGCCAATGAAAAACCTACCAACCATGCCATCTTATCCATGTTTATGGACAACATAAACTTAATATATATTATTAGCTCACCACTTATCGTTATTCATAATCATGAGAAGTGTGACAATGAGGACGTTTCCCTACTACTTTATTATACTATTTAGAATAAATTCTTGTTTTCTCTTTCTAAAATGTATGTGCTTAGTACTTAAAACGCATGGTCTGCTTGCACGCGAATAATAATGTTGACAAATAAACCAAACAACCACTCAGAAACACTCAGAAAGTATATACAGGACATGGTGATAGTTACTTGCAGAGAGAGAAGTTGCTTGCAGACATACCTCTCCAGCAGGAATCTTTGTGTTCTGCCTTACTAGGGCTCCAGCAGCAACCATGGCATGTTTCTCAACAAGAACACCATCTAGAAGTGTGGCTCCCATTCCAACAAAAGCCTCATCTTCAACAGTGCAGCCATGTAAAACAGCACTATGGCCTGCCCATTTAAGACTTTAAATAAAAACTACACATTATAATTGAATCCTAATGAAACTTCTTAATACAAAAGATACGCCAATGCTATATTGCTCACCTACAGTGACATTGTCCCCAATTATGGTTGGTAACACCTTTCCGCTTAGATTAGATTTTGCAACATGGACAAGTGAATTATCTTGTATATTAGTTCCAGATCCAATGCTAATGTTGTTCACATCACCTATCCAGAAAGAAAGGTTTACATGATTATAAGCATAGCCAGCAAATACAGCCACCAAAACAAACAAAATCACCATTCACCCTAATGTGATGCCAAAAATTCAAAATAATATCCACCCATGTAACGTGAATTGGATTATCCGTACCACTATTTATATGATTATTGCTTCACTAACTTCTTAAATCCACAATATATTTGATCGGATGAGGTAGAAGTACAGGGAAACAATGACCCAAATGTTAAACACTTGAAATAAGAAGTCAAACTCTGACAACATGAAAACTTTAGTTTCTTTTGAAGTCCTTAAGCAAGCAATATGCATAATATAATACAACCACCACTTATATTATGATAGAGAGAAGTATCGAGGAAATAAGGGTAAATTACAGAATATTATCATTTATCTCCATCTATAGTAAACCAACATAGGGTTTGGATAGAGTAACTACATTGAAATGAACTTCTAAGAAGAACACAAGAATTGAAGCACAGCTCAAATATATAGAAGTAGAACCCAAACGTCTGCATGGATAGTTCTCAGTTGAACCAAACTGTTATAAGAATAACAGAATAAAAATCCAATCAACTCAGAAAGGCCATACACACAAGTGAAACTCTTCCATGAATCAAATGAACCATTGAAGAGAAACAACATAAAAGAAATTGCATATTCTGATGAAAGCATACATTGAACAACAATAAGCAAAGCACAAGATTTAGAAAACGGTGTTATCTCTTTCAAAAAGAAATTGAAATTTTATATACAAAGAGTTCTATGACTGAAGTGTACAACAAGTCTCAAACAATCTCACCTCTTAAAACGCAGCCATACCAAATAGATGATGCTCTACCGACTTGAACATCCCCGATAATAGAAGCACCAGGGGCCACAAACGCATCCTTATCAACCACAGGAGCTTTATCAAATACGTTCATAAGAGTTCGATGTCTAGACACTAAAAGAGAAACAGAATCAGCAAACAGAACAACTAGATGCAAATTTTAGCACTCTAACCCATATTAGAAGTCTCAATATTCAGAATAAACAGCTACATTATAATATGTAAGGCACTATCAAAATACAGTACCATGAGTGCGCCCAAAAGAAATGATATCGCCAGCAAAAAACTATGGTTTATGCAATGAAAAAATTGAGGCACAGGAATAGACTAAAAGGCACCTCATTAAGAAGGGAGAAATTGGATTAAATAAAGATAAATAAACTATATTAACGAAGCAATCATCCTAATTAAAAAACTGATGAACTCGTTTGATATTCCATAGATTTCATTTGTCATCAATCAATTGTTTTAAAATATCAGTTAAATACGAACATTGAAGAGATAATACATTGCAACAGGAGTCTGTCTAGTGAAGGGCGAGCAGTGTACGAAATTCACAGTTATCTAAGCTAGGAAGCAGCCTCAAACGAAGTATGATTATTCAATGGCATTCTATAACGATTATATAATTGATGAGGAAATCAACAGAAAATAGGTGAAATTAGATGTTACAACAACGAGTTAGGGGAAGTTGGATGGGATCTAGAGTTTTGATAAATAAAGAGCTTACACTGCTCTCTGAAGTAGTAATTGCCTTGGAGGCGGCAGCCGAGACGATCAAGGGCCTGGCCGGTTTCACGAATCCAGAACCCGACGGAGTATATAGCTCTGCCTAGTGTCCCCATCTTTTTCCTCTAATCCAATCGGCCTGTTGCTGGTGTCTTTGCACTGTGATTGGAATGAAGCAGGTGAAAAATGGTGGTGTATGAGGGAGGGTCTGGTTCCAATTTCTGCCTGCCACTCCGGACATAGGAGGGCAAAAAAGGGTTATAACAAAATTAAACTCGACTATTTTCTAAAAATTCCCAGCAAGCTGTATAATTTAATGGCTTAACCCATCTGCTTCTTTATTTTTTCAAATTAAACCTCCAAACTTTAATTTTCACACGTATTATTCAAGGTTCCTTTAGCTAAAGTGTTAGTTAATGACTCAATGTGCAAAAACTAAAGGGAAATGTGGTTACGTTGAACAACGCCCGTGTGGTTTAAAAGTTTACAAAGTAGTACATGTACTTCATTCCATTAGCAAACACATACCAAATTGACTAAGGGTGTTAAAAGTCAAAAGGAAAAGAGTTAATTTGGTCCTTATATTTATTTATTTTTATAAATTGACCCCCTGATTATCTAATTATCATAAACAAACCCAAAAATAAAAAATAAAATTCAAATATGTCATCTTCTCCATCTCTCTTTAATTTCTTTTTTTTTCTTCTTTCTCTCTCATCTCTCTTAATTTCTCTCTCTAAAATAAGGACTAACAATGTGAGTTAAGTAAAAATATAGTCACTAATCAATCATTCAATTTATTTATTTATTTTTATTTAGTCTTTAAAATTATGTTGTGACTATAAAAATAAATAACAAAATTAAATGATTGATTAGTGACTATATTTTTACTTAACTCACATTGTTAGTCCTTATTTTAGAGAGAGAAATTAAGAGAGGGGAGAGAAAGAAGAAGAAAAAAAAGAAATTAAAGAGAGATGGAGAAGATGGTATATTTGAATTTTATTTTTTATTTTTGGATTTGTTTATGATAATTAGATAATCATGGGGTCAATTTATAAAAATAAATAAATATAACGACCAAATTAACTCTTTTCCCTTTGACTTTTAATATCGTTAGTCAATTTGGTATGTGTTTGCTAACGGAATGAAGTACATGGTACCACTTTGCAAACTTTTAAACCACATTGGTGTTATTCGTAAATGGACGTAACCACAAGGTTTATTTTTGTACTTTTCCCAAAACTAAATATCAAAGATTTAATCAATAAAAATTATAAAAATCAGGAGTTTAATCATTTTCATAATTTAAAAATTATAAAAATAAAAATTATAAAAATTAGATATCTACATAATTCAAAAATAGATTAAAAAGAAAGTTATTACTTGCTCACTTATAAAACTCATTCTCTAATATTAGAATCACATACCCCGATCTTAGTCATTTTACTTCGTTTAAGATGCGTACAATACATTTTCCGCATTTAGCTTACTTTTTTTGCAACTGAATGATTAATTGATTACATTTTATGCAAGTTCATGAGTTAAATGAACATTTTATGCAAGTGATGGGGTGGGAGGGAGGGAACTATAGAGACACTTTGAAAGTTCAGGAATCAATCAAACTTTTTGGATAAGTTCAGGAGACAAATTATGTATTAAGCCTTATTAGAACCAAAAATAATATCAACAACATGGATTTATACAATTAAAATATGGTTCTTTATATTATTTGTAAATAGATTTGTGTCAACTTAACCTCACATGAAACCTTTTTTTTTTCAATAAGAAGGAGCTTAACCTTCAATACTCTTTTGGAGTTTGTTTCAAACCTTATATAACTTTAGTTAGCTTATAAACACCATTGGATCTGAGGCACGACCAGAAATAGGGAAGGGCCTAGAGGGGTCCAGGCTCCCCGACCGTCGGAATCGGCCCTATTATGGATAATTTTACTCCTACCATGGATAGTTCCGACTCTTCTATTTCCGATAAATGAGGATTAATTAGCTCAATGAGTTTGTATTAATTACAAAATCCAATTTGATTAATATATCATAGAGGATAAATTTCTGCAAGTTTGTTTAAAACAACCAAATCTTACTTTTTTTAGTCCAAATCTAGTTTAATTTTGAGAATTTATACATTAGAACGATAAAATTAGTTCGTAACCATTCATATATATATATATATATATATATATATATGCAAAAAAACAAGAAAGAGTAAGCTCAATTTAGCAAAAAAAACAAAAATACGCGTGTAGGTGTAAAATTGGACCTCCAACAGATCAATAATGTATTCACCATTGATGTCAGGTACATAAAGATATTTTACAGCTTGTCAGAAAAATCTCGCCGAGGCAGGCCGCAATGCGTAGTTAGAATGATGACTATCTTCAAACCTTGGTGGTTGTTTTACATATACCACTTTAGTAAGATATCCATTTAAGAATGTACTTTTCACATCTATTTGATATAGCTTAAAGTTCTTGTAACATGAAGATGCACATTGCATTCTAATTGCTTCCAATCTAGCCAGTGATGTAAGAGTTTCATCATAGTCTATACCTTCATTTTGATTGTATCCTTGAGCTACCAGTCTAGCTTTATTTTTTATAACATTTCTAAACTCATTTAACATCTTCTAAACTCTCGTTTAATTCCAATAATTGTTTGATCTTTGAGTTTAAGAACTAGTTTCCATACTTTGTTTATTTTGCACTGATCGGACTTTTCTTGCATAGCAATGATAAAAGTTTCATCATTTTCAGGTTCTTTGAAGTTCTTTCACTCTAGTTCTGAAATAAATGCAATATTAACAAACTATTTTTAATTGACTTTTTGTCATTATCTTTAATAGAATAATATATACTTTTATATATAAAAATACTACAAATCTACTATTATCCGAGTATCTGAATTTGTATCTGAACGTCCAAACTTCCTACCGGATCTTTTAATGATTTCCCTGTAAGATAGAATAAGAGGTTAGAGAGGGGCCGGAGTAACCCACTCCAATGCCTAAGTCAGTAACTGTTGGAAGGGTAGATTAACTATTTGAGAGATATTAGTGTAAACGTACCATTTGATGTAACCATACATGTCTATTTATAAGATTTTGGCTGAACCCCTCTTTTTCTAGGAATCCTTCTTCTGTTGGAGGTCTGGTTTTAGGATAAGTCTTCTACAGAGAGAAGTCTTTGTCCTAGTCGCATGTGAGTTTCCTTTAATAAGGGAACATTCCATGGAAGTTCTTGATAGATCCGAAGGGTTGTGTTTCTACACAGAAGCAGAGACAAGGGGGGCCCGAGCCCCTCCGGCCGCTAGAATTATCATGTCCATGAGTAGTTCTGCCCCCTGTCTCCATAAAATTTGAGGCTCTTGTGGTTCCGACTCCTTGTTTCCAAGAAATTTAGATCGGGGTGCTAAATATTAGCATCCGAAAATGGGCTCAGGTCCTGTTAGACTCTCTCTAAACCAAAATTCCATTTTTTTAGACCTGTTAGTGTTGGGGTTTAGTGTCCTATAGACAATTGTTCTAGGATATAAACTTAATGTAAATGAAGTGTTCTTTCCATCATTTGTTTTAATAAGATATGGTTTCATAACTATATATAAAGGCAGACTCTTTTAAGAACTAAATAAGTCTAATAAAAATCCCTAAGTTTGTTTAAAGTGATTATAAAGTGTTCATACAAGCATGAAGTGAGACGAAACTTTATAATAAACTAATAAACTTAAAACTACCCCAAGTCAAGTAATATGTTTAGAAATAGGATTGACATATCACTGTTGAGACTTGCATGTAACAATGTCTTCTGTCGAGACAGAAAGCTGATCTCACAAGCTTCAGATATGCAGATATCTGGACAGTTACATGGATCCAATGAAAGGGAGTTCATTAGGATTGGGGACCCGACTTGAGATAACAGGATGGGTAGATTTATCCTTGTCACATGTTCATCTCATTGGTATTAATAGGTATAAGTAATCCTCAGACTCAAAGGAATGTTAATTAGTGATTCTGGATTATGGAATGTGATGCTTTGATCCTGTTGTAACACGATCCATAACAGAGATGACTCTGGGTGTGAACGGCAGACGATGGGTATCACAGGAAGTAATTGCAGGATAGTTATACATTGGATTGAGCATTTGTCACTCCCGATAAATGGGAGATACGTCCAAGGATCGCTTGTGGAAGACTTGACTCTAAATCCTTGCAAGGTGATAGCTTAAGACTTGAAATACAGATTTCACTTAACCTATCTAATTGGAGTTAACTCGGCCTGTACAAGTAAAACGAACGTCTCGCTATATGTGACTTGACATTATCCATAGTCATAAGATTCAGTTCAAGGATGTAGTTGATAAAGGATCGAATTATACTGTAACTAATACGGAAAGGTCAACGACAGAATCAACCTGTCTTCTTATAGCTCTGGGGGAATGTTTCGGATTTGCTAATCACATTTCGCGTACTCATTCCGTTATGCAAAGATTAAATATAATTCTGAGAAAATTAATTTAATAGTTGCATACGGCTAGAAGCAATAAGAACCTAATGGGTCACACATAAGACTTAGAGCCCAAAAGAGAAACAGATGTTAATTAATTGATGGAAGCCCAACTGAGTCCAATAAGGCCCAGTAAGCAAAGGGGGGGGGGCGATTTTATGTATAAATTACATAAAGAAATTAATTTGATTTTAAGCAATCCTAATTAGATTATGATTGTGAATTAAATTAATTAAAGGATAAATAAGTTAGGAGGTTTAATGAGATTAAATTGCTCCTATTATTATCCTAAAAGGTTATTATTATTATCTTTATATTTAGATATAATTATAGATAATAAATAAGAATTATATTCCGAATTAAATTCTTATTCAGTAACCTAATTCTATCTAACTAGGGTTTAGATACAAGAGAGTATATATACCCCCTATGTGTAAATTTCGGCTAACACAGTGTCTATCGAAGAGAAGAATTTCGACCCCCTTGTTGAGGACGAGATTATTCACCGTTTCCTTCCGTTTCAATTGATTATCAATCTCTTTCTCTATTCCTTGATATTGTGTTGATTAATTAGATGCAATCTATTCTTGATTGCTTTCATACGGTTGAATTCTAACTTGGTTTTGAATTGTGTTTTTGTCTTGTGCTCGGGAACTCGAAGTAAGAGTTGTGGGCACTTCGATTGCAACGGTAGATAGAACATCAAAATGTATTTCCTTCTATCCCTCTTTATATGAAATAACGATTAACGGATCTTGGGTTAATGGAAAAAGGTTAAAATTTTTATATTTCCGCTGCCAAACGTTTGCCTATTTTCCTTCAGTGGTTTCAGAGCCTGCGTTAAATCCGTTATTTCATATATGAAAATCAAAAGGTTTTTCAATCAGATTGAATAAATATTTATAGTTAGGTTAATTAATGAAACTGTTTTGATTAATTAATTCTAAAGATAAATAAGTTTTAATTAATTGTTAATTAAAATAGATTTTGCATATGTTCCTAATTATTATGGTTGATAATCATTATGACAAAACTATTAGATTTATAGTTAGATTGATAAAAGTTAGTTTTATTAAATCTAAAGATAAAACGGAAAATCTTTAATAAGTTTTCTTATTTTCTGAAAATCGTTTTAAAACCGTTTTAAAACCAATATATATATATATTTAAAAAAAAAACAGCAGGCGCAACCCGACTGCCATCGTGCGATTGCTGCCTCGCGGCAGCAATCGCATGACGTCTGGCCGCTGCTGCCGCGAGGCAGCGGCGGACCAGACGCGTGGCTGCTGCCAAACGGTAGTAGCCACGTGTTCGGGGCCCGGCCCGGAACATGTATATTTTAAAACTGTTTTAAAATATGGTTTTTAAATATAGTTATATATATATGTTTCAGAAATTAATAGTTTTCTATTTTGATCATCGAATAAAAGAATTTGTTTAAAAGTTTGTTTTACCTATTTGTAAATCAAAAGTATTAAATGAATTGAAATCAAAATAATTGGGACATGCATAAATAAAGTTTTGTATAGTTGTATTAATCTAAAAGGTTAATATAAAAGATACGAAACTGTTAGAATTAAAATTGGATGAAAGTTAATTTGATGATATAATGTGATTAACCTAAATATTACACAAATATTTTATGTAATCAACCAATTAAATTTATTTAATTGAGTCTATGTATGTTTGGAGTTATGGACATATTTGGACCCTCTATTTAGTCTTTTGGTATTTTTGAAATAGGGTCTGTGAGTCCTGCCTTTCTACTATCTATTGTAATTTCTCCTCTCATCTAATTCCCTTCAAGTTAGTTGAAGTTTTCTTTAGTAGTATAGAAATTAATATGTAATTTCAAGGCGTCATGGAGAAGATGGAGGACCTAAAGAGAAATATGTAATAGTTAGTATTTCCCTAGGTTTGGCCTTTTATTCCGTCTCTGGCTCGACGGAATAATTTAGATAATATGTCCATAACACCAATGTATGTGTCTGATGTATGCTAAAGCAAATCAAGACTAAGTTATATTATGAGACTTAAAATAAAAATCCCTCACTAATTAAAAGTTAAGTAAATAAGCAAGTTATTAAAATCGGTTGCCCCTCCCTAATATTATAATTCAGCCGGCAGTACTGGGGGCCTTTGGGTTGTTGAGCAAACTCAAGCTCGGGGTCTTATGGTAACACCTGAATTATCGAAAATCGTTCTTTCATGAATATGGGGTAATACTTAAATTAGATTATGGTAATTGGATGAGCAAACTCATGTTATCATAAACTAATGGGCAATATGGTTGGGATTAATATGAATAGCATATTAGTTACTAATGTGGTTAGTAACCCAATAACCTAGAAATCACATTAAAGATGTGATTGATTACATGAATCTACCTAACAAATGAGACTAGCTTGTTGAGCAAACTCAAGGTGAAATCTCAGGAGTTAGGATCCTAGCTCACTAAAGGATTTGTGAAATTCTTCGAATTAATATGGAGGGCTATTAATTTGGAAAAATAGTGGGAGCAATTTAAAATGAACTAAAAGACCTATAATTTTAGATTGATGTACTTTAAAGCAAATGAATAACATACGTTTACTCTTTCTCACTCTCAAGTTAAATTAAAACACTCTTAAAATCATGACTAAAACCAATCTGCAAAATATACTTACCGATAACGAGTTGAACGGTTCAAACTTCACCGACTGGTATCGCAACCTCAAAATCGTTTTGAAGTTCGATAAGATAGGGTATGTACTTGATACATCGATACCCCCTATCCCAGCTGATGATGATCCATCGAAGAGATCGATGCTTACCAGAAGCATAAGGCTGATGACGATCATGCGGGATGCATCATACTTGCATCGATGACACCGAAATTGCAGAGGCAACATGAGGAAATGGATGCCTATGTTGAAACACCTTTCCACATGATTTTGATTTGACAAAATTATTTAAGTTAATCCATGATTAAGGGACAATTAAATTTAAGTGCTTTGATTTAATTGTACTGATATGTTTGTTCAATGTTGAGTATAAATATAAATACAAATAGAAATAAAAAGTAAGATAGGACAAAGTCAGCATAAGAATACAGCACAAGCTGAGTAGAGAGGAACTCGGCGTAAAAGAAGATAAGTTATCTTCAGAACAAAAGCTTAAAGATCAAGCTAATCAACGAAGCTGAGTGGAACGAAACTCAGTATCAAAAGTAGAAAAGTCTTCTTGAGAACTATGTCTTGCAGAACGAAGCTGACCATGGAAGCTGAGTAAAAGAGAACTCAGTATATGAATTGACAACAATCGAAGACAACGGCTATCAAAGACAAGCTGAGTGATCTTCAGGACAGCACGAATGATCCGTTTGCTAAAAGACAAGATCCGACAACTGTCTGCACCAATCCAGAACCTTGGAATTACGCAAAAGCCAATTTCGAGATGAATGGGTCAACTGTTCGTTAGCTAAAAGATGAACTGGCATAAGAAGACGAAACCTGTAAGAAAAAGACAAGCCTGCCGACTGTGGAAATTCAGACGACAGGATTGGCCTGCAAATCTGAAGCTGACCAGGGCCTTGTCTAAAAAAGGAGCCGTTTGGATCAACGGACAAATCCAAGATTCAAATCATTTCTGGTTCAGACCTCAACTATAAAAGGACATGATCATTCTTGGATCACAAGCCGATCATAACAAGAATAAAAAGAGTATACATACAAAGCACACAAAAACCAAAAGAGATCTTACACCAAATTTCTATTCTTGTGTAAAAGCTAGATTGATTTTCTGTAATCATCTAAAGTGTTCTTCATCCGAAAAGAACAATTTGTATCAATTGTAAAATTGAGAGTGTTGTGCTGAGTACTCGGTGTTGAGTGCTTAGTGATAGAGAAATCTAGGTGTTTGGTTATAGCACTTAGTAGGAGTTGAGTAGAAGAATAGAGGACGGTACTCTTGCATATTCAACTGCCTTGTAAACGGTTTGTGCTCTACCTTTAAAGAGCTCAGTATTGGATTTAAAAAGCCCGGAGGGATTCTGGGGACTAGACGTAAGCGGAGAGGCCGAACCAGGATAAGTCGTGCTGAGTAATCTCTAACTCTCTCTCAATATATATATATATATATATATATATATATCTGTATGTGTTGCTTGTTATATTTACTCGGCATATAAATTGTTTAAATTGACACTGAGTAAATAAGAGTGCTGAGTTGGAAGCTGACCACAAAAGTGTCAATTCCCAACTCATATGTAAAATAGTTCTAGTCAATATCTGACTAAAGCTGTCTCACGCTACAATCGGCCGTGCTGACCAAAGCTGAGTTAACAAACTCAAGAAAATATATTAAGTCAGCTTAATTAAAAAGGAAAAAGTTATATTAGTTCCTAACTCCCCCTTGGAACTAATCACACGGGACCAACAAGTGGTATCAGAGGCTAATAGCTCACTACTCAAAGATATAACTATCTTGAGCTGATCCCGATAAATGGCTGAGAACAGCACTCGTTTCCTTCCAGGGAACCAAACAACACAGATACTCCCTGAGGGATTATCAATTAGTCGGCCTCCCCTATTCTTTGGATCTAATTATACGTTTTGGAAGAATAGGATGAAGAACTTCATTCAAGCCACAAACATGAGTGCATGGCTTGCAATAGTTCAAGGCCCATATGTGCCGTATAAAACTGTTGACAATGAGAAAATTGTTAAGAGTGAAACTGAGTGGTCAGAAGATGACCTTAAAAAATTACAAAACAATGCTTCGGCTATCAATATGCTTCACTGTGCGTTAGATGCTGCAGAATACAATAAGATTTCAGGTTGCAAGTCAGCACAGGAGATTTGGAAAAAGCTCGAAGTAACCTACGAAGGTATAAGCAAGGTCAAGGAATCAAAGGTGAACCAACATATGAGATTATACGAGCTGTTCGAGATGAACGACAATGAGAACATCTCAGGAATGAACGCTAGATTCACCAACATCATAAATGAGCTAAAGAGGCTCGGCAAGAATTTCACTGAAGAAGAGCAGGTGAAGAAAATTCTGAGAAGCTTACCCAAGAGCTGGCAAGCTAAGAAAACTGCCGTGGAGGAAGCTCAAGACCTGACAACATATAAATACGACGAGCTGATCGGATCTCTGCTGACTCATGAGATCTTTATGAAAAAATTTGAAGCAAAAGAAAAGTCATAAGACAAGAAACAAAAATCACTTGTCATGAAAGCTGACTCAACTGAAGCTGACTTATCAGATGATGAGGAAATGGCCATGTTCACGAGGAAGATGAAGAAGCTATTCAGAAAGAATGAAAAGAACAGCAAGAGGCCATTCAGAAGAGGTGATAGGTACAAAGCTGAGTCCAGTGACAAATACAAAAAGGACAGCTCCAAGCCTGTCACGTGTTTTGAGTGCCATCAAACTGGGCACATTAAGTCAAGCTGCCCTAATCTAAAAAAAGACAAGAAGGGAAGCAAAAAGGCAATGGTGGCCACATGGAGTGATAGCGACGACTCAACATCGTCAGAAGCTGAAGCCATTGAGTCAGCAAACATATGCTTCATGGCCGATGACACTGCTGACCACACTCGATCTGAGCAAGCTGACCTCTCTGAAGAATCTGAACAGGAGGAATACTCAAATGAGGTAACATCCTTACACTTGCTTAGAAAAGAAATGGTTAACGCCCTGAGTGACTTATATACACTGACTAAAAAGTGTAATAAGAAAATAAAAGCACTCAGCAGGCGGTGTGACGAGATTGAAGAGGTCAAGCTCAGTGACCTTCGATATCTTCTCCAAGACAACTCAACATTGCATAGTAACATGGAAATTATGCATAAGTTTGTCTCGGAAGTCCAGTCAGATTCAAAGAAACTGAAAAAGGATGTCACATCCCTACAGAGCCAAACTAAAGGCTCAAACAAAAATAAATCCCATGCTGAGTACTCAGGTACTAGTCAGCATAGACAGTTCACTCAATGTGACTGTTGTGGGAAAAGAGGATGCACAAGAGATGTGTGTTTGTATAACAAGTGGATTGTCCAATGTGACTTCTGCGGAAAGAAAGGGCATACCACTAAGGTATGTTGGCATGCTCAGCACAATGGTGCTGACCAAAAACAAAGTCACCCAAAAAGGGTAACTCATTGTGACTTCTGTGGTAAACAAGGCCACACCATAAATATATGTCGTCACAAGTTAAAACATGACATAGCACCTGCTTATGCTAACAAACGAGGACCCAAAAAGAATTGGGTACCTAAATTTGAATGATTTAAAATACAGGTGAGCCTGAGATGCGTGGAGAAGTCAAAACTTTGGTATATTGACAGCGCATGCTCGAGGCATATGACTGGTGATGAAACTCAGTTCATCACACTTGAGCTTAAACAAGGTGGCACCGTAAGCTTTGGAGACAATAAGAAGGGTAAGATAGTAGGGTCAGGTACTATCGGAGGTAACCCCACTATTGAGTCAATCTCCTTAGTTAAGGGTCTCAAATATAATCTGTTGAGCGTTGCTCAGCTGTGTGACAGTGGTAGACAAGTTATATTTGATGCTACTCAGTGTCGAATACTCGAGGGAAAAACAAATAATTTGATTTTAACTGCCCCTCGTGTTGACAACGTATATATGTTGAGTTTAGAAAAACAGTTTTCCAAAAATATATGCTTAGTATCTAAAGAGGATAACTCCTGGCTATGGCATAGGAGACTTGGTCATGTAAGCATGGACCTCTTGGCCAAATTAGCTAGAAAGCAACTAGTTGAGGGATTGCCCAAATTGCAATTTGAAAAAGATCAATTATGTAATGTGATGCGCCCTCACCTACGTTAGAGATGAGAACTCACTAAGGGATAAGTGTACCCCGTCGTTATCAAGTAATAAATTTCTGGTTAAGTCCAGGTTATCGTCCACGGGATTTATTTCTGCAAGTATCGAGCTACTTGGTTTCAGGCGTTATCTAGGCTTAGGGGGGTTTTGAGTTGGTTTTTCTAAGTTAATCTACTCCTACGTTGATTTATACTATTCCTAGCTAAGTTATCTGATTCTAACTAAGTTATTCTACGCCTAATTAAGTTACTCTACCCCTAATTAAGTTAAACTACTCCTAAGTGATCTTTTACCAATGCAATTAACCGAAGGAACATGAAGGGATACGATGATAATGAGAATAGATTGTTAAGCAATTGAATTAAAACCTAAGTCACTTGTGTCCGAGGCGATTAACCCGACCTATCCTCCTAAAGTCCCTAGTTCGTGATTCCCTTGTAAGGCCGAAACTAGCTCTAAGGCTCAGTAATTTGGGCTTAATCTTCTATAGGGTCGTCAATCCTATAGGCACTGACTAGGTCAGATTCAGCTCGCAATATGTGCCAACTTGATTTTAGGATTATCGAATGAGTTAAACCAATCAGACAAAGCGTAAGACAAAGATTAAAACATTAAAACAATTGAATAAACAAGAACTATAATATATATCAAAGATGGAAATTATTGTCACGAAGTTACAATAAGCCTAGAATTCATAACATGTATCAGAGGCTAGACAGAATGTAAAAGAAGAAAAATCCCTTTCAGGGAACCTGTCTACCAATGCAGGCGTCTTTCTAGGACTTAAGGATGGACCTTGAGCAATCCTCGGTAAACAGAGCTTCGGAGGTATCTTCAATGGAGGTTTGAAGGATATGGAGGAGGTGGAGAGGATTTCTCAAGGTGAAAAGCTAAGAAAATTACAAAGATAAAAGATATCTAATTTACATTGGAAAAACTCTATTTATAGGCGTGGCTCGGCCCTCTTTTTGACCTATTTTCGTGTCCTTATTGGTGTAGGAAGTCGTGGGGTCCATCGTGGCTTCGTGGGGGCGGAATTGGTCTTTTTGACCAATTCCCGCAGGTCTGCTCGGCGAGCAGGGCTACTCGCGACGAGCAGCGCCCTGCTCGGTGAGCAGGCCCCTAGTGGCCTGCTTGGCGAGCAGGCACAGTGCCTGGGCAGTGCCTGGGCGGTGCCTGGGCGGTGCCTGGGCAGTGCCTGGGCAGTGCCTGGGCTGCTCGCCGAGCAGCGCCCGGGCTGCGCGCCGATGCTCTATTCGCCGAGCGACTGCCGGGGGTCCCCGAGACTCGATTTTTGCCTGAAATTGATCATGTTTTAACCTGCACACGCACATAAACTCCAAACAACATTAGTCCAAGGGCTAAATTGACCCGCCAATCGCTTATTTGAGCAAACGCTTCGTTTGGTGCGACTTTTGACGGATCAATTAGCTTCAAAAGATAACGGAATTATAATATGCATGCCATTTTGGCCGTATTTGCCTAAATTGATCATAAAACGAGCCTAAACAACGAAAAGTAAATAAAACGTTTCCAATTTCTAACTAACTCACACAAAAGCATTTAAATGCGAGAATTGCTCGCTTATTAACTAAATAACGCTAAAACCCGTCCTAAAACCGTACCCAAAGATAGGGGTTTTTGACCCCTATCAAACCTCCTCGCACTTAAAACTTTACTTGTCCCTAAGTAAACTAAAAAACTAAACCCGTAATCACAAGCAAGCTAGAAAACCTCCCGGTTTTGACTAGGTGCCTGAAACAATTTCGAGCATCTGTAATTACATGCATTCGGAAATACAAAGTAGAGACACGATATCCAAAAGCCGCATTTCAATTATCATAGGTCATAGTTTTAAGCAAAAGGACACATGTTCAATTAAACGAGCTTGAGGGGATCGCTAAGTAGAACACCTCACCATAGGTAGTTCACTCATTCACACAATTTTGCTGGCTAAAGTGTTTACTCTCGGCTTATGTTCTTGCTTAGGATTACGTTGATTTTGCACGTTCATCTGAGTTCCTCTACTATGCTATATGACTCCGATGATATTAAAAACAGCCTCTAATTGGGGTTGTAATGTGGTTAGAGGGTTAAAGGTACAACAAGGGTTAATAGTTCTAGCGCTAGAAAAACAAAGTTAAAATGGCTTTAGCGAGTATGAAGTGACTGAGCTTTTTATTTATTCACTATTCTCTTTTTGGGATGTTTTCTTGAGACGTTTTTTATTTTAAGAACTGGGGAATGAAGTTCTCCCCTTTTTGTTCGTCTCTTTTCTTTCCTTTTCTTTTTCTGTTTTTCTCTTTTTTTTTTTTTTTGGGATAGTGATGCTCATTCACTTCTTAGCCTTTTGGCTTGCTACTATAATGCCATAAACAAAGAAAAAGCGCTAGGAGAAAGCAAAGGCTCAATTTGAGCTTTGCAAAAACTTGGGTTAAGTAGCAAACCAAGTTGTGGTTTGCAAAAATAGGTTAGAACGAAAGAAAAATCTATCAACTACAAAAATATAGGCTCAAAGGGGCTTCCTAGAGTGGATGAAAAAGAGAAAATAAGGTAAAGAAAAAGGGTTAATTCTAATGAGGCTGATTCATCGTTTATCATTTCAAATCATTGCATGTAGGTTCAACACAGTATTAGGTGCAAAATCTGTAATCTTTCCACAAGTCAAAACATTCACACAAAAATGTCAAGAAAAAGAGCTTTTTGATGTTCGCTCTTAGGCTCAAATTCAACTCACAATTCTTTGGGTTTCAATTTTGTGTTTACTAGTTTTTCCCAAACTCAAGTTCAACATCACATGCCTACAATTCTTAAGTTATCTACCTAAGTAATGATTTTAGCATTTCTTCAAAAGTAGGGTCTAAATGCAAACTTTAGCTCATGCTCTTACAGATACAAAGATTGTGTCCTACACCTAAACTAGTTGTCATGCAATCTTAGATTCGGTTCTCAGCCCTCAAGGGCAACTAACGAAGTTTAGATTCGAAGGAGGTTCACGGTTTTAGATCCTAAACATGCGAGAACATAAATAAAACCCGAAAACGCTAAACTAAACTAGACACGACGCAACAAAAATTTAAAAATTATACAATTTTTGTAAGTTTGTCTACCCCTCCTCCTCACACTAAAAATATGCAATAAGTTCCAACATTGCATCACAAACCATAAAGTACAAGTGCAAAAAGTTAGGGTGGAGAAGAAAACTTACGGATTTTATCGCAATCGCCAAAAATTTGATGATTTGCGGTGCAAATTTTTTTTTATTATTTATTTATTTATTATTATTATTTTTCAGCTCCATTCGGGATTTAAAAAAAATCTCGAACAGTTTGCTTATCGCGGCCGAGCAGCAGTGCCCAGCGGCGGGCTGCGCGCCAGCGCCCAGCTCGCGACGAGCAGGGCCCTGCTCGCCCGAGCTGGGCCTCCTGGGCCAAATTTTTTTTTTTTTTAATTTTATTTTAAACCTGAAAACTTTAAAATAAAAATAAAAATAAAATAAAATAAAATAAAAGAAAGCTAAACAACTAAAAAAAATATTTATTTATTTATTTTTTTTAAACGAACATTTTTTTAAAAAAAACGTAAAAGAAAACTAAAAAGACTAAACTAAAAGATCAATGTATAATCTAAATAAAATAAACCTGAAAAGTTTTATTAAAACTTGGGTTGCCTCTCAAGAAGCGATACGTTATAGTCGGTGAGCTCGACATAGAATTCCCGCCTCGGTGTATGCTGGCATTCGCGTTAGGAATTCAAATTCCTGAATAAATAATCCGTACCTGCAAAACGGATTATCAGTTTCAAGGAATTTTAATAAAAACAAAGGATCAAATTTAAATAAATTATGAAAAAGTTTAGTTTGCTCCCTTTTTGATTCTCTAGGTAGATCGAAGAGAATGAAATCTTCTGGACATGGAGCAAAACCGAACTCTTCTATTTTTGGATTCTTCTCTAGGGGCTCAATTTCAACTAATTCCTCAATTAATATTGAAACTTTTGGTTTCTCATAATTAGGGATCAGTTCTTCATTGTTAATGGAAAAAGATATTACCTTATCAACCTGACCTACCAAATTGGGTTCTTTAATTGATTCGTCCGCGGTTGAATCAACTAGGATCCCTTTTTGTATGCATAAATTTTTAATTGAGGCATACAAATCGTCAGTTTGATCTTCGTGAGTAGATAGAAAGTTAAGCAAATGCGTAATAGACTCCTTATTTCCATTGTTTCTAGCCATTTTCTCAAAAAAGAAGAATCATTAGAAATAACAATAAAAATTAAAAACAAATATTCACAAAAAGAAAAGTATAAAGGATTATATATAAACAAGTATAAACGATTATAAACAAAGGATAATAACAAGGAATGCCTAAACTAACAAATCGACCTTTGGTTCGATATTGCAGAAGAAATAAATCCCCGGCAACGGCGCCAAAAACTTGATGCGCCCTCACCTACGTTAGAGATGAGAACTCACTAAGGGATAAGTGTACCCCGTCGTTATCAAGTAATAAATTTCTGGTTAAGTCCAGGTTATCGTCCACAGGATTTATTTCTGCAAGTATCGAGCTACTTGGTTTCAGGCGTTATCTAGGCTTAGGGGGGTTTTGAGTTGGTTTTTCTAAGTTAATCTACTCCTAGGTTGATTTATACTATTCCTAGCTAAGTTATCTGATTCTAACTAAGTTATTCTACGCCTAATTAAGTTACTCTACCCCTAATTAAGTTAAACTACTCCTAAGTGATCTTTTACCAATGCAATTAACCGAAGGAACATGAAGGGATACGATGATAATGAGAATAGATTGTTAAGCAATTGAATTAAAACCTAAGTCACTTGTGTCCGAGGCGATTAACCCGACCTATCCTCCTAAAGTCCCTAGTTCGTGATTCCCTTATAAGGCAAAAATTAGCTCTAAGGCTCAGTAATTTGGGCTTAATCTTCTATAGGGTCGTCAATCCTATAGGCACTGACTAGGTCAGATTCAGCTCGCAATATGTGCCAACTTGATTTTGGGATTATCGAATGAGTTAAACCAATCAGACAAAGCGTAAGACAAAGATTAAAACATTAAAACAATTGAATAAACAAGAACTATAATATATATCAAAGATGGAAATTATTGTCACGAAGTTACAATAAGCCTAGAATTCATAACATGTATCAGAGGCTAGACAGAATGTAAAAGAAGAAAAATCCCTTTTAGGGAACCTGTCTACCAATGCAGGCGTCTTTCTAGGACTTAAGGATGGAGCTTGAGCAATCCTCGGTAAACAGAGCTTCGGAGGTATCTTCAATGGAGGTTTGAAGGATATGGAGGAGGTGGAGAGGATTTTTCAAGGTGAAAAGCTAAGAAAATTACAAAGATAAAAGATATCTAATTTACATTGGAAAAACTCTATTTATAGGCGTGGCTCGGCCCTCTTTTTGACCTATTTTCGTGTCCTTATTGGTGTAGGAAGTCGTGGGGTCCATCGTGGCTTCGTGGGGGCGGAATTGGTCTTTTTGACCAATTCCCGCAGGTCTGCTCGCCGAGCAGGGCGAGCTGCTCGGCGAGCAGGGCTACTCGCGACGAGCAGCGCCCTGCTCGGCGAGCAGGCCTCTGGCGGCCTGCTCGACGAACAGGCACAGTGCCTAGGCGGTGCCTGGGCGGTGCCTGGGCGGTGCCTGGGCGGTGCCTGGGGAGTGCTTGGGCGGTGCCTGGGCAGTGCCTAGGCTGCTCGCCGAGCAGCGCCCGGGCTGCGCGCCGATGCTCTATTCGCCGAGCGACTGCCGGGGGTCCCCGAGACTCGATTTTTGCCTGAAATTGATCATGTTTTAACCTGCACATGCACATAAACTCCAAACAACATTAGTCCAAGGGCTAAATTGACCCGCCAATCGCTTATTTGAGCAAACGCTTCGTTTGGTGCGACTTTTGACGAATCAATTAGCTTCAAAAGATAACGGAATTATAATATGCATGCCATTTTGGCCGTATTTGCCTAAATTGATCATAAAACGAGCCTAAACAACGAAAAGTAAATAAAACGTTTGCAATTTCTAACTAACTCACACAAAAGCATTTAAATGCGAGAATTGCTCGCTTATTAACTAAATAACGCTAAAACCCGTCCTAAAACCGTACCCAAAGATAGGGGTTTTTGACCCCTATCATAATGCTTGTCAGCAAGGTAAACAAACGAAAAAGTCTTTTCAAAGTAAAAACATTGTCTCAACCAAGAGACCATTGGAATTACTACATCTGAACCTTTTCGGACCTGTCAAGCCACTCAGCTTGGGCGGTAAGAAATTCTCCTTAGTCATTGTAGACGATTTCTCTCGGTATACTTGGATCATCTTGCTGAGTAGCAAGGATGAAACTTTTGAGATGTTTACAACATTGATTAAGAAGCTTGAAAATGACAAAGACCTAAAAGTAGCTCATATTAGAAGTGACAATGGCGGAGAATTCAAAAACCAACAGTTTGATGAATTCTGCGAAGTCTGTGGCATTGACCATAACTTTTCTGCTCCTAGGACACCTCAACAAAATGGGGTTGTTGAAAGGAAGAACAGAACCATAGTTGAAATTGCTAGGACAATGCTGAGCGAAAATAGACTTCCAAAGTATTTCTGGGGTGAAGCTGTTCACACAGCATGCTATATATTGAATAGGGCTTTAGTTAGACCTATACTCAAGAAAACTCCTTATGAACTTTGGAAAGGACGAAAGCCCAACATTGGATACTTTCGTGCCTTTGGGTGTAAGTGCTTTATACTCAATACAAAAGATAACCTTGCAAAATTCGATACTAAAGCTGACGAAGCGATCTTTTTAGGGTACTCAACTAACAGTAAAGCATATAGAGTGTATAATAAACGAACTCAAGTTGTAAAAGAGTCTGTCCATATCGAGTTCGATGAAACTGCCCCTACAGGAAAGACAACTCAGCCTGTCGAAGATGAACCAAGCTCAGCTTCCGCTGATCAAAATGGAGCCTCTGAGTCATCGGTACACGGGCTGACCAAAGGTAAAAACGAAACCGAAATTACCTTTGCTGACCAATCTACTCCTGCAGATATTGTAGAAACACCTATTCCAGACAACTCAACATTACCAAAAGAAATAAAAATTCCAAGAGGACATTCGGAGAAGTCCATTCTTGATGCCGCTGACAACAAGCTGATGACAAGAGATCAGCTTAGGAAGTATCTCGGGAATGTTGCATTCGTATCAGTACATGAACCAAAGAACTTTGCTGATGCTGAGCACGATGAATATTGGATCAACGCTATGCAAGAAGAGCTTGATCAATTCACAAGGAATGAGGTGTGGGATTTAGTACCAAAACCTAGGAATCAAAAGACCATAGGAACTAAGTGGGTCTTTAGGAATAAACTAGATAAGCAAGGAAATGTAGTCCGAAACAAAGCCCGACTTGTAGCCCAAGGCTATAGTCAGCAAGAGGGCATTGACTACGGTGAAACCTTTGCACCTGTTGCTAAGTTAGAGGCTATACGAATTTTGTTTGCATATTCTAGTTATATGAACTTTAAACTATATCAAATGGATGTTAAAAGTGCTTTTCTTAATGGCTTTATAAACGAAGAGGTATATGTTAGTCAGCCTCCAGGGTTTGAAGATCCAAAATTTCCAAACCACGTTTATAAACTCAAGAAGGCCCTGTATGGCCTAAAGCAAGCACCACGTGCTTGGTATGAGAGATTGACCAACTTCCTGCTGACCAGGAATTATGTAAGAGGCAAAGCTGACACAACCTTGTTCATTAAGAAAAAGGGTAAAAATACCTTACTAGCACAAATTTACATAGATGATATAATCTTTGGTGCTGCTGACGAATCTATGTGCAAAGAATTTAGTAAACAGATGCAAACTGAGTTCGAGATGTCTATGATGGGTGAACTCAACTTCTTCCTTGGACTACAAATCAAGCAAGGTAAGAATGGCATCTTTATTAGTCAGTCCAAGTACGCTAAGGAAATGCTCAAAAAGTTCGATATGGAAGATTGTAAACCCATATCAACCCCAATGGGTACTGACACTGTCCTATGCACGGATGAGAAAGGCAAGTCAGTAGATAGTAAGCTATATCGAGGTATGATTGGCTCTTTACTCTATCTTACTGCTAGTAGACCTGATATTTAGTACTCAGTATGCTATTGCGCTAGATATCAAGCTGACCCCAGGGAATCTCACCTTGTAGCTGTAAAACGAATTTTTAGATATTTGCAGAGCTCAGTTAATGCAGGTTTATGGTATCCAAATTCAAATGACTTCACACTCATTGGATACAATGATGCTGACTATGGACGAGATAAGCTAGAGCGTAAGAGTACTTCGGGAGGATGTCACTTCCTTGGAAGCTGTCTAGTATCTTGGTTTAGCAAGAAGCAGTCATCAGTTGCCCTGTCTACAACTGAAGCTGAGTACATTGCTGCTGGAAGTTGTGTGGCTCAAGTCCTATGGATTAAGCAACAGCTTGAGGATTACAGAGTCAAAACAGACACAATTGAAGTCAAATGCGATAACAAAAGCGCTATTGACCTATCCAAAAATCCAATCCAACACAGCAGGATGAAGCATGTCAGCATAAGGCATCACTTTATTAGAGATCATGTACTCAAGGGTGAGATCAAGCTGACCTACGTACCAACAGATGACCAGCTTGTGGATATCTTCACTAAGCCTTTGGCTCGTGAGCAATTCAGCATATTAAGGGAAGCTATCGGTATGTCTAATCCTCTCCAATAATACCATGTGCTTAATTGAATATTGAGTGATTATGCTATATGCTGTGTAGCTATTGCATGCTAAGTGACTTACCCAAACTGAGCTAAGATGAATAACGCAAAAAATCACTTTATGCTGACCAGACATACACACTGAGTGATTACTATTGGGTTGAGTTACTTTACATATAAAACTTCCTCTACGTAAAAGCTGAGCACCTAAAATCTTAAACGTTTGATATTCTTAATGCTGAGTAAAAATTCACTTGAACATTAAAAGCTTGCACATGTGCCATAAATAGCCACCTAGGGTAACGTAATCACAATAATTAAGAAAACAAATGCGCCGAACACGTCATAAATGCCAGGATCTTTGTCGATTGATCATCTCGAGGTAAAACGGCTAGTTCAACGTATAGGATCAATTCGAACCTCTATAAATAGTGGAAGAATTCCCACTTATCCCTCTTTACACTCGAAATCCTTGGCAAATTGATTTTCATCGCTCTCTCTCTAAATCTCAGAACCTCTAATCATGTCGGATTCCCAAAATCTCTCCGGTGGTGATTACGACAGAAATCACTCCGATGAAAATCCTCCATCTCCTGCTCAACAGGAGTACGTCGAGACTCCCACCAAGTCTCAAGGACAAGGTCAGCATGACCAAACTCCAAGCAAGAGCCCTCAAACTGACCTCGCAACCTCTTCAAAAAAGAAGAAGAAAAAGAAGGACAAGCAGCCTAAGGAAAGGGTTTTCCTAAAAGTCTATAAAAGTGTTAAGAACCATGAGGTACTTCGCTGTCGGTGGTTCTCTCCGAGATTCGTAACGACTGAGCAACCGTTCTGTGAGTGGATCTCGAAAAATGGATAGGCTAGACTCTTCTCCCTTCCTGGTAAAACCTACCCTAGGTTGGTAAGGGAATTCTACTCCAACCTCTGTGTTGACGAAGAAGATGTTGACCATCTAGTAACCCATGTCAAAAGCAAAAAATTAACGATTACCCCATCTTATCTAGCAACCCTGCTAAAACTGCCAGCCAAAGGGAAAGAATTCAGGACTACAAAGGAGAAAATTGACCACACCGTGACGTTCTGTAAGCCGGAGGACCACAAAGGGGAAATAGCTAGTACATGCATGGGTCAGAATCAAAAGATGGCTCACTACATCCTGACTAACTTTATCTTCCCTAAAATCAACTCAGCCTCATCAGCTTCAAACTTCGAGCAGTGCTTCATCTGGCACATGCTGACCTATCAACCACTCAACATGTCGGTGTTTCTTATCGGTGCACTTCAACGAAGTACTGGGAAACTCAGGATGGGGTCCCTCATTACAAGAATCCTTGAAGATCATCAAATAGACATGATTAATGAAACTAAGACTTGAGGAACTGAAATCACACCGGCTCTGATGTTTGGGTTAGTATACAACCAACCCCTCAAGTCTAAGAAGGGAAAAGGGGCCATTGAGGAACATGAGGAAGAAGCCGATGTTGCACAGGAGGTGCAAACCAAGAAAGAAAAGAAGAGTAAAGCTATCCAAACTTCTTCTAAAGATGTTAATGCTGCCCCAAAGAAAATCCGGTTTGTATCAATGGGGAAGAAAGTTGATGCTGAGCAAACTCAGGACACACCTAAGTCAGCAGAGAAACGAAAAAGGCAAGTTGAGCCTGAAGAAGAGAGTGAGGAAACTCCAGAGCAACCATTGCAGAAAAATAAATCTTCGGAGTTAAGTCCTATTGAGGCACCCCACTTGACGTCGTCATCTCTGAAGACTCACATTTTATGCGAAGTCAAGACATTGATCTTGAGAAAACCCCCACTGACCAAGATGAAGAAGAGTTGGGTAATCTCGGAGGTCAGTTTGATACTGAGGAGACAGTGGATATTGAGCCAACAAAGGCTGCTGAACAGATGAAGTCGGTTGAAACTGAGCAGGTTGAAGAGCAAACTGAGCCAACAACGAAGGATCACGCTGACTTAGGGGTAAACTCACCCTCTGACTCACTTGACTCTATTCATGCTGACCCCTCTCCTCCAAAGGCTAAGAAATTCAGGAGGCTTAAGAAGAAGGCTCACAAATCTCCAGTCATTGACCTCCTGGGTGATTCTCCTCTACGAGATCCCATCACTGATCTCTCGGACATGCAGTTCAAATTCTTCTCCAATCCTACTGAACCTTCTCCAAAGGAAGTTCAGAAACAGCAAGCCTCTGTTACTCATCCTGAGGAACAAGCCAAGACTCCAGACAATCCAATCCCTTGCCGAGCAAGAGCTCGAAGTCCAAACTGCTCAAAGTGAAAAGCATGCAAAGGAAAATCCTGCTCAAACTGAGTTGACTCCTCCTGCACCAACTCAAACCAACATTGAGCAGGTCAATATCTCTGCTGATCCACCTCCTTCCACTCCAATATCGCATAATGTTGAGAAGTCAGTTCCTGCAGCTGACCTAAATAAAAGCCCAGCTGTTGACCAAGCTGGCCCATCCGGTTCCACTCGAATTCCGGCAACTGAGCACAATATGCTTACCTTCATGCTACTGAGTCTGGGCGTTGAATTATTGACTCCGCTCAAACTATTCTCCAGGATTTAAACACTACTCATGCCGATGCTGCTGGGTTTGCAAATGTTGAGTCACCACAAATCTCGTCTGTCACTCAGCTCCTAAATGAGATCAAGGGTCTCAAAGATCTAGTAAGTGTCATGACCATGGTCCAAACACAGCAACCCAAGCAAGAATCCATCGTCAAGCTGGCCGAACATCAGTTAATGATGGTGAATCACATGGATTCCCTTCAAGGCCAAATTAATGCTCTTTCTGCAGTCAACACGGGCTATGCTACCTCTGCTGAGTTGAATCAACACTTTACCAAGTTGAACTCTGAGCTGACCGGCACTCGCGAGCTAATCTTCTCAACTTCTCAATGTTCGGTCGAATAAATTAGTGAAGCTGTCCGTCTACTCAACATGAGTAAGGAAGAAATGGAAACTGACCAACTCAAGACGAACGAACTATTGCAATACTCCCGAGCCACCTACAAACATGTGCGCCACACGAATGCTCAACGTCAGTTCTATGATTCGGCTTTGCTTAAGATGTACCATCAAGCTTATGCCATGTTGACTGACACTATCACATGGGTAGGAAAATCCCAAGAATATATTTTGAGTATGCTCAGTGCCTCTATCAGAATTCCCGGTTCTACTTTGGACGATGGTGTTCCAGTTTTTGATGGTCTAAGGGAAAGCACGAAAAGGCTCAAGGCGTATTCCGTAAGATTAACTCGTGCTGCTCTCAACGACACCTTCGTTCCTCCTCCGGCCGATGCTGGCAAAACGGGGGAGAAAGAACAAGCTGATAGAACTCAACACACAGGAGAAGCATCTGGTAGTCAGCAGCAACAAAAGGGAAAAGGCAAAGTCAATCCTGCCCAAGTCAATAGGAAGAAATAGTCTGGCTAGATTTGCTAGTTTTTATTCTTGACTTGTATTTTTTGTGGCATATTTTGTCTTGCTGACTGTCTATAAAATTATGCATCTCTTATTCAAAAATTGACTAATCTTATGTGATGCTTACTTATTGTGCTTTACGCTGATCTGTCTTAATTGAACAAACAAATAAAATAAAAAGGAATATACTCAGTACACACTAAGACTTGATACATCTGCTCTGATAATGTTTTCCCATAACTCTGATATCAAACTAACCATGTATCAAAACTGAGTCAAAACATATTCCATATATACACCTCTTCTGAAAGCTGACCTAGGCTCATCTGAATTAGATCTTGGAAGGTCTAGAACTGAACTAAGTCAGTATAAGCATGCCTTAACTTTACTCAATTGAATCTTAGAAGGTTTAGAGTTAAGATAAGTCAATAGATGCAACCCTTACGGGGGAGTAATTTCAGAAGCATAAAAAGAATTTCAATCATGGGGAATCTCAATGCTGAGTTCCATCAATTAAATATTTTGCCAACATCAAAATGGGGGAGTTTGTTGAAACACCTTTCCACATGATTTCGATTTGACATAATTATTTAAGTTAATCCATGATTAAGGGACAATTAAATTTAAGTGCTTTGATTTAATTGTACTAATATGTTTGTTCAATGTTGAGTATAAATATAAATACAAATAGAAATAAAAAGTAAGACAGGACGAAGTCAGCATAAGAATACAGCACAAGCTGAGTAGAGTGGAACTCAGCGTAAAAGAAGATAAGTTATCTTCAGAACAAAAGCTTAAAGATCAAGCTAATCAACGAAGCTGAGTGGAACGAAACTCAGTATCAAAAGTAGAAAAGTCTTCTTGAGAACTATGTCTTGCAGAACGAAGCTGACCATGGAAGCTGAGTAAAAGAGAACTCAGTATATGAATTGACAACAATCGAAGACAACGGCTATCAAAGACAAGCTGAGTGATCTTCAGGACATCACGAATGATCCGTTTGCTAAAAGACAAGATCCGACAACTGTCTGCACCAATCCAGAACCTTGGAATTATGCAAAAGCCAATTTCGAGATGAATGGGTCAACTGTTCGTTAGCTAAAAGACGAACTGGCACAAGAAGACGAAACCTGTAAGAAAAAGACAAACCTACCGACTGTGGAAATTCAGACGACAGGATTGGCCTGCAAATCTGAAGCTGACCAGGGCCTTGTCTAAAAAAGAGCCATTTGGATCAACGGACAAATCCAAGATTCAAATCATTTCTGGTTCAGACCTCAACTATAAAAGGACATGATCATTCTTGGATCATAAGCCGATCATAACAAGAACAAAAAGAGTATACGTACAAAGCACATAAAAACCAAAAGAGATCTTACACCAAATTTCTATTCTTGTGTAAAAGCTAGATTGATTTTCTGTAATCATCTAAAGTGTTCTTCATCCGAAAAGAACAATTTGTATCAATTGTAAAATTGAGAGTGTTGTGCTGAGTACTTGGTGTTGAGTGCTTAGTGATAGAGAAATCTAGGTGTTTGGTTATAACACTTAGTAGGAGTTGAGTAGAAGAATAGAGGACGGTACTCTTGCATATTCAACTGCCTTGTAAACGGTTTGTGCTCTACCTTTAAAGAGCTCAGTATTGGATTTAAAAAGCCCGGAGGGATTCTGGGGACTGGACGTAGGCGGAGAGGCCGAACCAGGATAAGTCGTGCTGAGTAATCTCTAACTCTCTCTCAATATATATATATATATATATATATATATATATATATATCTGTATGTGTTGCTTATTATATTTACTCGGTATATAAATTGTTTAAATTGACAATGAGTAAATAAGAGTGTTGAGTTGGAAGCTGACCACAAAAGTGTCAATTCCCAACTCATATGTAAAATAGTTCTAGTCAACATCTGACTAAAGCTGTCTCACGCTACAATCGACCGTGCTGACCAAAGCTGAGTTAACAAACTCAAGAAAATATATTAAGTCAGCTTAATTAAAAAGGAAAAAGTTATATTAGTTCCTAACCCCCCCTTGGAACTAATCACACGGGACCAACAACCTATTCCATCATCGTGCACCTAAAAGAGTTGTTTGGGAAAAAAACTCGGTGCGAACGCTACGAGATATCAAAATTGCTATATCGTTGCAGGATGCAAGAGGGCACATCTGTAATGACACATTGTGTCAAGATGATTGGCTATATTACCAAGCTTTCTAGTATTGGATTCACGATGGATAACGAACTAAGCATAGACTTAATTCTTCAATCCATCCTAGAGAGTTATTCACAGTTCATCATGAACTACCAGATGAATGACTTGCAAATCTCTCTTGAAGAGCTTGAAAACATGCTCAAGACAATTGAGCCCAATATGAAGAAAGACAAGGCAATACCGGCTCTTGTCATAGAGGGATCAAAGAAGAGGAAAGGGAATTTTCCCAATCCTAAACATCCCAAGAAAGGCAAGAGGGCCATGCCCACTAGAGCAAAGGGAAAGGAAGTGAAGAAGCCCAAAGGAGAGTGCCACTTCTGTGGTAAAGACGGGCATTGGAAGAGGAACTGCAAGGAGTACCTAGCCTCCCTTAAGAAGGGAAAAGACGGTGCTTCAACGTCTGGTATGTTTTATATTGAAATAAATACAATTTCACAGTCTGAATCTTGGGTACTTGATACCGGATGTGGATCTCATATTTGTACAAATATGCAGGAACTAAATCGGACTAATGAATTGAAGAAAGGAAGCATAAACTTGCGAGTAGGAAATGGAGCAAGAGTTGTCGCCCTTGCTGTTGGAGATTATGCTTTAAGTTTGCCCTCTGGGCTTGTAATAGAATTAGGGAACTGTTTGTATGTTCCAGAAATGTCCAGAAACATTATTTCTATTAGCCGTCTTGTTGACGACGGTTTTCATATTTCAATAAAAGACAAACGTAGCGAGTTTTATAGAGATGGGATTTTCTATTTTTCTGGAATATCACAAAATGGGATTTATGTGCTAGATGACAAAATTTCTGTATTCGCAATTGATACCAAAAGACATAAGCTAGATAATTCGACTTACTTGTGGCATTGTCGTTTAGGCCATATAAATAAAAGACGCATGCTTAAGCTACATCAAGATGGGCTTATAGATTCAATTGATTCTGAATCATTGGAAACATGCGAAGCATGTTTAAAAGGTAAAATGACAAAGACACCCTTTAGCAATAAAGGCGAGCGTGTATCAGACACTCTAGGATTAATACATTCAGATGTATGTGGTCCTATGTCGGTCCAAGCAAGAGGAGGATTCAGATACTTCATAAGCTTCATAGACGACCATACCAGATATGGTTATGTTTACTTGATGAAGCACAAGTCCGAAGCTTTTGAGAAATTCAAATGCTTCAAGAATGAAGTAGAAAATCAATTAGGAAAGAAAATAAAGATACTTCGATCTGATCGAGGTGGCGAATATCTTTCAGATGATTTTTTGAATTATCTAACTGAATGTGGGATATGCTCACAATGGACACCTCCCTATACACCACAACACAATGGTGTATCCGAAAGGAGGAACCGTACCTTGCTAGATATGATACAATCTATGATGAGCATAACATTACTTCCAAAGACATTCTGGGGCTATGCCTTAGAAACTGCCCTCTTCACCCTAAATCGAGTACCAACTAAATCCGCTAGTTCCACACCATATGAATTGTTCGTTGGTAGGAAACCCACATTCTCATTCATGAGAGTATGGGGTTGTTCAACATTTGTCAAACGCGTAGCGTCAGACAAACTAAATTCTAAATCTGATAAATGTTTCTTCATTGGATATCCTAAGGAAACTGTAGGGTATTACTTCTATCATCCAGATGATCAGAAAGTAATAGTATCCAAGCACGTAACCTTCTTGGAGAAAGAGTTTCTCGAAGAAACAGAAAAGGGAAGCATGATTGAACTTGATGAAGTTCAAGAAGAAGAAACACCGACTGAAACAACAGAGGCGGTTGAGGAACCCGAAGCAGTCCCATTGGATGAGACTCAAGTGCCACCCATTCGTAGATCACAAAGAGTTCGTGAACTCCCAATTAGATATGGTTTTCTAGTGGGAGATGATGATGAGGTTCACGTGTTAGACGACGAACCCGAGAACTACGAAGAGGCTCTTACCAGTCCAGATTCTAAAGCATGGCTCGAGGCTATGAATTCTGAAATGGATTCCATGTACACCAACCAAGTGTGGACTTTGGTTGATCCACCCGAAGGGATAAAACCCATTGGGTGCAGGTGGATCTTCAAAAAGAAGACTGACATGGATGGAAAGGTTAGCACCTACAAAGCTAGGTTAGTAGCGAAAGGATATCGTCAGAAACAAAGAATTGATTATGACGAAACTTTCTCTCATGTGGCTATGTCCAAATCAACTAGAATAATGCTCACTATTACCGCTCACTACAATTACGAGATTTGGCAAATGGATGTGAAATCAGCTTTCCTAAATGGAAACCTGCTTGAGGATGTATATATGATGCAACCTGAAGGTTTCATATCAAAGGATGCAAACAAGGTTTGCAAACTACAGAGATCCATTTATGGACTCAAGCAAACATCTAGAAGCTGGAACAAGCGTTTTGATGAAACCATAAAACAATTTGGTTTCGAACAAAATTGCGAAGAAGCTTGCATTTATAAGAAAGCAAGTGGGAGCTCAGTTGCATTTCTAATATTATATGTGGACGATATATTATTAATGGGAAATGATATAGCTCTACTACAGTCGGTGAAAGTATGGTTATCAGGTAACTTCTCCATGAAAGACCTTGGTGAAGCAGCTTATATACTTGGTATAAAGATCTACAGAGATAGATCAAGAAGACTGCTTGGTCTTTCACAGGCTACATACATTGAAAAGGTGCTAAAGCGGTTTAGCATGCTTGAATCAAAACGAGGTAACTTACCCATGGTACATGGAGTAAAGTTAAGCAAGAATCAATGTCCTAAAACCGAAGATGATAAGAAATGCATGGCTGTAATCCCGTACGCCAGCGCAATCGGTTCGATTATGTATGCTATGCTATGCACTAGACCTGACGCAGCGTTCACGTTAAGTATAACGAGTCGTTATCAAGGTAATTCGGGAGACAAGCATTGGAATGCCGTCAAGAACATTCTTAAGTACTTGAGAAGGACTAAAGACATGTTCCTAGTGTACGGAGAAGGGGATCTGAAAATAGAAGGATTTTCAGACGCCAGTCATCTCACAGATGAGAACGATTTTAGATCCCAATCAGGATACCTGTTTATTTTGAATGGGGGCGCGGTCAGTTGGAAGAGTTCCAAGCAGGGAAGCGTAGCTTTCTCTACGACCGAGTCAGAGTACATCGCTGCCGCGGAAGCAGCAAAGGAAGCGGTTTGGATTAAGAAGTTCATTACTGAACTTGGTGTGGTGCCTGACATTGTAAATCCCATTACACTGTACTGTGATAACAATGGAGCCATTGCACAAGGAAAGGAACCATGGTCTCATAATTCATCCAAGCATTACCTTAAGCGATACCACATTATAAGAGAGATTGTGGCAAGAGGAGATATGAGAATAGAAAGAGTACCTACTGAGGACAACGTTGCAGATCCGTTGACAAAACCCTTAGCCCAGAAAGTACATGACCGTCATCTAAGTTCAACTGGGATAAGTTGTAGAAACAATTGGCTTTAGTCCAAGTGGGAGTATGTTGGGGTTTAGTGTCCTATAGACAATTGTTCTAGGATATAAACTTAATGTAAATGAAGTGTTCTTTGCATCGTTTGTTTTAATAAGATATGGTTTCATAACTATGTATAAAGGCAACCTCTTTTAAAAACTAAATAAGTCTAATAAAAGGAAATCTCTAAGTTTGTTTAAAGTGATTATAAAGTGTTCATACAAGCATGAAGTGAGACGAAACTTTATAATAAACTAATAAACTTAAAACTACCCCAAGTCAAGTAATATGTTTAGAAATAGGATTGAAATATCACTGTTGAGACTTGCATGTAACAATGTCTTCTGTCGAGACATAAAGCTGATCTCACAAGCTTCAGATATGCAGATACCTGGACAGTTACATGGATCCAATGAAAGGGAGTTCATTAGGATTGGGGACCCGACTTGAGATAATAGGATGGGTAGATTTATCCTTGTCACCTGTTCATCTCATTGGTATTAATATGTATAAGTAATCCTCAGACTCAAAGGAATGTTAATTAGTGATTCTGGATTATGGAATGTGATGCTTTGATCCTGTTGTAACACGATCCATAACAGAGATGACTCTGGGGTGTGAATGGCAGACGTTGGGTATCACAGGAAGTAATTGCAGGATAGTTATACATTGGATTGAGCATTTGTCACTCCCGATAAATGGGAGATACGTCCAAGGATCGCTTGTGGAAGACTTGACTCTAAATCCTTGCAAGGTGATAGCTTAAGACTTGAAATACAGATTTCACTTAACCTATCTAATTGGAGTTAACTCGGCCTGTACAAGTAAAACGAACGGCTCGCTATATGTGACTTGACATTATCCATAGTCATAAGATTCAGTTCAAGGATGTAGTTGATAAAGGATCGAATTATACTGTAACTAATACGGAAAGGTCAACGACAGAATCAACCTGTCTTCTTATAGCTATGGGGGAATGTTTCGGATTTGCTAATCACATTTCGTGTACTCATTCCGTTATGCAAAGATTAAATATAATTATGAGAAAATTAATTTAATAGTTGCATATGGCTAGAAGCAATAAGAACCTAATGGGTCACACATAAGACTTGGAGCCCAAAAGAGAAACAGATGTTAATTAATTGATGGAAGCCCAACTGAGTCCACTAAGGCCCAGTAAGCAAGGGGGGGGGGGGGGCGATTTTATGTATAAATTACATAAAGAAATTAATTTGATTTTAAGCAATCCTAATTAGATTATGATTGTGAATTAAATTAATTAAAGGATAAATAAGTTAGGAGGTTTAATGAGATTAAATTGCTCCTATTATTATCCTAAAAGGTTATTATTATTATCTTTATATTTAGATATAATTATAGATAATAAATAAGAATCATATTCCGAATTAAATTCTTATTCAGTAACTTAATTCTATCTAACTAGAGTTTAGATACAAGAGAGTATATATACTCCCTATGTGTAAATTTCGGCTAACACAGTGTCTACCGAAGAGAAGAATTTCGACCCCCTTGTTGAGGACGAGATTATTCACCGCTTTCCTTCCGTTTCAATTGATTATCAATCTCTTTCTCTATTCCTTGATCTTGTGTTGATTAATTAGAGGCAATCTATTCTTGATTGCTTTCATACGGTTGAATTCTAACTTGGTTTTGAATTGTGTTTTTGTCTTGTGCTCGGGAACTCGAAGTAAGAGTTGTGGGCACTTCGATTGCAACGGTAGATAGAACATCAAAAAGTATTTCCTTCTATCCCTATTTATATGAAATAACGATTAACGGATCTTGGGTTAATGGAAAAAAGGTTAAAATTTTTATATTTCCGCTACTAAACGTTTGCCTATTTTCCTTCAGTTAGGCCCTCTAAATCCAAAATTCTGATATTTTTTTTTGCCTGTTAGGCCTCCTTAAATCCAAATTTCTAATTTTTTAGCCTGTTAGGCTCTTCTTAAATCCAAATTTCTAAACTTTTTGCCCTATTAGGCCCTACCTAAATCCGATTTTTTTTATTAGACACAACTTTTTTTACATGTTAAGAATCTTAAACACAATAGAGCTTAATTTTGAGAAGTTTTACATTGATACTTAAAAATTTGTTCTTTGACCCCCTCAGATTATAAAACGTATATATACGAAAAAAAGTGAACAAGTTTGATTTAGCAATTTTTTTTAAACACTAGGTGTAAAATCGGTCCCCCAACCGAGCAATCATATACTAGCTACTGTTTCTGCACGTAGTATTCCGATCTGAGGAGAGGACCCTTTAAAAACCACGTGTCCTGATTTGTTTTATACAATATCATCTATCTATTTATTTATTTATTTTGATTGTTTTAATTAAATAGTAGCTCCATTTTTGCAAGGTTATAAATTCTCCTCCAAAAATTCCACTCTACATCTTCCATCACCTTTCTTATTCTTGACTTCCATCGATTAAAACATGAAGAGAAAAAAAGAGGGAGTGACCGTACCAAAAGATGGAAGGACATATGGGCAAAAAGACAGACAGAAATCGAAGGTCAAAAATTGAATTCCATGTTTCAAATTGAGATTTAAATGATAATTGATTAAATTGATAGCAATTCAATATAAGTCAAGATGGCCGAGTTGGTCTAAGGCGCCAGTTTCAGGTACTGGTCCGAAAGGGCATGGGTTCGAATCCCATTCTTGACATTTTTTCCTCTATTTTCTTATTTGTCCTTTTCCTTAAACGCTGCACTTCACCATAGCTCCAGCAAGCAGGGAATTTCAATTTTCTCATGGATCTATGCCCTGAATTTGATGTTTATTTTCAACGGTTGAGATTAGTTTTCTTTTCCCCCAATACACAATTTTGGATGACAGTTTTCTGTTACTCCAGCGACGGAAGCAGCAAATATAATGAACAACTCGCCTTCTTTCTGCCTTTCTCTCTTTAATAATTGCAAGAATTTAACATCCCTCAAACAAATTCACGCCAATTTACTGAAATGCGGCCTTCACAATGATCCTTTCTTCGCCGGAAAACTAGTACTACATTCCATAGTTGCACTCTCTGATTCTCTGGACTACGCTGGCAGAATTTTTAGCCATACTCCAAATCCTGATGTGTTCATGTACAACACTCTCATTCGGGGGCTTGCCGAATCGGATAAGCCCCAAAGTTCGATTGCAACATTCATTACAATGAGGAGGAATTCAGATTCCCTCCCTGATAGTTTCTCTTTTGCTTTTGTTCTCAAAGCAGCTGCAAATTTAAGGTCCTTGGCAGCTGGAATTCAATTGCACTGTCAAGCATTGAAGCATGGACTAGATACTCATCTTTTTGTGGGGACGACTTTAGTTAGTATGTATGGAGAATGTGGGTATGCTGGATTGGCATGGAAGGTGTTCGAGGAAATGCATGAACCAAATGTTGTTGCTTGGAATGCGGTGATTACTGCCTTTTTTAGGGGTGAGGATGTAAAGGGAGCGAAAACAATCTTTGATTCAATGCCTTTAAGGAACTTGACCTCATGGAACCTGATGCTTGCAGGGTATGTGAAAATAGGGGAATTAGAACTTGCAAAGCAAATGTTTGTTGAGATGCTCGTGAAGGATGATGTATCATGGAGTACCATGATTGTTGGGTTTGCTCATAATGGGTGTTTTGATGAGGCTTTTGGGTTTTTCCGGGAGTTGCAGAGGGAGGGGAAAAGACCAAATGAAGTAAGCCTGACAGGGGTGCTTTCAGCGTGTGCGCAGGCAGGCGCGCTCAAGTTTGGGAAAATATTGCATGGTTTTATCGAGAAAGCAGGTTATGTTTGGATTGTATCTGTCAATAACGCGTTATTGGATACTTATGCCAAGTGTGGGAATTTAAGTATGGCTCGACTGGTCTTTGAACAAATGCCAGATAAAAGGAGCATTATTTCCTGGACTTCAATAATGGCAGGGCTCGCAATGCATGGTCATGGAGAAGAAGCCATACAGCTATTTCACGTGATGGAAGAATCTGGAACTAGGCCTGATGGGATCACATTTATATCACTTTTATATGCCTGTAGTCATGCTGGATTAGTTGAACAAGGATGCAAGTATTTTGACAAAATGGAGCATGTGTACAATATACAGCCAACCATTGAGCATTATGGTTGCTTGGTTGATCTGTATGGCCGAGCCGGTCAGCTGCAGAAGGCCTATGAATTTGTATCTCAGATGCCAATTCCACCAAACGATGTTATTTGGCGGACACTTCTTGGTGCTTGTAGCATTCATGGGAATATCAAGCTGGCTGAGATGGTGAAGGAAAGACTTGCTAAGCTTGACCCTGACAACTCCAGTGATCATGTTCTGTTGTCAAACGTTTATGCAGTTGCAGGAAAGTGGAAGGATGTTGCTGTTGTGCGAAGATCGATGACTAACAAGAGAATCCAGAAAACTCCTGGTTGGAGCATGATTGAAGTTGACAAGACCATGTACACTTTTTTAGCGGGTGCAAAAGTAGATGAGATCACTGAGGAAGCTTATGAGAAACTAAGGGAAATAATTGTTAGGCTTAAGGTTGAAGGAGGTTATGTTCCAGAAGTTGGGAGTGTTTTGCATGACATACAAGAGGAAGAAAAAGAAGATTCAGTTTCTATGCACAGTGAAAAGCTAGCTGTAGCTTTTGGGATATCAAGATTATGTGAAGGAAAGACTATAAGGATAGTTAAAAATTTGAGAGTTTGCAGGGACTGCCATGCAATGATGAAGCTTATTTCTAAGGTTTTCAAAGTGGAGGTTGTGGTCAGAGATAGAAGCCGCTTTCACTCTTTCAAGCATGGGTTTTGTTCATGCAGAGATTATTGGTAATTTAAGCAAGCAAAGATGAAGTAATTGAAATATTAAGACTTAAGAAGGAAACAATCTTGATGGGAGTAAGGCTTGTAGCTCCCTCTCAAAACTCATTGGAAACAATGGAACGATTGTGGGCTATGGAAAAAGGATAGAGTATAGGTCAATGTCAATCATTTAAGGAGTGTAAACTGGTTTGAAGGGAACAGTTGAAACGTCGGTGAAATATGAGAAGTTGAATTATGGCCATGAAAGCAACTAGATGATACTCTTCTCTATTGCTTATGCTCTTGTTCATTGACTATCATATGATGCATAAAAGGGATAAAACACATAGGAACTAGAACTCTGACCACCATTATCTTAAATTGTGTATCCTAATAGGTGCAACTTGACAGAATTAGCTCATCTGACTCAGAATATTTTGACTTGTAAGTTAACCGCCTCAATTATTATGGGGCTAAGTGATTGAGATTTCCGATGAAATAGCCAGAGGACGCAGATGCTTCAGTACATGTGCAGCTTTTCTTTCTTGGAGAACGGTAACAGTCAATATGGTGTCTGCTGTTGAACTGGAACTGGGAAGCTTGCTATCTGAGCAGTTAAGAGATTCAACATAATAGCTTCATAGACGACAGTGATACTTAGAGGAGGAATGGAATGAGTTTTTCTCCATGCAGAACACTTATTCTTCTTTTAGCATGGAACACATATTCCACAATTTTGTGGATTGGGAATTCTTTCTGAAACTATAAAATTCTTATTCCATTCTGTGACTGGACTGTATTCCTTCCATGTGCCTCTCTTTCTGTCAAAATAACTCAACCTAATCTTCTCCATTTCTTTCCACCACCATCAGTTCTTACTCTCTGCCACAATGAACCCTTTAGTTTTCTTTTGGAGCTTATCAGATCATCATTTTCAACCCATTCATTGGCTACTTGTCAAATTGCTCAAGGTACACGTGTATCCACTTGATTTATTAGTTGTATCATATCCATTTGCACTTTTTTCTTCTCTGAATCAAGGATTCATTGAAAGAAGAACTGTCAATGTGCATGACTCATTTTATTGCTGCTATGTTATTATATCTGCTTCAATGGAGCTGAGTTAGGCCTATTGTTCCTAAGTTCGGTCAACAGCAGGGTCGCATTTGACGCCATATCTATTTCTCTTCCTCTTTCTTGTTACCAATTAGAGATCTTCGGGTCTTATTTGGAATTTGTTGGTTTTATATGATGCTTATAAGTTTGGAAATGTGAATTTTTGAATTCACTTTGGGCTGGAAAAGTTTAACAGCTGAGAAAGTCTCTGTGCATATATGGTTTCTGCTTTGCTGTACGTTAACAGCTGAGAAAATCCTATTGTCATCATATGTTCAAGCCTCTCCTTTTCTACCTTCTTACCAGTTATCATTCATGAAATCTACAGAACCTTTTCTTTGTCTCTTCTCCACATTCTTTCACTTCTAAAATTGACACACCATTTCTCTCTCTATAACCCATTTTGATTATAGCTTCCTCTGTTTCTACTGATTATACATGATATGCCAGCTATTCCATTAAAGGTAAGCTTGATTTCTGAAATTATCTTCGATAAAGGAATTGTTTTTCTTGTTTTCTTCTTTCCTTAGTTATCTAATTTCCTTGTTTCAGTTTTGCTTTGATATATCTTAATTATGAGTTGGTGCTGGTAATGACAATTTGGTTTCATATTTACATGTAGCATTGTAGCTTTCCTACAGCCCCTAATTTTACCCTTTCCCTTGGCAAAACATGATTATATATGGCTGCAATGTGCAAGGTTAACAATTCTCTGCATCCTTTAATTCATACTTTAATCATTGGATGAGCTCCTATTTTACTTCTGCAGCTGTTTATATTTTTTTCTTGATTACCAGCCTCTTTGATTTCAGACAAATAACTGAGAAAGCATATTCAAGGACAACTCTGTCAAGATCTATTATGAAAAGCATTCAAGGGAGAGCAATAGACCACCCAAAAATATCCTCATCATACCATTTGTGATGCACTGTTGAATATGGAGATCAGTGGCCAAAGACATCATTCAACGAGCTGGTAATGTTAATTCCTTGACTTCACAAATGAAACAGATAGTAATTACAATGCTCCGTTGGTGAGGGTGAGAAGTGAATATTTTTGACATCTTTAAACTGCGCTTTACAGGTTATTTTGATGTTTTATATCATAAACGCAATTGATGATACCGGTTGCAGAAATTTCTATACTTCACTTGCATTTACTCATACTCTTAACATATGTGGTGTGCCTGCACACATTTTCTTACAACATAGTTCTCCTGCTTTGTTAGATGTATATGTGTTCATGTTTAGATCTAACCCCTCAGCCTCCCCACTGCCCTGACCAAAAAGATAAGAATAAAAGAAATCTCAATGAGAAATCTGGAATTAGAACTATTGTTGCTGAATTGGTGTTGAAGTCAACATTATCAGTAAGTACTCTTATGGTTCTCTTAATCAGTTTAAAAATTGATAAAGAATTGTCCTTAAATTTTTCTCTCTCACCTTATTTGTATCTCTTTAATGTTTATGTAATTGTAACCTTTACTTTGTTGTGAACTATCCTTAATTAGCAACTTTTTTCTCTTCCCATCTCTGGCTTGTCAGATTTTGTATGCTTGGATCTTGTAATTCTAACAAAACTGTGAGGAAGGGCGTTTTGTGTCTTATTGGAGTGTACGAAACCTTATTGAAAGATAGAAACAACCTCTTGGAACTTGAATTGAAAGAGAGAAACACCTTTTCTTGGTTACAATCTGTTTCTGTTGTCACACGCATTTATTCTTCTCGGCAATTCTTTTGATTTTCACTTGAAAATGCTGCTGGGAAATCATACTTTTACTAAAGAATTTTCTTCAATTGATGCAGAAATTGATTTGTTTGTTTTGGAGGGCATATGCTGCTACTATGGTAGTCGGTGCTGAGAACAAGGGCTTGGTGAAACCAACAGCCACTGCAGTTGCTGTACTAACATGGGGTGGTCCTCTTTGTTATTGTCTTTGTCAAGAAGACGAGGTATAATGAATTGCTATCTGTATGGATTTGAGTAGCTTGAAAGATACTCTGGTGAAAACTCAATACTCCTGCGCCTGTTATTGATGCAGAAATTAAATGATTCTGCTGTCAGTTAAATTGTATGTTCTAGCTTTATAAGTAGCATATACTTGTGGATTTATGAATCATGCTTAAACGCACAATTAATCTATATGAATTTTTCTATTAGATCTACTAAACTGTACATGCAAGTGATGTATAAAGTAGTCATAGTACTTGTTACAAATTTACAGTACTCCTTTTGTTTCTGTGATCTTGGGAGCGCCTGGATTGCTTGGCTTGTCATCTATGAAATCCCAGTGCCAATCTCATGTCCATGTAGTGATTTCATGTGTCATTTAAAGTAGATATGTTATAAATTTATTTGGGAAAGATCGAATTTAGTCTCCACATATAAAACAATGCAATCTTAACTCTAACTTTTATGGGATGATGCAATTTCAAACCCCGGACGATTTGCAATTTCAAGCTTTGTTAGGTGGTCAGAATGTTGGAGGTTAAAGGGTGGCTTAAATTAATATGGAATCAAATATGAAAGAAACTATATTTTGTTAATGAGGTTTGAAATTGTATAAGTGGAGGCTAAATCCGTTTTGCTAAATTTGTATATTAAGTTTGATGATATGATTTAGTTATAAGTTTGACGATATTCATGTATTTGACCCTAGAATAAACATGGATTAAGCCAACTATCCTACTTGTAGTGAATGGGACAACCCTGATAAGGCCCAACAACCCAAATGAGTGGGCTTAGTTTTTCTAATGAGATAAAATACATAGTTTAAAGGGATTTTATAAAAATACTGGAAAATTAGGATTGTCAAATACACAGATTATTTTTTTAATATCAGCAAAACATGAGAATTATTCTTAAAATACCAACAAAAGGTAGTTTAGCTCCTCCTTTAATGATGCACTCTACAACAGTTTCACCGAAGTTTTACAGAGTTTTGTCAATGTTTCATAGAATTTCACTAAAATTTAATAGAGCTTTGTCAAGGTTTTACAGAGTTTTAGTAATATTTTATCGAGTTTCATTAAGTACCGAGTTTCACTAGGTGTCATTGGGTTTCACTAGAGTTTTATTAAGATTTCATTGAGGTTTCATAGAATTTTACTATAATTTTACATGGTTAAATAACAAAATAAATATATAAATAAGAGAATATATATATAAATAAAAGATAAATAAACGAGAAGAAAAATCAATAATGATGAAAAAAAAAGGAAAAAAATAATTGGTATTCAAATATTAAAGGCATAAAAGGTTAAAAAAAATAGAGGAAATTACATAAACAATCAAATTTAAATTTTATTTTATATTTATCTAATTCATATATCGAACATTTTATCATCCTATCAGAATTTTATAGTTTTATTTTTAACTTTGTCAAATTCAGCAACTGATTTTGAAACAAAAAATTCCAAAATTCTTTAAAACTACAAATTGTGGATTCAATTAATGTACTTGACATAATCAGAAATTTTTTTAGTACTCGTAAATATTTAATGCATTCATGATTAAACTGTAACTAACCCTAAAAAAAACATTCTATTAAGAAGGAAACAAGTCTTCTGATATGGCACTTTTGGTGAATTCCGAAAGAATAGATATTATGATTACGATACAAACATACACATAATCTCTATAATGGAAAAATAAAAAGTATATAAAATATGATTTTTAACATTCCTAAACTACCAATATATATATATATATATATATATATATATATATATATATAAATATAAAAGATCAAAGAAGCAAACAAATCAAATCTCTTGTTACTCTCAAAAAAACATAAACTTTGTTTCGTGATAATTGTAATATTCCATCGTCAGTCTCCAACAAAACATTCCATCGTCCATCTCTATATTCTGATCTCAACTCTACAATCTTCGTCTTGTTTCATTTTAGCACATAATATTTCACCACAATCGCAAAACCTCAAACTTCAAAACAATCACATATTTGCAACAAACAATACTATATTCCATTGCAAAACACATTCATTGACAACCAAAGTAACCAACAGAAGCAATGGGAAAAAGAGAACAAAATAGATTATCATTAAGATTATAATTAATAGAAGAAATTATGACCTTAATCTATCATAAAAGAATATGTATTGAAGAAAACATGTTTATCAACAATAAATTGAGCAAAAATTTGATTCCAAAAACATGTAAAATCAAAATTTTCTCAATGACAATTAAAGATAATTTGCAAATTGTTACAAAATAGCAAAAATTTGAAGTCCAAATCTATGTGGAAGAAGGACAATTCCAAATAAGAATAATATAACTTTTTTAGAAGTAATATAGAAACGTCACGACAGCCTATGCCTCTTTAGAAGAGGTGAGGACTTCAAGGTTTCACTAAGGCCTTATTATTATTTTTTTGGTAGGATAGGAAAGAAAAAACAAACAAACAAAGCCGCTTAATCCGGGATCAGCCTGGAAAAGCTGACCCCCACCAAGTCATCCAAGATCAGGGACGAAATGAATATCGGAGGAGAAGAAAAGGTTGAGAGACCCAACATCTTTGTGTGACATTCACTAAGGCCTTATTTAATAAAGCACTTAATTACTAAAATTAAAATGTTAAGTATTTATTTAATTTAAGTACGTTTGATAATGATTGCTTCTCCACCATTTAAATTAGTTAATTAAGTTAAAAAAACACTTATTTTGATAAGTCAAAATATTTAAATTAACATTTTAAGCTAAACATTATCAACTACTAATATTTTTATAAAAGGTACATCATTCAATACTTTCAGCACTTATAATATTCAGCATTTAAAATTTAGTACTTATTTTTTCAGCACTTAATTTTCAGTTTTATCAAACAGCACCCAAGTCTCCCATGAGTTTCAGCTTGGTGAAACTCATAAAACTTAAATGCAGAATTCACTAACTTTTCACCAGGTGTTAATAAGTTACACATCGATAAAACTGGATGAAACCTTAGTAAAACTAATGGTAATATTTCACCAAGCATCGAATAGAGTTTCACCAATATTTCGTCAAGATCTCAATAAGGTTTGGTGAAACTTATATGCGGTTTAGTGAAACTCATGTGAACCGTGAAACTATAATAAAAATTAGTGAAACCTTAATGAAACTGATATAAAACTTGTTGTGAATCAATATCACCAAGGTTTGACTAAGGTGAACCTTTGGGGTTCACATTAATTTTTACCTTAGTAAAACTCGTGTGGAACTTGATAAAACTTACTCTCTATCTGTTCCACAATACATGTTTTTAAGGTTAATGTACAAGAATTAAGAAAAACAATTAATTTTAATTAAACGACATTGTTACCCATGTATTAATTACATCCACTAATTATTTTTTATTTATTTCCAATGTAAAAATCAATTAATGTGCATGGATTAAATCAAAATGACATGTATTATGGAACAAAAAAAAAAAAAATTCTTAGAAAGACATGTACTGTGGAACGGATAGAGTATTTAATAAAGAATGAACTTACATGGTATCTTAATAGCCCACCAAACTTATTTAAAGTGATGTATTGGCCACTTTAATTTATTTAAAGTGACGTATTGACCTCCTAAACTTGCTTAAGTGATCTATATGACGCTGCTCTGGACTTGCTTAAAGTGATATATTTCAATTTGTCCAAATCCAATATTAGTATACTACATGAACTTATAAACTTAATGCTATTTTTAAGTAAATTCATGAGCTATTAAAACACTTGATAAGTTTAATTAGGGGACGAATGAGCTAATTTTAGAGACTCCTGACGTATTAGGGCATTAATTTTGATTGTCTCTAGTAGTTATAAGAAATGATGGATATTATGTAAGAATTATTTGTTTTGAACGTGTAATGTATCGTTCATGGTGACTAAAGTTGTTGAATAGTGTTCTTGTTTCCAGCATATATCTTCTTTCTTTATGAATATAAAGATATCGATTGGACTCATAACTGCCTCATCAAAATGAAAATGATTTACATATAATCCACATGTCCTTTCTATTTTCCATTCTCAACTTGCAATTTAATTTAATTTCTATTTTCATATCAGTTCCTTCCCAAAATCCAAAAATAATGTCAATTTTTAGAAATTATAATTGAATATGTTGATGTGTGATGGGACCCTAGCTAAATATGGATTGATTTTGTGATAAATGTTAGAAAAGTATCTGAAACCATATTCAGTAATGATAAAAACTAGGTTGGTTGCTTGCTTCCATTCCAATTATTGTTGCTTCTAGCTAGGCAGATCATCAATACCAATTTTGATTACACATGTCACCATGCATTTTCATTTCATTATTCTAACCATTTTAAAATAATGCTAATTTTCTTAATCAATTTATAATAACTAATCTTCATTTCAATCACATCTAATCTCGGGATTAATTTCGACTTATGTTATGTGAACTAATTGAAAATTTGAAAATAAAAAGCACAGAAAATTTAATTAGTTCTGTCAATTTGTATCTATTTCTACGGACAAATGCAAGGTTGTCAAGAGACCCCATGACCTCTGAAAACACCCCTACCAACTATGGTTCCGACCTATTTTCTCTAGCAAATTAGAGATTTGGAATATAGGACGGTCCTCCAAAATCTACGTGATAAGAAAAATTTGGTTAAGAAAAAATGTAAAATGAGATTGAAAAGAAAGTAGTATAGAAAGGTGTAGTTAGGTTTTATATAGTTATTTTATGGATTATAAATTTATATTTTTTTATTATTCTAATTAAAATATTCTATTATTGTAATTTTGATTATTTATTTTTAATTACAAATACACTAAACAATAATATAATTTATTACTAATTTTACTTTTCATATTTATATTAATATAATAATTTTTTATATAAAATTTAATTAAAGGATGTCTATATAAATTAATTAATGATATAAGAATAAAATTGTCGTTTATATAAAATTTATGGATGAAAGGATCAAATAGTTAGTTTTGTCAAAACTCAGAAACTCTATCGTATATTTTTGAAAATAAAGGAATGTACTCATGTACTATATAAAAAAACAGAGTAATCATGTATTTGCTTCTCGGGGAGAGGAGGGATGTTTTGTTAAAGCAATTTCTCAATCTAAAACTTTTTTTTTTGGATAAACCAAATAATTATAGTTGAATTAGTACATCTCTTCTATAGAGAGGGGAGGTTGAGTTTCAACCCTCCTCTTAACAAAAACCATAAAAAAAAAAAAACTCTATTTGGATAAAAATGCATGGTAAAGACTATTTAGATGCATGTTTGAGATTTCATATATCTGTTATGAGCCCACCTAATTAATTTTTATATCAATCCATTTGACTTATATAATAAGTATTGGTCATACCAAAAACAATGACAAAAATGTTGAATATTGTTTTTGCTCCAAAACTTTCATAAATTAATAGTTATTATTAACAATCTCTTCCTTTCTTAACTATTAGTTCTGAAAATAACTCATCTCCACATGCCCTTTCAGAATATAATAAACAAAGTTCTAAGAACTATCAAATCCTTACCCAACTCAAATTTGATAAATTGGATAGATTTAGTGAACATGTCAACCAGATTCTAAAAAATATGAACCTTTTTCATTAAAATTTTCTTTTCGCTCACAACGTTATGAAACAAAATGATATCAAATATAATATTTCATGAAATATTTTATCTTTTGTCAAATGTATAGTATAGACTTAATACATTTGTTGTCTCCTGTATTTGACACAAAACTTCAAATGCCTCTTGGACATTTTAAGAGTCCAAATGATCCTCTATTTTTATCTAATTGCATTAAATAACCACATCTTCTTATCAAATTGCATTCAATAACCTCATATTCTTATCCAATTGCATTTAATAACTCCAAAACTTCAAATGCTCAGTGAACTTTCAAAAGTCCATAATTATTTATCTATTTGACATTTTCTTTTTGACATATGGTGAGTGCTTTAACATGTAGCAGAGTGTGTCTCCCATTTTATGCATCTAACAATTTCTTTTAAGAAATAGGGGTTACTAAAATGCAATTGGACACAAATATGAGTCATTTGGAACTTTTGAAAGTCCAGAAGACACTTAAAGTGCATAGGGAGCAACAGATGTATTAGACTTATACTGTAACATCCTAAAAAAATTAATTAGTTAGAATAATTAATTTAATTTAATTTAGATTTTATTGGTTATTATATGTAATAAAGTTATGAGATTTCCAGCTAACGTTTTTCGTTGGTTTTCCTCTTGCACCGAGAACGGTCCATGTGGATACTTCGACGGTCAATTCAGTAGATGAAAAAAGTTGAAGCAAGTAACTAGTAAAGAGTTCTAGAGAGATAGAGATTCTAGATCCTTTACTAATAAGGTAGTTCATATGTTTATAGTGATTGGGCAATGAGGTCAAGGACCGACGTGCCCTTGTGTCCTTGTGGATTTGGCTAAGTGGGCTTGAATGCTATTGGACTCATTCTCTAGATGGTGACGAAGGTGGGCTTGCTAGGCTTTGAATGTTTATGGGCCCACCTCCCTCATTAATTAGTCCCCCCCTTTTGAAAAATCGGTGAATGAACCATTAGATGTGAAGTGGCAAAAGAGGAATGTTTTGTGGCCAAAACCTCGTGCAAAAATGTCTTGTGCCTGGTGTTGGGGTTGATCAAAGAACAACTTGTGGCAGTGGCATGTGGCATTTGTAATACTACCATTTGTCTAGGACTAAAAATGAAACGGGCTTTATGCAAGGCAAACGTCATTAAAGAGGTTAGAAATGACGACATTACAGAGAGCATAAGTGACACGTGGGGACCAATTGCTGGGTGTGACATTTGTGTGGTGTGACTCTTCGTTTGCCCGTCCATGCTTTATAAAAGGATAGAAATTGGATCATGAGACCAATTTTTCTAGCTGTGTATTCTGTTGAGAGCAAAGTAAAAAAAAGTGAGAGCTGAGTTTCATGCTTTTCTGTGTTTGTGTTTGTTGACACAATAGTCGACAAGCGTTCCGTTGTGAGTAGATGCTTCACGAAGGTGACACTGAATGTAGTGAGGTTAGTATCTCCTTTTTAGGATTTTTTGGGGTTTCTCAGGTCTTCTTTCAAGCGACTCAGGCTAGTGGATGAACTACTATGTCCAATAAGGTTAGTGTTAGGAGAGTGGGGTTGTTAGGCACTGTTCTGAAAGAAACGACTCTAGTGGAGAGTGGGGGTGTTAGACAGAGAAAAAGGGGAAAAAAGCTGTTTTGGAGGGTGATTAGTAGGAGACGGTGAAAAATAGAGAATGATGGAGGAGAAGCCTCGCGTGAGGAAACCGCCGGTGAAGAGGACTCTGTGTTTGTCCAGTCCCTTGACTGTTGTCCATGCTAACAAGGTAACTATTGAGGTGATAGTCCTAGAGAGCTTGTTAAAAACGGGGAGACCTTTATGGACTTCTACAAAAGGATGTGGGGTAAGGTGTGGCTGGATGATACTAGAGCAGCAGGATCTAATAGTGCGCTATATGATTTGGAGGACCAACGAAGTGCTCCTATGTCTAAGCGTTTAGAGGATGTTTAGAGCATATCATGAGGAATGATTTAGGAGTGATCTCGACAATGTTTCGTATCGGGGAGTTCCAAGGGTCCTCCATAGACTTTGACGATATTGAGTTTGAGTGTGACTTGGTGCATCCTAGAGAGGCCTATGCGGATGTGCTTTCCGACGTACCTATTTTTTTATTCATTTCATAAGAAGAACCAAGACACTTAATATATTTATAGGGTGTTTACCTTAATGGGTGAGGCTAGGGCAGTCGGAGAATCAATTGTATAGAGGATGGAGCGAGAGGAGGATGAAGATATCTCTGCTAATAAAGGTGAGAAATAGGATGATGAGGTTGTTCCCAGGAAGGGGAGGACCAAGCGGTCCTCAAAATGGATCCTTAAGCTGGTGAGGGTGAACTTAGTGTTGAAAGACGATGAGGCCATTAGGGAGAATGAAGGCCATTATGCTGATATCCGTGATGTCGAGCTGCTTGATATTAGCGTTGGAAAAGAGGAAAGGGAAGCCAAGTCAGAGGTTCGGGCAACATGTATATGAGTTTGAAGAACATGGTGGGGATGGCTCCCTAGAAAATACTGTTGATTCAGGTAAAGGTGGCCCATCGCTGTGCTCTAGTCCTCAGAAAACTGCGTTTATAGCGGACATGGAGGAAAATCTTTGTTTGTTTCTTTAGTTTCTTAGTTAAACGCATCATGATGAAGGCATGAAAAATTCCTTATTGGAATGTCAAATGGCCAGTTTGGCAAATGTCCTCGTGAAAAGAGGAGAATGGAGATAATTTTCGTTAAAAGCTATCTGAGGTGGGAATGACGTCTTATGGAGTGATAAGTTTCCCTTTACTTTGTGATGATGTTTATTTTTGGAATTTCCCTAAGTGGGATTAATTTTTACATAGCTTGGTCGATAGTCATGGGACGTATATGATGTATTGCCAAAATAAGGAGGAACTGGAGCGTGCTGGGTTGTTCTGGTGGACAAAGAGATAGGGATAGCGGTGCTACGCCAGCTGGCAAAGAAATAATCCCCTTTCTCGAATCCCCTTTTGCTTGGCTGAGGACTTTTTGAGTTGTTTAATATTAAATCATTTGGAGACGGGGCGTCTCTAGCCTATGTCTTATGTCAAAAACTATAATTTTCCATCTCATTTGCTTTATGCTGATGATATCTTGCTGTTTTGCAAAGCTTCTGTGCAGAATGTGAAATTAATTGCTGATATTTTCAAAATCTATAACACTCTTTTGGGTCAATTGGTAAATTGGACTAAATCAGAAGTTTATTTTTTTGCCAAAGAAGTACACCTACTCGCACTCGCATGTTAGCTAAGATTACAGGTTTTAAAATTGGGTTGCCTCCTTTTTCTTACCTTAGTGTTCCTCTGTTTCGAGGAACCCCAAGAAATAGGTTGCTGAAACCAATTGTGGATAGAAGTGTTTTAAAATTCAGTAACTCGAAAAGGAAGTTACTCTCGATGGCTGGACGGTTAACTCTAATTAAATCAGTGATTTCCAGTTCAGTTCTGTATGTTTTTCGATTTATAAATGGCCCCCTGACCTGCTGAATTTTTTAAAATGATGCACTTTGAATTCCTCTAGTCGGGCTCGATGAATGAAAAGAAGCTTGTCACTCCCTCTTAGGATTTATGTTGTAAACCCATTACCGAAGGAGGTTTGGGTGTGAAAGACTTTGCAAATATGAACATAGCTGTTAGACAAGGTGCCGCGGCCTAATCTCCCGGGCGGACCGGGGGGTGGACACCTCATGGCGACGTAAGCGGTGATTGGCGCCGAAAGCAACCAATCGTGGAATCAAGCTGCTCGGCAGGACCGGAGCTCGGAGTATGGAAGAGTCGCCACCCATGAATGGGAAAATGAACACCGATCCCTTGCGAGAGACCGGTGAGGGTTCGGGAAACTTAGGTACGAGCCGAGAAGGCTAGCTCCTTTCCGGAGAAAGGCTACTAGGCACCCCGACATCGCCCGGTTATGAACCACCGGCCTCCTACTCAGCGTGTTAGGCGATAACGGACTAATCGCATATTTCTTTAAGTTTAAAATTCATTTGAAACCTTTTCTTTCTCGTTTTGAAAACCATTTTGAGCATATATTATGGAAAGCCATTTTGGTCACCCATTTACATCAGTTCAAAATACATAGGAGAGAGAGGGGGAGAAGAAAGAATTGATTTGTTTACAATGTGATTTATGCTTCGTATTACATACTAACTCTAAACTAAGCTCACTTCCCAAAAACGAGTTTATTTACATGGTTCGTACCTTAATCGCCGTTGGAACGATTTAGGTACGTTTCAAAACCCCGTTTAATGACGTTCACTCGAATCGCCGTTGGAACGACTCGAGCGTTTGAAAATGTTGAGATAAAAGCCTTAATAAGAAAACGTGGTTAAGCATACAAGTCAATTTATTTTGTTCAAAAACCATTTAGTTAGGAAAACAATTCAAAAGCTCTATTATTTACAATTAAAAGCAATTTTAATTACGAGGTTCGCTTAATCCGTCGTTGGAACGAATTAAGGTTTTAAAACGTGATGTTTTAAGAAATGGTGTAAAAATGTCAAGAAAACATTATTTACACTTTAGGAATATTTAGAAAACTTTAAGTTTAAATAAGCAAATTAAACTCTCTTTTTGTGATTTATTTTCCCATTTTTCACTCAATTGAACCTTACTCGAATACAATAACAACAAATAATAAATTGAATATCAAACTCACCCAATCAAAACGTTTTTCCCAAATAATATATATACATATAAGAAATTTGGGAAGAAAAGGAGAAAGATATATATATACATATACATGTGTACAAAAATAAGTAATAATACCCATTAAAATAACATAGAGAAAATAATATACATGTGAAAGTAGTGATGAAAATACTAATAAGTATAATAAATTTTTATTCTAATCAAAAGATGAATAAGATTCATGAATAAGAAATTAGTATTTAATCCCTCCCAAAATGATTTATGATGAGTATGTATGGAAAATAACTTTCTAATAACCCAAAATGGCAAATATGTATGGTTTAAATGAATTTAAAAGACAAATCTATATATATACATATAATTTTATTAAATCAAATTGATAGAAAAATGGTATGTAAACACATTAAATAAATATATGTACAAAGTATTAAAAAATAGCTTGAAAGCATATATTACATAAATATACATATATATATATAGAGGACCAAAAGCCTAAAAGTTGAGAAAGAGGGACTCAAACAGCATTTTTTACATTTCAGCAGCTTTACCGACGGAATATCCGTCGGTAAACAGCCTTTAGTGACAGAAAATGGAAAATTACAGAACTACTCCAACTGTTTCCAGATTTATTCAAAAGCTTTAAATTAGATCTATTCTATCATTTCGGATCTCCAAACTACCAAAATTGGATCATAGTCTATAACGGAGAATCCTAAAACGATGTTTTATTTTAAAACGTTATTTCAAAATATTTTCAAAACTTATAATTACAACGTTTTTATTAATCCTGAACTACCTTTGAATCGGATCACGGTTCGTATTGGGATGTTAAAACGAGGTTTTTTTTTATTTCAAAACCGAAAAAGAACGTTTATTTAATACGAGACAAAAATAAATAAATACGGAAAATTAAATAAGATGTGATAAATAAATAACTAAATAAATAAAAACTATATCCTAAAAAATAAAATAAGAAAATAAATTAAATGAATAAATAAATTCAATAAATAAAACGAGTTTAGTCCTCGGATAATACCTCAAGATCGGTATCTGACAGTCGAAGTCGGTTGATTCCACGAGTTGTGATTTTCCGGTTTTTTGTGTTTTTCGTCTTTCTAGTAAAAATTTTAACTTTTGGGAAATTCGGACTTTTTGAGAAAAAAAATATTTTTCTCAAAAAAATTCACTTTCTCTCTCTAAAAATGTCTAGAGTGAGAAAGCTCTCCAAAAATCCATCCTCCCCTCTGCATGGGGATCCGTGCCTTAAATAGGCAACGGGTCCCGGAAACTTTGGGCGACGCCCAAATAAAATTGGGCGTCGCCCAAAGCCGGTTGGGCGGACGCCCAACATGGTTGGGCGAACGCCCAACTATCGTTGGGCGTTCGCCCAACGAGCGTTGGGCGTCCGCCCAACGTCGCTGGGCGCTCGCCCAGCGGCTGCCGGGCGCGCTCGCCCAGCGGCCGCCGGGCGTGCATCCCGCGCTGTCAGGCGCGCGCGCCCAGCGGACATCGAGCGGGCGCCCCGCGCTGTCGGGCGTGCGTCCAACTGTCGTCAGACACGCGTCGGCTGCCGCTAGGCGCTCGCACCACGTCGCTGAGCACTTGCGAGCCGTCCACTTGACGACTGCGACTCCCATTAACTTCTTCCATTTTTATTATATATTTTTGCTTTAAAACATCCGGAACCAACCGCTTCGACCGTCTTGTTACATGTTTTCGTCACAGGTCCTCCGACTCGGTGTCTACAGTTGCCCCTACTTTCCTATTTTGACACTGATGTTGTGTTTTGAAAACGTTTTTTGCTAACGCAACACATGCAATGTAAAACATATAAAAGTAAGAGACATGTAAAGAGTAGGAGGAAGAATACGTGACCTTTGCGCTGCGCGTTCCGGCGTCGTTCTCGATTCTTTCCGTCCTTGCCTTTGAATCGGCTGCCGGCGGATGTTCTTCTCACGGACCCTAGCCTAAGTTGACTGCGGGTAAAAATGGCTCAAAAGCAACTCTGGTGCACGACCGTAAGTAAAAACGGCTCAAAAGCAATCCTGGTCTACGACCGTGGGTAAAAACGGCTCAAAAGCAATCCTGGTCTACGACCGTGGGAAAAAAATTGGCTCAAAAGTGACCCTGGTCTACGACCGTGGGTAAAATGGCTCAAAAGCAACCCTGGTCTACAACCGTGGGTAAAATGGCTCAAAAGCAACCCTGGTCTACGACCGGGGGTAAAATGGCTCAAAAGCAACACTGGTCCACGACCGCGGGTAAAAAGGCTCAAAAGCAACCCTGGTCCACGACCGCGGGTAAAATGGCTCAAAAGCAACCCTGGTCCACGACCGCGGGTAAAATGGCTCAAAAGCAACCCTGGTCCACGACCGCGGGTAAAATGACTCAAAAGCAACCCTGGTCCACGACCGCGGGTAAAATGGCTCAAAAGCAACCCTGGTCCACGACCGCGGGTAAAATGGCTCAAAAGCAACCCTGGTCCACGACCGCGGGTAAAATGGCTCAAAAGCAACCCTGGTCCATGACCACGGGTAAAATGGCTCAAAAGCAACCCTGGTCCACGACCGCGGGTAAAATGGCTCAAAAGCAACCCTGGTCCACAACCGCGGGTAAAATGGCTCAAAAGCAAAGAGGTTCTCTCTAACAATTCTGAATTCTAAAACACTGTTGTCTGTGTTTTCACTAGACCTACTGTCTCGGGTATTTTGAGCGGTTTGATAGGAACGTCCTTTTCGTCCGGAATGATTCAAACTAACAATTATTTTCCTGTTGACTGTTGTCTGTATTTTGACTGGCGCCACTATTCTGTAAAATTTGGCTGTCGTCTAGAGTCCTATCTTGATATTACTGGTCACTGCCTGGCAAAAACGCAGGCTGAAACGGACTGCAAATCGGAGGTCTGTGCACCTGGTAAATGATTATTTACTTTTTACCTTTATGTCACATCGTACCTTTTTCATTATTTACGAGAATGCCATTCCCTTTCTTTATATAAGGTGGTGGGTTTCATTTCAACCCCACACCTTCTCTCTCTTCTCTCTCTCTAACTTCTGATTTGGATTATTTTCGGGATGGATTTGGATAAACATGATGGCACGAAGGGCATGGATGCGGGTTTTGTGAACCTCACTACAGTGGCCCCTTTCCAGGATCCTACCTCACATCTGAGCCGGACCCGCTCTAACCAGGTAAGTACTTTCTTACTTCCTCGTCTTTTGACTAGATTTATAGGCTTCAGTAATCCTACTTTGAACATGATTTGCATGCTAACCTCTAGGTTGCTTTAGAAGACTTTAGCTAGAAAACATGAATTTCTTTGCCTGCAAGTGGCACTTTATTTGTCTTTTGAAAGAATGTGAATTATGTGAATAGTAAAACTACGAACAATGCCTGCCAACAGTAAAAAACGTGAATAGGGCACGTGAATAGTGAAAACATGAATAGCACACATGAATAGTGCACGTGAATAGTAAAAACGTGAATAACGCACGTGAATAGTAAAAACGTGAATAGTGCACGTGAATAGTAAAAACATGAATAGTGCGCGTGAATAGTAAAAACGTGAATAACGCACGAATTAAATGTTAAAATTGGATTGATCTCTTTGCCAATGCGTGCGAGAGTAGATTAAAGAATAATGAATTAATTGAATCGTATACAAATAACCCTAAGAACGAGATTCCACAAAATGACGGTCCTAATTGACAAAGTGTCTCTAGGTTGGATTTGACCGAAAGAATAGCTAGATTAACGAGCTTTTGTTAGACGCAAGCCTAGGAATAACATTCAAACTTACCTGTTCCGTTCTTTCCAGATTATCGGCATTTCCGGGACAACGGAGGACATTCGTGCGTGGTATTCCATGCTTAACGTAGCGGCGAAAGCCCGCGTGCGAGAGTTGGGCTTCGAGCCCTTCATTTTAGCGTTGCCCCACACCAACGGGGTGTGTGACCGCTTCGGCCTACGTGCCTTATACGAGAGATGGGTTGACTCGACCCACACTTTCCACCTCTTATTCGGGGAGATGACGATCTCGCCCCGCGACTTCTCCTTGCTGACCGGATTGAGGGGGAGTAGTATTCCGGTTCCCTTCTCCTTTGATATTATACGTCCACGGGTTGACCGTGCCAGGTTGGCAGCTCTGATCGGACCTGGAGTCTACATGGGTGTCAAGTCCACCCCGGCGAAGTTCATCACTACTTCTGGGCTTTTGAGTCGTAGGGACTTTTGTGGGACAGACGACACTGATCTGGCTATCCGCATCTTCCTTTTATACCCTTTAGGCGAGACGATCTTCCACACCAAGAGCGGGACGATACACGCGGGTCTTATTCAGGCCTTCAGCGATTTGGACGTCGTGTCGTCTTATGATTGGGCAGGAGCGGGCTTGGCTTACTTGTACAAATTTTTGGATTTGACTTGCCGGAAGCGCAAGGACTTCGACGGTTGCACTTTTGCTCTCCTGGTACGTGGTTCATCCTTAACTTGCCTTTTTTATCCTCTTCGCGATTTCTGTTAGTAACCTTTGTTTCTACGAGCAGGTTTGGGCCTATGAGAGGTGGATCCTTCCATGCGAGCGTCGGCGCAGACCGCGGGTAGTTAGACCCCCACTTATGGCTCGGTGGAGCGAGTTTGGTCTAGGCACCGAGGAGAGGCGGACGGTGGCACAATTCCTAGCTTGGATCGATTCACGGACTTTGGGGGGAGGTGAACATCTTCTAACTACGCTAGATTTTCGTTTGATCAGACTTGACTTTCCCTTTTTTTTTCGTTTTCAGATGCGGTTTAGGTGGGATGACCTTGACTTTGGTCCTGATTACGCATACGTCACTCGCATCCAGGGGCAGCAGTGCGTTCTTACCGGCCCTTGCGTGCGGGCATGGTACTTGGGTGATCGGGGTATCACCGGGGTTAGTGCCTCACACTGGACACCTGGCGAGATTCCCGTGTCCATGTTTGCTGTGCGGACTATGCCCTTATCGGACATTCGCCGTGATTTGACCCGCCGCTTTGCCCCTAGAGATGTATGGGACCATGCCGGGGGCCACGCTCTCTACTTATCGACACTATTGACCCCGATGGGCGCCCCTACGGTTGCGATGGAGGTGGACCCTATAGCGGATGTGTTTTCGGCGGAGGCTGTCGCTGCTGTCTTTGGTCGGGAGGAGGTTCCGGTGAGTGGTTCGACCTATTTATTTTTATTTACGAGATAGTTAGTGGTATTTATTGTGCCTTTGCTTGCAGGAGGGTTCCTGGAGGAGTGCCCACATGTCAGATTTCTTCTATGGTGCCCGGGCTCAGACGTCTATGAGCGAGCCGACACATTATGCCGGCGAGTCCTCTGGCGTTGCTCGACCAGAGTGGCCCCCTTTAGGCGTACCCATCCCCGACTTTGGGAGGGATTTCTCGACAGTTTGCTATGACGAGTCCGGAGTGGCCTATGCCGGTGTCGAGATGGCTCCTCCTGCTTTCACATCGAGGATACCGTTTGATCCCTCAGACGCCCTCCATACTTCGAGGGAGACATGCACCGACTATGTAGGGCTATCTGGTTACCTCAGAGATAGACTCAGCTTGCGTTGCGCCAGCCACCTGGTATGTACCTTTATTTTATTTTAGTGTAGTGGAATGTATGCACATATGTATATATGACTTCTATTCTTGTTTGTATTTCTTCTTTTTTATATCTGTCTTTTTTTTTTTTTACAGAGTGATCTCCATGCACATGAGCGGAGACGGAGCGAGTCACTGTGGGAGGCCGATGCCAGGGTCGGCCAGGTCTATAGGGAGAGGAACGATCATTGGTCCATGGTGATGCGAGCAGAGACCGAGGGGCGTCTTGCTGTCGAGGAAAGGGTGCGGGAGGAGACCACGGGACGCCTTGCTTCCGAGGAGAGAGTGCGGGATGAGACCGCGGGGCGCCTTGCCGCCGAGGAGAGACTTCGAGTTGTCGAGAAGACCCTATCTGCGGAGCGGGCGTCTCATCTGAGGGACTTTGAAGCTCACTGGAATTTCCCTCCTTATTAGGCTTGTCATGTAGCTTTTATTAGAATTACCCCGATGTATAGCTTGTGTATAGGGAGAGGGGTGGATAGTATGTAGGTTTTTTTTATTGTGAAAAGAAAGGTAAGAAATGTATAACTCATGATTCGTATTACCATGCATTCAGTAGATTATAACGATTCCAATCATTCTCTTCAAATATATTCATGCCTTTATTTATTTACAAACAACAGAAATACTTAGCCGCTTATACATTATTTTTGTAATTGCTCAAGATATAACTACCGTTACCAGGACCTGCCTTTTTTCGGTTTTCAGATCCCGGCGATTTTTCATCTCTCCTTTTACTATCCCGAAATTTTCAAATGAGTGCCCTTTCGGGTTTTCACCCATTGGGATGTCCCTTATTGTTGCATAGGCCGCCCTTTGCGGGTTTTCAACCTATCGGGAATTTTCTTTCTTTTTTTTTTTTTTTTTTTTTTTTTTTTTTTACGAAAAGTATTTCTTAAGCCTATCCAGATTGGTAGGTTCGGAGAACTCCATGCCGTCCATAGTAGTTAACTTCACCGCTCCTTTGCTTAGTATCCTCTTCACGAAGAACGGCCCTTCCCAGTTTGGCCTAAACTTGCCCCTCGGGTCGGTGTGCGTCACACGGATCTGTTTTAGCACCATATCCCCTTCTTTGATAGGGCTGGCCTTGACCTTTTTGTTGAAGGCTCGAGCCATCCTTCGCTGATATAACTGTACATGGTAAAGGGCCTCCATCCTTTTCTCGTCCACCAATGCTAACTGCTCATATCGCTTCTTCACCCATTCCGTCTCGGGAATCTCTGCTTCTACTGCGATTCTCAACGATCGTTTTTCAATCTCAATTGGCAGGACTGCTTCTGCCCCATACACTAAGGAGAACGGCGTTGCCCCAGTTGATGTTCTAACCGTCGTGCGATAAGCCCATAAAGCGAGCGGAAGCTGCTCGTGCCAATTCCTGTGCGATTCTACTGTCTTTACGAGAATCCTTTTAAGGTTCTTATTAGCGGCTTCTACTGCGCCATTAGCCTGTGGACGATACGGAGAAGACCTGTGATGTTCAATACCATATTCTTGGGAGAGACCTCTCACTTCTCCTTTAAACTGGACCCCATTATCTGTGATTATGTGATGAGGCACTCCGAATCTGGTGATTAAGTGTTTTTCGATGAACTTCCTCATCTGCTTAGACCCCAACTTGCCGAACGACTCTGCCTCTACCCACTTGGTGAAGTAATCAATGGCAACTGCAATGAATTTGTGTCCATTTGACGCGTTAGGTCTCACCTCGCCGATGATGTCAATGCCCCAAGCTGCGAATGGCCAAATGGGTGCTAACACGTGCAGTTCCATAGCTGGTAAATGATTATAATCTCCGTGGATTTGACAATCATGGCATTTCTTCGCATATTCGTTACAATCTCTTTCCATGGTGAGCCAATAGAAGCCTTGCCTTATGATTTTCTTTGCCAATACCGCCCCTCCCATATGGCCCCCGCAAATTCCTGAGTGTAATGACTCCATTGCCTCGCGGGCTTCTCCCGCATCCAAGCACCTCAGTTGTAAACCATCGGTGTGCCTTTTGTAAAGCAAGTCGTTGTGGATGACGAACTGCTGAGCTAACCTTCTAATCACAGCTTGATCCCTAAGTTCCGATTCTGCCGGGTATGTTCCGCTCTTCATGAAGTTTATAATATCGAAATACCACGGCTTTTCATCTGCCCCTAATAACATTACATCTTCGTAGCATGGTTTGTGAGACCTCCTCAATACCAAAGGCTTCGAGGCGAGGTTCCGAGGGTTGTCCCAAACTGACACCAAAGTGGCCAAAGCATCCGCTGCCTGGTTCTGTGCTCGAGGAATGTGATAAAAACGACATTCATTGAATCTTTGTGCCAACCCTTCTAGCTGGTCTAGGTATGGACGTAATCTTTCTTCCCTCACTTCCCAGTTTCCTTGTGCCTGCTCGATGATCAGCTTTGAGTCGCCCCAGATTTCCACATACGATGCTCCCAATGTCGTTAGCGACTCTAACCCATAGATGCATGCTTCATACTCGGCCATATTGTTAGTAAGAGGGAATGATAACTTCTTCGCCATTGGTATCCTTTCTCCTTCCGGTGAGATAAGTAGCACTCCTACTCCGGCTCCATTCGAATTAACTGCTCCATCGAAGAACATTTTCCACGGTATAACTTCTATTGCGTTCAAGTGCTCATCGAGGAAATCATAGTTTGTCTCTTCCTCTTCTGCGTTCAGAGGTTGGTTGGCCAGGAATTCTGCTATAGCTCTCCCCTTGACAACCTTCTTCGTTATATATTCGATATCAAATTCGGACAAAAGCAACAACCATAGAGCTAGCTTCCCTGTTAGAGACGGAGTTCGGTACAGATACTTCACAGGATCCATCCGGGAAATAATGATCACTTTGTAAGATTGAAAATAATGCCGTAGTTTCTTTGTTAGCCATACTACTGCCACGCACGTCTTTTCGATCATGTTGTACTTAAGCTCGTATTCCAGGAACTTCTTACTCAGATAATACACCGTGTGCTCCACACCGGTGTCCCCTTCTTGGGCCAGCATTGCCCCGATAGATCGCTCCTCGATCGCTACATAGAGGAGAAGCGGTTTTCCCAGTTTAGGCGGTCTCAGAACTGGTGGATTAGACAAGTAGTCCCGGACCTTCTCTAAGGCTTGCTGACACTTATCATTCCAAATCGTGGGTTGATCCTTCCGTAGCAACTTAAAGATCGGCTCGCAGATTACATGAGTCTTGCTATGAACCGACTGATATACTGAACCTGCCCCAGAAACCCTCTCACTTCTTTCTCATTCTTTGGTGCCGGAATTTCTCGTATGGCCTTCACTTTATCGGGATCTACCTCAATTCCCTTGTTTCTGATTATATAACCTAAGATTTTCCCCGACGAAACGCCGAAGAAACACTTCTTCGGGTTTAACCTTAGTTTGAATTCTACAATTCGGGCCAAAAACTTCTCGAGTGCTGCGAAATGCCCCTCTCTTGTCTCTGACTTGACCATCATGTCATCCACATAAACTTCTACCTCTTTGTGTATCATATCATGGAACAGTGCCGTAGCCATTCGCTGGTAAGTCGCCCCGGCATTTTTCAAACCAAACGGCATCACCCTATAGCAGTATGTTCCCCACTCAGTTGTGAACGAGGTTTTTGCTTTGTGTTTCTCGGCCATCTGAACTTGCATGTAGCCCATGAAACCGTCCACATTCATGTGTAAGACGCTCGATGCTGCACTATCGATTAACACGTCGATATGAGGCAATGCGAATTCATCTTTGGGGCACGCCTTGTTAAGATCTCTATAATCGATGCACATTCTTACTTTGCCGTCCTTCTTTGCGATGGGCACTACATTTGCGACCCAAGGGGGATAGTCGATTACTTCGATGAACCCTGCTTCTAACTGCTTCTTCACTTCTTCTCTGATCTTGTCTGCCCATTTCGGTCTCATGCGTCGGAGTTTCTGTTTCACGGGCTTAGCATCAGGGTATATTGGAATACGGTGAGTTACAATTGATTGATCAATTCCTGGCATGTCTTCGTATGTCCAAGCAAACACTATTTTGTATTTTTTTATTATTCTCTCAAATTCTTTCCTCTCTTCGATAGTTAATTCTTGAGCAATTTGTATAAGTTTAGGATTTTCATCCGTGCCAAGATTGAAAGTTGACATTTCTATTGTATTGATTTCAAATGTAGGCATGTTATATGAATAAGAATGCATGGAATGATCACGATCAACATCAAGCAAGTAAGCAAAATCAGAATTCATTTCATTGATAGTGTTGGCGAGTACATCATCGGATTCAAATAAAGCAGTAATACAATTTTCATCAACAGGGTTCTCGGGTTTCTCATAAGCTTTGGAGGTACCGGGTTCATCCACCGCTCTCACAGTGGCCTCAATAGTGATGACCTGCTCCTCGGCATTCAAATCTAACATCATGATCTCCTTGATGAAGCAGCTTGCCTTTCCTTTGCCCCAGTCGGTAACATCATTGAAGATCTCGAAACCTGGCAGAATCTTTCCTTCGGCGCTAACAACCACTCCTGACTCATCATCAGACTCATCCCAGATGTTGATCGGAACCCTCTGATTGATACCTTCCTCGTCGGAGGAACTTCCCCAAATGTCCACGACCATCAGATCCATTATGTGAGGGACATTCGGATTTATGTAGGAAGGGTCCGACGATCCATACCGAGCCCAGCCTATCAGTTCTTCATAGTCCTTGAGGAACACTCCATTCATTCTTCTAGCCACGAGTGGAATAGCACCCTTCCGGATGCACATGAGTTGCTCCTGATCACTCAAGGTGACCCGACACGAGGCATACTTGAACCTCCATCTTCTAGCATAATCCACGAATGCTTCCTCGGGAAATTGCTTGATCCTTTCTAAATCTTCCAACGACCCTATCCACGGAATGTACATTTCATACCTCTACACAAAGGCCTCCATGAGGGATCCCCAGTCCCCTTTTGTCTTTGCCGAGAGCATTCGGTTCCACATCAAAGCTTCTCCTATGAGTGTCTTTGGAAAATGCTGGACTAACTCACTTCGGTAGAGTCCCGCGTCAAACATGTAGGCACGGAAACGGTTTATGTGATCAATGGGGTTCTCATCTCCCTTATACTTAGACATGGCTGTTACTGCTTCAGGTGTCTCCTCTTCGGGTAATGCAGGCATTTCCTCTGGACATTCCCGTGCGACGTATTTCTTGATGAATCTCTTAGTCATTTTTGCCCAATCTGCTTTAACGTGCATTGGAAGAGACATGTACCACACTAGTGACTCTCCTGCCAATGAGTTGCAAAACAAGCTCGTGATCTCCTCCTTTTTGAAACCTAGAGGACCCATAGCCGATAGATAAAAATGCAAGTGCTCCATGGGGTCCTTCCCTTCATTATACTTGCTGACAGTCGGAAACGGACGTTTGATAGGCCCAATTTGCATCGCGCTATATTCCCCTGCCTGTGTTTTGTCTCTTCGATACTTCATCAAAAAGAAGCTTGACATCAGTGACCAATCATGCTTAGTCGAGTCAGGTAGCGATTGAAACCACTTCAAAGGTTCACCCACCAGCGAAAGATAGAACCATGGAGCGACTTTTTCCACTTTGTATGGCTCCCCAAACATAGCACACACGTATCCATACAAATGAGCTTCGGGGTCTTCTACCCCACTAAATAATTTCAACACAGGCATGATCCTCCGAGATGATACTTCCTCGGTTTCCTCAGTTTCAGTTCTATCGTCCATCACCTCTTCCGTTGGCTCTTCCTCCAAAACAGACACGTATAAACCATTTCCCACATTCCTTTTCTCATCGGAGTCCAACAACTCCTCCTTAAATTCACAAAATGACCCTACCCCCAAGTTTTCCTCCAACTTAGATCCGATTGCACCTACCCCCCATGGCTAGTTTTCTCAATGGCATTGAGTTCAAGAACTCCTACTATGACGGGTTCTACGTGAGCACTCGGCCCTCCGGCACCATTCCCCAACTTCCTTCGTTTAGTATGAGATATTTTCTGTTCTCCCTCAACTGTCAAGGCGTAGTAGTAAATTTGATTGAAATTGGTGAAAGGCATATGCCGCAGCTCCTCCTTAATATACGGCGACGTGTTGCCAATTACCATTCGGATCTGATCCTGCTCAAGCGGCTCCTGCTTCATAACTGCCGCCTTGGCTCTCCACCTGTCCACAAAGTCAAACAAGGACTCCCCCGCTTGCTGCTTGGTGCTCTCTAGCTCCTTCCAAGTAACCTCCAACATAGTGTTGAAGCTATATTGGGTAATGAATGCCTTTGCTAGTTCCTTCCAATTTCTCTTTGTTACCAACGGTAACGCATGAAACCATATGAGCGCAGCTCCCTCCAGATAAGCATTAAACAGCCCCAAGACTTGCTCCTCAGTCAAGATTGTGTGCTTCATCACAGCAACATACCGATTCATGTGAGCGGTAGGATCCCCTATTCCGTCAAACTTCTCCATGTCCGGGATCCGGAATTTCAAAGGCAAAGCCGTTGCCGATAAACAGTTCTTCAAATCATAAAAATCCTGACCCCCGGAGCTTCCTCCATGCAAATCTTGCACCTCCTGAGTGATGTGCTGCTCCCATTCCTCTTCCTTAGCTTTCTCTTTCTCAAGCTGTTTCTGGATATAATCCTGATAGTCATCCTCATTCCCAAAGCGGGGACCGGTGTTCACTTCATTCTCAGCACGCTTACTACCACTCTTGTTATCCTTCAGTGCCAGCCCAGTTAGCTGGTCTAAAATTGTAGTCAACTGATCGCTGATATTGTTTACGACTCTTTCTAACCCAGCAATCCTCTCATCTGGTGTAGACATACTGACAGAATATCAAGCTGACTTGAACAAAGATGATTCAGAAGCTACTACTCTCGATTCGGAACTGTCAATCTGTAGCTGATCAAACTGCCTGACTAGCCGGTTACTCTCGCGAAACCACCACCGCTTAATGATGAAGTCTGCGCGAATGGCATCCATTAATATGTATGCATGATTTTATATGCATGATTTGTGGTGTGTGCGTTTATTTATTTACGGATATATAAGATAAGAAGAACAAAACGTTAGTCTAATTACACGTATCACAACATCTCTCTTCCACCCTTATTCCTCCACACACTCGATGGTCCAAGTCTCTTTCCTAGGATTTTGGTTTGGGGCTCACATTGCGGTCCAGGGGACGCGTGATGCCGTCGATTATTGCGGAAAAGTAAATCATTCATCAGACAATACAATTCGTTTTGACGTATCAGCGTTTGGTGACTAAGATATCGACCAAGTTGGATTGTCTTTTCGGAATAACTCGTCTTTTGTCATTTTGCGAGACGCATTAGTTCGGGTTTTGACTCCCTTTGAATGCATCTCGGATTTTAGACGTGGTACGAGTTATTCTTTCAGTTCAATCGTTCGTTATTGACAATGACTCGTTCCCTTTTATTCGCGTGGGTTCGTGTCTCGATTTTTGGATTACGACGGGATCTTTTGGATCTATCGAGAGACGTAACCACATGTTTATTTAGTGATGAAAGCACTTTTAAGGAACGGACTCATCGCGTAACGGGTTTGTTTTTAGCTTTAAGAATCCGTTTGCTCGTTTTTGCTACGTGAAAAGACGGCGAGTCTTATTCGAGCGTACGATAATCTTTCGGCTAATAACAACTCTTTATTTCTTCCAATTTACGGGATATATCACCCTAGCGTGGTTATAGAAAATCAACGTTTCGTTTAATCGCATGCTTATTCGAAGCAGGGATATTACCGTTCTTTTTCATTTAGGCGCGAGTTAAGCAAACGCGCAGATCGGGCCATATTTCTTATAGTTTTGGTAACGGTCGAAATGATCGAGCCATTAGTCAAACCCACAGTCTCGTCCATATGGTGCAATCATGCGGTTTAGCTTAATTCGGCTTTATGATTTTAAACGGCGTACATACCGGCTCGAGGCACGTATTTAACGGCATTGGTTTATTTTCTTTAACTACCCTCGGGATGGATATATATCGTAGATACAGAATGATTTTGGTCGTTTGTTTATTTTTGCTTTTCTTTTATTTTCTTAGTCACTTTTTGCGGATACGTCCATTTCTCTTTAGAACAACGCAAGGCATAACGTAAGAGCTCGTCTTTTATTCGGAAGGGACGGGCCACGTTTGCGAAACTCTTTACGTTACAACGGGGTCGTTCAAAACAGAAATGTTCTTCGTTTTCGTTTCGTCATGATTTCGCTTTATCCCAACGTATTTAAAGAATGCGAATGACGGCTATCGTTAATATAGTCTTTTGAATCGAGATATAACTATCCTTAATATCAAAACGATTCGTACTAATACGTGCTTACGTCATAACGTATTTCCTGAACATGTGCCTTCTTCGGGACACGGAAAGGGACCAGGCGGGTCGCACAAGTTCATTCATACGAGACGACTAAGTCGTCCTTAGTTTGAATTGTTTCGATGTTTCGGGGTAGTTTGTATATCGGTTTAAGACTATATATTAACGTATCGTTTCATTTTCTTTACATATTTTAGGATTAGACACGTATCATGGCAATTTGAAAACACGAACTGATTCATTTATCACATCAAAAATGGTAACGGGTAATCCTATGACAACTTCTAAGGCTACTATATGCTGACACGGCTGATCGCGGGACCTCACAGGACCGCACAAATTCGCCCCTAACGAATGGATGGGGACCCTTTGGCGCCTTACTGTAAGGGGGAACTTACACTAGCCTCTTTCGAGCGATGAATGGACTCTCGCTAGAGGTTTCACGGAAATTACCCAAAAGGTTTGCAATAATGCTTATGAATGCATACGAAAAGAAATAATACGATCCGTCCCCGTTAAGGGCTTAATACACGCCTTCCGGAATCAAATTTCTCGCTTCCCCAGCAGAGTCGCCACTTGTTAGACAAGGTGCCGCGGCCTAATCTCCCGGGCGGACCGGGGGGTGGACACCTCATGGCTACGTAAGCGGTGATTGGCGCCGAAAGCAACCAATCGTGGAATCAAGCTGCTCGGTAGGACCGGAGCTCGGAGTATGGAAGAGTCGCCACCCATGAATGAGAAAATGAACACCGATCCCTTGCGGGAGACCGGTGAGGGTTCGGGAAACTTAGGTACGAGCTGAGAAGGCTAGCTCCTTTCCGGAGAAAGGCTACTAGGCACCCGACATCGCCCGGTTATGAACCACCGGCCTCCTACTCAACGTGTTAGGCGATAACGGACTAATCGCATATTTCTTTAAGTTTAAAATTCATTTGAAACCTTTTCTTTCTCGTTTTGAAAACCATTTTGAGCATATATTATGGAAAGCCATTTTGGTAAAGAATCACCCATTTACATCAGTTCAAAATACATAGGAGAGAGAGGGGGAGAAGAAAGAATTGATTTGTTTACAATGTGATTTATGCTTCGTATTACATACTAACTCTAAACTAAGCTCACTTCCCAAAAACGAGTTTATTTACATGGTTCGTACCTTAATCGCCGTTGGAACGATTTAGGTACATTTCAAAACCCCGTTTAATGACGTTCACTCGAATCGCCGTTGGAACGACTCGAGCGTTTGAAAATGTTGAGATAAAAGCCTTAATAAGAAAACGTGGTTAAGCATACAAATCAATTTATTTGTTCAAAAACCATTTAGTTAGGAAAACAATTCAAAAGCTCTATTATTTACAATTAAAAGCAATTTTAATTACGAGGTTCGCTTAATCCGTCGTTGGAACGAATTAAGGTTTTAAAACGTGATGTTTTAAGAAATGGTGTAAAAATGTCAAGAAAACATTATTTACACTTTAGGAATATCTAGAAAACTTTAAGTTTAAATAAGCAAATTAAACTCTCTTTTTGTGATTTATTTTCCCCTTTTTCACTCAATTGAACCTTACTCGAATACAATAACAACAAATAATAAATTGAATCTCAAACTCACCCAATCAAAACGTTTTTCCCAAATAATATATATACATATAAGAAATTTGGGAAGAAAAGGAGAAAGATATATATATACATATACATGTGTACAAAAATAAGTAATAATACCCATTAAAATAACATAGAGAAAATAATATACATTAATAAGTGAAAGTAGTGATGAAAATACTAATAAGTATAATAAATTTTTATTCTAATCAAAAGCACAAAAGATGAATAAGATTCATGAATAAGAAATTAGTATTTAATCCCTCCCAAAATGATTTATGATGAGTATGTATGGAAAATAACTTTCTAATAACCCAAAATGGCAAATATGTATGGTTTAAATGAATTTAAAAGACAAATATATATATATACATATAATTTTATTAAATCAAAGGGAAAAGTACAAAAATAAACCTTGTGGTTTGGCCCATTTTCGAACCGCACCCCTGTGGTTTAAAAGTTTGCAAAGTGGTACCATATACTTCATTCCGTTAGCAAACATAGGCATTTCCGTCTAACAGTGTTAAAAATGATGAGGTGGCAGTCAAAGTCAAAAAGTAAGAAGGATATTTTTGTCATTTTATTGTCTTCTTCAACCTTGCATTCCTCCTACAAAAATGAATCAAATAACTAAACCATCAATATTCATAAACTCATTCACACTTGATTGCCTCTCAAATCAGTTACAAGAAGAGGCTACTGTCATTTAACTATTTAAATAACAAAATTGGCTCTCGTGCTTCTTTCTCCCTTATTGTTCATGCTTTGTATATAAGCACATATCATTGTATTCCTTTTATCAAGTTCACTTTGTGTTTTGTTCTTTGATCATTGTGAGTTCATTTGATCATTTGATCATGTTTGTTCTAAGATTTAATCAAAGAAGTTCTTTTCATACTGTTTTCAAACAACTTTCACTACATGGTACTAGATCTTTATGGTGTGAAAATGGTGAGAACAAGAAGAAGTCAAGAAGATGTTGCTGATAATCGACGAAGATGGAAACAACAATCTTAATCATACGCAACAATTTTCTTCATCCTCATCAGATAATCATGGCTTAGTATTAATAAATATACAAATAACAAGTTCATTTTGTATTTTGTTCTTGATAATTATGAGTTCATTTGATCATTTTTGTTCAAAGATTGAATCAAAGAAGTTCTTTTCATTCTATTTTCAAACATTTTTCACTACAACGTCAAACTTTAGTGATCATAGCTGCAATTTATTCCAATCATTATTGTATTATAATTAAATATGTTTCGGATTGAAGCTTCCTAAATAGAATGGCCTCCAAAAGCCGACTCTATTTGGATGTTGTACTAAGAATTGACAAATTGATAGGGTAATTGATGGGGAAGGGAATATTGATATGCACATACAAAGATTAAAGGAACATGGACAACTTGTTATTTTCTAATTGATAAATAAGATAGTTACCCTAGTGTTTTCTGGAGAAATGCATATATACATTTAATTTAAGAAATTTTTTTTGTCCTTAACATTTCCATAATTAGAGCGCTTTTGGATCCAAATAATGGTACACAAAGCAAATTTGAGTCCAATATGACTTTTACCTCTCTAAAGGCAAAACCCTAGACCATATGTTGCCTATTGCAACTACGTCCAATCCTTGCATTAGGCACCTAAATTTGTTGCAATTGGGCCAAAGACGGTATAAGGCAATGTTTTTGACATTGTTATTTCATTCTTATATCCCCCGCTGCCTTAAGTGGCAAGTTCAATGAGAATTTTTCGATTGCAATGGGAAAAAATTGTTGCCATATTTTTTTTAAAAGGCAACGGTTTTTAACTTTAAAATAAGGGCAACGATTCTATAAACAAAAAAAGCAACGGTGTTTTAGCTAACAAATGCAACAATTTTTTTAATTAAAGGAAATACTTTTCTTATCTAATACAAGTTTTATTACACTGATGCCACACCTTTTTAAGGGAAAAGGCAACAATCTTTGCTACTACATCAATTTGATTGCGTACAAAAGTAACAATATTTTTCTAGTATATGTAACATTTTTTTAATATAGAACAACATCTATAAGTTTACAAATGATATGCATGTTTGAAAGTAAAGACAACATTTGTTTCAGCAAAGGCAACACTTTTTTTGTTTGGAAATTCAATAGAGTTTATCTTAAAAGAAATACTTTTATAACAAGAGCAACATATTTTACTTTAGGAATGCATAATGAAGGTAACATTACTGATTGTCCAAAGTAACGATTTTTAACCACAAACGCAACAATTTATAATCCACAAGCAACAAGTTATAATCCACAAGCAACATCAGTTACATAAAAAGCAACAAAAAATTTACCTAGAAGTGCAACATATGCCAAAAGTACCAAAATACTAATATTCAAAAGTGTGATAAACATATAACCATCACAACCATAAATATGGTAAATCATTCTTCTTTGATCAATGTGCATCCAAACCAAGAGAGTTGATTGTATCAGAAGAAGCGAGTGCATCCACATTTGGGTTAAGTGTTGGGTTCAATTGGCTCAACCTTTGCATCACGATAGCAAGTTGAGCTTGCATGGCCTTTTCCCTTTCTCCTTTAACTTCCTCTCTAACTTCAGCTTTGATGATATTGTTCTTACTAGTAACAGATATAGCGGTAGATATCAGATGAATGAAAATGAAGAAGATGAACTTGTATTGAAGAACATTGAATTACAGAGTTTGCTCTCAAAGAAAGTATTTTCATTAAAGAACTAAACTAGCCCATCTAACTCCTTAAATGGCCTTTAAGCTAACGGTAACAAAGACAAAGAAAAAGACTAATCTATCATCACTCCCATTACATAATTACAGTTGTACAATTTCATTATAATCCTTAATACCCCCCTCAAGTTGGAGTGCATATAGATTGAACACCCAACTTGCGTATGAGAGAAGAGAACTGTCTTGGTGGCAGTGCTTTAGTCAGAATGTCTGCAATTTGGAACAAAGTAGAAATGCCAAGAGGTTTGATAAGGCCAGATAAGAACTTTTCGCGTACAAAATGGCAATCAATCTCTATGTGTTTAGTACGTTCATGGAATGTGGAGTTTTTGACAATGTATAAAGCAGAGACATTGTCACAAAGTAAAGGAGTAGGTTGAGGATGAGGGATTTGGAGAGCTAAGAACAAATAGTGAAGCCATTGGATTTCACTAGAAACAGAAGAAAGGGTCCTATATTTTGCTTCCGTGCTGGATTTAGAGACTGTAGGTTGTTTCTTACTCTTCCAACTAATCAAAGAGTGGCCTAAGAAGACACAAAATCCTGTTATAGATCTTCTGGTGTCCAATCAGGCGGCCCAATCAGCATCAGAATATGTTTGAAGTTGCATCTTTGATTTTGCTGAATAGAAAACTCCTTTGCCCGGATCTTGTTTTAAGTAATGTAGAATGGGAAGTGCAGCTTTGTAATGTATATCAGTTGGCTTGGAAAGGAACTGGCTTAGTGTATTGACAGCAAATGTAATGTCTGGACGAGTGTTGGTTAAGTAGATCAATCTGCCAATGAGTTTTCTATAAGAAGTAGAGTTTGAAAGAGGAATGCCATCTATTTTGGTTAATCTGAGAGAAGGATCCATGAGAGCTGAAACTGGTTTTGCAGCCAAAAGCCTTGCATCACTAAGAAGATCAAGTGTATATTTCCTTTGGGAAATGTTAATTCCTAGTTCAGAACGAGCTATTTCTAAACCTAGGAAATACTTTAATTCACTTATATCTTTTATCTTAAATTCAATATCTAGTTTATGTTTAATACTAGAAATTTCAATGTCATTAGTACCTGGAAGAATAATGTCATCTACATGTTGGTCCCGTGTGATTAGTTCTAAGGGGGGGGGGGGGGTTAGGAACTAATGTAACTTTTTCGCTAAATAATGCTGACTTAATTAATTCTTTAAGTTGCTTAACTTAGTTTAGGTCAGCACGACCGAGAAATGTAAGACAGCTTTAGTCAGATGCTGACTAGAACTGTTTTACTTGTGAGTTGGGAATTAACACTTGAGGTCAGCTTCCAACTCAGCACCAAGATTACTCAGTGTCAGCTTTTACAATTTATATCCTGAGCAATTTAATCAGACAACACATATATAGATATATTGAGAGAGAGTTAGAAATTACTCAGCACGACTTATCCTGGTTCGGCCTCTCCGCCTACGTCCAGTCCCCAGAGTCCCTTCGGGCTTTTTCAATCCAATACTGAGCTCTTTAAAGGTAGAGCACAAACCGTTTACAAGGAAGTTGAATATGCAAGAGTACCTTCCTCTATTCGTCTACTCAACTCCTACTAAGTGCTATAACCGAACACCTAGATTTCTCTACCACTGAGTACTTAAAACCGATTACTCAGCACCACTCTCTCAATTTTACAATTGATACAAACTTGTTCTTTCTAGATGAAGAACACTTTAGATGATTACAAAATCAATCTATCTTTTACACAGAAATGGAAGTTTGGTGTAAGATCTTTTTCTTGTTTGAATGTGCTTTGTATCTTTTCTCTTTTTCTTTTGTATTTTTCTTGGCAAAATCGGCTTAGGATTCAAGCATGAACTTGTCCTTTTATAGTTGAAATCTGAAGACACAATCATTTGAATCCGGAATTATCCGTTGGATTCAAACGCCTCTTTCTTGCGACATTGTTCTAGTCAGCTTCTGATTTACAGGCCAATCCTGTCGTCTGAATTCCGCAGGCGTCAGTCTTGTCTTCTTCCCGCAGGTGTGTCTTCTAGTGCCAGTTTGTCTTTTAGCTAACGGACAGTTGACCCATGCATCTCGAAATTGACTCTGTGCGTAATTCCAAGGTTTCTATTATTGGTGCAGACAGTTGTCGGATCTTGTCTTCTAGCAAACGAATCATTCATGCTGTCCTGACGAACACTCAGCTTGACTTTATTGACGTTGCTTTTGTTCTTCGTTTCTGAGTTACTCTTACTCAGCTTCCGTGGTCAGCTTCGTCTGCAAGCTTTAGTTTAGAGAAGGACTTGTGTTTCACTCAGCTTCTTTGGTCAGCTTCATCTTTAAATATTTGTTCTGAAGCTTGCTTTTCTTCTGTTCTGCTGAGTTGCACTCCACTCAGCTTATGCTGAGTTCTCATGCTGACTTCGTCCTGTCTTACTTTTTGATTCTGTTTTCATTTATACTTATACTCACCATTGAACAAACATATTAGTACAATTAAATCAAAGCACTTAAATTTAATTGCCTCTTAATCATGGATTAACTTAAATAATTTTGTCAAATCAAAATCATGTGGAAAGGTGTTTCAACACTACATATATCAACAAGATGGTACTTTTTCCATTGGAAGTTTTAGTAAACAAAGAATGATCAGCAGGAGACTGTTTATAACCATGTTGAAATAAAACGGAAGATAATCTAGCAAACCATTGTCTGCTAGCTTGTTTTAATCCATAAAGAGAGTTTTCAAGCTTGCAAACAAGGCATGGTTCAGGAAGTACAAGGCCTGGAGGAGGCAACATGTAAACTTCTTCATCTAAGAAACCATGTAAAAATGCATTATTTATATCACATTGATACAATTTCCAGTTTTGAATGGCTGCTATAGCTAAAACAAGTCTAACAGTGGTTAGCTTGACAACAGGAGAAAAAGTATCAACATAATCTAAACTTTCCACTTGTGTATAGCCTTTGGCTACTAAGCAGGCTTTATATCTTTCAAGTGAGCCATCACTTTTAAGTTTGACCTTAAAAACCCAAAGACAGCCTACCTTTTTCTTACTTGGAGGTAATTTAGTAAGTGTCCATGTTTGTGTTTTATTGAGAGCATCTAACTCTGATTGCATGGCTTGTTTCCAGCAATCATGTTTAGAAGCCTCTTTATAATTCTTTGGCTCAAGAATTATACTGAGATTACAAATATAATGTTTGTAATCACTAGAAACTTTTTCATAGGACATCACATTAGATAAATAATATGAAATAGAAGAATCAGTGGATATCACCTGATTACAGTGAAAATCTTCAAGATAAGTAGGAGCCTGTTTAGGTTTTGAAGATTTTCTAAATGGAGGAACAAGAACAATAGGCTAAACAACAGCTGTAGGAGCAGGAATTGTAGTATTAGAATGGCCAGGAGATGACACAGAATGAATAGGTAACACTACAAGAAAATCATTCTATAACGACCAAATTTAATGAAGGTACATTTGATACTCTCGTTACAAATGCTTTTCTACATGGGTAAAAAATTACTCTAGCTAAAAACTATATCATTAACCACCATAAATTAAGATTGTAATTATTAATATATATTACTCTGGTTATTGATGAGTCATTTATTAACCATAAAAGAATACGATCATTATTTTCTACAATTTTTTTTTTTGAAAACTGGCGCTAAAAACTTAATTTTTTATAACTTTTTCCTCCCTTTTCAGCAAAACAAATTTCGTTTTGCTCAAATTAAAACAGATTTGGCACCAAAATAACTCAAATACCATTTAATCCCTAAAAACATGGCGCTTAAACCTCACATCGTTACCATTGCCGCCCACCCTATCACCATCTCTACCACCTCTAATAATGTGGCACCTCCTCTGTTCCATCTCCTCCTCTTACTCTGTAAGAAGCAACCTCGAAAATCTTCACGAGCATAGGAATTATCAGGTACTTTATTAGATTTACTCTCATGACAAATATTGAGAAAATTTGAGAAAACAATTGGATCCATTTTTGTTTCCTTAAATCTAAATTTCCCTAACCTAACCTAACTCTTTCGTTCTTCTTCCTTCTTATACTCTGAGTTGCAGTTGACATTCTCCTATCTATTATTCTTCCTCCGTTTGAAGTTCCTGTTTCACAGTCGGAGTCGAAGTCGCTGTTTAAAGAGGTAAACTTGTTCTTTCATTCGTTTTAGTGTTTTTCTATTCTATGTAATTAGATAATTGATTTGTTTAATAATTGGGCAAGATCAATAAGAAAGATAGGATAATATGAAATTGAGTTTTGTTTAGACTCTGATAATTGGGTTGAGTTTATTATATATCTGCAGCCTGCTAAAGCTTGCTACATGGCGAATTAATTCATAGACCGAACTTCAGCTTGAGTCATTCAGCAAAAAAAAACATATTTTATATGTCGCAGACTCTTTATCAAGTAGATATTAAAATCAATTTGATACATGTAGTTATTAACGAACTCCATCTAGTTAATTCTACATTTTTTTCCTTCCCAGTTTCCGCATTTTCTATTTGGATACTCTTTTATTTGGAAGAATGTCTGATACATGTACCTTTTGTAGTGCGGAATCTCAAGAAGTTCTTGATGCAGAACTTTCACCTCGTGTTTTGCAATTGATAAATGACACTGAAAGTGGAATATTATAAGCAATAATTTTGTTAGATTACATGTTTGGATGTTTACGAACTTATTTATGTGGTTATCAGCGGCGGCTTGAGATCCATGAATTAATCTAACTTGTCACTATGTAGGTTTATTAAAATTATTATTTAGTTCACTTAGACATAGTTGGATGCAGAGAGATTACAGGTCAAGCTTTTATGGTGTGTATTTTACCCACAAGGAACACAAGATTTTACATGTATTTCTAGAGAACTATGTCCGACATCTTTTTTAACAGTTTTTCGTAGTGTTCATTGTTAGCATTCCCTTAACCTTGTGTCTGGTGGCCTCTCCCACCATTTAACCTCAACGACAGCAACATATCCCTCTTACAGCGGTCACTGGTGAGGCTTAAGGTCCAGGCATGAAGGATTTTTATGCTTAACTACATGGTTTTCACTTGGCCAATGTGATTCCCATATCTAAGAAATTTTTGCTCAGGTCAGTAATGTTGAAAGTTTTTTCATTGTCTTCACCTAATAAATTTTCTGATTCCTAAATGATCCAAATTCAATTTGAAAAATGTATTCTCATTCTTTTAATGCAATTATATAGTTGGAAATTTATCAATTTTGTCACTAATATACAATAGGTGTCGGCTTATTATGAACCTATTATGATCAAAACTATAAGATGATCCTAGCATATCTCTATCTTTTTTTCCTATAGGAGATATGAATTAATTTTACTGAAATAATATTTTGTTTACATTTTATTGTATAAATTGCTATTTCATGTTAAATTTCAATACTACTTACTATGTTTAGCTGATTTTCCACGTAATCACATATTGGACGAGGCTGCTCTTGTTGTGAAGATTTTTCTGTTACAATAACCAATCTGTATGCCCCATGTTGAGCTTTGGCTAAGTCCTTCTTAAAAAGTGGCAGACAGGTATTCTGTTGTATGCTCATGGTTTGTTACTCAATTTTCATGGTATGCAGTTTTCTTTCTTTTACATCAAATTCAGGATGTACAATATTCTTCTGCTTGGTACTGTATTGATTTTGCTAGCTTAGACACATGTTGATTTGCATCTGATTGGCATTGAGTTTTATGGAATTGTTACGTTTTCTTTCTTATTAATTATTCCTTATAAGTTATTGTACCAAGTAAAAAACTTTGAACTTGTAAACCTTTAAATAAGTTGAATTAATGAAATTGTAGAGGTATGGCAAAAGCAATATAAATTAGCATGTGGTGAGAAAAGAAGGACAAAAAGTATAAATACACCAAAAATGTAAACATAAGAGTATGATAATTATACTGCTATATTACACTCATATATAAACGTTGTCTAAATGCTTAACTTTAGACAACAAATGTCTTGTTGCCATTTGTCTTAAGTAATATTTGGAACTCTTAACAAACAAGTGTTGAATGTTTGTTGTGCTTTTTCAATGTTGTATTTCTTTTATGACCATATTCTGATTGTGCTCTGTTGCAATGCTCTGTTTCACCACTTACTCTTACTTTTTTGAATGAACCACTTACTCTTACTTACTACATTATTTCTGGAATGGATCATCTATCACTAAGGGCTTATATATTTTCTTTTCATTTAGTGATCAAACTTAATTTATGTTTTGTATGCAGATTTTAGATTCATTTCTAGCTCCGTGCCTCCTAGCATGGAGGAGTTCATGTTTTGTTTGCGGTTAGCTTTTCCTCAAGTGATTGATGTCAACAATATGATGAAGGAAATTAGCCCTATGAGAAAAATGAAAAATATACATCTAGCTATATCTTATCTAAAGAATCGGTTCTTTGCACCATTTGATGTGGAGATTCCATTCCAAAGTCAGTTGCTTTAACCATTTTCAAGTGCTCAAGGATTTCTGCATGTGTTGTACTTTCATGAAATCCATGACACCAAATTAATTGAAGAATAGCTTTATTATTGCTACTAACCCTTCTCCAGTTTCCAATAGAGCATGTGAATTAACTTTCCTTTAGTCAATATTCAAGTAGTAGATGATTTGGCTTTCCTCTTAGAAAATTAGTTGTTACTCCATTTGATATTATCTAATGAGATTTCTCCAATAGATAATCGTCGTGGAACATTGTGCTCTAATAAGAATGGACCTCATTGTTTTACATCTTATTTGGACATTTTCATATTTGAATAATGGCAAGATTCATGGGCATAATGTTGTGAAGATTTGTCAATTGTTTTTTTACTCAACTCACCACCTTTATGCAAGTCCTATGGTGGAATTGATTGATCTTTTTGGATTAATTAGTTAGGTTGAGTTTTTTTTGTTCGCGTTTTATCTTTTTTTGGAAAACATCTTAATTGAACTCTACAGGTGGTTATGCAGCTGCTACACTATACCAAAGCAGATTATGGAACTGATGCAAGTTGAAGTTTAACCAATGATGAAGTGAAGAGTCATTTACAAGTAAGTTTTCCATTTGATTTTATAGACAGCATGAGTAAAGACATCATTTTTAAACCAGTTTGCTTGGTTTTAGTTATGATATAGAGATTGATTGAAGATCTTTCTTGTCATTGTAGCAATATCGTCTTCACACACGAAGAACCAACAGCTACATCAGCTGCAGCTGCAAACCAATCCATTATTTAGGGGTGTTTATGGATGTCCCATGATCGATGACTCAAAGGCGACGAATCCCAGTCTGGCTTGCCATATATATCAAATGTGAGACAATGTCAGGTCTTTTATGGATTAAAGCTTCTGGTGTTAAATCTGCATTGGCCAGCACTATCAAATCTGCGCTTGGTCTTGTTGGGCTCGACAAGATATCCTGTATTTCACACTTTCTTCTTCATTCTGATCAAGTGTAAAGTCTTCTTTCTCCTCTTGTGCTGCCAGTGTTATCTCAACCTTTTTTCTAGTGATTTTGCAATTGCGAATTTAAGTAGAAGATAAGGCCTTGGTTTTACTTATATGATGTTGTGATATGATTATATCTACTTGATTGCTAGTGAAAACCTTCCTTCATATTGATTACGTATGAAGATTTTACTTTAAATAAGTTGATTGACCGAATTAGGGGGTGAGCTAAAGTACATTTTTGCTACATACCTACACATTCATGGTTGTGTAAGTGGGCATAAAGATGTATTCACAATCACATGCGTGGATGTAACATTCCCTATGATGTTATTCACTTTGGTGGTAAATAAGTATATGATTCATAACTATGATTTCCTTGGTTATAATTATCCAATAAGATACGAGATTTCTCTTTTATATTGGTCAATTACTCTAGTTTTAATGAAAATCGCTTAGTTTTTTTTTGCAGGGTGATATTGCCGCAGCATGTGCAGTGGAAGATTCATATTGCCAGCCTCTTCTTAAGCAATATCTGCTAGTTGTCTATGCCTTTGATTCTATCATGTTATATAGGAAACAAGTTGATTTGTTTTGATATATTAGAAAGAACAAGAACACATTTCGGTTCATAGTTTTACACTTTTGTAATTTGTTAAATGACATTTTGGTTTATAGTTTATTGAATTTATGTTTCAATTATTGAATTTGTATTTATTGTTAAATATTTCGATAATTCTAGTGTCAGCAATTTAATTTAGAAAACCGACCGTTTAATCACTCATTTTAGCGATAGTGAATTATGTAAATAACGACTGTTTATTTACTCATTAAAATATCTTAATAACGACGGTGAAATCAGTTAATAATGATAGTTATTACTGTCCTAGTTATTGAGTTAGTAAGGAGAGGATGCGTACAGTCGTTGTTTAGTTTTAATGACGGGAGACGGTATACTGTCATTAATACCTTTAACGTCAAAGGTTTTTACGAGGGTGGACGACGGTATATACGGTCGTTACAAGTTAATAACGACGGTATTTATATAATTAATGACAGGATTAACTCTCGTTATTGACAGACTTTCTTGTAGTGTAAAGTCTGTTGTTCCTGCAAAGTTGGAGTAACAAAAGTACTAGATGGTGTTTGACTATGTATATTAGAAAAAGACAGTTGTTCTAGATCAACATTGGTAAGTTCCAAATCTTGAGTGAAATTATCACTAAGAGTTGGAAAAAGTGCTGGTTCAGTGACAGAACTATACTCAATAGCAGTATATGGAAATATATGTTCAAAAAACTTTACATCTTTAGAAATAGTGTATGTGTGAGAGTGAGAATCAAAAACTTTGAAACCTTTGACATTAGCTTTGTACCCCATAAACAGACAAGGTCTAGCTCTAGCATCAAATTTACCTTTGTGTTTCAAATTAGAAATGTAAACCAAAGACCCAAAAATTCTTAGATTAGAATAATCAGGTTCAGCTTTATATAACCTAAAATAAGGAGTATCATTATGCAATAAAGGGGTGGGCATAATGTTAATAAGAGAAGCAGCATGAAGTATACAATCTGCCCAAAAAGAAATAGGTAAAGATGCTTGAAATCTAAGAGACCTAGCAACAACTAAAAGATGTTGATGCTTTCTTTCAACAACACTATTCTGTTGAGGTGTATAAGGACAACTAAATTGATGAATAATACCTTTTTCTAAACAAAAAGATTCCAGTTGTAGTTCAGGTGCATTACCAGTATGAATGCTTTTAATAGCTACATTAAACTGAACTAAAACATGTTTATAGAATCCTTTAATACAAGCAGGAGCCTGAGCTTTATTCTTTAACAAGAAAATCCAAGTAAATCTAATATGATCATCAATTACAGTAAGGAAAAACTTATATCCATTATTAGAAGAAGTAGAAAGGGTCCCCATATATCAACATGAATTAAAGAAAAAGCAGAATCTGTCCTAGTTGTACTATCAGGAAAGGGTAAGAGTTTCATCTTAGACAATGGACAGATAGTACATGTAAAAGATTTATCATTACAACTAGGAACAGAAGAAGTACTTTGCCTAATGATATCTATCTTATTGAAAGGTAAATGGCCTAATCTATAGTGCCACAATTGAGCAGGATCAAACAAACTATTTTGTGAAATAGAATGAACAACTGCATTATTAGTACTAGGTAAAGTCTTATTCAATGCATGAACATAGGATTGAGAGATGTCTGGTTTGGCTGAATACAGATAATAGAGACCTTTACGAATGGCAACCTCTGCAATCATGATATCAACTAAACCAGTAATCTCCAGATGATTGATCTCGTATATTTGACAAGAGCCAGACATAAAAATGCATTGAAGGGTTGTGTCTTATACTAATTGACTAACAGAAATAATATTTAAATGAAATGTAGGCATATAAAACATGTTATGCAATAACAATTTATCAGAAACTTGACATCTCCCATATGAGTAACAGGAACATTAACATCATTTGGTAAATGTACTCTAATGTTATGCACAGGTTGAAGATTAACAAACAAATTAATAGAATTGGCAATATGATCAGTTGCACCAGAATCAAGTATCCAAGCAATATTATTAATTGAATCACAATTAGCAAGGATAACATTAATACCTGATTCATGAGTAGTAACAAGATTGCTAACATGATGAGGAGTAGATTGAGTATTCTGTAGCATTTGCATAAATGCATCCACTTGTCCTTGAGTAAGTTGAAGATTAGCAAGACTATGTGTTGGTTGTGTAGATACAGGAATAGAAACTTTTGAGAAAGACTGTGTCTCTGTGCCTTCAGCAAGATTAGCCTGAGAATGACTACCAGAACTGCCTTGAGAACCTTTTTGTAAACTTGAAATTCTGAGGAAATCCATGCTTTCTATAACATTGATCAACAATATGACCAGCCTTATCACAGTGGTTGCACTTCTTCTTAGAATCAGGCTTAGAACCTTTAGCATAGTTGATAGAGGACTCCAAAGCAGGCAATTGAAGGCCATAAAGTTATCTTTCTTGTTGAATAACCATAGAAAAAACTTCATTTATCTCAGGAAAGGGCCTAATAAGAAGAATCTGAGACCTAATAGCACTATATTCAGGATTAAGACCTCTTAAAAATCTGATAACATAGTCCTCATCTTGATACTTCTTAGCTTGTTTGAGTAATGGAGCACAAACACAATTAGGTTCACAAGAACAGATCGGTAAGGGGCGATAACTAACTAGTTCTTCCCAAACAATCATTTGACGAGTGAAATACTCATTTATAGAATAAGAACCTTGATTAAAAGTATAAAATTCATCTTGAAGTTCATAAATCTTGAGTTCATCACCTTGAGAAAATATGGCCTTCAAATTATCCCAAGCATCACAAGCATTCTCAAACCAGGTAAGACTCTGGGCAATAATGGGAGAAACAGATCGAGTTAACCAAGTAAACACCATAGTATTACATCGATCCCAAGTCGCACGCAAATCACTACCAACAACAGGAGGTTTAACAGTGCCATTAACAAAAACAATTTTGTTTTTAGCACGCAAGGCGCGCTCCATCTCACGACGCCAAGGATGATAATTCGTACCATCAAGAACCTTAGAAACAAGAGAAAGACCTGTATTCTCACCAGGATGAAGATAATAGTGGCTAGATGGATTGAGCGACGGATCTGCAGGAGGAAGATTGTTCGATTGAGTACCGTGCGGATCTTGAAGAGGAATTTCACGATTAACATTGCGATAATTAGGAATTGACATCGTGAGAGCAAGATTGAAAAATCAGGGTTTCTATTGAATGAACAAATCAATAGCGATGAGTTCAGAAAAGGAGTTTTGATTGAATGAACAAATCAATAGCGATGAGTTCAGAAAAGGAGTTTCGATTGAATGAACAAATCAATAGCGATGAGTTCAGAAAAGGAGATTTTGTCCAAATAACAGAACAAAAGAAATAAATTCAACACAGAAACGTTGAATAATCAAAGGAAAATCAAAGATTGAAGATGAATGCGGAAGCGAATAGCTCTGATACCATATCAGATGAATGAAAATGAAGAAGATGAACTTGTATTGAAGAACATTGAATTACAGAGTTTGCTCTCAAAGAAAGTATTTTCATTAAAAAAGCTAAACCAGCCTATCCAACTCCTTAAATAGCTTTTAAGCTAACGGTAACAAAGACAAAGAAAAAGACTAATATATCCTCACTCCTATTACATAATTACAGCTGTATAATTTCATTATAATCCTTACTAGTAGATTCCATACTATCTTTTTCTTTCTTAATAGTGCCAATTCTACAAACAAGATATGAAGGACCACGAGAAGGCTCTTCTCTAAGTATTTCCTCAATGTTTTCAGCTTTAGATGGCAACTTTTCTTCCATCCTTTCCTGTAACAACAGAAATAAAGTAAGCAACAATAAAATATACTCATCATCACTCTAAGCAACATAAACTAAAACATCAATAAGGAATAAAAAGATCAATGTCATCTCAACAATAACACAAACTTATAAGAATGTTTATTAATATGAACATAAAAATGTTGGCTTTATCAAATTGAAGTACTTCCGGAGCTATTTTATATGGTTTATACTTTTGGGGATGCTTTCGATTAAATATTTTATGGAATATATTTTTAACATTTAATTTTGAGCTCTTATTGTGGTTTAAATTTCAGCAAAGTCAGAGAGTGAATTGAAGTTAAACTGGATCAGAATATTTAACTTCCTTTTGATTTGGCATCATAGTCAAAAGGTATTATTTAGCAAAAAAAAAAAAAAAAAAAAAAATCTATGCTAAGGCTTAACCAAGTCAATGGCACCTATAGTTAGCAAGTAAATTATAACAATAAGAGGCGTTTGGTTCGAGGTCTTTAGGAATGAGAATAGGAATGAGAGAGTTTTATTCCCTTTGTTCTTGTTTGTTTAAAAAAAAAAACTCATTCCCTTCACCCATTTTAGATCATGGGTTTACCCCACTTTAGGTTAAGCTCATTACCCTAGGCCCCGTAGAGAAATGGATTCCCTTTACCCCATTCCTTTTCCTAAACATATCCAAACACATAGGGGAATTAATGCTTATTTTTTCCTTTTCTTTAGTTTCACTTTCTTGATTCATTTTCCCTTACCTCTTGTGAACCAAACGCCCCCTAAATGTCTATGCATCAACTTGATTATGTACTAACTCGGCTTTTTTTTAAGTCACAACTGCATATGAGAAAATAAATATTAAAACTGAAAGATCTTAGAATATCTCTAGATAGATCAACTAAATTTTACATTTGACTTGAATATTTATATTGATGACCTTCCTTTCTTTCCCAAGCTGCTAAAGAAACTTATGCCTTTGGTGGTTCCGCATGATTGGACAATATAGATCATAAATTAAATTTAATGTCACCATTCGATATAGTGTATTTGTAAATAACAGAATTTGAAACACACCGGAATATTCACATGGACCTTAATGACTAAGTGAATTTGGTCATTCACCGTTAGATGTAGGCTTATTAAATCTAAACCGCAAGATGCTTCGAATCTCCACCTTAGGATTCTAATAAGCCTAGATCTAACGGTGAATGATCAAATATTGCATGGTTATTAAGGTCCATGTGTGATCAAAACCATTGAAACACATTTGTAACATACCAACGTATTGTGGATCCCTGAAAATCCAATTAGAGTGTTGAACTTTGATTTGTTTTGGATTTGTTGATTTTTTTCTGCAATCTCTTGAAAATTTGAAGTAGAATATGAATGTGAGTATTTGAAATAATTAGACTATTATCATGCTTTTTCATCTTCAAAATTCCAAAATTAAAGGAGCGTCTCAAATTGTTGGACACCTAAAAAGTCAGATCGGTATGTCCTCTTATCATCATCATTTTCATATTTAGTAAAATGCCTTTTCTTTATGCAACTTTTGTACACTCTCCAAGCTTTTGATATAGTCTTCATCACTCACGGCCTTCCATTTTAAGGTCATTGATGAGTGTCGAATTTACTAAAAATAAAATACCTACTCTTGGAACTAGAAAACTGTAGTAAATATGGAGTAGGGTCGAATCCACAGAGACTGGTCGAATTATAACTTTTTGAAACTAACAATTAAAAGTAAAGAGGGGGGTTTGGTTTGTGGAAGGAATTGAATATAAGATAACAAGTAAAAATTAAATATCAATAATTAAATAAATGAGAAATATGTATGAGAAATATTCTAGCCAGAGGTTAGGTTCGAGTCTTGAATTGAACAAATTGATCATCGATCATAGAAAAAGATATGTTTCAGTCATTCAAATAAATTAGCTAGTTATTAAAAAGCATTAACAACTAATCTCTTCTTACAGTTTAGATAATCAGGAAACGTTCACTAATTACCTCTATTCAATCAAACAGTTCTAAACAAGCTTTATAATTTAATTTGATTGAAAGCATTAAATATAAAAGAGATGCTAATTCTACTCAACAATCACACAAGCGGGATTATTTAAAGCATATCAATCTCAATTCACAACATAGGTTAAAAGTTTATCCACAATCAACTATGTTATTTGCTACTTGTATCAGATGATTTAAATGATTGCGTATTTAAACATCTAATTAGCAAAACGATTGCAAGTAAATAATTAAATCAAGGATTCAATTAAATCACGCAATACGAAAAAGAACAGAATGAAAATCAATTACTTGAAATAGATGAAGTACAGAATGATCTCACAATTCCATTGTTCAAGACCTAAATCCTCTAGCTAGAAGTTGGAATTTAGTTCACCAAAGATGAAGAAGCTTGAAGAAGAATGATGTTGCTGGAAGAAAAAGATGTCGATGATGAAAGATCATGTTTCCATGTCCTTGCTTGTCTCTTTAAAAACGTAAAACCCACTCTTTCCACTCTTCCACATTCCAGGTTTTTCTCTCAGGAGAAAATTAAATAACTGCCTATAAAAATCTAATAATAAAAATCCTATATAGAATTAAACTCTCATTAGGATTCTGTATTTTGAAATCCTAATAGAATTAAATCCTATGATAATGTCTTAATATAATTAAAATTAATAATGAAAATTACAAATAGTAAAAATCATGAAATAAAAGTCTTCCAATCATAATCTAACTCTTAAATTCGGAATGGTCCTTACCCATGGGCATGGGTTAGGACAAATCAACATTTTAGTGAATAATTTCATTCTTCAGCATGGCCTAAGCCATGAGCATGGGTTAGGACCCCACATATTTTTCTAATTTCACTTTAAGCTCCATAAAATTAGCATTTTAATCTCCAATTTGAATTGAATCTCCAAAAACACCTATAAAACACAAAACAAGATAAATAAGCACTAATAAAGTTAAACTAACATTAAACTAAAGAGAATTAAGATATAAAGATGTACATAAATATGGACACATCAGTCATCTTTGCTTTTAACATACTTTTGCTACAAAGATCAATAAATCACGAAACAGACATGACTGGGTTTTAGGACTTAGAAACCATAAATATGGACAATATTATAAAGAATTGTCTGCAAATAATCCATTGGGTAAGTTGTTATTACTGGATTAAGCGATCTACCCTCGTTCATTAGGGCAGGACTGTCTTAAACTTTTTGGGAGTTTGTGCTAAATTTTTATCAATCCCTTAATATTTAATAGAATTTTGTATTAAGAAAATATAAAAAGAAATGAATGAATGGTAAGGTTGTGAATTTTGGATGGTTGAATCACATATGCATTTAATAGAGTTGAGAATGTAAATAAGTCTTATTACATTATATTATTATTTTTTCAATTTAAGCTAATATCTATATTTGACTAACCATGTTTTAAATTTTGGGGCCCTTATAATTTTGAGGCCCTGTGCGGAACGACTTCTTGCACACCCTCATCTACCCCTGCACTAGGGACAGGAGAGTCAGACATACATCATTCGTGAAGGGAGGCGGGTGTCTCCATAAATGGAAACTCTATGGACACTATCGTCCATAGTATGTGCCCATTCTAGAGCTAGGTTTAAACACAGGGAGACTCTCCGGAACGAAATACCGACCGATGCACTCATGGGACACTTAAAAAGAATAGACCTTTTTAGTAGGAATTGGTTGGCTGATATTTGGAGAAAGTCTTAGCGCCACATGGGATTTTGGCCTAACACCGCGACATTGGATTGATATTTTATACTCTAAGCAATCAAAAAGCTGACTCTGCCACTAACTTTTGGGTTTGCCAACGTTGGAAATATTGAAAATTCAATTTTACCATTTTTTATAGGCAAAAAGCATCCTGAGGCCCCTGATCTTTCATTGTTTGGTGCATTAAGCCCTTGATCTTTTATTTAGACACATTGAGCCTCTGATCTTTCACCATTTGGTGCATTAAACCCTCGATCTTTCATTTAGACACATTGAGCCCTTGATCTTTCATATATGGGTGTATTAGGTCCTTGCATAAATAAATTAATATATAAGTTTATTAAGGGCATGTTTGGCGTGACAACAAATGATGTTGTAAAAATAACAAATTCTAAAATAAAAAATATATTATACAAATTAATAAAAATAATTTAAATAAAAAATAAAAAATTTATTGAACACAATAAAACCTTGTTTTTCGATAATTATGTTCTAAAAATAAAAATAATATTAAAATTGAAGCACATTTTGTGAAAATAAGAAGGGTAATTTTATTAACTACAAACAACTGTTCATGAAAAGAGCTTTTCGTGAAAAGCTCCAAAATCTTGCAGTGTCCAGAGAAAATGCGAAACGCTGCAGTTATATAAACCTAACCAAACATGCCCTTAATAAACCTATATATTAATTGATTTATGGAAGGACCTAATACACCTATATATGAAAGATCAAGGACTCAATGTGTCTAAATGAAAGATCGAGGGCTTAATGCACCAAATAGTGAAAGATCAGGGGCTCAATGTGTCTAAATAAAAGATCGAGGGCTTAATGCACCAAACAATAAAAGATCAGGAGCCTCAGGATGCTTTTTGCCTTTTTTTATACGTTAGGAGTATATGTACGTTATGCTTTTTTCAAAAGGTTCCATGCAAATTTGGATTATATCCCCATATTGTATATAATAGTAAAAACATGATTTTATTTTTGTAATTTGTTGTTATTGTGATTGTCGGTGTTAAAATGTTTGATCTAATATTTAGGGCAGTATTTGGGATTAGAATTATTTTTGAATCCGACCCCTAACTAACATCTAATTATGAGCATTTTTATCATTTTTCTGTTGCTGACGATACTCCATCTTTCACCACTCATTTTTAACGTTTTTGTTTAATGATACAGATCGGTTTCGGAACGTGTTAGTTTTAATCGTAAACTAATAAAGATGTTCTTCTCTAACTAAACTAAAAGGAGTGAATCCTGAGTTTTATGGACTAAATCCATAGGAATATGAAATCCTCATTGTTGAAGGTGAAAACCTTAACAAGCTTCTTGAAGAAGATTAATATTTGATTAATAAAAGTTAAATGCAATTACAAAGAAAGAGATGTATTTATACAATCTCAAAGCCCTAAAACAAATTACATAAAAGGGTAAATCAAATAACTAATTAAAATGATAAAGATAAGGGTAATTTAGGGTAAAGGAAAATGGGTGGTTGTAAATAGGGAGTGACAGTAATGTAAATAAGGAGTGACAGGATTGTAATTAAGGAAGATCAGAAATGGTCCCCAACACAAGAACTTTGTGAAGAAGTATCCTCCAGGCGGGACACGCCCCGCGTGGGTCTTGCTACACCCCGCGTGGTGAAGCTCCTGAACTTGGTGGCTCACAACGACAGGCTTCACGGTTGGCTCTGGTATTACGCCCCGCGTAATTGACCTCCTGAACTTGGTACGTCTCGTTGATGAGGTTCACACATGGCGTCTCTGGTATTACGCCCCGTGTAGTTGACCTCCTGGGTAGAACTCGTTCCGGATACCTGATCTGCGCCCCGCGTATGAGGAACTTGCCTCCGGAAATAGGACCCTCCACGCTCCGCGCACGAGGAGGCACGCCTCGCGTGCTCTGCTGGTTGCCTTTGTCCTCGTCTTTCACGGTTGGCTCTCTCCGAGTCTCGTGCTTTGCTCTTCCTCCGACTTCCTTCGTACGGACCCGATCCAAGAATGAGATGTCCCGCATCATATTAATTCAGTAGAGAAGATTAATTAAAGAAAACGTAGGAATGAGTATGAGAGGGTGATTATAAACTCATGTCGATACTAAAATTGGAATTAAAGTTTGATTTTGATTTATCGGTGTCGAAGAGCAACTATCAGTGATTAATTATATACGTTGTTGTTATGGCCAAATCAATTATAAATAGTCTACGTGGTCATGTTTTTGCCATTCAAATTATCATTAATAGTGCACACTGTTCTTATCATTAATTAGAAGGGTTTTAATCATAAAATTTAGATTATACCTGTCTTTCCATTCCATGGCTCTAAATTTATAAGAAATGTTGTTATTTAATTCTACGTATTTATGAGAAATAATTAGGACGAAAGTAAGGGTCATATCTATTGAAAATAAAATGAGGGTAAATCGACTAACATGGTTTGACCATGTAAAATGAAGAGCACTTGATGTATGAAGGAAAATAGACAAACGTTCACTACAAGAAAAATCAGCAACACCGACACAATTGACCGACTAAAACTTTTGTGTCGGTAATACCTACAAAACACCACAGAACACCGACGCAGATTTTCGGTCGGTAATCACCAACACATTCTCCTACACAATTAAATAATTTGTCGGTGATACGTGGAGGGAAAATTCCCGCCTCTTAGACCGACGAATTTGGTCGGTGTTTAAATGTGTTGGTGATATCACCGACACAATTGTTTTATTCACCGACTAAAATGTGTCTGTGAATAAAAATGAGAGCAAAATACATATAACTCCCCAAACATATCTATTTACTACAGTTTTTGTACAAAAATAAATAAACAATTTATAAATCTTTATTTTTTACATATTACACTAGACATTATGTGTTTTTAAAAATAATTATATAGTTACTAAGATTTCTAACTCTATAGTCATTTTGTTATAATAAATTATCAAATTAGACTAAATAAACACTTATTTTATAAAAAAATTATAAAATTAAGAATAGAGCTATATAAAATTATAAATATAAATTTTATCTGTAAGGATAAAATAGAAAAATAATGATTTTAGAAAATTATCATATTATTATTAGTTTCCAAATATTATACTAAATAATAAAGAAATGAAAATAAAAAGATAAAACAATAAATAATGTACTTTTTATATTAACATATAATATGCTTGTATATATACTATACAAATTTTATTACGATTTAATTGATTAAAATTGAAAACTGAAAAAAAATATATATTTTTTATAATTATAGGTAATTGATTAACTATTGTAGGATAAAAACACTTTGAGCTAAAAGAAAAAGAAAAGAAAAAGAAAATATATAAACTCACTTTATAGCTCTTATACGCTTCCTCTTCTGTTCGCCCTAAACAATCCAATGGAAACAACCCTCTCATTTTTCCTTCCTCTCTGTCCTAAAATTCACGACGCCGACAACCTCCAATACCGGCGTCGTGCACCTCCACTCTCCCTCCGTCATCACATTTCCTTTGTTTCTGTCTCTTTCTAATATTGGGCGAACCGAGCCCTAAATTTCATACCATACCAGTGTTTTTGAAGACTTCTATCTTGAACAAGTTTTGCGTTTGATGGGCAGAAATGACATTGGGAGTCAACTGCTCTCAAAAGTTTAGCTCGAAAACTCAAACCAAATTTGGGTCGATTCTGAATCAAAGGTGTAGTCTTAGATTCTTCTTCTTATTTTTTTTTAATTTCTTCATTTGTGCTGCTTCTGGTTTTTGTAATTTAAGGTGCAGTCAGTCTATTTAGCTTGTTATTTTTGGATTTAGAGTGCAAGGATATTCTCTGTTTTGGAGTCTAATTGGTATCTAGTGTTTGTTTGTTGATTTTCTATGATAGATGAGAATATGTTTTCCTTTTGGTTAGATCCTTGGTTAGATGGGTTTAGTCTTATGGATTTGTTCATTTCTACTGACATTAAAGATACAGTAGACTGGCCTTCCTTTGGAGTTCAGATCCACAAGTTTAATTAAATTGGATATGGGAGCTCATAAGAGGATATTTCAACTTCTAGATATTGGAAGATATCTCATACTAAAGATATCTGCTCTATCTGCTTATGTTTTCTATCTTGTTTTGTGCGACTTGGTTAGATTTGTGCTGGCAATATGTTTTCATTGTGTTTGACTTCATCAAATTTATTCTATCATAACTTGAATCATGTTTCTCGCGTTTATTCTTGCAGGTCTACCTACTGATACTTGATGGAGACTTTTGTTAATCATCACAATCAGGTGAATTCAAAATAGAGTGTACTTTTGTTTTGTTTTTTTTCCTCTTATGGTTTCAGCCTTTTGTTTAATCTTATTTCTGGCGTTTATTCTTGCAGGTCCAATTAACTAGGTAAAAGTTTGGAATGTGCAAATTCCATTTAAAGTTAAACATTTTTGTTTATAGCTTCCATGAATCTCATCCCTCATATATATATATATATATATATATATATATATTGTATTCCTTCCATCCTCAAGCTGTTGATTCTTCAACTTCTCCCTGCTGTTTGAGGTGCCTATAAACTATTTCCCATGTTTTGCTTCATTATTTATCTGCTTTAGGAGTTTGGGTTTGTTTATATCCTAATTTAAACTTGTTAACCTCAAAGAGTCAAACTTGTTTATATCTGCTTCATTATTTCCCATGTTTTAGCTTAATTGAACTATCATCATAAGAGGCTTCTCTTTTTAAAGGATATATAAACCTCCAACATTACTAGGTGAATTGACAAAATTTGAGATGCAGTAGAATGTAAGAATCAGTTTCAATTATACAGTTGATTCTTATTAGATTTCTGTCATAATCTGCCTCCATGGAAACACTGACTTTCTTTTTAATTTCTATTGCAGAAGCACCTCCTTTGCCCAAACTGTATGAATCTCTCATCGAGTTGTATAAAGGGTAAATTTTGTATGTCTTCCAATTTCTATATGCTACTTTGTTTTTCTAAAGATATTTGTATTTTGTGGTTGTATTTGATTTGTGATTGAATAAATGATCCATGAAAAGCATTGGATAAAACTAATACCTACATGTTGGAATAAAACGAAGCATTGAATCTAACTTTCTTTCATATTAATATCATATGTGAATGATGCTAAACCATTTACTATCATTCATATGTTTCCCCATTTAGCATTCTAAATAGCTTTAGTGCTTAAAATATTTTTCATTGCAATGTTGTTAATGACTGGATATTTTTGTTATTTGTAGGACGTTAGCTGTTAAAGATATCAAGATTGGAGAAAATGCTCAACTTCTAAGGAAAGTAAAATGATAATTTTCAACCAGGGTGTCCTTATGGTTATGGATGTGGCGAGGTGTTCAGGCACAAACAATAGCTAACTTGTTCTCATAATTTTTATAATTATTCACTAGTAAAATTCTGTCATGTTTTCTGATCATGTTATGATTTTCAATGCAAGAAAGGGGAACATGAGATGTCTTTGTTAGGAAAGACCTCTAACTTTCCTGCAGATATATCTGATCTAAGCTCTACTCTTGATGATGCTTTCAAATTTAATCACAATGGACTTGCTGCTAACCACAATGAATTTGTTGCCTTACTCATATGGTACTTTTCATTTAAGATCCTCTTTAAAGATGACTCTTATGTATTTATAATTATTAAATCTCATAGTTATAGTTTTTATTTTTTTTCTAACTATACGATGATTGATAAATAAAATAAAATAACAATGGTATGGAAATTGATAATTATTTGGTTGCAGTCTCGTTGAGTAGACTGTAGGGTTTATATTTAGTCTTGCTATGTTTGTGTAATTATCTGAAGTTTTCTATTTTAGATTGCTGAGCCATTGGAGAAAAGGCTTGCTGAAGACATTGAGAATGATGTTGTAAGCATTGATTGGAACCGAAAAGCTCTTGGTGACTTCTTAAAGACAAAATACGACTGGGATTTGCTTACTGCATGATCCATTTGGGCATTTGGCCCTGATAAGCAGGTACTATATATGCTTTAAATATTTCCTGATCGAGCTTTGTGATTTTACCTTTTCCAAATTAATAAATTATTCTTTGCAATCTGTTCTGTTTTTGTCATGATATTAAAATGCATAAGCATATGATCATGCCCAAACGCAACACCAACCATGACACTTGTGTTTGACAAATGTGATACTTGCAGGGGCCTAACATTTTGTTAGATGATACACTTCCTACTGAAGTTGATAAAGGGTTGCTGGCTGCTGTCAAGGATTCCATCGTCCAAGGGTAAACAAGATTTATCTTCACTAGTTCCTGATACTCTATCTTAATTCCTGTAATTAAATGTCATCTGTTCTTTCATCAGGTTTCAGTGGGGTGCACGAGAAGGACGACGATGTGATGAACCAATAAAAAATGTTAAGTTCAAAATAGTTGATGCTAGAATTGCACTGGAACCTCTGCAGAGGTTCTGGTCAAATTGTCACCACAGCTCGACGTGTAGCATATTCGGCTTTTCTGATGGCAACACCTCGACTTAGGGAACCAGTATATTATGTGGAGGTATATAGTTGTTACTTTAATGTAATGCTTGCATGAATTTTTAAGTGACTTAATTAATAGTTGCTTTGCTTTGCTTTGGTTGTATTAATTCTTGACAATTCTTGTAATATATATGAGTTCCCTTCGATCCAAATAAATTTGCTAAAAAAAATATATAATTGATTTTTATAATAATTCAGAATAAAAATGATTGCAAAAACGGTAATTCCGACGCAATTTCTGATCAAATATCTGTCGGAAATTATTTCAATAAATGTGCAAAAAATAGATCACCGACACATATTAGTCGGTGATGATGTCGGTAAGACCGACAAAAATCACCAACTAAAATGGGTCGGGAACACCTACACATATCACCGACACCAAATGTGTCGGTGATATTCCCGACCCAGCCAAAAATATGTCGCAACAGGTTACCTACGAGGTCAACGCCGACACATCGGATTTTGTAGGTCTTCCATCTGTGACGATGATCACCGACACATTTTTGCTTATCACCGACGGATTTTTCCGTCGGTGATAGCGTTTTTTCTTGTAGTGGTTTGGCAGCGGAAATATAAATTTTTTTAACCTATTTCCTTTAACCAAGATCCGTTAATCGTTATTTCATATAAAGAGGGATAGAAGGAAATACCTTTGGAAGATCTATCTACTGTTGCAATCGAAATGCCATCAAAACAAAAACACAATTCAAAAGAATTTAGAACTCAACCGTATAATAGCAATCAAATTAGATTGCCTCTAATTAATCAACACAAGATCAAAGAGCAAAAGAAAGAGATGAAAATCGATTGATCGGAAGCAAGCGGTGAAGAATTGATCCACTACAGTAGGGTTGATTTTTCTCTCTCCCGGGTTGGTGTGTGTGTCGAAATTCACACTAAAGGGGGGTTTATATAACCTCTTCCAACTAAACCCTAGCCAGATAGAATTATGTTACTGAATAAGAATTTAATTCGGAATAAAACTCTTATTATTATTATCTATAATTATATCTGAATATAAAGATAATAATAACTTATTAATAGGATAATAATTAGAAGTAATTTAATCTCATTAAACTTCCTGACTTATTTATCCTATAATTAATTTAATTCAGAATCAGAATCTAATTATAATTGTTAAAATTAAATTAATTCTTATGTGTTTTGACACATAGAAATCGCCCCCCTGTTTACTAGGCCTTAGTGGACTCAGTTGGACTTCCGTCAATTAATTAAGATTTGTTTCTCTTTTGGGCTCCAAGTCTTATGTGTAACCCATTAAGTTCTTATTACTACTAGCCGTATACAACTATTAAATTAATTTCTCAGAATTATATTTAATCTTTGTATAACGGAATGAGTACGCGAACTGTGATTGGCAGATCCGAAACATTCCCCCAGAGCTATAAGAAGATAGGTTGATTCCGTCGTTGACCTTTCCGTATTAGTTACAGTATAATTCGATCCTTCATCAACTACATCCTTGAACAGAATCTTATGATTATGGACAATGTCAAGTCATATATAGCGAGACGTTCGTTTTACTTGTATAGGCCGAGTTAACTCCAATTAGATAGGTTAAGTGAAATCTGCATTTCAAGTCTTAAGCTATCACCTTGCAAGGATTTAGAGTTAAGTCTTCCACAAGCGATCCTTGGACGTATCTCCCATTTTATCAGGAGTGACAAATGCTCAATCCAATGTATAACTATCCTGCAATTACTTCCTGCGATACCCAACGTCTGCCGTACACACCCCAGAGTCATCCCTGTTATGGATCGTGTTACAACATGATCAAAGCATCACATTCCATAATCCAGAATCACTAATTAACATTCCTTTGAGTCTTAGGATTACTTATACCTATTAATACCAATGAGATGAACATGTGACAATGATAAATCTACCCATCCTGTTACCTCAAGTTGGGTCCCCAATCCTAATGAACTCCATTCATTGGATCCACGTAACTGTCCAGATATCTGCACATCTGAAGCTTGTGAGATCAGCTCTTTGTCTCGACAGAAAACATTGTTACATGCAAGTCTCAACAGTGTTATGTCAATCCCTATTCAAAACATATCACTTGACTTGGGGTGGCTTTAAGTTTATTAGTTTATTATAATATTTCGTCTCACTTCATGCTTGTATGAACACTTTATAATCACTTTAAATAAACTTAGGGATTTCCTTTTATTAGACTTATTTAGTTTTTTAAAAGAGGTTGCCTTTATATAGTTATGAAACCATATCTTATTAAAACAAATGATATAAAGAACAATTCATTTACATTAGGTTTATATCCTGGAACAATTGTCTATAGGACACTAAACCCCAACATACTCCCACTTGGACTAAAGCCAATTGTTTCTACAACTTATCCCAGTAGAACTCAAATGACGATCATGTACTTTCTGGGTTAAGGGCTTTGTCAACGGATCTGCAACGTTATCCTTTGTAGGTACTCTTTCTATTCTTATATCTCCTCTTGCAACAATCTCTCTTACAAGGTGGTATCGCTTAAGGTAATGCTTGGATGCATTATGAGACCGTGGTTCCTTTGCTTGCGCAATGGCTCCATTGTTATCACAGTACAGAGTAATGGGATTCAAATGTCAGGCACCACACCAAGTTCTGTAATGAACTTCTTATTGGTCCCGTGTAATTAGTTCCAAAGGGGGGAGGGTTAGGAACTAATGTAGCTTTTTCTTTTTGAATTATGCTGACTTGATATAATTCTTTAAATTTTACAACCCAGTTTTGGTCAGCACAGCCGAGTGAGGCGTAAGACGGCTTTAGTCAGATACTGACTAGAACTGTTTTACTTGCGGATTGGGAAATGACACTTTTGTGGTCAGCTTCCAACTCAGCACTCTGATTTACTCAGTGTCAGCTTAAACAATTTATATACTGAGTAAATATATCAAGCAACACATACAGATATATATTGAGAGAGAGTTAGAAATTACTCAGCGCGACTTATCCTGGTTCGGCCTCTCCGCCTACGTCCAGTCCCCAGAATTCCTCCGGGCTTTTTCAATCCAATACTGAGCTCTTTAAAGGTAGAGCACAAACCGTTTACAAAGCAGTTGAATATGCAAGAGTACCTTCCTCTATTCGTCTACTCAACTCCTACTAAGTGTTATAACCGAACACCTAGATTTCTCTATCGCTGAGTACTTAAAACCGAGTACTCAGCACCACTCTCTCAATTTTACAATTGATTTAAATTTGTTCTTTTTCAGACAAAGAACACTTTAGATGATTACAAAATCAAACTAGCTTTTACACAGAGATGGAAATTTGGTGTAAGATCTTTTTCTTGTTTTGATGTGCTTTGTATGTGTATACTTTTTCTCTTGTATTTCAGCCAGAGATCCAAGAAGTGTACTTGTCCTTTTATAGATGAAATCTGAAGACTCAATCATTTGAATTCAGATCTATCCGTTGAATTCAAACGGCTATTTGCTTTCGTCATTGTTCTGGTCAGCTTCAGATTTTAAGGCCAATCCTATCGTCTGAATTCAGCAGGCAGCAGGCTTGTCTTCTAGCACAGATTTCGTCTTTTAGCTACCAGACAGTTGACCCATGCGTCTCGAAACTTTATCCATGCATATTTCCAAAGCTTTCTGATTTAGCGCAGATCTCTGTCGGATCTTGTCTTTTAGCAAACGGATCATTGGTGCTGTCCTAAAAAACACACAGCTTGACTTTGATAGCCGTTGTTACTATTTCCGATACTGAGTTGATTTTTCACTCAGCTTCCAAGGTCAGCTTCATTTTGCAAGATATAGTTCCGAAGAGGACTTCTCTTCTTTCATGCTGAGTTGCTTTTCACTCAGCTTCTGTGATCAGCTTCATTTGTAAGCTTCAATACTTAAGAAATCTTTTCTTCTTTCGTACTGAGTTATTCTTTACTCAGCCCGTGCTATGTTATCATGCTGACTGAGTTCTGTCTTGATTCCTGTTCTTATAAATACTTTTATACTTAACATTGAACAAACACATTAGAACAATTAAATCAAAGCACTTAAATTTAATTGTCTTAATCATGGATCATTTTGTCAAATCAAAATTATGTGGAAAGGTGTTTCAACACTTCTTAATCCAAACTGCTTCCTTTGTCGCTTCCGCAGCAACGATGTACTCAGACTCGGTCATAGAGAAAGCCACACTTCCCTGCTTGGAACTCTTCCAACTGACCGCGCCCCCATTCAAGATAAACAGGTATCCTGATTGGGATCTAAAATCGTTCTCATCCGTGAGATAACTGGCATCTGAAAATCCTTCTATTTTCAGATCCCCTTCTCCGTACACTAGGAACATATCTTTAGTCCTTCTCAAGTACTTAAAAATGTTCTTGACGGCATTCCAATGCTCATCACCCGGATTACCTTGATAGCGACTCGTTATGCTTAACGCGAACGCTACGTCAGGTCTAGTGCAAAGCATAGCATACATAATCGAACCGATTGCACTGGCGTACGGAATTACAACCATGTGTTTCTTATCATCTTCGGTTTTAGGACATTGATGATTGCTTAACTTTACCCCATGTACCATGGGTAAGTTACCTCGTTTTGATTCAAGCATGCTAAACCGCTTTAGCACCTTTTTAATGTATGTAGCCAGTGAAAGACCAAGTAGTCTTCTTGATCTATCTCTATAGATCTTTATACCTAGTATATAAGCTGCTTCACCAAGGTCTTTCATGGAGAAGTTACCTGATAACCATACTTTCACCGACTGTAGCAGAGCTATGTCATTTCCCATCAGTAATATATCATCCACGTATAATATGAGAAATGCTACTGAGCTCCCACTAACTTTCTTGTAAATAGAAGCTTCTTCGCAGTTTTGTTCGAAACCAAACTGTTTTATGGTTTCGTCAAAACGCTTGTTCCAGCTTCTTGATGCTTGCTTGAGTCCATAAATGGATCTCTGAAGTTTGCAAACCTTGGTTGCATCCTTCGATATGAAACCTTCAGGTTGTATCATATATACATCCTTAAGCAAGTTTCCATTTAGGAAAGCTGTTTTCACATCCATTTGCCAAATCTCGTAATCGTAGTGAGCGGCAATAGCGAGCATGATTCTGATTGATTTGGACATGGCTACTGGAGGGAAGGTTTTTTTATAATCAACTCCTTGCTTTTGACGATATCCTTTCGCTACTAACCTAGCTTTGTAGGTGCTAACCTTTCCATCCATGTCAGTCTTCTTCTTGAAGATCCACCTGCACCCAATAGGTTTTATCCCTTCGGGTGGATCAACCAAAGTCCACACTTGGTTGGTATACATGGAATCCATTTCAAAATCCATGGCCTGAAGCCATGCTTTAGAATCTGGACTGGTGAGAGCCTCTTCGTAGTTTTCAGGTTCATCGTCTAACACGGGAACCTCTTCATCATCTCCCACTAGAAAACCATATCTAATTGGGAGTTCATGAACTCTTTGTGATCTACGAGTAGGTTTTGGCACTTGAGTCTCATCTAATGTGACTGTATCGGGTTCCTCTATCGCCTCTGTTATTTCAGTTGGTGTTTCTTCTTCTTGAACTTCATCAAGTTCAATCATGCTTTCCGTTTGTGTTTCTTCAAGAAACTCTTTCTCCAAGAACATTGCATGCTTGGATACTATTACTTTCTGATCATCTAGATGATAGAAGTAATACCCCAAAGTTTCCTTAGGGTATCCTATGAAGAAACATTTATCAGATTTAGCATCCAATTTATCTGATGCTATACGTTTGACAAATGCTGAACAACCCCATATTCTCATGAATGAAAATATAGGTTTCCTACCAATGAACAATTCATATGGCGTGGAACTGGCGGACTTAGTTGGTACTCGATTTAGGGTAAAGATGGCAGTTTCTAAGGCATAGCCCCAGAATGACTTTGGAAGTAACGTTGTGCTCATCATGGATCGTACCATATCTAATAAGGTACGGTTTCTCCTTTCGGATACACCATTGTGTTGTGGTGTATAAGGAGGCATCCATTGTGAGCATATCCCACATTCAGTTAGATAACTCAGAAAATCATCTGAAAGATATTCACCACCTCGATCAGATCGAAGTATCTTAATTTTCTTTCCTGTTTGATTTTCTACTTCATTTTTGAAGCATTTGAATTTCTCAAAAGCTTCTGACTTGTGCTTCATTAAATAAACATAACCATATCTAGAATGGTCATCTATGAAGCTAATAAAGTATCTGAATCCTCCTCTTGCTTGGACTGACATAGGGCCACATACATCCGAATGTATTAATCCTAAAGTGTCTGATACACGCTCACCTTTATTACCAAAGGGTGTCTTTGTCATTTTTCCTTTTAAACACGCTTCGCAAGTTTCCAATGATTCACAATCAATTGAATCTATAAGCCCATCTTGATGTAGCTTAAGCATGCGTCTTTTGTTTATATGGCCTAAACGACAATGCCACAAGTAAGTTGAATTATCTAGCTTATGTCTTTTGGTATCAATTGCGAATACAGAAATTTTATCATCTAACACATAAATCCCATTTAATGATATTCCTGAAAAATAGAAAATCCCATTTCTATAAAACTCACAATCTTTGTTCTTTATTGAAATATGAAAGTCGTCGTCAACAAGACATCTAATAGAAATAATGTTTCTGTACATCTCTGGAACATACAAACAGTTCCTTAATTCTACTACAAGCCCAGAGGGCAAACTTAAAACATAATCTCCAATTGCGAGCGCGGCAACTCTTGCTCCATTTCCTACTCGCAAGTTTATGCTTCCTTTCTTCAATTCCTTAGTCCATTTTAGTCCCTGCATATTCATACAAATATGAGATCCACATCCGATATCTAATACCCAAGATTCAGACTGTGAAATTGTATTTATTTCAATATAGAACATACCAGATGTTGAAGCACCGTCTTTTCCCTTCTTGAGGGATGCTAGGTACTCCTTGCAGTTCCTTCTCCAATGCCCGTCTTTACCACAAAAGTGGTGTTGAAACACCTTTCCACAGGATTTTGATTTGACAAAATTAATTAAGTGAAATTAAATATTCTACAACACACTAAGTTTAAATGCTTTGATTTATTGTTACTAATGTGTTTGTTCAATGTTGAGTTTATAATTTATTATAAGACATAAAGATCATAAGGCTCAAGCCCTATATGGAAGTCAAGGCCCAAGTCAAACAAGCCCAAGATCACTCAGCCCGCGTATTTCAAAACGCTGCCGTTGAAGTGATGAAACGCATGCTGAGCAAAGAAGGATCCAGAAGATCCACGTAGACAACTTCGGCTAGAAGCTGCTGAGCTGTCTCGAAAAAACGTACAAGACAGCCGCTGACCACAAGACAGCTTCCAGACAAAGTATTTCCTCTTTTAGTAAAGATCAGAAGACGCAGCAAGCTGTCTGGTTGACGTTACCTAAAATGGAGGAACATACTGTCACACTGACCGAAGAACAGAAGATGCTGGAATCTGATTGGCCAAGAGAACTGCTGACAGACTGAGTGAAAACGACCTGCAGCCGTTTCCCTCCAACGGTTATTTCGAAATTCGAAATAACCAGAAGCTCTCACAGCTCTCTATAAATAGAGCATTCAGAATCCACATTCAACAGAGAACTGTGAGCTAAAGCCGTTACGCTGACCAAACGTGTATAAAATTTCTCCATCAAAAGCAAAGCAAATTCTTCAACTACAAGCTTATTCATTTGTGTAAAAGTCTAGAGTGATTGATCCTCAATCATCTAAGGTGTTCTAGCAATTGTTGTTTAGGACAAATCTTAATCATTTCTAGGAATAGAAAGGAGAAGCTAAGTACTCGATTTTAGTACTTAGTGAATTAGAATAGAAGTGAGTAGAGGTATAGAGGAAGGTACTCTTGTTATACTCAGCTTCTGACTTGTAAAGGGTTTTCGAGTCTCTACCTTTAAAGAGCTCAGTAGTGAATTGGAAATCTCGGAACGTGTTCCGGGGACAGGACGTAGGCTTAGAAGAAGCCGAACCTGGATAACTCCGCTGAGTGAAGTATTTCTAACCCTTAACTCCTTAATATATTGCTTGCTTAAAACAACTAAAACTGACCAAGTAAAAGAGGTCAAGCTGAGTTGTGCGCTACCAACGAGTTAGTTCAGGAATAGACTCTAAGTGCTATTTCCTGACCTAAGCAACCAATCTGCCCTAATCATTTAAAAAAAGTAAAATAGTTCCTAACCCCCCCTTGGAACTATATTTGCAACCTTACAAGGGACCAACAAGTGGCACTCTCCTTTGGGCTTCTTCACTTGCTTCCCCTTAGTGGGCATGGCCCTCTTGCCTTTCTTGGGATATTTAGGATTGGGAAAATTCCCCTTCCTCTTCTTTGATCCCTCTATGATAAGAGCCGGTATTGCCTTATCTTTCTTCATATTGGGCTCAACTGTCTTGAGCATGTTTGCAAGCTCTTCAACAGAGGTATGCAAGTCATTCATTTGGTAGTTTATGATGAACTGTGAATAACTCTCTGGGAGGGATTGAAGAAGTAAGTCCACACTTAGTTCATGATCCATCGCGAATCCAATACTAAAAAGCTTAGTAATAAAGCCAATCATCTTGACACAATGTGTCATCACAGATGTGCCCTCTTGCATCCTGCAACGATATAACAGTTTTGATATCTCGTAGCGTTCGCACCAAGTTTGTTTCCCAAACAACTCCTTCAGGTGCATGATGATGGAATATGCATCTATTTCCTCATGTTGCCTCTGCAATTCCGGTGTCATCGATGAAAGTATGATGCATCCCGCATGATCGTCATCAGCCTTATGCTTCTGGTAAGCATCGATCTCTTCGATGGGAGTATCATCAGTCGGGGTAGGGGGCATCGATGTATCAAGTACATACCCTATCTTATCGAACTTCAAAACGATTTTGAGGCTGCGATACCAGTCGGTGAAGTTTGAACCGTTCAACTTGTTATCGGTAAGTATATTTTGCAGATTGGTTTTAGTCATGATTTTACGAGTGTTTTAATTTAAACCTGAGAGTGAGAAAGAGTAAACATATGTTATTCATTTGCTTTAAAGTATATCAATCTAAAATTATAGGTCTTTTAATTTCATTTTAAATTGCTTCCACTATTTTGTCAAATTAATAGCCCTCCATATTAATTCAAAGAATTTCACAAATCCTTTAGTGAGCTAGGATCCTAACTCCTGAAATTTCACCTTGAGTTTGCTCAACAAGCTAGTCTCATTTGTTAGGTAGATTCATGTAATCAATCATATCAACAATGCGATTCCTAGGTTATTGGGTTACTAACCACATTAGTAACTAATATGCATTCATATTAATCCCAACCATATTGCCCATTAGTTTATAATAATATGAGTTTGCTCATCCAATTATCATAATCTAATTTAAGTATTACCCCATATTCGTGAAAACGATTTTCGATAATTCAGGTGTTACCATAAGACCCCGAGCTTGAGTTTGCTCAATAACCCAAAGGCCCTCAGTACTGCCGGCTGAATTATAATATTAGGGAGGGGCAACCGATTTTAATAACTTGCTTATTTACTTAACTTTTAATCATCGAGGGATTTTTATTTTAAGCCTCATAATCTAACCTAGTCTTGATTTGCTTTAGCATACATCAGACACATACAATTTACATTGGTGTTATGGACATATTATCTAAATTATTCCGTTGAGCCAGAAACGGAATAAAATGTCAAACTTAGGGAAATACTAACTATTATATATTTCTCTTTAGGTCCTCCGTCTTCTCCATGGCGCCTCGAAATTACATCAATATTAATTTCTATACTACTAAAGAAAACTTCAACTAATTTGAAGGGAATTAGATGAGAGAAGAAATTACAATAGATAGTAGATAGGCAGGACACGCATGTCCTATTTCAAAAATACCAAAAGACTAAAAGAGGGTCCAAATATGTCCATAACTCCAAACATACATAGACTCAATTAAATAAATTTAATTGGTTGATTACATAAATTATTTATGTAATATTTAAGTTAATCACATTAACTTGTCAAATTAACTTTCATCCAATTTTAATTCTGTCAACTTTGTATCTTTTATATCTAATCTAATCAAACTGTAACAATTACATATTAGATTAATATAACTATACAAAATCTTATATTATGCATATCCCAATTAATTTGTTTTAATTTATTTAACAACTTTGATTTACAAATATCAAATAATAAGTAAAACAAACTTTTAAACAAATTCTTTTATTTGATAATAAAAAACATAAAACTATTTTATTTCTGAAAACATATAAATATATCTATATTTAAAATAATTAATTTTTAAAATAATTTTTAAAAATCAACAGCTGTCGGGCCAGGCCGATAGACGGCCCGACCCACCACGCGCTATTGCTGCCTATCGGCAGCAGCAGCTATGCGCAGCAGGCGCACTGCTGCCCTTGCGGCAGCAGCCGCCTGCTGCGCTTGGGTTGTTGCCGCGAGGCAGCAACCCAGCGTTATGGGCAGCTCGGGTTTCTGCCTTGCGGCAGAAAACCCGAGCTGCTATTTTATTTTTTTTATTTTAAATCATATATTTATACTTTTGTTTTAAAATGATTTTAAAACAGTTTTCAGAATATCAGAAACTTTTAAAAATTTTCTGTTTTATCTTTAGAATCAATAAAACAACTTTTATTATTCTAACTATAAAACCTCAAGTTTTTGTTACAATGATTATCAACCAAATTAATTAGGAGCCTTTGCATAATCAATTTTAATTAACAATTAATTAAAACTTATTTATCTTTAGGTTTATTAATCAAAAAAATTTCATCAATTAACCTAACAATAAATATTTATTCAATCTGATTAAAATACCTTTTAATTTTCATATATGAAATAACGGATTTAACGCAGGCTCTGATACCACTGAAGGAAAATAGGCAAACGTTTGGCAGCGGAAATATAAATTTTTTTAACCTATTTCCTTTAACCAAGATCCGTTAATCGTTATTTCATATAAAGCGGGATAGAAGGAAATACCTTTCGAAGATCTATCTACTGTTGCAATCGAAGTGCCCTCAACTCTTACTCCGAGTTCACGAGCACAAAACAAAAACACAATTCAAAAGAAGTTAGAACTCAACCGTATAATATCAATCAAATTAGATTGCCTCTAATTAATCAACACAAGATCAAAGAGCAAAAGAAAGAGATGAAAATCGATTGATCGGAAGCAAGCGGTGAAGAATTGATCCACTATAGTAGGGGTCGATTTTTCTCTCTCCCGGGTTGGTGTGTGTGTCGAAATTCACACTAAAGGGGGGTTTATATAACCTCTTCCAACTAAATCCTATTCAGATAGAATTAGGTTACTGATTAAGAATTTAATTCGGAATAAAACTCTTATTATTATTATTATCTATAATTATATCTGAATATAAAGATAATAATAACTTATTAATAGGATAATAATTAGAAGTAATTTAATCTCATTAAACTTCCTGACTTATTTATCCTATAATTACTTTAATTCAGAATCATAATCTAATTATAATTGTTAAAATTAAATTAATTTCTTATGTGTTTTGACACATAGAAATCGCCCCCCTGTTTACTGGGCCTTAGTGGACTCAGTTGGGCTTCCGTCAATTAATTAACATCTGTTTCTCTTTTGGGCTCCAAGTCTTATGTGTGACCCATTAGGTTCTTATTGCTTCTAGCCGTATACAACTATTAAATTAATTTCTCAGAATTATATTTAATCTTTGTATAACGGAATGAGTACGCAAACTGTGATTCCATCGTTGACCTTTCCATATTAGTTACAGTATAATTCGATCCTTCATCAACTACATCCTTGAACAGAATCTTATGACTATGGGCAATGTCAAGTCATATATAGTGAGACGTTCGTTTTACTTGTACAGGCCGAGTTAACTCCAATTAGATAGGTTAAGTGAAATTTGCATTTCAAGTCTTAAGCTATCACCTTGCAAGGATTTAGAGTTAAGTTTTCCACAAGCGATCCTTGGACGTATCTCCCATTTTATCAGGAGTGAGAAATGCTCAATCCAATGTATAACTATCCTGCAATTACTTCCTGCGATACCCAACGTCTGTCGTACACGCCCCAGAGTCATCCCTGTTATGGATCGTGTTACAACAGGATCAAAGCATCACATTCCATAATCCATAATCACTAATTAACATTCCTTTGAGTCTTAGGATTACTTATACCTATTAATACCAATGAGATGAACAGGTGACAAGGATAAATCTACCCATCCTGTTATCTCAAGTTGGGTCCCCAATCCTAATGAACTCCATTCATTGGATCCACGTAACTGTCCAGATATCTGCATATCTGAAGCTTGTGAGATCAGCTCTCTGTCTCGACAGAAAACATTGTTACATGCAAGTCTCAACAGTGTTATGTCAATCCCTATTCAAAACATATCACTTGACTTGGGGTGGCTTTAAGTTTATTAGTTTATTATAATGTTTCGTCTCACTTCATGCTTGTATGAACACTTTATAATCACTTTAAATAAACTTAGGGATTTCCTTTTATTAGACTTATTTAGTTCTTTAAAAGAGGTTGCCTTTATATAGTTATGAAACCATATCTTATTAAAACAAATGATATAAAGAACAATTCATTTACATTAAGTTTATATCCTGGAACAATTGTTTATAGGACACTAAACCCTAACAATGTACCGGTTAGAAAGATTGAAGAGTGGCAAATGGATGAAATGGTGAGGGATAGGGGAAGGCCTAAGCAAACTTGAAGGATGATTGAGAGTGATATGAGTTTATTGGGGGTTGAGGAAAATATGACAATGGATAGAACAGAGTGGATGGAGAGAATTTATATCGGTGACATGACTTGATTTCACAGTTTCATTTTAGCCGACCCCAAATCATTTCGAGACTAAGACTTTGTTGTTGTTGTTGTTGTTGGTTGTTGTTGTTTATACTTACTTTAAATTGGATTTGTTTGAAATTTTAAAGGTTGTAATTAAATAAAAATAGCTAAATGAAGTCACATCCATGACGATGTGTATCATTTTCATCTCTTATTTAGTTAATGTAAATAGAGTCAAGGTCGGTCCGATCATCCCAGGGCGTTGTATATGACAGGGTGACCCCCCATCTCCATGTCTTTACATAATCTATACTGAGGGTCTTTCTTGGTTATTGAATCAAGCTCAAGAGTCGAGATTATTGTCAGGATGACAAGTCTCCCGAGGTGCACTTGTATTGTCCTACCTCTTGTTTGACGATGATAGTTTACTATTTTGCATTACAACGGTTGAAGAAGCAGCGACTCTAAAACTTATTCTGGACAAATATGAGTGCGACTATGGGCAAGCTATAAACTTCCAAAAGTCGAGTGTACTGTTTAGTTAGTAAGTCCTTGAGGAGGTTAAGAAAAATATACAAAATTTCTTAGGGATTTCAATCGGGTTGGACATGATTGATATTTGGGGCTCCTTGTGTTAGCTGGCCAAAATAAGAAATCTATCTTCGGTCACTTGAAGACTAGGTTGTGGCACCGTCTATTTGGTTAACATGGGAAGCTTCTATCACAGTCAGGGAAGGTAGTCCTCCTAAAATCCATTGCTCAAGCTATTCCTACTTATTGTATGAGTATGTTTTTTCTTCTTGTTTCTTTGTGTGATGAACTTCAGCGTATGATAAACATTTTCTGGTGGGGTTCGAACCCGAATGGGAAGAAATGCATTCATTGGTCCCTTGGAACAATTGTGCGTTCGTAAGGAGTATGAAGGAATGGGTTTTAGACAACTAAATTCTTTCAATTTTGCCATGTTGACAAAGCAAGCTTGGTCTCTCATCCCACGCTCGGATACTTTATTTTGTCGCATTATCAAATCTAAATACTTTTCTAAAGGAGATTTTTTTTTATCATCAAGGGTTGGATCTAATACAAGTATGATCTTGCTTAGTATCCAGCGTTCGAGGGATATTTTGGCTTGGAGACTTAGATGGAGAATTGGCAAAGGCATTGGAGTTAACGTATGGTCAAACCCTTAGCTTAGAGACGCACCCAACTTTCACATTCGCACCTTCCCAAAATCTGAACATACGGATTTAACAGTTGCTGACCTACTATTGGATGAATCCCGTGAGTGGAACTTACCTTTGATTAACTATTTATTTAATACATCCGACGTGCAGTCTATTCTGGCTACTCATGTAAGGAATTGGGAAACAAATGACAAACTGATCTGGACCTTCGATAAAAGAGACTTCTTCTCTATTCATTCGGCCTATCGAGTAGCTTGGGAATTGACGACTGGCGAGAGTGAGGGCTGGACAGTATCCTCTTGGTCCGGGATGTGGAAATTCCCTATCCCACCTGGAGTAAAACATTTTATTTGGCGTCTCTGTCAGAACTTCATTGCTCTAAAGGACACGCTCACTCTCAAAGGGATACCTAACAATAACACATGCAGTTTCTGTTCTAAAGTTTGGGAACATTTGGTCCACTTGTTCATAGAACGCACTTTTTGCAACCCAACTTTGGCACCACTTGAGGATTGATCATTACATATCTGGTTCGGGTTACTTCAACGACTAGTTCGAAAGTTTCTTAAGTTCCAAATCTCTTTGGGAATGCTCATTACTGTGTATGGGGCTTTGAGAAATATGGAGACAGTGTAATCCGAATCATTGGGATGGGTCATTTACCCTCTTGTTGCTGCTGCCAAACTATGCTCCGATTTTCTCTCTAATTTCAGTAAAGAGAATGCACTCCCCCAATCTTCTTCCCTGGATAGACGTACAATGACATTACTACCTCCCCCAGCTGGATCGCTAAAACTCAATATTGATGCAGGATGCCGCCCTCAAATAGCAACATTTGGCTCTCGAGGTATTTTGCATCGAAATGATGGTAGCTTTGTCCGAGCTTATGTTGTATGTCACTCTAGTGTTCACCATCCGTGACACATATGCCATAAAATGAAAAACTTAAGTGGCTGATTAGCATTTTTGCCATAAAATGGCTCAAACACATACGCCACTTCTTTTTCTTCTTTCTTACTTTCTACTTCTCTTCCACCCAAAGCAATCTCTATTAAATCTCATCAATATTTCAATTTCCCTCTCTTTTCTATAGCTTCTTTCTTTTTAGGGAAATAAAAAAAACAAAGAAATAAAAACATAGGGCTAACAGAACTAACTGAGGGCTACTATTAGCCCTTTATTTCTTTCTACTCCAACATGCTTCTAAGTGATTGATAAGTATCCAATTCAACGTTCAAATATCCACTTTAGTGCTAGGTTATTTAATTAATTTAGTGTTATTTTGGGTGTTATTACTTGTTATGGTATAATTTATCTCCACATGACTCAAATGATTAAAAGAAGCAGAATTAGACTTAACTTGAAGAAACTTTGGACTAGAAATGAATTTGGAACTGAATCAAGGGAGCTGAAATAAAGACGGAGTTAGTCTTGCCTAAGACTAAGACCTCCGGAACTGCTGATGTTTAAATTGATTAGGACTTTTTCCTACTCAAACAAGATGCAGAAAATGAGGGATAGAAAGAGATTAGAAAATATTTCTGATTGTAAAAAATATTCTTTTGTTAGCTAATTTTTAGGGATATCTTTTTCTATAAAACATTAGGTTTTAGAATTGATTATTCTCTTCTCTTCTTTCTTTTTAGACTTTTACATTTTTTCAGAGCTCGTACTTTTCAAACTGGAAAACGACAAACACTTATTTTGTTCTTAATGGCTATTCATAGCTAAACCCTTTATTTCGGTTAATGGATAATTCAAAGGCAGGATGTTCAAGTATTGTGAGATCGTTTTTCTTCTAGTATTTTCTCTTCATTCATGTCATTTGCTTATTCACTGTGTTTAGGGATTTTATCTCAATTATTAGTTTGCTTTTGAATGATAACGGCCGATTGTTCATTTGTTTAAACTGACATATAGCTATCTGATTAAACTAGATAATCAACGAGTCATTATTTAGTTAAATCCGATTAAGTAGCAATTGATGTTATAAAGTTGAACTCTAGATTGTATTTGGGGATAATCAGATTGACAATTGAGAACTCTCCATGTGACATTAATACATCTATTTTTTATTTTATCATATCAATTGAATGAGTAATTAAGTTTCTGAATCGATATCACTGAGAATCGGTTGGCTTAGATTAGGTTCTTCTAATTCATAATGATGTTAACGGGTTGAATCTTAGCCGCTGAGGTAAGGTTATTCGTTAATTAGGAGTTAACTACAGTCTTACTTAGTTAATTCGTTAATTAGGAAGAATATACCAAACTAGTCTGATATGCAATTTAGAAGAAATATCATTTCTTTCAATGATCAAGACTAACTGAATTCCTTGCCTGAGAATCCCTTATCTGAAATTCTAATTAATCATTATATTCAGTTTCAATTCAACTCTATTACTTTTGTTAATTTAGCAATCAACTATTCCAATTCCCCCGTTTAATTTTTGTGATTTGCTTGGTTGAATTTATAATTAGATCAGTATTAATCCTTTGGATACGACCTTTACTTACCATTGTGCAAGCCTGCTACTAAGGGTTGTGAAGCTATATTTATTTTTGGTGGATTCAACAACCGTCAGTGATCTCCTCAAACAATAAAATATCCATTGGTCTTTGCCTAGTCCAAATGGATACAGAATCATAAGCATAAATATAAATGCAGTGCCTTAGAACCAAAAATATGCACATCTATTCCAATGGTTCAAGAATGCCTCCCGAATCGATTAAAGCCTTAGGCTTCTTTTTAATAGGATCTTTCTGCTTCTTCTTAGGGAGTTTCTTTGTGGGCAACTTTTGTTCAATTTTTCGCACCAAGACTGATACCCCAATCCTGCTTTCTCCCATGCGGCTTGTGTTTGCATTGTCTGGCTCTTTCTTTGGTAAAGGAGTATGATAGCGTTCCAATGAGGAACTGGTATGAATTTTTGTAGCCCCTTTCCTTTATTGTGGTAGATCAAGCACCATCAGATGTGCATATTCTTTTAACACAATTCTAACCATTTCAAGCTTAGACTAATGCCCTCAAAACCATCCAGATCGTGTTTAAAGCTTTGGCATCTTCCTTCTACATTCCTCATGTTCCTTTTGTGTCGAATTCATAGCATTGTGCGCCATGGCCTTGACTGGAAAGGTTTGCCCTGTGTTAACATGCACTTTTTCTGCATCCTGAGACGCATTAAAACTGGAATTCACCATTGAATCCATGATTGAGTGTTGGCATCGTAATAAAGTCCCACTAGGCATGCCAAATTGTTTAACACCTTTTTTAAGTGAATTGGATCGGATTGCAAGCGTGCCAGAAAGTTTGTTGAAAACTTACAAAAATTGGAAATCTGACTTCTAAATCAAAAGATTGTGTGAAAGCTTAAAGGACAAAAAAAAAGCTTAAAGTTCGTCAATTATATCTACGAATATCAAGATTAATTAAAGGAAATGATGCCAAATTTGAAATTGAGAATAAAAAGGAATGCTTGAATAATCGAAATTGAGATTCTGAAATTGAAAGAATTACAGATATAGGAATTGAATTGAAAGAAAGTGTAGAACTCAAGGCAATTGAAAATTGAAAGAAATTGACAACAATTGTGTAGAGATTTTTCTAAGACTTTTGAGTCATTATTTTGTTGATTGTTTTGGTTGTTGATTGAGTTAGATCTCCTTTCCTGCTACCAAAAGTTGTATTTATACTGCAAAAATAAGTAAGTAATTGTCCAGCAAGTAAGTTCCACGTTTCAGCAAGGAAGTTCCAATAAGTTTCGTAACTGCTCTCATCCACTAACTGTTTTTGCTGCTGAATTATATTTTTCTGCTGTAAAAAATATGTTGGAAACTACCCAGCAAGAAAGTTTCATGTTTCAGCAAGAAAGTTCTGTAACTGCTTTCCCTCACTAACCCATGTTTCAGCTCCACTACCTCACTATCTAACTTCCACGATTTTTGTGCAGCTCCATCATTGATTTAATTGGCTAATTATCCAATTCAGCCAGAATAATTAGTAAATTATCAAATCGGCCCAATATTTCTAATTTCTCACACATTTCCTACTACCAAAACTTGTATTTATACTGCAAAAATAAGTAAGTAATTGTCCAGCAAGTAAATTCGACGTTTCAGCAAGGAAGTTCCAATAAGTTCCGTAACTGCTTTCATCCACTAACTGTTTTTGCTGCCGAATTATATTTTTCTGCTGTAAAAAATATGTTGGAAACTGCCCAATAAGAAAGTTCCATGTTTCAGCAAGGAAGTTCTGTAACTGCGCAGGAATGAAGTTCTATAACTGATTTTCCCCACTAATCCATGTTTCAGCTCCACTACCTCACTATCTAACTTCCACGATTTTTGTACAGCTCCATCATTGATTTAATTGGCTAATTATCCAATTCAGCTAGAATAATTGATAAATTACCAAATCGGCCCAATACTTCTAATTTCTCACACATTTTGACGAAAAAAGATACAATTGGCAAAATAATAGCAAATCTAAGCCAAATTAAATTGCCTAATTGCCCCCAACTCCATTAATTTTACCAATTTGAGCCAAATTAAGTAGATTAATTATGAAATTGGTCCAAATTAAAATATGAGTGAAACACAATTTGAACTCTAGTTATTGCATTGCTCCAAGACAGATAATTGTTGCTTGTCAGAGCAATGTTAATCATACCAATTTCTGGATTATATGAACTAGAATTCGAAGGCCTCCTTGAAACTTCATTTTCTTTCTTAGATTAAGAAGAGGATCTTAATTCTTGATACCCGTTGGTCCTCCTTCCTCTTGCCATCAGAACAAAATCAATCAGATTCAATTATCAACCTAATTGCTCTGATACCATATGAACTTTAAGCGAAATTATTGTGAAAAAAAAAAACAATGTATTATATTTAACATTTTTATTCAAATTAACATTGAATTTTTATACTGCTGCAGAAAATAGCTAATCTTAACAATTTAAGGAAAACTAATCTTGAAATCAGTTATAACTTGACGCTTTGACTATTGTAACCATAACTGTTTTGATAACATATTCCAACTAGTAATAATAGATTCGAGCTAGCAGAGAAGCATTCTTAATGACAGAATAAGAAATGAAGGTAAAAGGTGAAAAGGGTAAAAGATGAATGAGATGGTAAAAAGTAGAAATGAGACCGTTAGAATGGATATGTCAACAACTAAGGGCATGTTTGGTTCAGCTGTTATCTAGTAGCTGTTGCGGTTGTTGTTAGCTGTTTGCGGTTGCAGTAAGCTGTTAGCTGTTGTTGTTTGTTATTAGTTGTTTAATTATTCGTATTTGGTAAAATTATATTAAACTGTTGCTGTTCGGATTTGAAATGTCTAATATGGACATGTTTTAAATTAATCAACAAAGAAATTATAAAAGGGATAAGGTGAAAAAATGTCCATAACGTTTACAACTATGATCAATTTTACTCTTAACGTCTAAAATGGTGTCATTTTACCCATAACGTTGACAGCTAAGAGCAATTTTACCTCTAACATTGACAAATTGAGTTAATTTCATATATTATTATAAAACACAAATATTTTATTTCTTGTTCTACACCAATTGCACATATCAGTTAATTATAAAAAAAGATTTCATATTTTTTATGATTTAATAATAAAATTGAAAATTAATATTTATAAATTAAGCAAAATATTTGAATTGTTTTTATCAAAGTCGCACAAAAGACAATATGTTTTTTTTTAATTTCATGTATAATAATATATTTGTGATCTGTTACTAATGGTGATAAAATGATGCACATGTGAACTGTAGATGACAATATTCATGACCAAGAAGACAATTTGATAAATTATTTCTCAAATTGACCCAACTTGTCAATGTTAGAGATAAAATTGCTCGTGGCTACCAACATTAGGGGTATAATTGTATCATTTTAGACGTTAAGGATGAAATTGCTTCTAGCTATAACGTTAGGAGTATTTTGGCACTTTATCCTATTATAAAATAAAAAATGTTACACAAATTAATAAAAATAAGGCAAATGATACATACAACCCTAAGGATTGTATATAAGCATTAATTCTTCATATGTTTTCATATATTTTCAATAAAATAAAATAAAAAATCTTAGTTCTAAAGCATTTATTTATATTGGAAATATAATTAATTTACTAGTTTTTATAAGTATTTAATAATATCAATATTGAATAAAAGAGCATTCTTGTTTGTTCAAAAAAAAAAAATAATATCAATAAATTTTATTATAAGATTATCTTGAAAAACTAAATTAACACTAATAATAGTAATTTGTGGGATTTTATTTAGAGCCCTTAGGGCTGTAAATATTAGGACCCTAAAAATAGTCTATATATAAAAAATAAAAACAAATATTGAACGCAATAAAACCTTGTTTTTCTAGTAATTATGTTGTAGAAATATAAATAATGTTAAGGAAGAAACATTTGTGTGAAAATAAGAATGATAGTTTTGTCAATAACAAATAACTACAAACAACTGTTTATGAAAAACTCCAAATATGAACTTTTCGTGAAAAGCTCCAATATGTTGCAATTTTCAGAGAAAATGCTAAACGCTGCGGTTATATAAACCTAATCAAACGCTATATTGTTGTTTTGTGTTTTTTATGCCTTTTATGATGTCTTTTTGCTCTTTGTAGTCATTTACATCGCTTTGTGGATATTGTATTTGTTTCCTGTAATCATGTAAGGTTTGATTTCTTACATTTTGCTTGTTGTACTTCTCTTCTTATCTAATGAAATTACAAGCATTTTCTAAAAAAAAAAAAAAAAAAAATTAGGAGCATCTCTTTTGGTTAAATATCAAAGCAATAAATAAGAAGATGTTATTTAACTTTTTGCTTTTTTATAGGTAGGAGTATCTCTTTTGGTTAAATATCAAACCAATAAATAACAAGATATTTTTTAACTTTTTTCTTATAACTTTTCAAATAAATACTGTAGTAGACCCTTAGTTTATTTATGTAAATATCAACCCAATAAATAACAAGATAGATATTTTCAACTTTTTCTTTCTTACCTTAATTTTCAAATAAATAGTGTAGACCCCCGCCCACCATATATAAGTTGGCAAATTACAATATGTTGTGGTTAACGTCAAACATCGCAAAAACTGACTATGAAGGGATTGAATATGTGAAAATTCTAGGTGGCATATTGAATTAGCTTCTCAATACACCGGTCCTTATGGTTATTCTCCAGTTATATATATATATATATATATATATATATATATATATATATATATATATATATATATATATATTTCATATTTAAAATAGCAAACTTTTTTCTCGCCATTGTTACTCTTTTCTGATACAGATCGGTTTTATCTGAAATAGTGACGTGTTAGTTTTAATCGTAAACTAACAAAGATATTCCAATTCTCTAGCTAAACTAGAAGGAGTGAATCCCAATTCATGGACTAAATCCATAGGAATATGAAATCCCCATTGTTGAAGGTAAAAACCTTAACAAAAGCTTCACAAAGAAGGTTTTAATTTGATTGATAAAAAGTTAAAGAAGAATTACAAGAAAGAGATGAATTTATATCATCCCAAAAACCCTACTTGCCTAATTACATAAAGGGTAAAGAGCTTAGCTAATTAGAACATAAAGATAAGGGGTAAATGGGGTAAAGATAAGTGGAGGGGGTTGATTTGGAGGAGGGGAAGGAGCTGAGGGACCAAAGGTGTAAATAACCAGGAAGCTAGAGTAAGGAGCAAGTTCCTGAAAAGTGCAAGTACACGGGGCGTATCCAAAAGTACGCGGGGCGTACTTTGGCTGATGAGCCATTCTCTGGATCAGTAGCCATTTTACACGGGGCGTACTCAGAAATACGCGGGGCGTACTTTGGCTGATGAGCCATTCTCTGGATCAGTAGCCATTTTACACGGGGCGTACTCAGAAACACGCGGGGCGTACTTTGGCTGTTGAACTCTTCTCCGGATCAAACCCACAAGTACGCAGGGCGTGTTTTCTTCCACGCGGAGCGTGCCCAATCTGAGCCCTGCATATGTGACCTTCCCGACCTTCTCCGAATCAATCCCAAATACACGCGGAGCGTGTCCAAGTACACGCGGGGCGTGTCTGAGCAGATGTGTTGTATTGTTTGGGCCTCTTTACTCGCTTGTTGCTCGCACTTGGTTCTTCCTCCGACTTCCCTCGCTCGGACTCGATCCTAGGGAAAGATGCCCCTCATCATTCACTCTCTCTTAAAAAGAACTTGACCCCAAGTTGCTTACTATATATTGGTGAGACGTGTTCAATGTGAATGAACCCAAGCTCTCAAATCGAACCAAGGTGTTGTTCGAGATGAATTCAAGGAATCCACTCCAAATATTACCGGACTCACCTTCTCCTCACGAGATTTTCCCCATACCTCAACAAGTGCTTCACCCCGGACTTCATCTTCCGTGGTGCTCACCTCCCAATCTCCACCAATATCGGATGTTCTACCAACATCAAATGGTATGTCTTGGCGAAGCTTGTCAAACCACTTCCCATTGAATGCTTGGATGGTCTTCCAACGCCCCTCATTTGGTTGCACGGACCACCCATAGACCCTCTTGATCTCCCCATCACGAACTTGAGGAATCAACACAACCTTCTTCCACTCATGGCCTACCTCGAATGGAATATCCCGACGACACATATCAACCCAACTAGAATCAATCTCACAAGTATTCTTCAAAACCCCAACATGATATTGAGTCGAATATGCCCGGACCTCAATGTACCTCACGCCATCAACCCGGATGCTAGGCTCAACCTCCACTCGCACATAGCCAACCTCACATGACATGTCCCGACGCCATATATCAACCCAAATTGGAGCGATCCCTTGAGTACTCTTCACAACCCAAACATGACTTTGAATTGAATATGGCCGGACTTTGCTATCACTCATTCCACTAACTTGGCTATCATGCTCATTATCTCCTTGCCCATGGCCCACATCAAACGGAATATCCCGGCGACATTTGTCAACCCACATCATAGTGAACCCAAGCTCACACAAAGTAGCTCCTCCCTCACCTTGGGTCAACCATCCCGGAACTTCAAGACTTGCCACTTTACTAACTTGGCCATGGTTCTTCAAGTCTTGAATCCCGTCCATCTCCTCAACATCTCTCGAGCGGCTATTCCCATTCATCAAAGACTTCACAAACCCCACTCTCGTCATCACAATATCGCTTCTCATTGACTCCTCATAGGGTTGATGCTTCTCCAACAAGCACCACATATACCCCCACATATACATAGCAATAAAGCGCAAAATAATGAGTTCCGAGTTTACCAAGCCTTGACCTCCTTCCATCTTTTCTATGTTCCCCGGGAAGCCATTCCCCTTCAATGAACAATTGCTAATGCCCACAACAAGATCAACCCTCACGGTCCCATCATAGGAAGTGTTCTCCCTCAATATAAAGCTCACATTCTTCACAACAAGCTTGCCTCTCATAGGCTGATCATAGTGAAGGCTCTCACTCAACATAGAGTCCACATTCCTCACAACAAGATCACTTCTCATGGGCTCCCTCAACATGAAGCTCACACTTCCCAAAACAAGATCATCTCTCATAGGCTCATCATAGGAAGGATCCTCCCTCAACATACACAACCAAGCTTCCAACACAAATACTTCAACAAAACACAAAAGAGTAAGTTCAGATTTTACCCAATGAGTGACTCGATTCTTTTGCATGTTGCATGTGCTAGGAATCTCGGTGCTATCAATAGGCTTCATAAAGCAACCTCCCTCTTCCTCTCTAGAGCTCAACTCACCATATGTAGAGCTAGGTGCACTATCTCCCGGATCCCATGCTATGTCTTGTGGTAGCTTTCTCAAAGGTGGCAGCCCTTTAGGAAGCCCTATAGGTGGCTCGTTGAAAGACACGTGCTTGTCACCCTTGAGCATCGGCTCTACTTCCCCACTTCCAACTTTGCTACTCCCCATCTCAACTTCATTCCCCTCTTGGGATTTGACTTCATTAGGAGAGTGGCTAGCTATTTCAGCCATGGAACCCAAATCAAGATGACTCAATGTCTCACCCGTTCCACCAATGCACCCATTCACATTCAACTCCCGAGTTGGACAATCTCCCAAAGTGGTCTCCATTTTCTTACTAGGAGAACTCTTCAAAGGTATAAGGACATATCGGATTCCGCCTTTGCGTATGGTGTAGGTGTTGCTTCTTCCCGCATGTGAGGCATCACAATCAAATTTCCATGGCCTACCAAGTAGCACATCACAAGCACCCATCTCCACAACATCACACATAGCTTCATCCCCATAAGCTCCAATAGTGAAAGGAACCTTACACCAATGAGTAACTTGAAGCTTTTCCACCTCGTTGACCCAACCAAGGCGGTAAGGTCTAGGATGTGGCTCGGGAACCAACCCAAACTTGCTCATGGCGAACCGACTAATGATATTCACCTGGCTTCCTCCGTCGATCACCATCTCACACTTCTTCCCACGAACTAAGCATCGAGTTCTAAATAATCGATGACGTTGGCTAGGCTCTTCTTCACTAGGCATTGGCACCCTAGTCACCAAATACACATTGTGCTCATTGCCATCATCATCAACTTCATAGGTGTCTTCATACTCAACACTTCCCGACTCATCCTCAACTTGGAACCGATTTTCTTCATCATCATAAGCATCTTCATTTCGGTTTCCCTCTACATTTCTCATCTCATAGTCATCTCGGACCCGACCTTCATCATCATAAGCTTCTTCTCTTCGGTTCCACTCTACATTTCCCAACTCATCATCATGATGGAACCTACCTCCATCATACTCATAGATATCTTCGTTATAGGACCGTTCAACATCCTCCAACTCATCATCACAATGGAATCTACCTTCATTATCTTCATAGGGAGCCCCATATCGATCCCACTCAACACACCGACGCCCATTCTCATCATAGTAGACCCCATCTTCGTCTTCCTTATAAGCGGCCCCATATTGGTTCCACTCAATGCGTCGACGTTCATCCTCCCCATGGTAAACTCTACCATCTTCATCATAATCAAACTCATGTGCACTATGAAAAAGTTCACCATCTTCACATATTTCATCTTCGGAAGCGTGCTCTCTCTCTTCAACCTCATCCTCGAATTCGCCTTCACAATAGTCATGTTCAACATTTCTTTCTAGCTCATTCTTAGATTGGTTCTCCTCTTCATCAATCTCCTCTTCAAACTCCTCTTCTTCATGATCATGTTCAACTTCAATTCCATCTTCATCCACGATCCGTCTCTTCCCACAACCTTTCGTTTCCTCCTACTCCTCTTCATAATTCGAACCGACTAATTCACGTGCCAAGTCGCCCGACTCAAAAGACATGCTACAACCCAACATGGTAGAACCACCAACATCTCTCCCATCACCATAGCCATCAATCTCCACACATAAACCAATTTCATCCTTCTCCATAGGCAGATTAATAAGCCCAAACTCCTTATCCCCCTCTTCAAGACAAATATCCTCAATGTCCCTAAGCATATATATGTGTCTATGCCTAAGGGGAATTTCATCAAACACTTGGGGAGTACCTTTCTCAACATGGGTTTTCTCAATATTACCACACACAAATTCAACCTTCCCCATGTCCTCACATACAAGCATCCCTTCCTCCTCATCCACACATACATTTAAATCCTCATTCACAAATTCATTATCAACAACTCCACAATGAGAATTTAAATTGCTAACAACACCACAAACAACCAAATCCTCAACAAAAGTAGGCATACCCACAACTTCCACATCAAGAATTGAAAGTTTTGGATTTACCTTTTCCTTGTGTAATAGAGGACAGATTTGGGATGAATCCTTAGGAGGCAAAATGGAAGTTGCTTCATCCTTTTTCCGTTGGGCTCGACGTTGTCGTCTTCTACTATTTCGGGTTCCCCTTTGGAGTCTCTCCATTTCTTCTTGCTCCAAGTTCTCTCTTGTCTTTCTCAACATTTCGGCATATTGGAGCCTCATCTCCATTGTCTCGGCTTCAAGACATTCCTTTAAAGCTTGTAAATAACTCGGTTGAATCATTGTCGAAATAAGTCTCCGTTCAAGGAAAACGATCGGCTCTGATACCAACTGATACAGATCGGTTTTATCTGAAATAGTGACGTGTTAGTTTTAATCATAAACTAACAAAGATATTCCAATTCTCTAGCTAAACTAGAAGGAGTGAATCCCAATTCATGGACTAAATCCATATGAATATGAAATCCCCATTGTTGAAGGTAAAAACCTTAACAAAAGCTTCACAAAGAAGGTTTTAATTTGATTGATAAAAAGTTAAAGAAGAATTACAAGAAAGAGATGAATTTATATCATCCCAAAAACCCTACTTGCCTAATTACATAAAGGGTAAAGAGCTTAGCTAATTAGAACATAAAGATAAGGGGTAAATGGGGTAAAGATAAGTGGAGGGGGTTGATTTGGAGGATGGGGAGGAGCTGAGGGATCAAAGAGGTAAATAACCAGGAAGCTAGAGTAAGGAGCAAGTTCTTGAAAGGTGCAAGTACACGAGGCGTATCCAAAAGTACGCGGGGCGTACTTTGGCTGATGAGCCATTCTCTGGATCAGTAGCCATTTTACACGGGGCGTACTTAGCAATACGCGGGGCGTACTTTGGCTGATGAGCCATTCTCTGGATCAGTAGCCATTTTACACGGGGCGTACTCAGAAACACGCGGGGCGTACTTTGGCTGTTGAACTCTTCTCCGGATCAAACCCACAAGTACGCAGGGCGTGTTTTCTTCCACACGGAGCGTGCCCAATCCGAGCCCTGCATATGTGACCTTCCCGACCTTCTCCGGATCAATCCCAAATACACGCGGAGCGTGTCCAAGTACACGCGGGGCGTGTCTGAGCAGATGTGTTGTATTGTTTGGGCCTCTTTACTCGCTTGTTGCTCGCACTTGGTTCTTCCTCCGACTTCCCTCGCTCGGACTCGATCCTAGGGAAAGATGCCTCTCATCATTTTCATCTCTTATTATTCATATTATCTTTTCTTTTTCTTATTTTCACATGTTGAACCGTGATAAAACTCTGTAATTTTTTTATATAAATTGGTGAAATATTGGCACAACTCAGTAAAACTTGATAAAACTCTATAAAACTATAATGAAATTGTAGCGTGATTATCATTAAAAGAGGCAATCAAACCACTTTTTTACTGGCATTTTAAAAATAACTTTTATATTTTTTATTGATATTAAAGAGATAATCCACATGTTTGATAAAATATATTTATTTCACCGGTATTTTGATAAACCCTTTTATTTTAGAAGAATCTGTTAATAAGAGCATAATTCTTCTTGTTTATCAATGTTAATGTTGAACTCTCAATTTGACTCATTTTGTACATTTAAGGTAAAATTCAAATTCTATGCCAAAATTAGAGATATTTAATCATTATTTTCTCTATATTTCAATAATTAATTATATATTGAATATCGGAAGGGAGTTCGAGAGTCGATACACTGAAATACCAACCTAATTAAGATGTTTAGCTTAAGATGTTTAGCTTCGTCTTCCACATTTTTTTCTCCCTATCTTCACTATAAATTATGCTAGAGGAACACATTTTGTGGATGATATTTTCCTTATACAACTACTTTATTTTTGGTCACAAGATTTAATTAAATAAATAGAATATTAACATCCATCATCCACAAGATTTAATTAAATAAATAGAATATCAACATCCATCATCTAAATGTTATTCCATAAATTGAACTTGTGGATGTCTCACGGTATATTTTGGATTAGTTTTGAGATAACTTCGTTTATACACCGAATGTATAGGGCCCGTTCTAGGGAGTTCTCCTACGCCGGTGCCTAGGGCTTCATCCAGATGTGACGCCTCATATTTCTTTTTTTTTTTTGAAAGACCTTTTTTATTTCTTTTTTTGAAGGAGAAGAGGCCTTTTCCAATTGCAATTCGCCCGGTTTTATATTTTTACTATTTTTTTCCAAGACACACATGCACTAAAAACAAAAATATTAACAGACACTTCTCCATAAAAACAAAAAAAATTCAAGATAATCATAGGAACCTATTATTTTGTCAAAAAGAATTGTAGTAATAAATACTTAAATTTTTATAAATTATTAATATTTTATGAACTAAATTTAATTTAACTTGAAGTGTTATTTAGCTCATGATTTATTTAAAATTTAGTTATTTCACTATTGATTTATTATTTAATCATATTTGATCCCTGAACTATCTCAATTAATGAAATTTTACTTAATTTTGATGGAGACTTGACTAAATCGTTATTCCTATAATATGTAATGATATTTTGACATATACCCGTGACAAGTCACATGTCTTAAAGTTTATTTGACATATAGATTTTCTTATACAAAATAATAATTAATTAGATTAAAACAATAAAAACAAGTCTAATTGTCAAAATATCGCAATGTCCCAATAGAATAACAGTTCTATTAAGCCTCCATCCAAATTGGAAACTGGTGAAATTTCACCAATTGGAAAATGTCATGGGTCAAATGACAATTTTGGACAGAACGAGGATCAAATGACAAAAAAAAAGGATAAATTGAGTGATAAATAGTGTTTTAAGTCTTGTAATTCATAATAAAAGCACAACTCAACCAATCTCTAATTACCAAGATAAATTCTTCTCTTTCTCTCATAATAATCTTGTAATTAGGTCCGAGTTCAACCGCCCAAATTTAATTTCTAGGAATTAGTACTTTATCATTTGGTTGATGCTCTCATGACTGGTGAGAAGGTTAAATTTAGATGTGAAAAAAATTATAGAATTGTTTAGACCTCCAAAATACTGGAGACGCCTCTACGAATGTAATATACCCGACTAATCAAAAGAGAGATGGATACCAATTATTTGGAGATGCTTGGTGTTAAGAGATAAACATCTATATGTGTCATTATTTAATTCGACGGATATATTACACCATAAGCATAGTAAAATTTCTTCACTTTTAAAATTCATTTAGGTTTAATACATAGTTGTACCTTTGAATTTGCCTATTTTTACTAATTGGTACCTAAACTTTTTGTTGGACCGAACAGACACCTTAACTTGAAAGGCTTAAGTTGATATTGAACCCCTAACCTATTAAAAAAATCATTTGGCCTCTGACCTATTATTCGGTTACATTTGACACCTGAACTATCCCAATTGGTGAAATTTCACTCAATTTAGATGGAAACTTGACAAAACTGTTATTCCCCCTCATATGTAGTGATATTTCGACAAATATAAACTTGACATATCTTATGTCTTGAAATTTATTTGACACATAAACTCTGTTGAAACACAATTTCCACATAGATTTTGATCATGACAAAAATATGTATCTCCATAATTAGTAACACATTAAAAGTAAAAGTGATTTATTTATACTATAATCTGTTTGTTGAAGTGTTTGATTAATTATAAGAAATAGTTCAAGGACGTTAAATTGGGCCTTAAGGCTTAATCCAAGCCCATTATCTCAAGAAGACTTGTGAATCCAAAGCTTAAACCCAGATCAAAGAAGGATCCAAAAGATCTCCAGCTATCTCTAAATCAAGAGAGCTCCGGAAGACAAGAATCAAACCACGCTTGACAAGATCAACAGACAATCAACAGAGACAGAGTTGACGTACACACAACTGTCAATTGCCCATACCTGATAAGGAAAGTTTCAGAACCACAGATGGCATGTCCCCTGGTCAACCTGAAAACTTTGCCTGATTTGGTTAGACCAAGAAGACTGACTCCGACCAACTCTGAACAACAGCACAATAAACAAACCAACCGACAAAAGATAGAAGATGATTGGTTGTAGGCACTAGCCTCTAGAAAGTGAAAACGACAGATGCACGCTTTCCCTCTGAACAGTGAAATTCAAAATAACTCCTACCTCAAGTTTCAACTATAAATAGCCTCTCATTTGCAACCTTGCATACACACAGACATACGAGAGAAAGGACGATCTTCAAGAAAAAAGCTCTGAGTGATTATCTCTTAAAGTTTCAAAGAGCAAAGCAAGCAAGAACTGCTTTACACAAACACTTTCATATTTCGTGTGTAATCTTTTCTTTCAGATCATTCAATGTATTCTTAGATTAGAACAAAACCCATCAATTCTCTAGAATAGTTCGGAAGCTCTGTTTGTTCGGTGTTTAGCAAACAGAGGTAGATAGTTTGTCGGAGTGTATAATTATAGAGGAAGGTACTCTGTAATTGGCTCAACAACTATTGTAAGGCTTTGTGCTCTACTAAAAAGAGCTCAGTAGTGGATTAAAGCTCGGAAGATGAATTCCGGGGACTGGATGTAGGCAGGAGGCCGAACCAGGATAAAACTGCTGAGTATCATTTTCTAACTCTTACTCCATACATTTGCTTGCTCATTATTTTGAAACTGCTAAACTAATCAGAGCATTATCTCTAACGTGCAAAGTTCAAAAGCTGTTTAAGCATTGCTCTCCGAACAAAGGACAGAAGCAATCTTAGTTACTAGTTAACTAACATTGTCTCTGAACCTCAACATTTGCACTCTAATTTGTGCTGTGTGCTATGAGAAAAGTTTAAGAACGTACAATTTTTTTTAAATCCTTAATAGTTCCATTGACCCCCCCCCCCCCCCCCTTCTAGAACTAATTCTCATATAACTAAGGGACCAACAAGTGGTATCAGAGCTAGTCAAGCTCAACACACAAGATAACACTATCTTGAGCTGATCCCATAAATGGCTGGTAATGCAAACAACACTCGTTTCCTACCTGGAAATGAAACAACTCAGATCTTGCCGGAGGGCTTGTCTATCACCAGACCACCTCTATTTTTTTGGATCAAATTATACCTTCTGGAAAAATAGAATGAAAAATTTCATCCAAGCCACGAATATGAGTGCCTAGCTAGCAATAGTTAAAGGCTTGTTCATTCCGTATAAAACGGTGGATGATAAACAAGTTGTCAAGGAAGATGCTAAGTGGTCAGAGGATTCAGCTATAAATATGCTTCACTGTGCGCTAGATGCTGCAGAATACAACAAGATTTTAGGTTGCGAGTCAGTACAGGAAATTTGGAAAAAGCTGGAAGTGACCAAAGAAGGCACAAGCAAAGTGAAGGAATCAAAAGTGAACTAGCACATGAGACTGTATGAGCTGTTTGAAATGAATGATGGTGAAGGAATCTCTCAGATGAATGCCAGATTCACCAACATCATCAACAAACTCAAAAGACTTGGAAAGGTCTTCACAGAAGAAGAGCAAATCAAGAAAATACTCAGAAGCCTGCCCAAAAGCTGGCAAGCTAAGAAGACTGCTGTAGAAGAAGCTCAAGACCTAACCACGTACAGATATGATGAGCTGGTCGGATCTCTTCTGACTCATGAGATCTCCATGAAAAGCTTCAAAAGTAAGGAGAAGTCAGAAGATAAAAAGCAAAAGTCCTTAGTCATGAAAGCAGACTCTACTGATGAGAGCTTAACTGACGGTGAGGAGATGGCTATGTTTACCTAGAAGATGAAAGGATGTTCCGGAATAATGTGAAATATGGAAAGAAGACCTTCTGAAAATATGACAAGACTAAGAATGAATACGGTGACAGTAAGTACAAAAAGGATGCTTCAAAACCCATTACGTTTTTTGAATGTCATCAAACTGGACACATCAAGTCCAACTATCCAACTCTAAAGAAAGACAAGAGAAATAGGAAGAAAGCGATGGTGGCAACCTGGAGTGATAGTGATGAATCATCATCCTCCGAAGCTGATGCTGCAGAGACAGCAAACATATGCTTCATGGCTGTTGAGATAGAAGAACCAAAAACTTCTGAAATATAAGAATCCTCTTATGTCTCTGAAGATGAAACTCAAACTACTGAGGTAAGCCTAAGATGTGCTCAGAAGTCAAAGATGCGGTATATTGACAGCACATGCTCAATGCATATGACTGTGATAAAACTCAATTCATCACATTTGTGCATAAACGATGAGGAAACGTAAGTTTCAGAGACAACAAGAAAGGTAAAATAGCAGGTTCCGGATCTATTAGAGGTAGCCCATCTATTGAACATGTCTCCCTAGTCAGAGGTCTTAAGTATAAGTTTTTGAGCGTAGCACAACTATGTGACAACAGAAGAAAGGTTATATTTGACTCTTGTGGATGTCAAATACTCGACACTAAGACTAACTCTATAATTCTTAATGCTCCGAGAATGGATAATGTCTTTATGTTAAATCTCGAAAATAAGTTTCAAAAGATATATGTTTGGTCTCAAATGAAGAAATTTCCTGGCTATGGCACAGAAGACTTGGTCATGTGAGCAAGGACCTTCTGGCCAAACTAGCAAGAAAGCAATTAGTTGAAGGATTGCTGATATCAAGATTCACTATGCCATTTTCCCTTTCACATGATGCAAGATACATGACAGAGATTTGTTTTCGTGTCATCTGATTATTTTTTGTGACAGTATGTTAAAATTCTGTCATCTAAAAGCGTAAGTTTAAATCAGCTCAATTCAAATATGGCCTTCCAATGACACAACTTTGTCATCTATAAAAAGCGCGTGTTTAAGTCAACATTTACTTAATCATTAGATGACATTAGTTATAAGTAACTGTCATTGTTTGCGGAAAACAAAAAAAGCGGCAATGAATTTCACTTACGCGGCCAATGAAAGCTGATGCAAAATTTATCGCGCTCAATATGTTTGACTGAAATTTCAGCTCATATATAAACCTCTCTCTCTTTTCAAATCCCTAACTAGGTTTCGCGCAGCTCATATTCATCTCTCTCACCTCTCTCTTTGGCTATCTCCGGTCGGTTGCTTTCTTACTGGGTCGAAACAAGGTAATGGTAAGTCATATTTACTTCGTTCCTAGATGTATTAGAGTTTCATTGGTCCTTACTATTCCTTTTCCTCATCTGATTTACTCTTATGTATGTTGATTTCAGCAGCTGGAAACTATATCTATTATATCGTTGAAAAGGTTAGATCTCTGGTCTTTATCTTTTTTAACCTAGGGAAATATATACTTCGTGATGCTATTGTGAGTGATGCTGACATAGGTAGATATTGCTCTTTTTATTTGCAAGGATAGTAAGAGTGCTGAAGTATATAGGACTGCGGATGGAAGAGATGGTTTCATGCCTATAACATATGGGAAGATTTCTTTAACTTGTTGAGTACATGTATTGTTATGTTGGTTGCATGTATGATGTTGTTGTATGCCTTAGTCAGACATGAGTATGTTTATAAAGGGATGTGTATAGGAATTGCCATGAACTGAATTCGTTTGTATACAATAGTCAGACATGAGTATGTGATAAACAATGGTTGTGTATGTGTATTGCTATGAATCTTATGGTTGATGTTCTGTTTAGGGAGCTAGAACTGACTATGAGTATGTTTATGAACATGCTTAGTGCTACTTGTATATAACTTAATCAGTGAAGTATGGTGATATAGTCAACTGTTGCTATCTGTGGCACTTGAATATACATATATAGCATGTTCTGTGTCACTTGAGTATTGTGCTTGGCATAGTAATATGGTCAACTAAATCTCCATCACTATGTATCGTGTCACTTGTCTTGGTATGCTTATAAAAGCATTCAACATGGTGTTGTTTATGTGCATTGCTATGAAGCTTATGGTTGATGTTCTGTTTAGGGAACTAGAACTGACTATGAGTATGTGTATGAACATGCTTAGTGCTACTTGTATATAACTTAATCAATGAAGTATGGTGATATAGTCAACTGTTGCTATCTGTGTCACTTGAATATACATATATAGCATGTTCTGTGTCACTTTAGTATAGTGACGCATAGTCATATGGTCATCTAAATATCCATCACTATGTATTGTGTCACTTGGCTTGGTATATTTATGGAAAAGCATTCAACATGGTGATGAATTTATATGGTTCTAACACCACAAGTTTATGACTAAGCTTGTGGTGTTAGAACCATACACTTCATCACCGTGCTCACTTTTCATGAAATGTACAATCTAAGTGGCAGGTACATAGTAAAAGATATTCGAGTTTATGGCTGATGTTTTGTTTAGGAAACTGGAACTGTTTGAAGCATTTGCGGTTTGTTTAAGTATTGTGATTGGTCATACTCTTATGCTATGAATTTGCATTGAGTGAAATAATATTCATGCCTACAATATATGGGTTGTGTATAGGAATTGCCATGTACTGAATTCGTTTGTATACAATAGTCAGACATGAGTATGTGATAAACAATGGTTGTGTATGTGTATTGCTATGAAGCTTGCATGTATGAAGCATAGTCACCACAGTGAAGCATAGTCATATGGTCAACTAAATCTCCATCACTATGTATCGTGTCACTTGGCTTGTTATGCTTATGGAAAAGTAATTAACATGATGATAAAGTTATATGTTTCTAACAACACAAGTTTATAACTAAGCTTATGGTGACAGTATTATACACTTCATCATGAACTGTACAATCCAAGTGGCAGGTACATAGTAAAGGAGCTTTCAAGTATCATACCCTTCATCACCGTGCTCACTTCATCATTATATCGTGTCTACTTTATCTATAGCATGTTCTGTGTCCCTTGTATATATTATGATTGGCCATACTCTTATGCTATGAATGTTCATTGAGTGAAATAATGATGCAAGGACTGAAATGAGTATATGTATGAAAGAGATGGTTTCATGCCTACAACATATGGAAGATATTGCTCTTTTTATTTGCAAAGATAGTAAGAGTGCTGGTGTATATGGAAGAGATGGTTTCATGCCTACAACATATGGGAAGATTTCTTTAACTTGTTGAGTACATGTATTGTTATGTTGATTGCATGTATGATGTTGTTGTATGCCTTAGTCAGACATGAGTATGTTTATAAAGGGTTGTGTATAGGAATTGCCATGAACTTAAATCGTTTTGTATACAATAGTTAGACATGAGTATGTGATAAAAAAAATGGTTGTGTATGTGTATTGCTATGAAGCTTATGGTTGATGCTCTATTTAGGGAGCTAGAACTGACTATGAGTATGTTTATGAACATGTTCTTCTCTATGTCACTTGAATATACATATAGCATGTTCTATATCAATTTAGGAATGGACATGTATACTTGAATAAGTTGTGTACTTGTTATATAACATGTTCTGTGTCACTTGAATATACATATGTCTACTTGAATAAGTTGTCTACTTTGTATTACAAAAAAAAGGATAGCGTGCAAGGGGGCATGATGATGTGATGTGCGAATAACATACAAGGAGTGTGTGATGTGCAAATAGCAACAAAGGAGATTTGGATGCTAAACAAACACTGGAGCTGGATGGAGTGGAGTACTAGAGAGGCATGAAGCCAACATTGAAGATCAGATTGATTACCAAGTAGATTTGTAATCAGTAATCATTCTGTTCTTCAATTTTGCCTCTATGTCTCTAGTAGTCCACACCATCCAGCTCAATGTTTGTTCAGCATCCACACCTCTTTTGTTGCTATTCGCACATCATGCCTCCCCATTGCATGCTATTCACATGCACATCATCATGCCTCCCTTGCTTCCTATTCACACATCATCATGCCCCCCTGCATGCTCTTGAGTCCATCTCCTGGCAGTTGCTACATAACCTGCCCTGTTGCTGATGTATTGCTCAGCAATTCGCTCTCGGCCAGGAAATGGCCCCCCAATGAAGGGCTCTATTAGCATTCCATAAATATGCCACAACAGCTAGAAAATGCATAGATAAATTAGACCACAAACATGAATAGATAAATTAGACCCCAAACATAGGCAAATGCATAGATTAATATCATCATCTTACCGTGGCAATAGGATAGGAAGGGTGATCAAGTAGCTGGGGCATAGATACACACCCCAAAGGACTGATATTAGGATGATAAATTTTGGTCCTGAATATGAGATGAGAATAATAGTAATGTCATTAGTGTAAATGAATATATATGAACTGATTACTATGTGTTAATAAGTTCATCTTCTTACAACTAGAGGTGTGGAGGGGAAATCGACAGGGAATTCCATATTGACTATGAATACACCTTCTTCATAAGGGGTGTTTGGAGGGCCCTTCATCACGATAGACCATTACCGATGTTGAGGACCTGCATATATAACAGCAAGTGTACATGAGTTATAGCAGAAATAGAAAAGGAAGAACAATGCACAACTAGGTGGGTAAGATACATATACCTGTAATATTGAGAAGCCACCTGGGTGACTCCTGCCAGAGTAGGGAAATCTACGACTCAACATGAAAATAGAGGTCCCTCGTACGTTTATCCATGATCGATATAACTAGAGTAAGTATACTGTTGGGTTGTGGACTCTTGAGAATTGGTAAAAGCTTCATATTTATACTGCGGGTGGGTAAGTGAAAGGTCTAGGAAGGGGAAAGGGTAAATGGGAGTTATTAGGTCTCTCTGTATACGATACGTAATAAATGAGTATCATTTGGTTTTGAAGATATCAAGACTTGGGGATTCTAGCCCTAATAATGACTTAGATATACAGATCAAGTTGGATTTTGCATCCAACACCATGCCAAATTTTGAAAGATTGAAAGATTAGAGATGTATTGCTTATTGTTTTTACCTTATATTAATTACATACAGAAATTTATCTAGTTCAAATGTAAACAGATTATGAGCATTAGTCTCCAATAAATTTAAAATCATTGATATACAGAAATTCTTGTTCATTTGATTACGTTTCATTACCATAAATTCATTCGAAGAAGAAGGCAAAGGGTGACATTTACGTTTAAAAAAATGTCATCTAAACAACAATAAAAAAGACATTAAAATAAACGAATCTATCATCTGAAAGTAAATCCATTGACATGATTGATTAAGACCTATGTCATCTGAAACAAGCTACAACAACATAAATTATTATAAAAATTGTCATCGTGAATACCAATATGCCAATTTTCCATATATCTACTTGACATTTTTAATTATTAGTATGTCATGTGATGATATTAAAGGCGACATTAATAATAAATAAGCTCCATCGTAACAAGATTAATATGACAGTACACAAATAGTCTAATGTCATGTGTCGTATCTTCACATGATAGAACCTAACCGTCGTCTGAAGGTGCAACAGACGGCAGCGAGCCCCGTGATAGATTTATATCTCGTGGGACGACGGTTTTTAAACGTTGTCTGAGAGGCTATTTGGCATAGTGATTTGAGAAGTATCATTTATGCAATGCCTGTCAATATGGAAAACAATCACGTAAATCTTTCAAAAGCAAAAATGTCGTCATAACCAAACGTCCTCTGGAACTTCTTCATCTGGATCTTTTTGGTCCAATTCAGCCTCTGAGTCTAGGTGGTAGAAGATTTTCCCTAGTCATTGTAGATGACTTTTCTCGCTATACTTGGATCATCCTACGCAGTAGCAAAGATGAAACCTTTGAGACATTTTCAAATCTGTGTAAGAAAGTTTAAAATGAGAAGGACTTGAAAATCGCTCATATCAGAAGTGATAATGGTGGAGAATTCAAAAATCAACTATTTGATGAATTCTGTGAAACCAACAGCATTGACCATAACTTTTCTGCTCCTAAAACTCCCCAATAAAATGGGGTTGTTGAAAGGAAGAACATAACTCTAGTAGCAATGGCCAGAACAATGTTGAGTGATAATAAGCTTCCAAAGTACTTTTGGTGAAAAGTTGTTAACACAGCTTGCTATATTCTCAATAGGAATGTAGTTAGACCTATTCTGAGGAAAAACCCATATGAACTCTGGAAATGACGGAAGCCAAACATTGGGTATTTCCGAGCTTTCGGCTGTAAGTGTTTTATTTTAAATACTAAGGACAATCTTGCTAAGTTTGATTCAAAGCTTGATGAAGCCATCTTTCTAGGCTACTCAACTAACAGTAAATCATATAGAAATTTCAACAAAAGAACTCAAGTACTTGAAGAGTCAGTCCATGTTGAGTTTGATGAAACTAGCCCTGCAGTTAGAACTATCAACGCTTCAAAAGAAGAGATTGGTCTAGCATCTGCAGAACCTAGTCAGAATCCAGAGTCAAGTCCATTCGGAACCTCTGAATGTAAAACCGAGTCTGATATTGTTTTTGATGACCATCTACCTACTGCAGATATTGTTGAAACACCCATAGTTGAAGACATTACTCTTCCAAAAGAAGTCAGAATCCCCAGAGGGCACTCTAAGGACAACATACTTGATGCTGTCGGAAACAGACTGATGACTAGAAATCAACTAAGAAGATTTTTTTAGTAATGTAGCGTTCGTATCAGTTCTGGAACCCAAGAACTTTCCAGAAGCTAAAAATGATGAATTCTGGATGATAGCCATGCAAGAAGAATTGGACCGGTTCAAGAGAAATGAAGTATGAGATTTAGTTCCACCTCCACAAAACCAGAAAACAATCGGAACCAGATGGGTATTCCAAAACAAACTAGATGAACAAGGGAACATAATCAGAAACAAAGCCAGACTAGTCGCACAATGGTACAGTCAACATGAATGTATTGATTATGGTGAAACCTTTGCTCCAATAGCAAGGCTTGAAGCCATCCGAAATCTTTGTGCTTACGCTAGCTTTATAAATTTTAAACTATAATGGATGTTAAAAGTGATTTTCCTAATGGAGTTATAAATGAGGAGGTTTATGTAAATCAGCCTCCAGGGTTTGAAGATCCTAAATTTCCAAACCATGCTTATAAACTCAAGAAGGCTCTGTATGGCTTGAAACAAGCACCACGTTCTTGGTATGAATGTTTAACCAGCTTCCTTCTGGCAAGAAATTATATCAGAGGCAAGTCCGATACAACCTTATTCATTAAGAAGAAGGGTAAGAATACCCTATAGGCACAAGTGTATGTAGATGACATAATATTCGGTGCTACTGACGAATCACTCTGTAGAGAATTTAGTCAGCAGATGCAAACTGAGTTTGAGATGTCCATGATGGGAGAACTAAGCTTCTTTCTAGGACTTCAAATCAAACAAGACAAGAACGGAATCTTCATTAGCCAAACCAAATATGCCAAAGAGATATTGAAGAAATATGAAATGGAAAACTGTAAGCCTATTTCAACATCTGTGAGTACAGATACCATGCTCTCAACAGATGAGGCTGGTAAGTCGATAGATAACAAATTATATAGAGGTATGATTGGTTCTCTACTTTATCTTAATGTCAGTAGGCCATATATACAATTCTCTATATGTTATTGTGCTAGATATCAAGCTAACCCTAAGGACTCCCATTACATTGCTATAAAAAGAATCCTTAGATACTTGCAAGGCTCTGTGAATGCAAGTTTATGGTATCCCAATACCTTTGATTTCACTCTTCTGGGATATACAGATGCTGATTATGGACGAGACAAACTGGAACGAAAAAGTACCTCCAGAGGATGTCACTTCCTCGGAAGTAGTTTGGTATCTTGGTTCAGCAAGAAGCAGTCCTCTATAGCCCTATCAACCACAGAAGCAGAGTACATCACTGTCGGAAGCTGCGTTGCTCAAGTCGTCTGGATCAAGCAGCAGCTTGAGGATTTTGGATTAAAGTAAAAAACAATTGAAATCATATGTGACAACAAAAGTGCAATTGATCTATCCAAAAATCCTATCCAGCACAGCCAGATGAAGCATGTCAGCATAAGGCATTATTTCATCAAAGATCACGTTCTTAAAAAAGACATTAAGCTGATCTATATAACCTCTGAAGAACAGCTTACCGATATCTTCACCAAGCCTCTAGCACGAGAACAATTCTGCGCCTTAATAGAGGCAATAGGTATGTTTAATCCTCTTCAATAGGCTCCGTATAAATGTGCTTTAAAATCAAATTTGTTTGCTTCTGAACAATCATGCATGCTACACGTTGATGCCACGTCTCCCATGTACTTAAATGCATTTGCCCTAAAAACTAGGATGACATCACCATCATTATGATTTAGGAGAATGCATGTACCGTCACCTCATTAAGTGTCAGAATCTCTGCTCTGAATAGCCAGAATTCCGATTCTTCAGATTCTTACCCTTCACCTAACACGCCTCCCTCTATAAAAGAAGTTGAGCTAACTATCTCCATTTTCTTTTTACGCGTAAAGCTCCTTCACTCTCTCTCTCTCTCTCTAAACCTCTAGTCAATCATCTTCTCTCTCTAAAAACCTTCGAAGTTTCAAAATGACTTCCGATAATGAAAGAACTGCCTCCGACTCCTCTGAAAGCGTGAGGCACCACTCCTCAGAATTTAATCCATCATCACTTGAGTCACAACACTTAGGTCATGAGGAATCAGCAATCCATGAAACCTAGAATGTTGAAGAACAGCAAGAACACCAAAAATGTCGAGACGAAAACCCTAAAGAAAAGGGCGTAAATCCTTCCGACAAAGTGCTTCAAAAGAAGAAAGGAAAGAAGAAGGGGAAGAAGGACAAGGAACCTTTCCACCCAATTTACGATAATCTATCGAAAATTGAAAATCCTATCGTGAATGAATCCAGAAAGATCCCTCAAGATCTATTAACCACCGTGGAACCCTTCTGCACCTGGATCTCCCAACAACAACGAGGACAGTTGTTTGCTATCCCAGGCATTGTTTATCTAACACTGGTAAGAGAGTTCTATTGCAATCTGGAGTATGCAGTAGAAGATCTTGATCACCTGATCATCATGATTAGAGAAAACGAGATAAATGTATCCCCAACATTCCTAGCAGAGCTGCTGAATCTGAAGAATGAAGGCACTGAGCTTCGGAAGCTTGGTGATGAAAAGGAGGCATATCAAGATTACTGCCGACCCAAAGGCTACGTTGGTGAACTCTTTGCCACTTACATGACCCAGCCCTTTCGACAAGCTCACTACATCATCATAAAAATTTTATTCCCAAAATCTGGATCCGTAAATTCTGCATCCAACTTTAAGCAGTGTGTCATCTGGCATATGGTTGAAGGCAAGCCAATGAACATGCCAGTGTTCCTTATCGGAGCTTTCAAACATTGTAAAGCTCAGCTCAGCCTTGGCTCACTCATCACATGAATCCTCGAACAATACGACGTTGATTTTGGACAAGAATAATTCTACGAAGGCAATGACATCACCCTTGACAGTCTAAACTAGCTAATACACAACAAGGTAGGGGTCAGTTCGATTTAAAAACCGAACCGAACCAAATAAGCGCAATTTTTATGAACCGAACCGAAATAAATTAAAATTCGGTTCGGTTCAAATCGAACCTAACTATTTTGGTTTGGTTCTATTTCAAACCAAATTAGAGACAATTAAATAATATTCCTAGAATTTTTTTCAAGTTTATATATTTCTATCTATTTATTTTGGTTTATAAGTTATACAAAATCTAAAACAATAATATTCCTGGAACATTTTCTTTTTCTTTATAATGTTCCTGTAACTTTTTTTTTTAATAAATTATACAAAATGTCAAACAATAATTCTAAATTAATTTATTTAAAGTAATTAAACACTCACAATAACATTATCATTCCAAATTCAAAATAACCCATTATAAATTGTTCCTAAATAAATCAAAATAATAACCAAATAATACTCTAATTCGGTTTTTCGATTTATACTTGAACCGAATCGAACCAAACCAAAAACCGAAATTGCATAAAAAATAAGAACCAAACCGAACCGAATTACAATTTGGTTCGGTTTTTGGTTCGGTTTTGCTCACCCCCATAGCAAGGTACAAGATGATGAAACTAAGGCCAAAGTCTTGGCCAAGATCGCTGAAAGGGCTGCCAAGAGCAAAAGATCCAGAGTAGGAGCATCAAAAGCAACTGCTAAGAAGGACAGCACAAGGCAAAAGAGGAAGTCTTTTGAACAGCCGGAAGCTGTTCAGTCTCCTCAAAGGGTAGTCACAAAGAAAGCTAGAGTTAGTACATCCAAAACTGATTCTGAGAAGGAAACGACTGCTGCTGGTCAGACTACCACTGAGAACCTTCCAAAGGCTCCTAAAACCAGCAAATCATCTAAGAGAGCTGGATCGAAAATTTCGAAAAACTTACAGCCTCCATCCAAAAAGACTCTCAAAATTACTGGTCTCCCAATTCCACCCCTGAAAGTTGCGATTCCAGCAGACTCACACTTTGTGCAAATTTAGAAGCAAGCTGAACTTTCCAGCAAAGAAACTCCTCTTCTGGCAAATCCAGTAAGTACTACATCTCCCTCATCTACTGCTGATGCCGTTATAAGCACCTTGAGCAAGGATGCAGAAACCACTTCTGCACCAAACCCTCTCTCTCCACCATCACCCATCATTCCTTCCTCTGAGCCAGCTCAATCTCCAAAACCTAAATCACCATCTGTTGAGCCCAAGAAGAGATATAAGAAGAAGGCCCACAAACTTCAAGTCAGCTTTGTTGAACCAAATGCTTCTACTTCTGATTCTGAGTTCGAAGTAGATCTCAACGACCTCGATCTATCTTTTCCTGAATTTTCTCCCTCGGAATTTTTGACCCCTGAGTGAACCAAAGAAAATCAAGCCTTTGTTCCTAAGTCTGGAACAAGCCAATCCAGAAGCCAATAGACCTGTTCATGGGCTGGGTCGGGCCGGGCTTAATCGGGTTTGTCATATACTTATATTGTCCAAGCCCAGCCTGTATTATATTCACATCGGGCTCGGGCCGGGCTGGTATGGATTAAAAAAATGAATTCCCAAGCCCAGCCCGGCCCGTCCAACTAATATATATATATATTAAAAATAAAAATAAAAATTACAACTAAAATTTAATTAATTAATATGTACTATAAAACGTAAACTTATATTTGTCACTTTTAATTTTAACAAAAGTCAAATCATTATTATAAAAAATTAACAACAATTTTAAAAAAAAAAAACAAACAGTTCGAAAATATACATTCTAAAAATGAAAAGTCGTGAACCTAAACACTATAAAACACACACACGCACATATATATATATATATATAACCCCAAATATAAATTAGAAAAACCCTACCCCAGAATCTTCTTCTTTTTGAAACAATAAATGACATTTAATAAATTAGTTATACTAAAACAAATTATTAATATAAAATATAACATACAAATTTAACTTTGCAAATTTCTGCTGATATAAAATATATTAATAAAAATGATCAGATTCCATTTTGCAAAATACTGATATAAAATATACTAATATTTAACTTTTTGTATGCAAATATTTATTTAACTAATACCTATTAATTATAACTTATTATTATTAAGATTATTAATCTTAACACTATTATATTAAATATTTAAATTTCGGGTCGGGCCGGGCTAGACTAGGTTTATCAGATAAATCCCAGGCCCAACCCATCTTATGTTCGGGCTTAGGCGGGTATGGACCGGGCCGGGCCACTTATTAAATATGTATGTCCAAGCCCAACCCATTAAGAGCGGGCTTGGACGGGCTGGGCAGGCCAGCGGGTCGCTGAACAGGTGTAGAAGCAAACAAGGGCCAATCATCCGAACCAACAGCCTCTACTCCAAACCCTACTGAGCATGCTTCAGAATTTACATCCGAGCATCCTGAAGCTCGAGATTCTGGTGAGGATCAGCCCTCGATCATTCCTCCATCTTCCTCCACAAACCCACCAGAAAACACTGAGGAACCTAGCTCTGAACCTATAACTGCTCCTATCCACTCACAGCCATCTATCAATGAGAATCAACAGTATGCTTCAACCTCTGCATTTTCTAATGCCTCTACTGAATGGCAAAAGATTCTGAAAGCTGCTCTTGACCTTATCACATATATGGCTAAGTCTCAAGCCTCCGCTTCCACCTCTACTCCACCCTCTGAGATGAATAGTCTCACTGAGACAATGCAACTATTGAATGAGCTCTTCGCTATCAAATCTTTACTCAACAGTGTTGCAGCTCTAGTCTCCCAGCAAGACAATCACGTCTTTGCTGAACGAATGGCGGCACTTCAACTTGCAATGATTCAGTATATGAATCTTCTTGAAGCCAAGATTCAAACTCTGTCTCGGAATGTGCCATCTGTTGAACAACTCTCTTCATGCCTAGTCATTGAATTCAATCAGATGAACTCTGAGCTCAACAAGATCCAGCAGACAATTGAGTTTACCTTATTATCTAATGTTGATAAACTTACTGAATCCATCCACCTCCTGAACATCAACCGCGCGGCAATGGAAACTCTGGATCAAAAAGCCAGTTTTATCTTCTAATAGAACAATGACACCATTTGTCAAGTTCAAACTCTAGCCAGTCAAAATCGTATACTGGATATTATTTCAAAATTCGAAATGACCGATGACTCAGACGTCTCTATAAATAGAGCCCTTCAGTTGCTTCATTTTACACAGAACTTGATCAAGCCATTACGCTGACCAAATTTCTACTCAAAGTTCTGCAAGAAAAAGCAAAGCAATCTTACACCAAATTTCATATCTTTTGTATAAAAGTCTAGAGTGATTATTCAATCATCTAAGGTGTCTTAGCAATCGTTGTTTAGGACAAACACTTATCATTTCTAGAGATTAGAAAGGAGATGCTGAGTACTCGGTTATAGTACTCAGCGAGAGATTAGGATTGAGTAGAGGTATAGAGGAAGGTACTCTTGTTATACTCAGTTGCTAAGATTGTAAAAGGTTTGATGCTCTACCGTTAAAGAGCTCAGTAGAGAATTCGAAATCTCGGAACGTGTTCCGGGGATAGGACGTAGGCTTGGAGGCCGAACCTGGATAAATCTGCTGAGTAACATATTTCTAACCTTTAACTCCTTTATATATTTATTGCTTGCTTAAACAAAAACTGACCAAGTAAAGAGGTCAAGCTGAGTTGTGCGCATTGAATATCTGAGCTCAGGAATAGACTCTAAGTGCTATCTCCTGACTCAAGTAAAGAAACTGACCTAGTCACTAGTTGACTAAGCCAGTATCTTTCTATTCACTCAGCGCCGCTATCCAAACCTTTTTCTCACGAAAAAGAAGTCTGCCCTAGCTTAAAATTTTTTAAATAGTTCCTAACCCCCCCTTGGAACTATACCTGTAACGTTATAAGGGACCAACAAAACCTTCTATTCCTCTTCACCTATATGAATGACTCTGGTCAAGTTCCTGTCCCTCAACAGCAAAATGCTCGTGTCCTATTTGGTGGGCTGAAAAGCTCCAATAAAAAGTTGACAGAATACACCCAACAGCTCAATATACACCCTATTGGGACTTCCTCTGTCCCTTCGGGATCTGCCCAACATGTTGATGCTGGAAAAAATAGGGAGAACAATAAGGACAAGGCTAAGCCCTCTGAAGATGAGCAAACTAATACTTCCATGCCTGAGAGACCAGTAGTCTCTAGACAGTCTACCTCTGTCGTTGATGTCGTCACCTCAACACAGCAGCAACAACAATCTGATCAAACTCTGAATCCCAAAAGGCACTCTAAAAACTTTCAAGTCAATATCAAGCCATAGGGTCTTATAGTTTCTTTGTACGATTTTTATCTTATTCAGAACATGATGCTATGTTGTTGTTGTTGTTAAACTGCTTTAAACTGCTAATACACCCAATAGCTCAATATACGCCTTGTTGGGACTTCCTCTGTCCCTTCGGGATCTGCCCAACGTGTTGATGCTGGCAAAAATGGGGAGAACAATAAGGATAAGGCTAAGCCCTCTGAAGATGAGCAAACCAATACTTCCATGCTTGAAAGACCAGTAGTCTCTGAATAGGCTATCTCTGTCACTGATGCCGTCACCTCAACACAGCAGCAACAACAATCTGATCAAACTCTGAATCCCAAAAGGCACTCTAAAAACGTTCAAGTCAATATCAAGCTATAGGGTCTTATAGTTTCTTTGTACGAGTTTTATCTTATTCAGAACATGATGCTATATTGTTGTTGTTGTTAAACTGCTTTAAACTACTAATACATTCCTATCTTTGTTTAACTTATCGTTATTAATTGTTTGTCCTATCCTCTATGCTTAACTCTTAATCTTTGAACTCTGGTTGAATATGCTTCTGCCTCTAAACTTAACTCTTTTTTAATGTCAACAAATGTTCTCTAATTAAAAATATGTTTCATAAGTGCAAACCTTACGGGGGAGTATTCAGAAGCTAAATAAGCTCAACAATTATATGGGAGAAATCATTATGTCCTTTATTGAATATTTTTGCTAACATCAAAATGGGGGAATTTGTTGAAACATAATTTCCACATAGATTTGATTATGACAAAAATATTATATTAAATTTGTATCTCCATAATTAATAACACATTAAAAGTAAAAGTGATTTATTTATACTAATGTGTTTGTTGAAGTGTTTGATTAATTATAAGAAATAGTTTAAGGACATTAAATTGGGCCTTAAGGCTTAATCCAAGCACATTATCTCAAAAAGACTTGTGAATCAAAAGCTTAATCCTAAATCAAAGAAGGATCTAGAAGATCTCCAGCTATCTCTAAATCAAGAGAGCTCCGGAAGACGAGAATCAAGACATGCTTGACAAGATCAACAGATGGTCAACAGAGACAGAGTTGACCTGCACACAATTGTCAATTACCCATACCTGATAAGGAAAGTTTCAGAACCACAGACGGCTTGTCCCTTGGTCAACCTGAAAACTTTGCCTGATTTGGTTAGACCAAGAAGACTAACTCCGACCAACTCTGAACAATAGCACAACAGACAAACCAACGGACAAAAGATAGAAGATGATTGGCTATAGGCACTGGCCTCTGGAAAGTGAAAACGATAGATGCACGCTTTCTCTCTCAATGGTTATTTTGAAATTTGAAATAACTCCTGCCTCAAGTGTCAACTATAAATAGCCTCTCATTTGCAACCTTGCATACACATAGACATACGAGAGAAAGAACGATCTTCAAGCAAAAAGCTCCGAGTGATTATCTTTTGAAGTTTCAAAGAGCAAAGCAAGCAAGAACTTCTTTACACAAACACTTTCATATTTCGTGTGTAATCTTTTCTTTCAGATCATTCAATGTGTTAGATTAGAACAAAAATCATCAATTCTCTAGAATAGTTCGGAAGCTCTGTTTGTTCGTTATTTAGCAAACAAAGGTAGATAGTTTGTCGAAGTGTAGAATTATAGAGGAAGGTACTCTGTAATTGGCTCAACAACTATTATAAGGGTTTGTGCTCTACCAGAAAGAGCTTAGTAGTGGATTAAAGCTCGGAAGATGAATTCCGAAGACTGGATGTAGGCAGGAGGCAAAACCAAGATAAAACTGCTGAGTATCATTTTCTAACTCTTACTCCGTACATTTGCTTGCTCATTATTTTGAAACTACTAAACTAATCAGAGCATTATCTCTAACGTGCAAAGTTCGGAAGTCGTTTAAGTGTTCCTCTCCGAACAAAGGACGGAAGAAAACTTAGTTACTAATTAACTAACATTGTCTCTGAACCTCAATATTTGCACTCTGATCTGTGCTGTGAGAAACGTTTAAGAACGTACAAAATTTTTAAATCCTTAATAGTTCCATTAACCCCCCCCCCCCCCCCCTCCTCCCTCTAGAACTAATTCTCACATAACTAAGGGACCAAAAAATTCTCTTATGTGAAAGTAATTAATTAGATTAAAAAAGAAAAAATAAACAAAAACAAATTCCTAAACTAATTTTTCAAATTTAAGGGTCAAAATATGACACATGTCAATAGAATAACAATTATGTTAAGTTTTTTATTCAAATTGGATGAAATTGCATCAATTGGATATATTAAGGACTAAATATGATCAAATAATAGATCATGGGCCAAATAACAAAATTTTGGATAGATCGAGAGCAAAATAATAGTTTAAGTCTAACTTGAAAATAAATGGACCTCTCTCACACGTTTTTGTTGTTGTTACCGTATTGCCTTTGGCGTATGTATTAAAATCCACACGTGTTTCCAATCAATTGAATGGATTGAAATTATGTAGTTTGTTGCAAATTGCCAATTGAACAAGTTTCTAAGTAAGTTTTGTAGCTGTTATATTTGTTGGGGGTGTTTGGTGGCTACTTTTTGACTTCCTGTTTGCCTTTTCATTTTGAAAATGAGAGTTTTATGTATTTGGCTAGACACCTTTCAAATGAGAGTTTTATGTGTTTGGTTGGACACCTCTTGTTTGCCTTTTGAAGCTGAAAAATAGTTTCTTATAAAAGCAAAGAATCCATACTTTTTAGAAAGGCAGTCATTTCAAACAGCAAACAGCAAATCGTAACAGAAAACAGCAAACAACAACAGAAAACAGTAGGTAAAACAAACGGGCCTGTTGTTTGCATATAATAAGGAATAGTTCAAGGATTTCGCTATTACGAAGATATTTAGGTTTGATTCATTCGACAGCTAATAGTTGTTGATGTTAGATGTTGCTGTTAGCTGTTAGTTGTTGTTGTTAAGGCTTCGTTATTAGCTGTTTAATTATTAGTGTTCGGTAAAATTATATTAAAATTATATTGAATTATTGTTATTAGTATTTTTTTTTTTTGGTAGAAATTGTTATTAGTATTTAAAATGTCTAATCATGTCTTAAATTAATCACCAAATAAGTTATAAAATAAAAAAATGTATTACACAAATTAATAAAAAAAATAAAAATAACAAATTTATTCAACACAACAAAACTTTGTTCTTTCGGTAATTATGTTATAGAAATAGGAATAATGTTAAAAAAAGAAATATATTTTTGTGAAAATAAGAAAGATAATTTTGTTAATAACAAATAAGTACAAACAGTGTTCATGAAAAGCTTTCAAAAAAATCTTTTTTCGTGCAAAGCTCTAAAACATTGCAGTTTCCAGAGAAAATGTCAAACGACGCGGTTATATAAACCTAACCAAACGCTATATTCTGCGGTTTAGAGTGAAACGCTAAACGTTTCTCTGAAAAGCTGAAATAAATGTCATCTTAGAGCCTGTTTGGTTCAGCTATTAGCTAATAGATGTTGTTGCATGTTGTTGTTGTTGCTGTTAGCTGTTTGCGGTTGCAATAAGCTATTTGTTGTTGATGTTAGCTGTTTAATTATTAGTGTTTGGTAAAATTATGTTGAATTGTTGTTGTTAGTATTTAAAATGTCTAATATGGACATGTTTTAAATTAATCAACAAATAAAGTATAAAACAAAAAACGCATTATACAAATTAATAAAAAATTAAATAATAAAAAAAGTTATTGAACACAACAAAACCTTGTTCTTTCGGTAATTATGTTATGGAATTAGAAATAATATTAAAAAAGAAATATATTTTATGAAAATAAGAAGGATAATTTTGTCAATAACAAATAACTACAAATAGTTGTTCATTAAAAACTCCAAAAATGAATTTTTCGTGAAAAGCTCCAAAATGCTACAATTTCCAAAAAAATACTAACGGTGTGGTTATATGAACTTAATCAAACGTTATATTTCATGCGGTTTGGAGTAAAACGCTAAATGTTTCTCCGAAAAACTAAAACAAACACTCTCTTAGAATTAAAAAGTGAAATTTGAATTTGAATTGGAATAAAATTGCATGTCATTTGCCTCTGATAATAATAACGATAATAACAAACTAATTATTCTTATTATTTTCGAAAAACTTCGAAGATGGCATTCAATTAATTAATTATTTCATAAAAAAAAACGGCATTCAAAGGTATAAAATACTTTAAAAAAAAAAATTTCCTAAAGAATGAATAAAATATAGTATCTTTTGGTTAAATATCAAAGCAATAAATAACAAAGATATTATTTAACTTTTTGCTTTTAGGTAGGAGTATCTCTTTTTGGTTAAATATCAAACCAATAAATAACAAGATATTTTTTAACTCTTTTTTCTTTTTTCTTTTTTTACTTTTCAAATAAATACTGTAGACCCCGTCCCGTGTAGTTTATTTATGTAAATATCAAACCAATAAATAACAACATAATTATAACTTTTTCTTTCTTACCTTAATTTTTAAATAAATAGTCGTCGGCCACCATATTTATGTTTAAACGAAATTTAAAAAACAAAAAGTATTACAATATATTATAGGGTAAATTCCAAAAAAACCCATGTGGTTTGATTTTGTTTCAAAAAAATCCTTGTGATTTGGTTTTACAAAAAAAAAAGACCGTGGTTTCGCCGTTATTCGAAAAACGGAAATTGGCTAACACCGTTAAAAATGCTGACGTGGCAAGGGGCAGAATTGGAAATTCGATTTTTTTTATTTCTTTTTCTTTTTCTTTTTCTTTTTCTTTTTCTTTTTCTTTTTCTTTTCCTCTCCCTTCTTCTTCTTCTTCTTCTTCTTCTTCTTCTTCTTCTTCTTCTTCTTCTTCTTCTTCTTCTTCTTCTTCTTCTTCTTCTTTTAAATTTCTGAAATTTTATTTTTTTTAATTTTTCTTTTTCTTTTTTCTTTTTCTTTTTCTTTCCCTTCTTCTTCCTTCTCTCCTCCTCCTTCTTCCTTCTCTCCTCCTCCTTCTTCCTTCTTCTTCCTTTTTCTTCTTCCTCCTTCTTCTTCTTCTTTTTTTCTATTCTTTTTTTTTAAATTCCCTTACTCGAAGAAATTTGGAATTTTTCCGAAATTTGGAATTTTTCCGAAATCTGGAATTTCCAGATTTCGGGAAAATTCCAGATTTCTTCGGAAATCTGGAAAATTTCCAGATTTCTGGAAATTTCCAGATTTCCGAAGAAATCTGGAAATTTTCGGAAATCTGGAAATTTCCGAAACGTAAAAAAAAATAAAGGAAGAAGAAGAAGAATGGAGGAGGGGAGAAAAAAGAGGAAGAAGAAGAAGAAGGAGGAGGAGGAGGAGGAGGAGGAGGAGGAGGAGGAGAAGAAGAAGAAGAAGAAGGAAAAGAAAAATTAAAAAAAATTAAATTTCAGAAATTAAAAAAAAAAAAAGAAGAAGAGAAGGAAGAAGGAGGAGGAGAGAAGGGAAAGAAAAAGAAAAAGAAAAAGGAAAAGAAAAATTAAAAAAAATTAAATTTCAGAAATTTAAAAAAAGAAGAAGAAGAAGAAGAAGGGAAAGAAAAAGAAAAAGAAAAAGAAAAAGGAAAAGGAAAAGAAAAAGGAAAAGAAAAAAATTAAAAAAAATAAAAAAAATCGAATTTCCAACTCTGCCCCTTGCCACGTCAGCATTTTTAACAGTGTTAAGCCAATTTCCGTTTTTCGGGTAACGGCGAAACCACGGTCCTTTTTTTTGTAAAACCAAACCACAAGGGTTTTTTTGGAACAACATCAAACCACAGGGTTTTTTTTTGGAATTTACCCTACATTATATTGTGAGTGACTTCAAACATTGCAAAAATTGACAATGAAGAAGCAATTGAAGATGTAAAAATTTTAATTGGTACTTATTGAATTAGGTTCTCAATAATGACAACAGTCCTTATAGTTTGTCTAACTTTGGCTACTAAAAAACTCCTTTCGCTTTTTCACTTTCACTTTTACTTTCACACTCTATATAAAATCTGTGAAAATTATATTTTTTTATTAACAATTTTCTCATAACGAGCTATAAATTTATATATATTATAAAACAATAATGATGGAGCTAATGTGTTACTTGCTCATTTTTTACTGATAAAAAATATAATATAATATATTAATTTTGATTATATTATTATATTTATCTATAGAAATATTATTTAAAGAAAATGCAAAAATAAAATAATAAATTTAATTTAGATAACACAAAAAAATTTACGAACAGTAATCGAAATGAGATTTTGATTTTTTTCCTTATTGTTGGTAAAAAAATTTAAATATGTGCGTCGATTTTCGAGAAGATTCTTTGGAGCATAATAGAAGGAAAGAGAGATTGAAGAGGAAGAAAGAAGAGAAATGGTGAGTTTGAATTTTTATTTTTATTTTTGGAATTTGTTTGTGATAATTAGATAATAAGAGGATTAATTTATAAAATAAATAAATATAATGACAAAATTAACTCGTTTCCCTTTCACTTTAGATTTTTTTTAACACCGTTAGTCAATTTGGACTGTGTTTGCTAACGAAATCAACCTCAAAATACCTGTTTGGTAACTTTTAAACTACATAGTTTATGTTTGAAAATGGTTCAAACCATATGGTGTATGGGTAAATTACATATGTGGTGTACAACCTTTGCCTCTTATCACACTTTGGTGTACAACCTTTAATTTTGCACACTAAAGTGTACAAACTTCAGGTGACCTCACACTAAAGTGTACACCCGGTTATTATGACCGGTCAACGACGGTCAACGCTGCCACGTCATCTAAGTTCATTTCCTGCCAAAAAAAACATGCCCCCCAAATGCGAAAAGACCCTAATACCCCCTTTATTATTTCCCTAAAAAAATTATAAAAGCAATCAAATTCTCTCCCCTCTCTCCTCTCTCATATTTCATCTGACATTACGTCTTCCTCGTTCATCCATCGTTTTTCTTCATCGCGAGAACTGTAAAAAAATGGGGAAACCCTAATCTTCAAAAATCGCGAGCTTTACCTGTACTCACAACGCAAGGGCTAAAGGCTGCGAAATCCAAAAAAAGATCCAAGATGCCTTCTTCATCATCTGCGCAGAACGGACAGAACTTTGGGGGAGGATGGATTTGCCATTGCGGAATCCAAGCACCTCTGTCAACATTCTTACCCCCAATCATCATCACCTCCTCCAATATTCTGAACACCAACATTCTCACCCCCAATACCCTCATCTCCTCCAACATTCTCACCCCCCATCTTGGATCTTTTTTTGGATTTCGCAGCCTTTAGCCCTTGCGCTGTGAGTACAGGTAAAGCCCGAAATTTTTGAAGATTAGGGTTTTCCCATTTTTTTACAGTTCTCGCGATGAAGAAAAACGATGGATGAACGAGGAAGACGTAATGTCAGATGAAATATGAGAGAGGAGAGAGGGGAGAGAATTTGATTGCTTTTATAATTTTTTTAGGGAAATAATAAAGGGGGTATTAGGGTCTTTTCGCATTTGGGGGGGCACGTTTTTTTTTTTTTTTGCAGGAAATGAACTTAGATGACGTGGAAGCGTTGACCGGTCATAATAACCGGGTGTACACTTTAGTGTGAGGTCACCTGAAGTTTGTACACTTTAGTGTGCAAAATTAAAGGTTGTACACCAAAGTGTGATAAGAGGCAAAGGTTGTACACCACATATGTAATTTACCCTATGGTGTATTTTTGTACTTTTCCCTAAAATAAACTAGTATACATTTTTGGTAAGTTTTAATTCTTGCTAATTTGAGTTATTTAGAATATTTGAATTTTATTTGTTAAATTTGTGAATGGTTTATTTAATTTGTGGAATATTTATTTTATCCATTTGTTTGCAGGAAAATATTGTGTTTTGGAAAAAATAGATATGGAAAAAACTTTGTTGGAAAATAAAACATTTTTCACTGTTTGGCAATAATGTTGGAAAATGGAAAAAACGGTGTATGACTATTATTTTAAAAAAGGTAAGAAAATATGAAGTAATTTTTTGAAAAAGGTAAAACATTTTTCTCATTTTCTTCATATATTTTGTCAGTTGACTAGCTTAAAATTTTTCATTGACTTATTTTTCTAAACAAACAAACACCAAAAATTCAGAAAAAAATATTTTCCTACGTAATATTTTCCAACAAACAAACAAGGCAGATAATAATTTGAAGGGTAAATTTCAAATGAAACCCCTGTGTTTCACTAATTTTCAGATAAAGGACTGTGGTTTACTTTTTTGTCAAAACGAGGACTGAGGTTTTCAACTTTAGCAAAATAAAGAATTTTTCGATTGATACTATTAAAATCGCCATTGACGACTTCAAAAATGACATATTTTAAGAACTACTAATATTCTAAGTAATTTTAATTCTTCAAATTTTTTATTTCGAGATTATTTAGATGATGTTTGGTAAAGAGAGAGAAAGTTAATGTTTAGAGAGAGAAAGTTTCAAAAAATATGATTTTCTAAAATCGAAAATGTAGTTCCATAGAAAATTTGACATTGAACAACTTTAATTCTTGAAAATTTTCATTTTCAGGTCGTTAAAGATAGTTTCAATAGTATTATTAAAAGTATGAAATCTCAATCCTTGTTTTGACAAAAAGTAAACTACAGTCCTTTATCTGAAAATTAGTAAAACCACATGGGTTTTATTTGAAATTTACCCTAATTTGAATGAGTTGAGTGAAAATTCCAGATATTCTCATTAAAGATAATATTACATTTATATTGTTTCTAGGTGTGTTGATCAAGTAATCTTGGAGGCTAAGTAAGAAAGGACATGCCAAGTGGGTGAATCATCACCATTGATCAAACCTGGAAATGATGAATGGTGATAATCTTTCTAAGAGATGATTGGGTAAGGTGGTGACTATCACAAGATGGTGGGCTATTTTTATAATGCATTAATGTTTGTCAATGACTGAAATGCCCTCCAAGGCTGCCGAATGACTAAGTTACCCCTGGTTAAGTGAAAAGTCATCAACCTTTTGATTTATTACACTAGATGTATTGAGTCAGATAGATAAACTCTATCTTCCTTTAATACGTAACATTGAGACTTCCAAGAGTCTTCTCATCTTCTTCCCCTTCTTACCGTTGAACTTTGTTCTCTATAAATGGAAAAAAAAAACCTTTTTTTCTTCTTGTTATTTCAACAGAAGACCTATATTGATTAAATTTGTAATTTATTTGATTTTATTTCTATTTATTCTTAACAGATAGAGTACTAACGGAGAGACACGCGGTAATTAAATAAGATAGAAATGAAATTCAAAATATATACTTATTAGACTAATAGAACGAGACAGATAATTCTAAAACTAAAAAGGACATATCCCGTTCTCATGACTAGATTTAAGACACGTTGTCTCATTAATCTCAACACACACCAAAGTTTATAAAATACTATAGTATATGGATTTCCTAAGAAAATCGTTTTCATAAATATAAATTTACAAATAAATGTTTTGAAAGCAACCATTTGTAAATATGTTTAATTTATTTTTAAATATCGATAAGTGTATAATTTTTCCAACTGTAGTATCCTTTTTTGTCGACTATATTATTCACGTATTGTCCATTTCATAAGTAAACAACTACCAACGCTCTATACGTATTTCTTTAATTATTATTATTACAACGTTGTTCGTACTATCACTAAACTAAATAATACTTATATTATATACTGCTCAAACTCAATAATATTAACAAAATAATAATAATACTAATAATAATAATTTGTGGTTTTTCTGTCCTTTCCTTCTTTTTTTCACATCATGAAATTTTTTACATTTTTTGAAATTTCAAAATATAATTTTAAACAATAAACAGTTTTGTAATCTTATATACAAAAATAATTTATAAAAAAGAAATCCCTATTATTGTGGAATATGTAGGTTATTTGAAAGACATAAAATTTTGTTACAAAGCGATTGATAATGAAGTTACTAAAGAATATATTCTATTATGATACAAATGTATAACTACTTTTAGTTCGGCATATTATAGATTGTTGATTAAAATGTGACATGAAATATGATTAATGATGAAGTTGTTTAGCGTTATGATACACATATATAACTACTTTTAATCTAACTTATTAATTTCAAATTCTATTTAATAACACCAAATATAAGAATTATTATATATAGATTGTTATCTCTTTCATACATACAAAACTAAACCTTTGTTATGTTCTTCATTTTCTATTCATCTTCTAATCACTTCTACTCATCACATCTTTCTTGCTAGATTTTAGCTTTAAAATACATTTCTTCTCAAATTCTTACTCATTATTTCTGCTTTTATGATTCTCAAGAAACTTTGGTTTAAAAAGGACTATGTTATATTCTTCTCTCTCGAGTTCAATTTTCGTTTTTTTCGGCAATTGGATTAATTAGATCGGCCTAATTAATCCTTAAACGAAGTGACTTATGTCCAAGATAGTATAAATATTATTCTTTAACTTTACCTATAAACTTATATTTTTAAGTTGAATAAATTCTTTACATAGTACATAGTAATATTTTCTACTAAGAGGTCCATGGTTCAAATTCTAACGGCACTATTTGTATTTCACCTGTACTTGAATTTTGAGTGCATCTACATAAATACTATGCATAGGTGTTATCTATAAGCCAAGTTAGACATATAATTAAGTAGATGATCACATTTGATTAGGATTTTAATGTATGACTGTCTACTTTTAAAATTATAATTTATGCAACAAGCATAAATGTTTTTTTTATAATGTAATTATGTAATTCTCCATGTATGTTTTGGGCTCCTAAAATCTTAATAATTTTGAAAGGATCTGGTGTAGGTCTACAGACCCATGTTATTATTTATTATGGAGACAATAGTTAACTCATAACGAATCTTAGAAATATGTAAACAACTTGATTTCGAGGTCATTTTGTCTTGTGTTAATATCTTAAAAGAGTTAGACAATTGCTCAGTCTCTTATATAAAACGTTCAGCGAATTCGACCGCTCATCTCTTAGATAAGGCGGTCAATTCTCAGTCTGTTCGTGGTGTGTGGTCATGTCCACCACCCTATCTCAATGTTGTTCTTTCTTCCGATTCTAATAATAAAAAAGTGATTTATTTCAAAAAAAAAAAAAAGTTTAATATATAATTAGTTTCTCCAATTTGTCTATAAATACCTAATGACCTCCTGAACTTTAATAACCACTTCTAAAAATATAGTAGGATTTCTCAATTTATTTGCAGCTAACCAAAATAAAAACAAATTAAAAAATGGAAGATTTAAGAATTTAAAAAAAAAAACAGAAAATTCACATATTTTTTTTATTAATTCCCAGAAACGTATATGCAAGCTTTAAATATTTAATTATTGGAGTAATTTACTATACCAATAAAACTATTACTACTATAATAAAAATATAAAATCCCAAAAGCATATGCATAAAAGCTAGCTAGGAATAATCTGAATTCTCAATTTTCCCAACTGTAAGTGTGCATTAAATTTTTTTAAGAAATCCTGTTCTAGGATTTGAATCCGAGAATGAATTTGTCGTATATGGGAATGTTTTTCTCTAAATAAAATATGATTTTATAATATGTGGACAGATATTTTTTGTTTGAAATTTTAATTAAACATGGATCCATTTTTTGACACTTAATATAAGGAGCTAAATGTTTTGGGTAGTGCTTTCAGCAGAAAAAGGAAATCATTTAAAATGTAGATATATAACATTATCGATCAATCAATTTAGTAATAAAACCTTGTTTTTTGTTTTCTATTTAAATTAATATTTTCCGACTGTTCATTTCATTTTGCATGTACCTTTCTGGACCATATAAATTATTACAATCACAACCAACCCTCACGAATACAAGATTAGTCCTTTGGTCAATTTTACATGTGTACGATAAAAAAAAAAAAAAAAAAAAATCTATTTTGTTAAATGTTTAAACTTTTTTTTATATATATATGCATTATTATCATCTAAGTTGTTCAAGGCGAATTTTTACATACTACTAAAACTTAACAAAATTAAGTTGTTTTGATCAAATTTAAAAAAAAATATCGTTTATCATCTATTAATCAAGTTCAATTGTGTAATTAAATACAGATTTAATTAGTTAATTAATCATTCAAACGTTAATTTAAAGCTTTAATAGTAGGGATAATTCCAAATATTGGGGGACCGAAACCATTTATAGTAGGGATAGTTCCAGCGGATGAGGGAATTGGGCCCCTCCAAGTCCCGTCTATGACTCTTTTGACATATAAACTAAATATTTTTTTCTTTTTTATAACAAATTACATTTTTTAAATCTTTATATTTCAAAATATTATTGTCCATTTTGTAAATATTATTTATATCTTTTTTTATGGTAGTAATTTTCTCTATTTGTCTTGCAAAAAAGGCTTCGAGTTTGGTAAGCTAAAATTTTCAAATTGGCCCATATTGCAATGGTACTGCTTATTAATGTCTGGGGCCGATGTCACTATTTTGCAAAGCAAATCCAGTTTTATTGATTTACCACTTTATTAACTTGTAAATTTAATAAAAAAAAGTAAGGGTTTTTTTATATAAATATCGTAGTTGATTACAAAATTACAACTAAATCATATCATCAAATTTAATTCTTAAAATATCATTTTTTTTTTCTATATATACCAAATAAAATATGCTTTTACACCTATTTTAAAAAGTTTAAACCCAAATTCGTTTCTTGACAATATATTCTAGACTCCTAATTTATAAACTTTAATCTTTAAAAATAATGATTTTATTAGTTTAATATAATTCAAAATTATGACTTGACATAGTTGTAAATAGTTTTTCAAAAGTAAATTTTTAGGTAAATTTCCCAAAAAGTAAGGGAGAATTTACACAAATACAAGAAAACAATAATTTTGTTAAAAAGAATTGCCAAAATAGCAAAAAATAAATCGATTCGGGGGGCATTCTTGAACCATTTAAACAAATGTGCATGTTTTTAGTTCTAAGGTACTGCATTTACATTTCTGCTTATGATTCTGCATCCATTTGGACTAGACAAAGACCAATGGATATGATATCACGTTGATTTCTTTACACCGGATAATGTCTCCGTGAGGTGCCGTTGTGTTCGATCGGAGGCACTCTGATGCCTAAGTTAGTAATTTACTGAATGAGAATAATCTATAATCACAAAGGAAAGCTAGAATAATATGTACCTTTTGACACCTTATAACATGGGTATTTATATAGGATTAAGTGATAACCGTAATGGCTCTCCTTTAATGTCTTTAATGAAGTGTAATGCCCTTTTAATGCAACTTAACTCTGATCTTTACCCCCCGAGTCGTTATTGTCTTTAAGGAATCATTAATGCTTATTAATGATGGTGATTCCGCCGCTTAACGGTTTAGTGTCATGTCTTAGCGGAACGAGTAAGGGCGTACCTCTCTATATGGCGGATCTTGGATGACCAAGGACGTATCACTGTATAGGTATCATTCATCCGCCCTTCCGCTAGACAAACGTCGTATATCTTGAGTTGGCGAGTCTCTTGCAGCTTTTCCTCCTTTTAATCCTTCTTCTAAGGAATATTCTAAGCAAAGTCCTAACGATAACATTGCGGATGTTATTAGAAGGCCCCTGAAAAGGTCCATCAAGCCCATTAGGGCTTTTCATCTCCTCCGGATGCAGGTAGCATTTATTGCTTCTGACAGGCACTTTTTCCCCTACCATTCAGGTGTTAACATGTGGTAATCCCAGCACGGACCCCCAGGTTGTCCTTCACTCACCTAATAAAACTGTCTCCTTCTTCATTTTTACGACTTTTCTACTCTGATTGCTTTTCTTCTTCTTACTAAGTTTCTGCAAGAGATTTCTGGGATTTTCCTCAGTTGCACACCAGATTTCCATGTAAGTTTCACCCTCTGCGCAGATTTTTTGTTATTTCCATATTTACTTTAGGTATGCATTCTTCGTCTTCCACTTCTTCTTCTGAAAGGACCATAGATATCGACCTTAAACATACTCAAAAAACTTATGTGGTGCCTTTATCAATTACAATTCCGATTGTAATAATGGAGGCCCATAATCCTACGTCTAGGGAAGAAGCCATTTCTTCTACCCCTAAAAAGAAAGGAGTGAAAGTCCCAAAAATGGAGGTGACCCCTTCACAAAATAGATCTCACCCTTTTGGTGACGCTTTAATCCTTTTACCCCTGGCTTCGTGCGGCCGAATGTCTAATCCCTACAATTTTTCAGAGACCCGCCTCCCCTCCAAAGGATTACTTCGCCATATATCAAAGCCATGTAGATAGAGGCTTTACTTATCCTGTCCCCAAAGTAATTGGGGACATTCTTGAATTTTTTTACATTATGATCTGTCAGTTGCATCCGTACGGATGGCTTGACTTAGTGCTAGATTCGTACCTAATGGCGAATCTAGGTCTAGCTTTAAGTCCCAAGGTCTTTTAATCAATCCATACTATGTCCAATCGCGGTGTGGAGGACCATATTACCTTCTCCAAGCTAAAGGGTTATTCGCCCTTTCATAGCAAGATGTCTAATGTCCACCATTGGGGGCAAAGGTTTTTCTTTGTTAAGATAGCTGAGGACATACCGTAGGCTTTCCCACCATCTGGAATTATAACCCGAAAGAGCGGGCGAATAGAAATTTCACCCTTAACCAAGAGGAGAAAAACACCTTAAGAATACTCTGTTCTGTCAAGTATGATTTCTGGGCGTATGATCAAGCATTGGCGATCATGAAGGCTAGCGAACCTTTAGTAACGCTGCGGGACGGGGAGATCCACTATAATTTTTATAAAGCTTTTGAAGGTATTATACCTGCTTTTTCTCACCTTATTAACTTTTTTTCTCCTTTTTTACCCCTTTTTGAAGGGGGAGAACTAATGCAAAAGATGTCATTACAGAAAAGAGGAAGCTCCAAGCTGCCCTAGATGCTCAAAAGAGGGCGAATGCCTCTCTAGACAAACAAGAAGGAAAGTGCCCTGCAGCTGAGGTTCAACATGTGCCTCCTCCAAAAAGAGTTAGGGCTGATGGTTCTTCCTAGAGGAAAACCATGCAAGCTGGCGGATCGTATCAACTGGCGGTCGCCACCAAGGTTCCCAAAGTCTCACTGTTTGCCTCATCCTTTACTCAGGTTTAACTTTTTTTCCCATTTTATTCTAGTCTTGCTAGAGATGTAAATGTTTTGACTCGAACCACCTTTTTTGGGATTTTTAGCCAACAAAGCCAGACCTCGGAGGATATTGGGTCGTTGCTCATGCTCCTGAGCTAGTTCTTGCATCAGACGTGGTGATGTATGACATTAAGGAGACGATTGGAAAGATCCCCAATGTCTTGGAGACAAGGGCTAAGTACAAAACCTCCTCCCACCTTAAGATGATCAAGCGCATGGCTTTGGCGGTAAGTGACTTCCCTTAGCTCTTTATTTTATCACTTTCATTTTAACTTGACTCACCATTTTTATTATTCAGACTATTGATCATATTAATGCCATCAATGCAGACATCGTCGTGAATGCTGTGAAAGAGGCCCGAATTAAGGAATTGGAGGGCGAGGTGTCTAAGGCCAGATCTGACGCTCATATGACGAGTGCTTTGGCGGACGGCCTGAAGCAAAAGATAACCCAATTAGAGGCGGACTTTGAGCTGGAAAAAGCAGAAGTCACCAGGTTATCTGGTGAGCTTAAGGCTGAGCAAACACGACGGGAGAGGGATTGGGAGCACCTGGAGGAAGCATGCGGACTTTGAGCATATTACTATACGCACCAGGTTATCTCGTGTTTTTAATTATTGCTTCAACTGTCGTATTAACGTCAACATTTGTTATGTCAATACACGGTTTATTAAATCGATTGATATAGGTCCTCAGGGATTCGCCCTCTCTGTGCTTAAGATCATATAATGTTCTACTGGACACCGTAGGCGGGATGCTACCTGCAAATTTAGCACAAAATTCCCTGCTCAATTGCTCCCAGCTGCCTATAAATCCATCCGCCAAGGATTCGAACCACCCATAACCCGACCCATCTTAATGTAGTGGAGAACATCCTGCAAAGAATTCCCTCATTCGCCCCATATATGTCCATCAACTCTCTATACTTCATTGTATGTGCCTCCGGATTGTCTTCTTGTTTTAAACTGTGGTAAATTTGACATCTTGAAACGTCCATCCATCTTGTATCCCATAATGTGGGAAGTAAAAGGCGAATGCCTATTGACCTGATGAGCGTACCACTCCGCGTTTTGATTTTGCCTTCGTGATTCCTCTTGGAACCGTACTTCTACCGCCGTATTGAATCATTGTGGAGAAAGGGATCCCCCATCCCCAGTCGGGTTAACATTCTCCTAAGGTCCTGACGAATGTCTATGATGGAATCGTGACCGCTCTTTATGATGTCCAAAGTGGTTTTGCACCATATTGGCCTGTATGGCATTAGTGCCTCCTCCTTGGGGATGTTGTTCCGCGAACACCCTTTTAGCCCGAGCAATTAAATTGTTTCCATTAAGTATGGTTCTTGCCCATTTAGCTGATTCATTACCTAACTCTCGTCGGACAGATTCCACCATTTGTTCGAAGAAAGATTCCAGAGACCACTCGTGTGATGGTTGAACCACACCGTTCGAAGGGAGCATGGCCTGTTCAGGATGAATGATATTGTTATTGTCATTAATTCCAACCGGTGTGCCTCCCAGGTTTGTTGTAGTGAAGATATTCCCGGTGTGAATGTTGAGATCGTTTGAAGACATGTTAATGTTCGTCGTGTCAACCCTATTAGTATTAGGATTCCACGTTCACTGCACCAATTGATATTACGTATATTTCTCAACACCGTATAGTGTCCCTATGAGGCGCCGTTGTGTTCGATCGGGGGCACTCTAATGCCTAAATCCGTAATGTACTTGAGAATAAACGGTAATCACAAGTAGGGTTTAGATAGTGTGTACCTTTTGACGCCTCATTATAAGGGTATTTATATAGGTCTGAGTGATAACTATAATAACTCCCTTTTAATGCCTTTTTAATGAAATGTAATGCTCTTTTAATGCAACTTAACTCTAATCTTAACCTTTGAGCTGTTATTGCTTTCAAAGTATCATTAATGTTCATTAATGATGGTGATCCCGCAGTGTAACAGCTTAGTGTCTTATCTTGGCGGATCGCCTTATATGACGGACCTCATATCCTCCTATGTGGCAAATCTCAGGATGGTCAAAGGTGTGTCACCATACGCATATCCCACCTTTAGCTGTACGTCGTATATACTAAGCCGGTGGATTATATCTTTTCTCTCTATTGATCCTCCTTTCAGGGAATATTCCCAGCATAGTCCTAGTGATAACATTGCGGATGTTATCAACCACGTATGTAATTTACCCGTGGAAGAGAAGCAGAAGGTAAAAAAGAAGAAGAAGAAGTTGCATGTGTGTTTGAGCAATTTTATAGCAAAGATTCTAATCGACAACTTAAGTTTCTATTTTTTTTCATTTGATCAACATGTGTTTATTAATTTCATTAACGAAACACATGGGGGGGCAATTGTTTCCCCCATATTTTAATTTGGGTCAATTTCATAATTAATTTACTTAATTGGATCCAAATTAAAATAATTAATGGAGTTGAGGGGTAATTAGGCAATTAGACAATTTAATTTGGCTTGGATTTTTTATTATTTTTCCAATTGTATCTTTTTCGTCAAAATATGTGAGAAATTAGAAGTATTGGGCCGATTTGGTAATTTACCAATTATTCTGGCTGAATTGGGTAAATAGCCCATTAAATCAATGGTGGAGCTGCACAAAAACCGTGGAAGTTGGGAAGTGAGGTAGTGAAGCTGAAACATTGGTTAGTGGGGGAAAGCAGTTATGGAACTTCCTTGCTGAAATGTGGAACTTACTTGCTGAAACTTGGAACTTTCTTGCTGGACAGTTATCCAATATATTTTTTACAGTAGAAAAATATAATTCAGTAGCAAAAACAGTTAGTGGATGAGAGCAGTTACGGAACTTATTGGAACTTTCTTGCTGAAACATAGAACTTACTTGCTGGACAATTAGTTACTTATTTTTGCAGTATAAATACAAGTTTTGGCAGCAGGAAAAGGGAACGAACTCAAACCAATTCAACAAATGAAATCAAAATCAAACTCAATCCCAATGGAATTCAAACAATTCTCAAATTATGGAGTCTAGCTATTCTACAGCCTTAGTTTATTTCATTTTGATCAACTTTCAACTTGTAAGTTCTAGCTTTAGTCTTCCAATTATGTCAACAGTCTTATTCAATTCAATGCAAGCAATTTCAACTTCGAATTCTCTCTTTTAAGCATAATTTCAGTGTAGTCATAATCAGTTTTCTAGATTCCACTACGAACTTTACGCTCTTTTGTGTCCTTTAAGTCTTTTACACTTTCGTTTGATTAGAAGTTAGATCTTACAGTTCTTTTTGTAGTTTTAGATAAAGTTACTGGCACGCTCGCAATCTGATCCAATACACCCAAAAAAAGGCGCTAAACAGCCACTTAAATAAAAATAACTCTAAATCGTATGTGGGCTTCGATCTAACTTTTCGAGAATATTAAAGTAGCCATCACATTTAGAATGAGAACCTCTGGGTACCTCCGACATTAATGAGTGAAAGAAAAATTAAAATAGTTATAAAATTATAAAAATGAAAATTGTTTATCTATATTAATGAAACTTTATTATTCTTTTTAATGTTCAATTTATTGTTCATTCATTTATTTGTTACGAATTAGCTTTTAAACGCATTATTTTCTCGACCGTAAATCTTTTTATGAAATTTCATCTAAATAATTTTTAACTTTAACCTTTGACACTATAATTCATGATTTAATACATACATGTTTAATTCAGAGCAAATAATAAAAATGAGCTACTAATCCTATTGAAAATGAAATTAATTAATAAATTGCAATTTGGATTCAAAAGAACTCGTTTTTTTTTATAAAAATGTGTTTCGAGCAAAAAATCATACTAAGGTAAGATTATGCTTTTAATTTAATTGATTTATATTCCAAAAAATAATTCTTTATTTTATATTAGAATCCGACAAGTCGGATTTAAAATCGCATTTTCCATAGTAAGTTATTCAGAGATAAAAGATTCGGTTTACAAGTGATTCAGATACTAAGTAAAATTTTATTAAAAATATGAAAAAAGCTCTCAACAAAAATGAATACATGTATGGGGGGATGCAAGTTTCTCAAAAATCTGAAAATAAAGAAAGAAGAAATGATTTTGGAGATGCTTATTTGATTAATGGTGAATTTTGATTTGGAAGTTAGAAGCTAATTTTCATTCAAGAAGGTAAAAAAAATAAAAATAAATAAATAAAAAAAGGAAAGGAAAGGAGAAGAGTTAGAGAATTCGCATGTTGCTCAGCAGTGGCGGAGTCAAGAATTTACGTTACTTTTAGTCTTGCGGTTACTGTCGGATTTAGCTTTCGATAAATTTTGTTTTCTCGAGCATCCTAAAACTTCATCGTTTTGGTGTGTTAAATGTTAAAAGATTAAAATTGCTCGGTTTAAAAGGAGTAGATATATTTAATGTTTTATAAATCTAACGTTAATTTCATATAAATATTTTTATTTTTAATTATAAATTTCATAAAATAAAATAAAATTTAATTTAAAAATTAAGTTTTTTTAGTCTCAAAAGTAAAAAAAAAAACTGATTTAGGAAAAAGAAATTAGTTTAAAAAGGTTAAGAAGTTAAAAAAGAAATAAAAGATTCAATAAATAAATAAATAAAAGCTTTAAAAATGAGTTTCATGGATTTGAACCCATTATCTCTTGTATTAAAAACAATAAGCTAACAAACTCAACTATCTTAAGAGCCGTTTGGTTCACACAGGGGTAACAGAAATGAATCAAGAAAGCAAAATAAGGGGAAATGAAATGAATGACCATGAATTTCATAGTCTATTTGGATCTGTCCTAAAAAGGGAATTCTGAACCTTTTGATTTCCTTTGCGGCTGTTTGTTTTAAATGGGGGAATCAACATGTTTTCATAATTTATTTATTTTTTCAATAAGTAACCTATTTTTATGATTAAGTCTGCTTCAAATATCACTCATTAATTAAAAAAAAAAATCAAAATACCACTTCTTCGAAATGTCAATACAAACTACAAGCATCACAAAAAATATCCAAAATAGGTTATATGTCTACAAAATATAAGTCATAAACATCCCAAAGTTCATCCCAAGAATATCAGCATCAATATCATTAGACCAAAAACAAAATTAACAATGGAAACAACACTAGGATTTTGGCTACTAACAGCAATAATAGCAACATCATTCTAGTGAGCAGTATTTCTATGGTAATGAACCAAATCCACGGGAAACACAAAAACATAAAGAAAGATATTGCAATAGAAATTATGATAAAAACAAACAAAGTCATGAAAAAGAGGGGTTGACAGAAATGCTAAGAAAATAAATGGATAAAAACACATGAAAAAATCTATAATTAATACAGAGGGTTTGACAAAAAAAAAATCAATCGAGCAAGAGATGAAGGAAGAGATCGACCGTTTCAAAAAAAATCTCAATGGAGCAAGAGATGGAGGAAGAGAGATAATGAAACAGAGGGTTTGACAGAAAGGTTGAAAAAATCAATCAATAAAACACATGAAAAATTTCAGAATTAATACAGAGGGTTTGAAAAAAAATCAATCGAGCAAGAGACGAAGGAAGAGATCGAGCATTTCAAAAAAATTCAATCGAGCAAGAGATGGAGGAAGAGAGATAAAGAGAACTTACTGCTGGGGTGAAACGATGTCGAAGGATGGCCGGAGAAGAGAGGCCAAATGGTGTTGATGGATGGTCGAAGAAAGGAAGAGCATTGTGCGATGTTGGATTTTGAACGCGTACGGGAATGAGAAGGAAAGGGAGTCCAAAACCCAGGTGGGCTAGGGTAATCAGTCTAAGAGAGTTTGGGATCTACCTAAAATTAAAAGTGGGTAAAGGGCTTCATTAATTTGGCCAAACAAACATTAACAAAGGGAATTAAAACACTTCATTTCTTTACTCTTTCCTGAAACTTCCAAACCAAACAACGCTATTTAAGAATGGAGCCGGCGGCCGGAGAGCTGAAACCTCCCAAGCCCTAATCTGGCTCCGCCCCTATTGCTCAATGGAATTGATTTTTTGCTTTGCATTTCAATTCTATCAAATTTCTTTTACATTTGGCGTCCTGGCGTTCTGCTTTCATAAAATTTCTACCTTTAGAATTAATTAGAATCTAATTTTTTCGTCATTTTAGTTTTAACCATAAGTCATCTGTTCGATTTTTAGTTTTAAAAGCTTCCATCTGTTCGATTTTTGGGATGCCCGCTTCTAGTGCTCGGGGAAAATACCTCGGTCTTTCTGCTTTTGTAGGTCAAAACCGCCGTCAAACCTTCAATTTCATCAAGGATGCCTCATGGAAAAAGATCTCCGGTTGGAATTTCAAGTTCCTATCCAAAGCTGGCAAGCACATCCTCCTTAAAACGGTCTCCCAGGCTCTTCCCGCGTTTGCTATGCAGGTTTTTCTTCTCCCAAAATCCCTTTGCAACGATATTCAAGTGCAGCTCAATTCATTCTGGTGGGGCAAATCCGGTTCTGGCGCTCGTGGCATCCACTGGCGTTCCTGGGAGCGTCTTAGCACTCCTAAATGTTTCAGGGGGCTGGGATTTAGGCAGCTCCGGGACTTTAACCTTAGTCTTCTTGCAAAACAAGCCTGGCTCCTCATGTCTCGTCCCCCTTCGCTGGCTGCCTTGGTTTTTAAAGCTAGATACTTTTCGAGGTGTGAGCTCCTTGATGCTCCGCTCGGTTCTTCGCCGAGTTTCATTTGGCGCAGCATTTCCGCGGCTTTCTCTATCCTGAGAACGGGATGTCGGAGGGCTGTTTCTAGGAATAGCTCTCTTAATATCTGGTCCCAGCCTTGGATCATGGACATCAACAATCCTTTCTTAATTACTCCTGTTATTGCAGAAATGGTGGACTTTTCTGTAAGAGACCTGATTCTCGACTCTGGTTCGGGTTGGGATATGAGTCTTCTCAACCGTCTGCTCCCTCGGGATCGTTCTCTCATCCTTAAGATTACCCTTTCCCGGTGCCCCATTGAGGAGGGTTGGTTTTGGTTCCTGGATAAATCCGGGCAGTACACTGTCAAGAGCGGGTTCCGTCTACTTTCCAACCTTTCACACAATTTTGGTACCGCTCAGCCTTGGTGGGATCGCCTTTGGTCAGCCCATGCCCCGGGGAAAATGAAAGATCTCTGCTGGAGAGCTATGTCTGGTTGCTTGCCTTCTCGTGCGGCCCTTCTGAATCGCGGGATTGACGTCGACCCTGTCTGCCCCTGCTGCAATTTTCACTCTGAAGACTCCCTTCATACCTTGGTGAATTGCCAGGCTGCGGCTCAGGTTTGGTCCTAATCCGCAATTGGCCACGCTCACTCAAACTCTTCTGACTTCTCTCACTGGGCGCAACTTTCCCTCTTGCGTGCATCACGAGAGGACCTGGCTATTCTTTTGGCGGTCATCTGGGGCATCTGGTCCAACCGCAACCAATCCATTTGGCACCATGCGCCGCGTCCCCCCGAGGTGACTCTGCACCTTGCAATGACTGAATTAAAGGATTGGCAGTCTGCACAAATTCTATCCCCCCGTGTTAACTTAGCGGCTCGGGCGTCGTCATTGTCTCCTCGCTGGTCCCGTCCGCCCCCTGGCTGGCTTAAGTGCAACTTTGACGCCTCCTGTATCGATTCTCTTGAGGTCCGGGGAGCTGGTTGCTTGATTCGTGACTCGATGGGAAGGTTTTTGGGTGCTTCTGTCTGCTCCCAAGTTGGGGCTTGGGACGCCTTCACTTCGGAATTAATTAGCTTCCGCGAAGCCCTTGATTGGTGTAGTAAGCTTCGGCTTGACCACATCGAATTCGAATCCGACAACCAACTTCTTGTGAAGGCCTTCGAGGGGAATTTCCCTTTTTCTGTTTATATTAGTTCAATTATGGATGAATGTAAGACTTTAATGAATTCCTTCAACTGTATTTCCGTACTATTTGCACGACGGTCAGCGAACCATGCTGCTCACTTGTTAGCCAAAGCAGCTGGCTCTCAGCCTGGTTGTCAGGAGTGGAATGTAATCCCACCCCAGTTTCTCTACAATGTAATCGTTTCTGATTCTATATAAGTCGGTCTGTTATTTCAAAAAAAAATAAGTCATTTACATTTTAGGTAAAAGGTTTTGTAATTTTCTATAAACTTTCTGGCACATTTATTTTCACCCTTATTAAAAAAAAAGTAAGAAACAACTTAAAATAAAATTATTTTAGGAAATGTATCTATTCATATATGTAATATAATTATAAAGAAACTATAAAAAAAAATTATATCAATGCAATCAGAATGTTTTTTCAGTTATTTAATTATATATTCTAATAATAATAAAAATTATTCTTTAATTTAGAAAAAGGAAAAGGTGAAAAAAAGAATGAAACTAATAGCATCTCCAATGGATGGTGTTTAAAAGAGTATCAGTTTATGTAGTATTGGGTTTGACAACTTTTATAGGGTGTCTACTATTGAAGTGATGGTTGATATTAAGAAGGTTGTCAAAAAGTTGCCAATTTTTGGCAACCTTACTTCAAGGTTGCCAAATATTTTTTAATATAGAAAAGTGATTTATTTAAATACCATTTGTGCACTTTTTTTTATAACTCTATAATTTCACTATTGGTTGACAATATTTATAATTAAAATATATTATATATTAAATAATGATTTGTGGGGAAGCTCTTATTCTAGTGGTTGAGAGTCTACCTATGACTTGGACGGTCATGGGTTCGAATCATATCCGGGGTTGGTAGGATTTTTTTTATTGTTTAATGTAAACGCATTACGCAACTTAAAAAAAGTAATAATTTATGGAATTATTATAGTAACTTTTAAAATTACTTAGTATTGTAGCATTTTTAAATAAAAGTTACTAAACTGATATAAATTATTAAATTAATAAAATATTATACTTATATGTTAAGTTTTGATATTTTTGGACACAATCTCTGATTGTTTATGAACAGGGTCTCAAAATGTAAGACTTTTATGTGGCACTATCTTATCATGTAGTAGGAGAGAGAGTAATGTGGGTGTTCCATGGATAAGAGCACATTGAATAAAAACTGTTTAGAATCTGATACGTGTCCATATATTAACTGTGGATGATCTATATATACATTTATCTCCCCTTACACGTAGCATTAATAACCCATTCCTGAGCTTAATAAGCCTAATAGATAAATAGATAGGGCAGGGCAGGGCAGGGCAGGGCACCTGGCATGCATTGCCCATCAAACTCAGAGTCTTTAATATGAAGTGGGCCTCCAAATTACCCACTTTTCTATTTTAATATTACAATGAACGTGGGCTCCAATTTCACCTACCAAAGCCCATTCTACTTTCCTTCTTCGCACATCGCACGTTTCTTCTTTCTCACCCTACACGTGCACATCATGCCACGTGTCTACATATCATCTCTCTTTTCTGATTCTACGTTTGATTTTTTGTCAGGTTTCTTTAACTGCAAGATTTTATGATTAGATAAAACTGAAAAGTTATTGCTCCCTCCTCCCTCCCATTATGCAATGCAATGTAACTATGTTCTATCATTTTCAATGCCACAAAACAACACAACTCTTTTCCACGTCATCTTTTTCTTTTTATATCTTTTACTTTCTATACATTATACTAATTCTACTCTTTATTGTTCACACAACTTCAATTTTTATCCAATTTAAGGACTAGGGTTCATGTTAGCCGATCCCGAATCATTTCAGGACTAAAACTTTATTGTTGTTGTTGTTATAAGGACTAAGGTCACCATCGGTTTGGTTCGATTAATCCAACCCAAATATGCTATAAATAAAATTAGTAATAGAATATTATAAAATTGAAATTCCTCATGGATGCCCCCGAGTTGAAAATATCTAGAGCCCAAAGAAATATTTTCCTCATATTTTTTAATTTTTGAAGTTGCTTCATGGATACTTCCGAATTAGAAGTATCTGAAAGGTCATCATTCTGATGATTAAAATCAGAATTAAAATTAAGAGAGATATATTCATCTGTTAGACGGACTTGTATAACTGCTTTCTCGTTTAAATCACGATTCCTTATAAAGTCCATTGACTTTAGGAAATTCACATCTATGGGAAACATTTTTAGAATGGATTCTTGCTGAATCTCTTCCTCATCATTGTCCCATGAGTCAAAATCATTGGAAACAACATGATCCTCATGATTGAAATCAAGATTAAGGTCGTAGAAATCATCTTACTCCTCTTGACTTTCTATTGTTGCCTCTTCATTCAAGTCAGGAATCACCCATGCTTTTAAGGATTTTAGAGGAGCTAGAGGTGTGGGAGATATCTCTGATTCTGTATCAGACTGAATTTCTTTCTTGTGACTGTCCTTTGTAAAAAATTTAGCATTATAGGCTTTGAACATGTCAGCCATCTGCTTCACGGATTGATTTGCTTTAGCAAAATATTTAGAAAAATTATGCATTGATTGTTTCTCTTCTATAAAAAAAGATTTATTCTCTCCATCATTTTCAACAACTTGTATCGCTACCGCATCTTCAACAAGATGGGAACTCGCAAACGAACTCGTTAGAATTGTGACCATACTTCCTTTAAACAAGATTGCCGACAAGGAAGATAAAAGTTTGGTGTTCCCCTATTTTACAATGAAAATCATCGCTCGATCAATAAGGATTTTTCTTCTATGATTGTTGTCCTATATTTAACATAGTTAAGACCATGTGAGTCTTTATAAGGATCATAGGCTCGTTCTACATAGCAATTATATTAATTGTTATAGTATGATGTATCGAGAACATAAGCACAACAATCATAGTTGATTTCACATTCGTCACTATGATTATACTCAACATAGCCATCATTGTAACATCTAAAAACAATATGACAATAAACGCACGCCAATGTTGTATTTACTATAACATAACAGTCTCAATTGAAACAAACAAAATACACCGGTATTGTAGCATCTTGGCATGTTGTCCTCATCATGGTTGTATGTCTTTGAATCCACCTTTAAACATTGGAGTGGTCCCGCTAGGCTAGGCGTGCCAAAAATTGTTAGCGATAGATTAGCAAATTTTGGTGATAGTGAAAGTGTGATGATATAAAAATGGTTAGTTTCAAATAAATGCCCAATTGTTTCAAGTTTTTTCAAATCGGTACCTGTGGGTTTTTTTTGTTACAAATCGAATCCCGTGGTTTGTAAAATTTTCATTTTTTATTGACTTTTGCCAAATTTGGCCGATAACGACCTGAAAATGAAAATGTTCAAGAATTAAAGTTGTTTAGTATCATATTTACTATAGAACCATATTTTTTATTTTTCGAAATCATCATTTTTGGAGTTTTCTCTCTTTAAACATTGACTTTCTCTTTTATAAAAGACAACACCTAAATCAACTCAAAACTAAAAGGTTCCTATTTTATTATCCCTTTAACCTCTCAGCCTAAATCTATATAATATTTTGTTTCTCGTCATGTGTTTTAATTCCACAAACTAATGAGGTTGCCAGGACTCGAACCCTCGACCGTTTGGTCCTAGAGGCTCTGATACCATGTCATGGAACCGATTGAACTAAAAGCTCGAACTAATAGTTAAGGTCCAATCATATATCTTATATTAATCTTCGACATACCCCCACACGCAAATGACCATTGGGCTTGCAGCGTGCACAACACAGGCCCATCCTGCCACGTGTTTTTAATTCCACAAATTAATGAGGTTGCCGGGACTCGAACTCTCGACCGAGTGGTCCTAACGGCCCTGATACCATGTCATGGAACCGATTGAACTAAAAGCTCGAACTAATAGTTAAAGCTCAATCATATATCTTATATTAATCTCTGACAGTCATTTACCTTATTGAAGTGACAATATGATTTCTTATTATTGTCATAATTGTAACATCATGTTTCAATACTGTGTAGATATTGTCTGTTCTGGTTCAAATCCAACACATTAGGCTTCACGGCTTTAAAACGCGTCTACATGTATTAGATTCTCATCTTACTAATAAGTCCCAATCACTCATTCTCAATTTCCGACGTGGGATTCAGTTCATTTCTGCCCTCATCGTCATCCCTTAGAGCCGCTCCTTGTTCAGGCCTTTTACTCCGACGCCACCTACTCCGGACCAAATCGTTACATCATTTCTAACAATACTCCTCATACTCAACAGTATTTTGTAATTGGTTCTTAATAAGAGGGTGGATTCCAACTTACACCCTATTATCTCCTGTTTCAAAGATGTACCACATTTGTAAAAAAAAACGTATATTTATTTGTTATCTCAATATAGAAAAATAAAATCTTAAAGATATAAATATGTAAGAGCAATAGAATTCATACACCACAGTGGTTCTATAAAATAAATTAATTTGAATATTGATCAGTCGTACGATAAAGAAGGAATGATTTGTGAGCAATTAATTGTTGTTGTTGTTGTAATGTCAATTAAGATATTAACTATTAAATCAATTCATAAAACAAATTATACTCCTCTATACTATACTGTAGAGGTAGGCTAGTTAATTATTAAGTCCGCATACATTAATTGATTCTCCATCTTTGATTTTGTTTTTATTTAATATATCATCCGGTTGTTGAATTTATTTAAAAAAGTTTGATTCACTCTTTAAATTTTTTAAAGTATTTTGATAATCCCTCAACTTATTTAAAATATAATCAATTAATCATTTAATTAAAAAAAAATGAATACAGAAGATTTGTTGCACGCCCTTTATAATGTTATTATACAATTCATGAAACATATTAAAAAATAAAGTTTTTAACCTAATTGTAAAACTTATAACTGTAAAACTTTTCTCTCTGATATTAGAATCACATAATCCAATCTTGGTCGTTTTATTTTTTCGAGCTACGTACAACACACCTTCTATATGGAACTTACTTTTTTTTAACTATATGATTAGTTGATTAGATTTTACGCAAGTTGAGGAGCTATCCGGATATTTTATGCAAGTCGATGTGGCTATAATGACATTTGAAAAAATGAAAATTTTACGACTATAGTTATCGATCTGAAAAAAAAATTGTGAAACCACAAAATTTTATTTGAACCCTTTTCCTTTTTTTTTCCCGAGGTGCATTATAATATCGATATTTTTTAAAAATTTACGCACAATGCGCTTACATTAAAGAAGAAAGAAAAATCCCCACCAAATCCGGATGTGATTCAAACCTATGACCTCCCTAGTCATATTATAATATCGATATTATCCAACTTAAATTGTTTGCTTTTAATTTATAAAACTTTGCTTTCAAAAAAAATCAGAAACTTCAATTAATTCTCCATAAATTGTCAAACAAATAGTTCTAGAGAAGTGCTAGCTGGAGCCAAATCTTATTTGATACATTGTAAAACTTCATTAACTAATCAAATCAATTAAATCAAAGTAGAGTTTGGGTTATATATATATATATATATATATATATATATATATATATATATATATATATATATATATAACTGTTATAAAATTATCAACTATAATATGTTTATAACAACACTTATACATAGATCAATGAGTAAACTACACCAATGGTACCTGAACTTTACATAGTTTACACTTTGGTACCTAGATTACATTTTGTCACAAAAATATACCTGAAGTAACGATGACCAGACAATTTAGTATATTTTTACCGGTTATGACCGGTGAACGCGAGTTTCATAAGTTAATTACATTAATGGTACCCGAACTTTACCATAATTCACACTTCGGTACCTGAATTTTATTTTATCCTAAAAACATAACACAAGTAAAGGTGACTGAAAGGTTTAGTTCATTTGATTGGTTAGTGACCGGGTAACATGAACTAAACATTGGGACTCATCATACACTCAATTAACATAAAATTATAATATTGTCATTTATGAGCTAAATGATAGTATTATAATTTTATGTTAATTGAATGTATGATTGGTCTCAATTTTTAATTTAAAATGGTCAAACTTGGGTTGATCAATCACTGATTGGTCAAATATACTAAAATATTGAGTCATCTTTACTTGAAGTGTATTTTTTGGACAAAATGAAATCTAGGTACCAAAATATGAATTCGGGTAAAGTTCAGATACCATCAGTGTAATTTACTCGTCAAAATCGCATTGACCGGCCATTAACCGGTAAAATATACTTAATTGTCCAGTCATCGTTACTTTGGGTATATTTTTGAGACAAAATGTAATCTAGATATCAAAGTGTGAATATGGTAAAGTTCAGGTACCATTGGTGTAATTTACTCGTAGATCAATATATGTAGATATACAATAAAATCTTTATAAATAAATATCATTGTGGTCTGAAAAATTATTATCTTATACGGGATTATTAATTTATCGATAAATAAATATTTTATTAATTTATTGATAAATTAATATTTATTGATTTATAGAATAATTTTTATTTTGTACATTATATTTCTCAAATTAAAGAATTAATTTTTTTCGGTAACTAAAAAATAAGAAAATAAACAAACAATTAATTAATGATGATGCATTGTCTTGGCATCAGACAAGCTAAAGATAACAATAAGGTCTTGTTGATGAAGCTCCTCTGGAGAATGTGGCAGAACCCTTCTTCTCTTTGGGTTCGATTGCTTTGTGGCAAGTATCGAAAGGACAAAATCTTTGGGGGCCCTAAAGAGAGGATTGGCAATTGTTCTTTCCTTTGGAAAGGGCTCAGTGATGTGTTTGCTGAGTTCTGCACGGGGGTTGGCCTGGAGGTGGGTAATGGTAAGTCCATAAGCTTCTGGTATGACACCTGGATCGGAGATAAACCTCTTATAGAGGTTTGCTGCTCTCCCCCGCCTAGCAATTTCCGCAACTGGAGGATTGCCGATGTGGTGGACTCTAATGGGGACTGGATTTGGTCTATGTTTGATTCCTTCTTGAGCCTTGATTCTCTCCTCAGAATCAGGGGAGTGAAGATTAGTAACCTTGAGGAGGACAAGGATAGGCATTGCTGGGCCCTGACAAAAAATGGAGCTTACTCTTGCAAGTCTGCCTTTGAAGCTTTTACTCTTGACAGATCCGACCCTCTTTCGGACACTTGGAAATCCATTTGGGCTCTGAAAATCCCTTACCGAATGAGGAGCTTCCTGTGGCTTGGAGTCAAGGACAGGTTGCTGACTAATTCGGATAGACATAGACGTCACTTGGCGGATTCAGGTGCTTTCAGTATATGCAGAGGCCAAGTTGAATCTTTGTGTCATGCCCTTAGGGACTGCCCTAAGAGTAAGGAGGTTTGGCAGAAAGTTCTTCTGCACCACATTCTCCCCTCCTTCTTTGCCTACCCTGAGAATGACTGGTTCTCCAATGGGGTTAAAGGTAGGTTAATGGCTAGCATGGAGCAGGGAGACATTTTATTTGCTATTATCTGCCACCACCTTTGGAAGTGGAGAAACGAGGAGATCTTTGGTGAGAAGACTGTTTTTATTCAGAACTTACCCGAGTTCTTCTCTAAAAAGCTCCTTACCATTACGGGGAGCTTCAAAGGGGACCCCCTTGCCAATTCTACCCAGAATAAAGAGGTTCAACTCGTTGGGTGGTGTAGGCCGAAGGATGTGGTGGTTAAGTTGAACACAGATGGCTCCTGTCTCAACAATGGAAAGATCGCGGCTGGAGGCATGCTCAGGGACGCGGGAGGTGCCTGGTTGTCTGGATTCACCCATAACCTGGGTTTGGGCTCATCCTTTTCAGCGGAACTTTGGGGTATTCTTTCTGGAGTCAAGCTTGCCAGAAATCTGGGTATTAAAAGGCTTGCTGTGGAGTCTGATAATATGGAGGCTATTAGTATGATCTCTAATAATCATGCTTTTTGTCTTAGTAGCCAGAACCTTATCAAAGCAATAAGAAGTCTTGGCTCCTCCTTTGAGTCCTTAGAGTTCAGCCACATCAACAGAGAACAAAATCGAATTGCGGATCGCTTGGCGGCGGTTGGGCACGAGGGGATGTTAGGTGTTTCCACCCTTTCTGATCCTCCTATCTATCTTTCTTCTCTCCTTTTAGAGGACAGAGTTGGGGTTAGCTTTCCTAGGCTGATCCCAGGTTAGCTTTTATCTCGGTGTTGGTTTATTTTCTTTCTTGTTTCTACCAAAAAAAATGATGATGCATTGTATCTAAGTTTATTAATATTGTAAAAAAGAAGCTTATTAATCTTGGGTTGACGTGATTCAAAATTAGAAGAATGTGCCAAATGTAATTTATGTCATCCAAAAAGTTAAAGATGAAATTGAGTTCAGTTCACGTGAAAAGAAAAAACAATTGATTATAGATTCATATTTTAGGAAAGTATAAAATTTGAAATAAATTTTTTTTAGGAAGTGTTTTATTTTGTGAATAATATATGAAATTTTAATAAGTATTTAATAAATTATTATTTTATATTTTCATTGGACGTTAAAGAATTTTTTTTTTTAACTATTATCTTATGCATTTAGCGGGGTTATTATTTTAATGGTCCAAGTTGGGACCAGAGAAAATTATTATTTAATCGAGGTTGTTAATTTGACGAATATTCATTTATCGAGGTTTTACTGTATATGGAGATTAATACAATATAATGAAGAACTTAGATTGAGAGAAAATAATAATAGCATAAAATGTCTTAATCTTGGTGTCTATTAAAAATGAGGAGATAAATGGACATTCATTAAATAATTATTTCATAACAGTCCTCCTTAGATGTATCTACATGTGAATAAGGCAATACCTCATAAAAAAAGTTACCAAGTAAAACCCAATGGGACAAAATCATTAGTTAAAGGAAAAAAGTACAATGTTTACTCTTCATATTCGCAGTACTACACATTCCAATACCATAAACTAAATTCTTAAAAGTTGTAGAATGCATGTCTTTGTAAGAAAATCTCAGCTTGTTACTTGTTCGAATTTGTTAAATATTGATTTCACCATTCCTTTGAAGATGGTGATGTTTTTTTTTTGTGAAATTTGTTTTCTTTTGTCTCCTTTAATGTAGCATTTCTTCAATTATGCAATGCAAGTTGCATTATCTTCATATATTTTAGTCGATATTCCTTTATCTGATGATCTACCACATGATTCTCGTATATGTTTAGTTAATGATCTTAGCCAAATACATTCTTGACTTGCTTCATGAATAGCTAATAACTCAACATGATTTGAAGAAGTAGTTGTAATAGTTTGTTTCATAGAGCGCCAATATATAAATATACTTCCATATGTGAATAAATAGCCTGTTTGTGATTAAGCTTTATTTGGATCAGATAAGTAACTTGTATCCGCATAGCCAACTAATTTGGGTTTACTCATATACATAAAATAAACCCAAATCAATAGTTGCTTGAAGATAGCGTAATATATGTTCAATCAATTCCAATACCTCTGTGTAGGTGCAGAGCTATATCTGGATAATAAATTGATAAAAAAAGCAATATCAGGTCTCGTATTGTTAGCCAGATACATTAGTGCACCTATTGCACTAAGATATGGTACTTCAGGACTAAGAATCTCTTCACTGTCTTCTCGATGTCGGAAATGATCTTTACTTACATCAACTGATCGAACAACCATTGGGCTATTAAATGGATGCGTTTTGTCCATGTAAAATCTTTTAAGGATCTTTTCTGCGTAAGTCAATTGGTGAATAAAAATTTTCTTTTCTAGGTGATCAATTTGTAAGCCAAGACAAAAAAAATTCTTTCCAAGATCTTTCACCTCAAATTCCCTTTTCAAATAATCCACTCCTTTTGGAATCTCTTTAGAAGTTCGAATATTATTCAAATCATCCATATAAAATGATAGAAAATTCAATTTCTCAGCCCCTTTATGAAAACACATGGACAAATTTTATCATTCTTATAATCCTCTTTCAGCAAATCTTTACTAAGGCGATTATACCACAAGCGCCCAAATTGGTTCAGTCCATACAAAGACCTCTATAACTTTATCGAATAAAGTTCTCATTTTTCTCGCAGTTTGAATCCTTCAGGGATTTTCATATAAATATCATTGTCAAGTGAGCCATATATATAAGTTGTAATTACATTCATTGGCGCATGCTAAATATTTCTTGTACTGCTGATGCGCCCTCACCTAAGTTAAAGATGAGAACTCACTAAGGGATAAGTGTACCCCATCGTTATCAAGTAATAAATTTCTGGTTAAGTCCAGGTTATCGTCCACAGGATTTATTTCTGCAAGTATCGAGCTATCGGTTTCAGGTGTTATCTAGGCTTAGGGGGTTTTGAGTTTGTTTTGCTAAGTTAATCTACTCCTAGGTTGAATTATACTAGTCCTAGCTAAGTTATCTGATTCTAACTAAGTTATTCTATGCCTAATTAAGTTACTCTACCCCTAATTGAGTTAAACTACTCCTAATTGATCTTTCACTAATGCAATTATCCGAAGGAACATGGTATGAACGATAATAATGAAGATAGATTATTAGGTCTATTGAATAAAAACCTAATCTGAGTCACTTGTATTCAAGGCGATTAACCCTACTTACCCTCCTAAAGTTCCTAGTGCGTGATTCCCTAAGACCGAAACTAGGTCTAAGGCTCAGTAAATCGGCGCTTAATCAACTAAGAGGTCGTCAATCTCCTAGGCTCTGACTAGGTCAGATTCAGCTCGCAATATGTGCCTACTAGATTTTGGGGCTTTTGAATGAGTTAAACCAATTGAATAAAGCGTAAGACAGAGATTAAACAAATAATCATAGAACAAAACAAGAGCTAAATTATTATTAAAGGCGAAGATAAATATCACAAGATACAATAAGTCAAGTTCGACAACTGTATCAAAGAGTACAAACAAGGAAAGATAAAAGGAGATACAAAAATCCCTTTCAGGGAACCTGTTTACTCTGCAGCCGGCGACTTAATCTTAAGGACGGACCTTGCTAATTCCTCGAGAAAAAGCTTTGAAGGAGCTTCAATGGAAGTCGAAGAAGATGGAGGAGATGGAGAGGAATTACAAGGGGAAAGCTAAGATAATTTACAAAATTGAAAGATATCTAAATTACATCGGAAAAACTCTATTTATAGGCGTGGCTCGGCCCTCTTTTTGACCTATTTTTGTGTCCTTATTGGTGTAGGAAGTCGTGGGGTCCATCGTGGCTTCGTGGGGGCAGAATTGGTCTTTTTGACCAATTCCCGCAGGTCTGCTAGCCGAGCAGGGCGAGCTGCTCGGCGAGCAGGGCTACTCGCGACGAGCAGCGCCCTGCTCGCCGAGCAGGCACCTGGCGGCCTGCTCGGTGAGCAGGCTCCTGCTCGCCCGAGCAGGCGCCTGGCGGCCTGCTCGGCGAGCAGGCATCCTGCTCGCCCGAGCAGGCCTCTAGCGGCCTGCTCGGCGAGCAGGCATGGCTTGCTCGGTGAGTAGGCCTCCAGGGGCCAACTCGGCGAGCAGGCATGGCCTACGGAGGCCCGCTCGTCGAGCGTTTTCGCCCGACATGCCCTTGATGCTTGCCGAATGCCGTCGATGCCCTTTTTCGCCCGAACTTACACCTGCGCACGTACAGAAACTCCAAATAACATTAGTCCAAAGGCTAAATTGATCCTTCAATCCCTTATTTTGAGCAAACGCTTCGTTTGGTGCGACTTTTGACGGACTAATTAGCTTCAAAAGATAATGGAATTATACTATGCATGCTATTTTGGCCGTAATTGCCTAGATTGGTCATAAAACGAGCCTAAACAACGAAAAATAAATAAAACGTTTCCAATTCCTAACTAACTCACACAAAAGCATTTAAATGCGAGAAATGCTCGCTTATTAACTAAATAATGCTAAAACCCGTCCAAAAACCGTACCCAAAGATAGGGGTTTTTGACCCCTATCAAACCTCCTCGCACTTAAAACTTTACTTGTCCCCAAGTAAACTAAAAACTAAACCCGCCATCACAAGCAAGCTAGAAAACCTCCCGGTTTGACTAGGTGCTTGACACAATTTCGAGCATCTGTAATTACATGCATTCGGAAATACAAAGTAGAGACACGATATCCAAAAGCCGCACTTCAATTATCATAGGTCATAGTTTTAAGCAAAAGGACACATGTTCAATTAAACGAGTTTAAGGGGATCGCTAAGTAGAACACCTCACCATAGGTAGTTCACTCATTTCACACAGTTTTGGTGGCTAAAGTGTTTACTCTCGGCTTATGTTCTTGCTTAGGATTGCGTTGATTTTGCACGTTCATCCGAGTTCCTCTACTATGCTATATGATTCCGATGATATCAAAAACAGCCTCTAATCGGGGTTGTAATGTGGTTATAGGGTTAAGGTACAACAAGGGTTAATAGTTCTAGCGCTACAAAAACAAAGTTCAAATGGCTTTAGCGAATATGAAGTGACTGAGCTTTTTATTCATCCCTTATTTTCTTTTTGGGATGTTTTCTTGAGACGTTTTTTATTTTTAAGAACTGGGGAATGAAGTTCTTCCCTTTTGTTCGTCTCTTTTCTTTTCTTTTTTTTTTTCTGTTTTTCTCTTTTTTTTTTCTTTTTGGGATAGTGATGCTCATTCACTTCTTAGCCTTTTGGCTTGCTACTGTAATGCCATAAACAAAGATAAAGCGCTAGAAGAAAACAAAGGCTCAATTTGAGCTTTGCAAAAATTTTGGGTTAAGTAGCAAACCAAGTTGTGGTTTGCAAAAATAGGTTAGAACGAAAGAAAAATCTATAAACTACAAAAATATAGGCTCAAAGGGGCTTCCTAGAGTGGATGAAAAAGAGGAAAAAAATAAGGTAAAGAAAAAGGGTTAATTCTCATGAGGCTGATTCATCGTTTATCATCTCAAATCATTGCATGTAGGTTCAACACAGTATTAGGTGCAAAATCTGTAATCTTCCACAAGTCAAAGCATTCACACAAAAATGTCAAGAAAAAGAGCTTTTTGATGTTCGCTCTTAGGCTCAAATTCAACTCACAATTCTTTGGGTTTCAATTTTGTGTTTACTAGTTTTCCCCAAACTCAAGTTTAACGTCACATGCCTTCAATTCTTAAGTTATCTACCTAAGTAATGATTTTAGCATTTCTTCAAAAGTAGGGTCTAAATGCAAACCTTAGCTCATGCTTTTACAGATACAAGGGTTGTGTCCTACACCTAAGCTAGTTGTTATGCAATTTTAGATTCGGTTCTCAGCCCTCAAGGATAAATAACGAAGTTTAGATTCGAAGGAGGTTCACGGTTTTAGGTCCTAAAAACGAAAAACATAAACAAAACCCAAAAAACGCTAAACTAAACTAGACACGACGCAACAAAATTTTTAAAATTTATACAATTTTTGTAAGTTTGTCTACCCCTCCTCCTCACACTAAAAATATGCAATAAGTTCCAACATTGCATCACAAATCATGAAGTACGAGTGTAAAGAGTTAGGGTGGAGAAGACAACTTACTGATCGGCCTCCCATTCTGTCTTGTCTGTAGGCGCAGAACTTGTACGTCCGAATCGTTCTTGCCAAGATAGAGCTTTAGGCGGTGCCCATTTACCTTTTGGGTGGCCCCATCCCTCCCTTTGATTTCAACCATTCCGGAGGGGTGTGCATTGATGACCGAGAATGGTCCGTGCCATCTACTTTTGAGTTTGCCCGGGAAGAATCTCAGTCGGGAGTTGTATAGTAGTACTTGGTCACCTATTTCAAAGGTTTTCTTTTGTACTTTCCTATCATGCACCCTCTTGGTTCGTTCTTTGTATAGCTTGGCATTTTCGTAAGAATTGTACCGGAGCTCATCCAGCTTGTGCAGCTGAGTTAGCCGTAGTTCACCTGAAAGTTTTGGGTCAAAATTCAAATATTTCAGCGTCAAAATTCAAATAGTTCAACCGGTAAGTGACAAGATTTTCCGAAAACCAAACGATAGGGGGACATTCCTATTGGAGTCTTGAAAGCTGTCCGATATGCCCAAAGAGAATCATCCAGCTTAAGGCTCCAGTCTTTTCTAGCATTCCCTACTGTTTTTTCAAGAATACGTTTCAACTCTCTATTTGACACCTCTACCTGGCCACTCGTCTGAGGGTGGTAGGGTGTTGCAACCCTATGAGCTACGCCATACTTTTGGAGCAACATGTCAAATTGCCTATTGCAAAAATGGGATCCCCCATCACTGATGATGGTCCGGGGGGTCCCGAATCTAGTAAAAATATTCTTCCTCAGAAATCTCATCACTACTCGAGCATCATTTGTGGGTAGAGCTTCTGCTTCTACCCATTTGGAAACATAATCAACTGCCACAAGAATGTATTGGTTGTTGTGTGACATGGGGAAGGGTCCCATGAAATCTATGCCCCAAACATCAAATAGCTCACACACGAGTATACCTTGTTGAAGCATCTCATTTCTCCTAGAGATATTTCCTACTCTCTGACATGCATCACAGTATTTAATATAGCTATTAACATCTTTATGCATTTGTGGCCACCAAAACCCACTTTGGAGGATTTTTGCCACTGTCCTATCTGGCCCGAAGTGGCCACCTGGTTCCCTAGAATGACACATATTAATCACAGAATCTACCTCCTCTTCAGGTATACACCTCCTAATTATGCCATCAGTGCAGAATCGAAACAAATATGGTTCTTCCCAAAAATATTGTTTGTTTTCAAACATAAACTTACGTTTTTTGCTTGCATCTAAATCAGGGGGAAGAATGTTACCGACTTTGTAGTTCGCAATGTCTGCAAACCAGGGGAGAGATCGTACCGAATACAATGTTTCGTCCGGAAATATCTCCTTGATTGCCTCATGTTCTAAGGTTTGTTGATCTGACTCTAACCTGGATAGATGGTCTGCTATTACGTTTTCCACCCCTTTTTTGTCTCTGATCTCGATGTCAAATTCTTGTAGTAGTAAGATCCAACGGATCAGCCTAGGTTTTGCATCCTGCTTGCTCATCAGATATCTCAAGGCTGCATGGTCAGTAAAAACAATTACCTTAGATAGCACCAAATAAGATCTAAATTTGTCAAAGGCAAAGACTACGGCTAGCAATTCCTTTTCAGTTATTGAATAATTTTGTTGTGCATCATTCAAGGTTTTGCTAGCATAGAAGATTGGACGAAAAAGTTTATCCACCCTCTGCCCAAGACAGGCTCCTACGGCCAGATCACTGGCATCGCACATTAACTCAAAGGGAAGGGACCAATCCGGGCTTACCATAATAGGTGCTTCGATTAATTTCTTTTTCAGTAATTTGAATGCAGACATACATTCTTCATTGAAATTAAAATCAGCATCTTTCAGTAATAATTGAGTGAGGGGTTTAGTGATTTTTGAAAAGTCTTTTATGAACCGTCTATAAAACCCCGCATGTCCTAAAAAGCTCCTAACCAATTTCACATTGGTAGGAGGTGGCAGTTTTTCAATTACCTCAATTTTTGCCGGATCGACCTCGATCCCCTTCCCCGACACCTTGTGTCCTAATACTATACAATTTTGGACCATAAACTGGCACTTTTCCCAATTGAGTGCCAAGTTTTCGTCTTCACAACGTTCTAAGACTCGGTCCAAGTTTTTAAGACATTGGTTGAAAGTAGGTCCTACAACATTAAAATCATCCATGAAAATTTCTAGGAACTCCTCGACCATGTCAGAAAACATAGCCATCATACAACGTTGGAATGTGGCAGGGGCATTACATAATCCAAAAGGCATCTGCCTATATGCGAAAGTCCCATAGGGGCAAGTGAATGTGGTTTTCTCTTGGTCCAAAGGGTCCACAAGAATTTGCATATAGCCGGATAGCCCATCTAAGGTACAGAAAAATTCGTGTCCTGCCAACCGTTCCAACATTTGATCAATAAATGGTAAAGGAAAGTGGTCTTTACGGGTGGCCTCGTTTAATTTCCTATAATCTATGCATACATGCCAACCCGTAACCTTTCTAGTTGGGATTAATTCCCCTTTTTCATTTTCCATTACCGTTGTTCCCCCTTTTTTGGGCACTCATTGAACCGGGCTTACCCATTGGCTATCAGAAATCGGAAAGATGATACCTGCGTCGAGGAGTTTTATAACCTCGGCTTTTACCACCTCTTTCATGTTAGGGTTGAGCCGTCGTTGAGGTTGGGCGGATGGCTTGATCTCTTCCTCAAGGAAAATTCTATGCGTGCAGATTTTGGGGTCGATGCCTTTGATGTCGTGAATTGACCATCCAAAGGCCCCTTTATGTTGCATCAGCACCTCCACCAATTTTTCTTCCTGTTCAACTGTCAACAAAGAAGAAATAATAACGGGTAAATCTGTGGGAGGTTGAAGAAAAACATATTTCAGATTGTTGGGCAAGGGCTTAAGCTCCAATTTTGGAGGTTCCTCTAACGAGGTTTTGGGTTTAGGTTTGATCTCACGATCAAGGTCCTCTTTTCTACCCTTAACCCAATAACATTTTTCAGGTGGGAGATCTTCAAATGGTTCATTCGAGTTTTCACATTCCTCACCACCTAGACCGAGTTCTAAAGAGGCATTTCTTATGTTAAGGTCAACTTCCTCAATACATTCATCTATTAGCGCATCTACAAAGTTACAACTTTTGGAGCGTTCTTGAGGAAATTTCATAGACTCATAAACGTTAAATGTTACCTCTTTGTCCTGCACCCTTAGGACCAATTTACCTCCATGGACGTCTATCAGTGTCCTACCGGTTGCAAGGAACGGTCTCCCAAGAAGAATGGGGACGGAGTCATCTTCTTCCATGTCGAGGACCACAAAATCGACCGGGAAGATCAGTTTGTCCACCTTCACCAATACATCTTCAACGATGCCTCTAGGCCGTGCGATCGACCTATCTGCCAGCTGCAGTGTCATGTTTGTTGGTTTAGGCTCTCCGAGTCCCAATTTCCTAAAAATTGATAAAGGCATAAGATTAATGCTTGCTCCTAAATCGCATAATGCCCTATCTATGTGCATGTTGCATATCCTACATGGGATGGTAAAGCTCCCTTGATCTTTAAGCTTGGGGGTAATTTATGGGTGATTATGGCCGAGCATTGTTCTGTTAAAGCCACTATTTCATTTTCCCCAAACTTTTTCTTTTTCGACAACATGTCTTTAAGAAATTTTGCATAGTTCGGCATTTCCTCTAGTGCTTCCATTAATGGAATGTTTATTTCTAATCTACTAAGGATTTCCGAAAACCGAGCGAATTTCTTATCTAGGTTGGCCTTTTTCTGTTTCTGAGGGAATGGCAGTTTTGGTGTATAAGGCCTAACTACTTTTTCTATAGCTACTTCAGGAGCTGGAGTTTCAGATGCGGGACCGGGGTTGCTTACCACTTCCGGTTCCCTACTTCCCTGAGGTGACGGATACGTTTGCGATGGAGGTGCCACGAGTGTGTCCACTTCCTTGCCGCTCCTTAGGGCGATGGCTTGAATTGCCTCTTCTTGTAAGAGGAACGCCTCTTGACATTCCCTTTCTTCTTGTCTGATTGCGGCAAGCTGGTTACTCAGGGTCCTGCATGCCTCCTCGTTGGCTGCCAGTCGGACTGATATCTCTCTTAAGAGGGTCATTATTCCTTCTGAGTACCCTGTTTGCCTGCCATAAAAATCAGAGTTAGAATGGGGACATGGAAGGGTATCCACGGGTGCCATGTAGGGTGCCGATGGATATCGTGTATGCTCCTGATCGTAGTAGTTGTAAGTTGAGGGTTCAGAATTATACCTTTGATGATTACCCAAGTAACTTACATTCTCACCTCTAGGTACATAATAGTTGATGTGGCATACCCTATTGGGGTGATTCTGACCGCATCTCTCGCAAAATGGTGTCCTTGGTTGGTTATTATGGCTATATGAAGCCACAAGGAAATCCATTTTTGTGTTGAGATCGTTCATGGGCGGATTTGACGCTCTGTTGTCCATAGTTGCTGGAAGAACGATTTTATAAGTACAAGTAATGTTACAGAATTTAGGTAATAGTATATCAACAAGTATTTATGTATACAAGTATAAGTTATAGTCGAATATAAGCAAGTATAGTTATTATAAACAAGTATACAAGTATAAATGATATTAACAAGGAATATTCACAAAGAATGCCTAAACTAACAAATCGACCTTTGGTTCGATATTGCAGAAGAAATAAATCCCCGGCAACGGCGCCAAAAACTTGATGCGCCCTCACCTAAGTTAAAGATGAGAACTCACTAAGGGATAAGTGTACCCCGTCGTTATCAAGTAATAAATTTCTGGTTAAGTCCAGGTTATCGTCCACAGGATTTATTTCTGCAAGTATCGAGCTATCGGTTTCAGGTGTTATCTAGGCTTAGGGGGTTTTGAGTTTGTTTTGCTAAGTTAATCTACTCCTAGGTTGAATTATACTAGTCCTAGCTAAGTTATCTGATTCTAACTAAGTTATTCTATGCCTAATTAAGTTACTCTACCCCTAATTGAGTTAAACTACTCCTAATTGATCTTTCACTAATGCAATTATCCGAAGGAACATGGTATGAACGATAATAATGAAGATAGATTATTAGGTCTATTGAATAAAAACCTAATCTGAGTCACTTGTATTCAAGGCGATTAACCCTACTTACCCTCCTGAAGTTCCTAGCGCGTGATTCCCTAAGGCCGAAACTAGGTCTAAGGCTCAGTAAATTGGCGCTTAATCAACTAAGAGGTCGTCAATCTCCTAGGCTCTGACTAGGTCAGATTCAGCTCGCAATATGTGCCTACTAGATTTTGGGGCTTTTGAATGAGTTAAACCAATTGAATAAAGCGTAAGACATAGATTAAACAAATAATCATAGAACAAAACAAGAGCTAAATTATTATTAAAGGCGAAGATAAATGTCACAAGATACAATAAGTCAAGTTCGGCAACTGTATCAAAGAGTACAAACAAGGAAAGATAAAAGGAGATACAAAAATCCCTTTCAGGGAACCTGTTTACTCTGCAGCCGGTGTTAGACGAGGTGCCGCGGCCTAATCTCCCGGGCGGACCGGGGGGTGGACACCTCATGGCGACGTAAGCGGTGATTAGCGCTGAAAGCAACCAATCATGGAATCAAGCTGTTCGGCAGGACCGGAGCTCGGAGTATGGAAGAGTCGCCACCCACGAATGGGAAAATGAACACCGATCCCTTGCGGGAGACCGGTGAGGGTTCGGGAAACTTAGGTACGAGCCGAGAAGGCTAGCTCCTTTCCGGATAAAGGCTACTAGGCACCCCGACATCGCCCGATTATGAACCACCGGCCTCCTACTCAGCGTGTTAGGCGATAACGGACTAATCGCATATTTCTTTAAGTTTAAAATTCATTTGAAACCTTTTCTTTCTCGTTTTGAAACCGTTTTGAGCATATATTATTGAAAGCCATTTTGGTAAAGAATCACCCATTTTGCATAAATTTATAAAGGAGAGAGGGGGAGAAGGGAGAATTGATTTATTTTACAGTGTGTCTTATGCTTTGATTCACATGTTAACTCTACACTAAACTCACTCCCCGAAAACGAGTTTATTTACTTGGTTCGTACCTTAATCACCGTTGGAACGATTTAGGTACGTTTCAAAACCCTGTTTATTTATGTGGCCTCTACTCGAAACGCCGTTGGAACGACTCGAGCGTTTGAAGACGTGGAATAAAGAATTTTAACCCGAAAACGTGGTTAGGCATACAAGTCAATTTACTTTGTACAAATCATTTAAGAAAACGATTCAAAACTCTATTATTTACGATTAAAAGCTATTTTAATTACAAGGTTCGCTTAATCCGTCGTTGGAACGGACTAAGGTTTTAAAACATGATGTTTTAAGAAATGGTTTAAAAATGTCAAGAAAACGTTATTTACACTTTAGGAATATCTAGAAAACTTTAAGTTTAAATAAGCAAATTAAACTCTCTTTTTGTGATTTTACTTTCCCCTTTTCACTCAATTAACCTTTAACATTATTATAATTACAACAATAAACCAATTAAACCAAAATTCACCAAGTAAAACACATTTGGAATATATACATATATACAAGAATAAAATAGAAATACATATATACATAGTTTTATCTAAAAATAGGGATATATCTATAGATGAAAATAAGTAAGAAATATTATATGATATAACAAAGAAAGTGAAAAAGAATACTAAATATAATACTTTTTTATTCTAATTCAAAATATGTAAAAACAATGAACCAAGTTTATAAATGGGAAGAATAACATTTAATCTCCAAAATAGTTTTACCCAATGATAACTAACATAATTCAAATGAGCCAAAAACCATATATATATACATATATACTACTTTATAATATTAAATCCAAACGAATTAAATTTCAACATGAAATAAATAAATATATAGTACATAATAAATAGTTATAGGATTAAAAAATAATTTTTATAAACATATTACACAATAATATACATATATATACAAGTAGAAATGTCAAAAAGTGGGGAAAGGAGGGTAAAAATGGTGATTTTCGGTTTCCAGCAGATTACCGACGGAAAATCCGTCGCCAATCTGCTGTTAGTGACAGAAAAGGTAGAATTACAGCAGCACTCCAAAACTTTCCAGATTCGTTCGAAAGCTTTAAATTAAATCTAATTCAATCGTTTTGGATCTCCGAACTATCAAAAATGGATCATAGTCTATAACGGAGTTTCCTAAAACGACGTTTTTATTTTAAAACGTTATTCGAAAATATCTTTTCAAAACTTATAATTACAACGTTTTTAATACCCGAACTACCTTTTAATCGGATCATGGTTCGTATTGGAATATTAAAACGAGGTTTTTCATTTTAAAACAAAACCGAATTTTTATTTAACACGGGATAAATAAATACGAAGAATTAAATAAAACGCGATAAATAAATGAATAACTAAATAAATAAAATTATAACATAAAGATAAATAAAGAAAATAAAATAAATGAAATAAATAAAACGAGTCTAGTCCTCGGATAATACCTCAAGCTCGGTATTGACGGTTGAAGTCGGTTGATCCCACGAATCGTGCTTTTCCGATGTTTTTGTGTTTTTGGTAAAATTTTAACTTTTAGGAAATTTGGAATTTTTAGGAAAAAAAATGTTTTTTCCCAAAAAAAAGATTTTCTCTCTCTAAAAATGTTTAGAGTGAGAAGCTCCTCCCAAAAAGTCCTCCTCGAATGCATGGGGATCCGTGCCTTATATAGGCAAACGGATCCCCGGAACTTTGGGCGACGCGCGAAGAAAATTGGGCGTCGCCCAAAGTCAGTTGGGCGAACGCCCAAGCTAGTTGGGCGAACGCCCAACTATTGTTGGGCGTACGCCCAACTTCAGTTGGGCGCGCGCCCAACCAGCGCTGGGCGCGCGTGCCCAACTGACGTTGGGCGTTCGCCCGACCATCGTCGGGCGTCCGCCCAACGTCGCTGGGCGCTCGCCCAGCGGCTGCCGGGCGCGCCCGCCCAGCGGCCGTCGGGCAGGCGCCCGCGCTGTCGGGCGTGCACGCCCCACGGTTGTCGAGCGCGCGCTCCGTGCTGCCAGGCATGCGCGCCCAACGGACGTCGAGCGTGCGCCCCGCGCTGCCGGGCGCGCGTCCAACTGTCGTCGGACACGTGTCGGCTGCCGCTAGGTGCTCGCACCACGTCGCTGAGCACTCGCGAGCCGTCCACTTGACGACCGCGACTCACATTAATTTTTCTTTTCTTATTATATATTTTTGTTTTAAAACTTCCGGAATCAACCGCTTCGACCGTCTTGTTTACAGGTTTTCGTCACAGGTCCTCCGACTCGGTGTCTACAGTTGCCCCTACTTTCCTATTTTGACAGTGATGTGTGTGTTTTGAAAACGTTTTTTGCTAACGCAAGACATGCAACGTAAAACATATAAAAGTAAGAGACACGTAAAGAGTAGGAGGAAGAATACCTGACCTTTGCGCTGCGCGTTCCGGCGTCGTTCTCGATCCTTTCTGTCCTTGCCTTTGAATCGGCCGCCGGCGGATGTTCTTCTTACGGACCCTAGCCTAAGTTGACTGCGGGTAAAAATGGCTCAAAAGCCACCTTGGTGCACGACCGCGAGTAAGATGGCTGAAAAGCGACCCTGTTCTACGACCCGGGGGGAAATGGCTCAAAAGCAACCTTGGTCTACGACCGGGGGGGAAGTGGCTCAAAAGCAACCCTGGTCCACGACCGCGGGTAAAATGGCTCAAAAGCAACCCTGGTCCACGACCGTGGGTAAAAATGGCTCAAAAGCAACCCTGGTCCACGACCGCGGGTAAAATGGCTCAAAAGCGACCCCGATTCACGACCGGGGTAAAATGGCTCAAAAGCAACCCTGGTCCACGACCGCGGGTAAAATGGCTCAAAAGCAACCCTGGTCCACGACCGCGGGTAAAATGGCTCAAAAGCGACCCTAGTCTACGACTGTGGGTAAAATGGCTCAAAAGCAACCCTGGTCCACGACCGCGGGTAAAATGGCTCAAAAGCGACCCTATTCTACGACTGTGGGTAAAATGGCTCAAAAGCAACCCTGGTCCACGACCGCGGGTAAAACGGCTCAAAAGCAAAGGTTCTTTCTGACAATTCTGAATTCTTTTAAAACACCGTTGTCTGTATTTTCTCACTGGAGCTAGTGTCTTGGAGGTTTGAATGGTTCGATAGGAACGTCTTTTTAGTCCGGAATGATTCAAACTAACAATTATTTTTCTGTTGACTGTCGTCTGTATTTTGACTGGTGCCGCTGTTCTGTAAAAATCGACTGTCGTCTGGAGTTCTATCTTGATATTATCGGTCACTGTTTGGCAGAAACGTAGGCTGAAACGGACTGCAAATCGGAGGTCTGTGCACCTGGTAAATAATTATTTACTTTTTACCTTTATGTCACATCGTACCTTTTTCAATATTTACGGGAATGCCATTCCCCTTTCCTATATAAGGTGGTGGGGTTTCATTTCAACCCCACACCTTCTCTCTCTTCTCTCTCTCTCTAACTTTTGATTTGGATTATTCTCGGGATGGATTTGTATCAACATGATGGCACGAAGGGCATGGAGGAGGGTTTCGTGAACCTTACTACAATGGACCCTTTTCAGGACCCCACATCTCATCTGAGCCGGACCCGCTATAACCAGGTAAGTACTTTCTTACTTCCTCGTCTTTTGACTAAATTTCTAGGCTTTAGTAACTCTACTTTGAACATGATTTGCATGCTAACCCCTAGGTTGCCTTAGAAGACCTTAGTTAGAAAACATGAATTTCTTTGCTTGCAAGTAACACTTTATTTGTCTTTTTGGAAGAATGCGAACTATATGCATGTGAATAGTAAACATACGAGCAATGCATGCCAACAGTAAAAACGTGAATAGCACGTGAATAGTGAAAATGTGAATAGTGCACGTGAATAGTAAAAATGTGAATAGTGCACGTGAATAGTAAAAACGTGAATAGTAAAAACGTGAATAATGAAAACGTGAATAATGCACGTGAATAGTAAAAACGTGAATAGTGCACGTGAATAGTAAAAACGTGAATAGTGAAAACTTGACTAATGCACATGAATAGTACAACTTGAATAATTCTCTTTTCCAATGCGGACGAGAGCAGATCAAAGAATAATGAATTAATCAAATCCTATGCAAACAACCCTAAGGGAGAGATTTCACAAAATGACGGTCCAAATTGACAAGATGTTTCTAGGTTAGATTTGACCGAAAGAATAGCTAGATTAACGTGCTTTCATCAGATGCCAGCCTAGGAACAACATTTAAACTTACCTGTTCCGTTCTTTCTAGTTCATCGACATTTCCGGGACTACGGCAGATATTCATGTGTGGTATTCCATGCTAGGCGCCGCGGCGAGAGCCCGTGTGCGAGAGTTGGGCTTTGAGCCTTTTATTTTAGCGCTGTCCCGCGCCAACGGGGTGTGCGACCGTTTCGGCCTACGGGCCTTATGCGAGAGATGGGTTGACTCGACCCACACCTTCCATCTCTCGTTCGGGGAGATGACGATCTCGCCTCGCGACTTCTCTTTACTGACCGGGCTGTGGGGGAGTGGTACTCCGGTTCCCTTCTCTTTTGATACGATGCGTCCACGGGTTGACCGTGCTAGATGGCTGCTTTGATCGGGCCGGGAGTTTATACGAGTGTCAAATCTACCTCGGCGAAGTTCATCACTACCTCGAGGCTTTTAAGTCGTAGGGACTTTTGTGGGACCGACGACACTGATCTGGCTGTCCGCAGCTTCCTGATATATGCTTTAGGCGAGATGATCTTCCGCACCAAGAGCGGGACCATACATGCGGGTCTTATTCAGGCCTTCAGTGATTTGGACGCGGTGGCATCTTACGATTGGGCAGGAGCGGGTCTAGCTTACCTGTACAAGTTTCTGGATTTGACTTGCCGGAAGCGCAAGGACTTCGGTGGTTACACTTTTGCTCTTCTGGTACGTGGTTCATCCTTAACCTACTCCTTTTATCTTTTTCGCGCCTTCTGTTCATAACCTTTGTTCTTACAAGCAGGTTTGGGCCTACAAGAGGCAGATTCTTCCCAGCGAGCGTCGGCGTAGGCCACGGGTAGTGACGCCCCCACTTATGGCTCGGTGGTTCATGTCGGGGGCCGTGTCCCCTATTTATCGACATTATTGAGCGCGAGGGATGCCCCAGCGGTGGCGATGGAGGTGGACCCCGTGGCGGACGTGTTTTCAGGGGAGGCTATTGCCGCGGTCTTCGGTCAGGAGGTGGTTCCAGTGAGTGTTTCGGCCTATTTATTTTTATTTACGAGATAGTTAGTGGTATTTACTGTGCCTTTGCTTGCAGGTGGGTTCGTGGAGGAGTGCCCACATGTCGGATTTCTTCGATGATGCCTGTGCTCAGGCGTCTACGAGCGAGCCGCCCTATTATGTCGGCGAGTCCTCCGGCGCCGCCCGACAGGAGAGGTCCCCTCTAGGCGTACCCGTCCCGGACTTCGGGAGGGATTTTGCGACTGTTTGTTATGACGAGTCCGGGATGGCCTATGCCGGTGTCGAGATGGCTCCTCCCGTCTTTACGTCGAGGATACCATTTGATCCCTCAGACGCTCTCCAGACTTCGAGGGAGACTTGCACTGATTATGTGGGGCTATCTGGTTACCTCCGAGATCGACTCAGCTTGCGCTGTGCTGACCATCTGGTAAGTATCCTCATTTTATTTTAGTGTAGTGGAATGTATGCATATATGTATGTATGATTTCTATTCTTGCCAGTATTTCTTCTTTCCTTTTTTTTTATATCTTTTTTTTTTCAGAGTGATCTTCACACACATGAGCGGAGATGGAGCGAGTCGGTGCGGGAGGCCGATGCCAGGGTTGGCCAGGTCTACCGGGAGAGGAACGACTACTGGTCAGGGGTGATGCGGACAGAGACCGATGGACGTCTCGCTGTCGAGGAGAGGGCACGGGAGGAGACTGCCGGACGCCTTGCCGCTGAGGAGAGAGTGCGAGTTGCCGAGGAGAGACTTCGAGTCGTCGAGGAGACCCTATCTGCGGAGCGGGCGTCGCATCTGAGGGACTTCGAGGCCCACTGGGATTTCCCTCCTTATTAGGCTTATCATGTATAGTTTCGTAGCTTTTATTAGAATTACCCCGATGTATAGCTTGTGTATAGGGAGTGGGGTGGATAGTATGTAGGCTTTTTATTGTGAAAAGAAAGGTAAGAAATGTATAACTCATGATTCGTATTACCATGCATTCAGTAGATTATAACGATTCCAATCATTCTCTTCAAATATATTCATGCCTTTATTTATTTACAAACAACAGAAATACTTAGCATCTTATACATTATTTTTATAATTGCTCAAGATATAACTACCGTTACCAGGACCTGCCTTTTTTCGGTTTTCAGATCCTAGCAATTTTTTGTCTCTCCTTTTACTATCCCGGAATTTTCAAATGAGTGCCCTTTCGGGTTTTCACCCATTGGGATGTCCCTTATTGTTGCATAGGCCGCCCTTTGCGGGTTTTCGACCTATCGGGATTTTTTTTTTTTTTTACGAAAAGTATTTCTTAAGCCTATCCAGATTGGTAGGTTCGGAGAACTCCATGCCATCTATAGTAGTTAACTTCACCGCTCCTTTGCTTCGTATCTTCTTCACGAAGAACGGCCCTTCCCAGTTTGGCCTAAACTTGCCCCTCGGGTCGGTGTGCGTCACACGGATCTGTTTTAGCACCATATCCCCTTCTTTGATAGGGCTGGCCTTGACCTTTTTGTTGAAGGCTTGGGCCATCCTTCGCTGATATAATTGCACATGGTAAAGGGCCTCCATCCTTTTCTCGTCCACCAATGCTAACTGTTCATACCGCTTCTTCACCCATTCCGTCTCGGGAATCTCTGCTTCTACTGCGATTCTCAATGATCGCTTTTCAACCTCAATCGGGAGAACAGCTTCTGCACCGTATACCAAGGAGAACGGCGTTGCCCCAGTTGACGTTCTAACTGTCGTGCGATAAGCCCATAAAGCGAGCGGAAGCTGTTCGTGCCAGTTCCGATGCGATTCTATTGTCTTTACGAGAATCCTTTTAAAGTTCTTATTAGCTGCCTCAACTGCGCCATTAGCTTGTGGACGATACGGAGAAGATCTGTGATGTTCAATACAGTACTCTCGGAAGAGACTCCTCACTTCCCCTTGAAAGTGGACCCCGTTATCTGTGATTATGTGATGAGGCACTCCGAATCTGGTGATTAAGTGTTTTTCGATGAACTTCCTCATCTGCTTGGACCCCAACTTGCCGAACGACTCTGCCTCTACCCACTTGGTGAAGTAATCAATGGCAACTGCGATGAATTTGTGTCCATTTGACGCGTTAGGTCTCACCTCACCGATGATGTCAATGCCCCAAGCTGCAAACGGCCAAATGGGCGCTAACACGTGCAGTTCCATAGCCGGTAAATGATTATAATCTCCGTGGATTTGACAATCATGGCATTTCTTCGCATATTCGTTACAATCTCTTTCCATGGTGAGCCAATAGAAGCCTTGCCTTATGATTTTCTTTGCTAACACTGCTCCTCCCATATGGGCCCCGCAAATTCCTGAGTGTACTGACTCCATTGCTTCGCGGGCTTCTCCCGCATCCAAACACCTCAGCTGTAAACCATCGGCGTGCCTTTTGTAAAGCAAGTCGTTATGGATGACGAACTACTGAGCCAACCTTCTAATCACGGCCTGGTCCCTATGTTCCGATTCTGCCGGGTATGTTCCACTCTTCATGAAGTTTACGATATCGAAATACCATGGCTTTATATCTGCCCCTAATAGCATTACGTCTTCGTAGCACGGTTTGTGAGATCTCTTCAATACCAAAGGCTTCGAGGCCAGGTTCCGAGGGTTGTCCCAAACTCACACCAAAGTGGCCAAAGCATCCGCTGCCTGGTTCTGTGCCCGAGGAATATGATAAAAACGACATTCATTGAATCTTAGTGCCAATCCTTCTAGCCGGTCTAGGTATGGACGTAACCTTTCTTCCCTCACTTCCCATTTTCCTTGTGCCTGTTCGATGATCAGCTTTGAGTCGCCCCAGATTTCAACATATGATGCTCCTAGTGCTGCTAATGACTCCAAACCGTAGATGCACGCTTCATATTCGGCCATATTATTGGTGAGAGGAAAGGATAGCTTCTTTGCCATTGAATCCTTTCTCCTTCTGGTGAGATAAGTAGCACCCCTACTCTAGCTCCATTCGAATTAACTGCTCCATCGAAGAACATTTTCCATGGTATGACTTCTATTGCGTTCAAGTGCTCATCGGGGAAATCATAGTTTATCTCTTCCTCTTCTGCGTTCAGAGGTTGGTTGGCCAGAAATTCTGCTACGGCCCTCCCCTTGATAACCTTCTTCGTTACATATTCAATATCAAACTCGGACAAAAGCAATAACCATCGGGCTAGCTTCCCTGTTAAAGACGGAGTTCGGTACAGATACTTCACGGGATCCATTCGGGAAATAATGATCACTTTGTAAGATTGAAAATAGTGCCGTAGTTTCTTTGTTAGCCATACTACTGCCACGCACATCTTTTCGATCATGTTATACTTAAGCTCGTACTCCAGGAACTTCTTACTCAGATAATATACTGCGTGCTCCACGCCTGTGTCCCCTTCCTGGGCCAGCATTGCCCCAATAGATCGCTCCTCGATCGCCACATAGAGGAGAAGCGGTTTTCCCAGTTTAGGCGGTCTCAGAACTGGCGGATTAGACACATAGCTCCGAACACTCTCTAATGCTTGCTGGCACTTATCATTCCAAACCGTGGGTTGATCTTTCCGTAGCAGCTTTAAGATCGGCTCGCAGATCGCCGTGAGTCATGCTATGAACCGACTGATATACTGAACCTGTCCCAGAAATCCTCTCACTTCTTTCTCATTCTTTGGTGCCGGCATTTCCTGTATGGCATTCACTTTGTCGGGATCTACCTCAATTCCCTTGTTACTGATCAGATAGCCTAATATTTTCCCCGATGAAACGCCAAAGAAGCACTTCTTCGGGTTCAACCTCAGCTTGAATTCTGCAATTCGGGCCAAAAACTTCTCGAGTGCAGTGAAATGCCCCTCTCTTGTCTCCGACTTGACCATCATGTCATCCACATAAACTTCTACTTCCTTGTGTATCATATCATGGAACAGTGCTGTAGCCATTCGCTGGTAAGTTGCCCCGACATTTTTCAAACCAAACGGCATCACCCTATAGCAGTATGTTCCCCACTCAGTTGTGAACGAGGTTTTCGCTTTGTGTTTCTCAGCCATCTGAACTTGCATGTAGCCCATGAAACCGTCCACATTTGTGTGTAAGACGCTTGATGCTGCACTGTCGATCAACACGTCAATATGAGGCAACGCGAATTCATCTTTGGGGCACGCCTTGTTAAGATCTCTATAATCGACGCACATTCTCACTTTGCCGTCCTTCTTTGCGATGGGCACTACATTTGCGACCCAAGGGGGATAGTCGATTACTTCGATGAACCCTGCTTCTGACTGCTTCTTCACTTCCTCTCTGATCTTATCTGCCCATTCCGGTCTCATGCGTCGGAGTTTTTGCTTCACGGGCTTCGCGTTGGGGTATGTTGGAATACAGTGAGTTACGATTGATTGATCAATTCCTGACATGTCTTCATATGTCCAAGCAAACACTATTTCGTATTTTTTAATTATTCTCTCAAATTCTTTCCTCTCTTCAATAGTTAATTCTTGAGCAATTTGTATAAGTTTAGTATTTTCATCTGTGCCAAGATTGAAAGTTGACATTTCTATTGTATTGATTTCAAATGTAGGCATGTTATATGAATGAGAATGCATGGAATGATCACGATCAACATCAAGCAAGTAAGCAAAATCAGAATTCATTTCATTGATAGTGTTGGCGAGTACATCATTGGATTCAAATAAAGCAGTAATACAATTTTCATCATCAGGGTTCTCGGGTTTCTCATAAGCTTTGGAGGTACCGGGTTCATCCGCTGCTCCCACAGTTGCTTCAATAGTGATCACCTGCTCCTCGGCATTCAGGTCTAACATCATGATCTCCTCGACGAAGCAGCTTGCCTTTCCTTTGCCCCAGTCAGTCACATCATTGAAGATCTCAAAACCTGGCAGGATCCTTCCTTCGGTGCTAGTCCATGACTCGGGAGTCCCCGAATAAACCTTTCCGTGCCCCTCATTCATGAAATACTTCCTTAGGCCCACTTTTCCTTCATTACTTGCGTTGGACGGACCTCCCTGCTCATATCCTAAACCCCTCCGGGTTTTCTGACTCTTGAAGTCCGGAAATTCTGGCAACCCTTGATGGTGTGCTCCCAAGCCCATACCGGGGATGAAACCCCCCTTCATCATCTTCACCACGTCGGTGGTCATGCTAGACTCGTAGATCCCAGAAACTTGGAATCCGGAGAAAAGTTGAGGCTCAATTCCCAATGCCGCCACCGAGCTTAATTTTTCCGCTCTGATCGTCACTACCTCCTCCCCGAAGGGGAATTTGATCATTTGATGGAGCGTGGAGGGCACACCTCCCAACTTGTGGAACCATGGTTGTCCCAACAACACGGCGAAGGTTACCGGGATATCCAACACCGTGAACTCTGTTTCTTCCTCATGTGGCCCCACTTTCAGCTTAGCCTTAAAAACTCATTCGATGTGCCTACGGCTATCATCATAAGCCCTAATCATAGTTTCCGAGGCCGTCAGATCCCCTCTTTCTACTCCCAACTTAGATAAGAGTTTCAGCGGACAAACGTTAATCGCCGATCCATCATCGACCATCACACAGCTAGTCTTCTTCCCGTTAATCTCAGCTCGGATGTACAAAGGCTTGTTGTGAGCCTTCCCCTCTTCTGGGAGATCCTCGTCAGTAAACGTGATTTCGGTTTTCTTTCGAGCCATAATTGCCCCCACTAACGCTGCCGGCTCAGTATCGGTAGAAATAACCAAATTCTGCAGTTCTTTCATCAGATTTCCACGGTGGTACTTGGAATGGCATAGGACTTCCCACATCGTAGACTTAGCTTGTGTTTTCTTCAACTGCTCAAGGACTTGGTCATCTGGCTTAGGAGCCGATCCTTCTCCTATCTTAGTGTCCACCATAGGTGCCTTTCCCTCGGCCACTCGACCTGATCTTGTCATGACGGCGATTTCCGGCTCATCATCAGATTCATCCCAAATATTGATAGGAATCCTCCGATTAGCATCCTCCTTGTCCAAAGAACTTTCCCAAATGTCCACAATCATTAGATCCATTACGTGAGGGACGTTCGGATTCAAATAGAAGGGATCCGCTGATCCATAAAAAGCCCAGCCTATCAAATCATCATAATCCCGGAGGGACACTCTACTCATCCTTCTTGCCGCCAACGGAATAGCGCCTCTCTGTATGCACATAAGCTGCACCTTATCACTCATCGTTTCATGACACTGCTCATAGCGGTGCCTCCACCTCCTAGCATAATCCACGAATGGTTCCTCGGGGAATTGCCTGATCCTATCCAGATCCTCCAGGGATCCCGTCCATGGAACATACATCTCATATCTCGCCACAAAAGCGTTCCTAAGAGGTATCCAATGACCCATTTCCCCCTCTGATAGGCCCTGGTGCCACAACAAGGCTTCTCCCATTAGGGTTTCCGGGAAATGTTCATGTAATTCACATTGCGGGAACCCGGCGTCATACATATGGTTGCGGAATAACCTCGCATGCTCAACAGGATCTTGGTATCCACCATACCTAGGCATTGCCAATACTGCCTCGGGTGTTTCATAAGAGGGCGAGTCCGGGGTTTGCTCCGCCAGCATCCATATCGTATACTCTTTGATAAACCTCTTTGTCATTGCCGCCCAATCGGTCTTGACATGCATCGGAAGTGACATATACCACATCAATGGCTCACCCATCAGTGAATTACAAAACAAGCTGGTGATCTCTCCTTCATTAAAACCCAAAGGCCCCATGGCTGACAAGTAGAAGTGAAGATGTTCCATCGGATCCTTGTTGCCATTATACTTACTGACCCTCAGTAGCGGACGCTTGATAGGTACGATCTGCATCGCGAAGCGCTCTGCAATCCTGTCCTCAGCCCTTTGGTACTTTTCTAGAAATAAATCTGATAATCGATCCAATCATGCTTGCAAGAGTCGGGTAACGAGTGGAACCATCCCAAAGGCTCGCCTATCAGCGAATGGTGGAACCACTGAGCAATCTCGTCCACCCCGAAGGATTCAACAAACATATCGCGCATATATTCACGCAAGTTCACCTCGGGATTCTCTCCGCCACTAAACAGACCCAATTCTGGCACAATAGTCCGAGACGACCCTTCCCCGGTCTCTTCAGCACTATCTTTATCATACGGTGCTCCACCGTCCAACCCTTCATCCATCGGTTCACCCTCCTGTTCCTCGCCAAGGAAGGACACATATAGACCATTTCCTATATTGCCTTTTTCATCGGAGTCCAGCAACTCCTCTTCATTTTCCTCGAAGGATTCCATCACTACACTTTCTTTCAGACCGAATCCGATCATGCTCACTCTATGATTAGGCAATGGATTACGCCTAGTGGAAGGGTTTGCTGACGACGGATCAGCTATCTTCTTCTCCTCGATCAAATCTTGGATCTCGTGCTTCAACCTCTCACAGTTCTCAATAGTATGCCCATAACTGCTGTGGAATTCGCAGTATCCCCTAGCTTGTATCTGCGGGGAAGGTGGAACTCTGTTATAAGGAGTAAGAGCTTTCAGCAATCCCTTTTTCTGCAATCGTTCGAAAACTTTTGCGTAGGTTTGATCGAATTTGGCGAACTGCCTCTTTTCGATAGCATTAAGATCAAGCACTTTCACTGTTGCAGATTCTGCACTCGCACTTGGCCCTCCGGCACTATATCCAGACTTCGTCCACTTGGTATAAGCTTTCTTTGGTTCTCCGTCCCCCTCAACTGTCAAGGCGCAGCTATACATTTGGTTGAAATCGGTAAAAGGCATGTACCGCAGCTCATTCTTAATATACGGCAAGGTGTTACCGACTACCATTCGGATCTGATCCTGCTCAAGCGGCTTCTGCTTCATAACTGCGGCTTTGGCCCTCCATCTCCTCATAAAATCGGAGAAAGATTCCCCAGTCTGTTGCTTAGTGCTCTCTAGTTCCTTCAAAGTGACCTCAAGCATGGTGTTGAAGCTATACTGAGCGATGAATGACTTCGCTAACTCTTTCCAATCCCTCTTGATCACCATCGGCAATGCATGAAACCATGTGAGGGCAGCCCCCTCAAGATAGGTGTTAAACAGCCCCAGGACTTGATCCTCAGTCAGGATCGTGTGCTTCATTACAGCAACATACTGATTCATGTGAGCAGTGGGATCTCCAGTTCCATCGAACTTTTTCATGTCAGGGAGCCGGAATTTCAAAGGCAAAGCCGTTGCCGATAAACAATTCTTCAAGTTATAAAAGTCCTGACTCCCGGAACTTCCCCCACGTAGATCCTGCACCTCCTGAGTGATGTGTTGCTTCCACTCCTCCTCCTTAGCTTTCTCTTTCTCCAGCTGTTTCTGGATATAATCCTGATAGTCATCCTCATTCCCAAAGCGAGGTCCATCGTTCACCTCATTCTCAGCGTGCTTACTGCCACTCTTGTCATCCTTCATGGCCAACTTAGCTATCTGGGCCACTATCGCGGCTAACTGCTCATTAATGTTGTTCACAGAGTTTTCCAATCCGGCCACTTTTTCGTCGGTCGCAGACATACTGACGGAAGAATGAGTATACCCGGATGAAGACGAATCAGAAGCCACAATTGCCGATTCGGAACTGTCAATCTGTAGCTGGTCAAACTGCCTAACTAGCCGACTGCTCTCTCGGTACCACAACCGCTTAATGATGACATCTGCGCGAACGGTATCCATTAGTATGTATGCATGATTTTATATGCATGATTCGTGGTGTGTGCGTTTATTATTTACGGATATATAAGATAAGAAGAACAAACGTTAGTCTAATTACACGTATCACAGCATCTCTCTTCCACCTTTATTCCTCCACACACTCGATGGTCCAAGTCTCTTTCCTAGGATTTTGGTTTGGGGCTCACATTGCGGTCCAGGGGACGCGTGATGCCGTCGATTATTGCGGAAAAGTAAATCATTCATCAGACAATACAGTTCGTTTTAACGTATCAGCGTTCAGTGACTAAGATATCGACCAAATGGATTGTCCTATCGGAATAACCCGTCTTTTGTCATTTTGCGAGACGCATTAGTTCGGGTTTTGACTCCCTTTTGAGCGTATCTCGGATTTAGACGCGGTACGAGTTATTCTTCTGGTTCAATCATTCGTTATTAACAATGACTCGTTCCTTTTTATTTGCGTGGGTTCGTGTCTCGATTTTTGGATTACGACGGGATCTTTTGGATCTATCAAGAGACGTAACCACGTGTTCATTCAGTGATGAAAGCACTTTTTATTTTAAGGAACGAACTCATCGCGTAACGTGTTTGTTTTTAGCGTTAAGAATCCGTTTGCTCGTTTTTGGCTACGTAAAAAGACGACGAGTCTTATTTGAGCGCACGATAATATTTCGGCTAACAACAACCTTCCAATCTACGGGATATATCACCTTAGTGTGGTTATAGAAAATCAACGTTTCGTTGAATCGCATGTTTATTCGAAGCAGGGATATTACCGTTCTTTTTCATTTAGGAACGAGTTTAAGCAAACGTGCATATCGGGCCATATTTCTTGTAGTTTTGGTAACGGTCGAAATGATCGAGCCATTAGTCAAATCCACAGTCTCGTCCATATGGCGCGATTATGCGGTTTGGTTTAATTCGGCTTCGTGATTTTTAAGCGGCGTATATACCCATTCGAGACACGTATTTAACGATATTGGTTCATTTTCTTTAACTACCCTCGGGACGAATATATATCGTAGATACAGAATGACTTTGGTCGTTTGTCTATTTTTGCTTTTCTTTTATTTTCTTAGTCACTTTTGCGGACATGTCCATTTCTCTTAAGAACAACACAAGGCGTAACGAAAGAGTTTGTTTTTTATTCGGAAGGGACGGGCCACGTTTATGAAACTCTTTACGTTACAATGGGGTTGTTCAAAACAGAAATGTTCTTCGTTTTCGTTTTGTCATAATCTCGTTTTATCCTAACGTATCCAAAGAATGTGAATAACGGCTACTATTAATATAGTCTTTTGAACTGAGATATAACTATCCTTAATATCAAACCGACTTGAACTAATACGTGCTTACGTCACAACGTATTTCCTGAACATGTGCCTTCTTCGGGACATGGAAAGGGACCAGGCGGGTCGCACAAGTTCATTCATACGAGATGACTAAGTCATCTTTAGTTCGAATCGTTTCGATATTTTGGGGTAGTTTATACATCGGTTTAAGAGTATATATTAACATATCGTTTCATTTCCTTTACATATTTTAGGATTAGACACGTATTATGGCAATTTGAAAACACGAACTGATTCATTCATCACATCAAAAATGGTAACGGGTAATCCTATGGCAACTTCTAAGGCTACTATATGCTGACATGGCTGATCGCGGGACCTCACAGGATCGCACAAATTCGCCCCTAACGAATGGATGGGGACCCTTTGGCGCCTTACTGTAAGGGGGAACTTACACTAGCCTCTTTCGAGCGACGAATGGACTCTCGTTAGAGGTTTCGCGGAAATTACCCAAAAGGTTTGCAATAATGCATATGAATGCATACGAAAAGAAATAATACGATCCGTCCCCGTTAAGGGCTTAATACACGCCTTCCGGAATCAAATTTCTCACTTCCCCAGTAGAGTCGCCACTTGTTAGACGAGGTGTCGCGGCCTAATCTCCCGGGCGGACCGGGGGGTGGACACCTCATGGCGACGTAAGAGGTGATTGGCGCCGAAAGCAACCAATCGTGGAATCAAGCTGCTCGGCAGGACCGGAGCTCGGAGTATGGAAGAGTCGCCACCCACGAATGGGAAAATGAACACCGATCCCTTGCGGGAGACCGGTGAGGGTTCGGGAAACTTAGGTACGAGCCGAGAAGGCTAGCTCCTTTCCGGAGAAAGGCTACTAGGCACCCCGACATCGCCCGGTTATGAACCACCGGCCTCCTACTCAGCGTGTTAGGCGATAACGGACTAATCGCATATTTCTTTAAGTTTAAAATTCATCTGAAACCTTTTCTTTCTCATTTTGAAACCGTTTTGAGCATATATTATTGAAAGCCATTTTGGTAAAGAATCACCCATTTTGCATAAATTTATAAAGGAGAGAGGGGGAGAAGGGAGAATTGATTTATTTTACAGTGTGTCTTATGCTTTGATTCACATGTTAACTCTACACTAAACTCACTCCCCGAAAACGAGTTTATTTACTTGGTTCGTACCTTAATCACCGTTGGAACGATTTAGGTACGTTTCAAAACCCTGTTTATTTATGTGGCCTCTACTCGAACCGCCGTTGGAACGACTCGAGCGTTTGAAGACGTGGAATAAAGAATTTTAACCCGAAAACGTGGTTAGGCATACAAGTCAATTTACTTTGTACAAATCATTTAAGAAAACGATTCAAAACTCTATTATTTACGATTAAAAGCTATTTTAATTACAAGGTTCGCTTAATCCGTCGTTGGAACGGACTAAGGTTTTAAAACATGATGTTTTAAGAAATGGTTTAAAAATGTCAAGAAAACGTTATTTACACTTTAGGAATATCTAGAAAACTTTAAGTTTAAATAAGCAAATTAAACTCTCTTTTTGTGATTTTACTTTCCCCTTTTCACTCAATTAACCTTTAACATTATTATAATTACAACAATAAACCAATTAAACCAAAATTCACCAAGTAAAACACATTTGGAATATATACATATATACAAGAATAAAATAGAAATACATATATACATAGTTTTATCTAAAAATAGGGATATATCTATAGATGAAAATAAGTAAGAAATATTATACGATATAACAAAGAAAGTGAAAAAGAATACTAAATATAATACCTTTTTATTCTAATTCAAAATATGTAAAAACAATGAACCAAGTTTATAAATGGGAAGAATAACATTTAATCTCCAAAATAGTTTTACCCAATGATAACTAACATAATTCAAATGAGCCAAAAACCATATATATATACATATATACTACTTTATAATATTAAATCCAAACGAATTAAATTTCAACATGAAATAAATAAATATATAGTACATAATAAATAGTTATAGGATTAAAAAATAATTTTTATAAACATATTACACAATAATATACATATATATACAAGTAGAAATGTCAAAAAGTGGAGAAATGAGGGTAAAAATGGTGATTTTCGGTTTCCAGCAGATTACCGACGGAAAATCCGTCGCCAATCTGCTGTTAGTGACAGAAAAGGTAGAATTACAGCAGCACTCCAAAACTTTCCAGATTCGTTCGAAAGCTTTAAATTAAATCTAATTCAATCGTTTTGGATCTCCGAACTACCAAAAATGGATCATAGTCTATAACGGAGTTTCCTAAAACGACGTTTTTATTTTAAAACGTTATTCGAAAATATCTTTTCAAAACTTATAATTACAACGTTTTTAATACCCAAACTACCTTTTAATCGGATCATGGTTCGTATTGGGATATTAAAACGAGGTTTTTTATTTTAAAACAAAACCGAATTTTTATTTAACACGGGATAAATAAATACGAAGAATTAAATAAAACGCGATAAATAAATGAATAACTAAATAAATAAAATTATAACATAAAGATAAATAAAGAAAATAAAATAAATGAAATAAATAAAACGAGTCTAGTCCTCGGATAATACCTCAAGTTCGGTATTGACGGTTGAAGTCGGTTGATCCCACGAATCGTGCTTTTCCGGTGTTTTTGTGTTTTTGGTAAAATTTTAACTTTTAGGAAAAAAAATGTTTTTTCCCAAAAAAAAGATTTTCTCTCTCTAAAAATGTTTAGAGTGAGAAGCTCCTCCCAAAAAGTCCTCCTCGAATGCATGGGGATCCGTGCCTTATATAGGCAAACGGATCCCCGGAACTTTGGGCGACGCCCGAAGAAAATTGGGCGTCGCCCAAAGTCAGTTGGGCGAACGCCCAAGCTAGTTGGGCGGACGCCCAACATTAGTTGGGCGTACGCCCAACTTCAGTTGGGCGCGCGCCCAACCAGCGTTGGGCGCATGCGCCCAACTGATGTTGGGCGTTCGCCCGACCATCGTCGGGCGTCCGCCCAACGTCGCTGGGCGCTCGCCCAGCGGCTGCCGGGCGCGCCCGCCCAGCGGCCGTCGGGCGTGCGCCCGCGCTGTCCGGCGTGCCCGCCCACGGTCGTCGAGCGCGCGCTCCGTGCTGCCGGGCATGCACGCCCAACGGACGTCGAACACGCGTCGGCTACCGCTAGGCGCTCGCACCACGTCGCTGAGCACTCGCGAGCCGTCCACTTGACGATCGCGACTCACATTAATTTTTCTTTTCTTATTATATATTTTTGTTTTAAAACTTCCGGAATCAACCGCTTCGACCGTCTTGTTTACAAGTTTTCGTCACAGGTCCTCCGACTCGGTGTCTACAGCCGGTGACTTAATCTTAAGGATGGACCTTGCTAATTCCTCGAGAAAAAGCTTTGAAGGAGCTTCAATGGAAGTCGAAGAAGATGGAGGAGATGGAGAGGAATTACAAGGGGAAAGCTAAGATAATTTACAAAATTGAAAGATATCTAAATTACATCGGAAAAACTCTATTTATAGGCGTGGCTCGGCCCTCTTTTTGACCTATTTTCGTGTCCTTATTGGTGTAGGAAGTCGTGGGGTCCATCGTGGCTTCGTGGGGGCGAAATTGGTCTTTTTGACCAATTCCCGCAGGTCTGCTCGCCGAGCAGGGCGAGCTGCTCGGCGAGCAGGGCTACTCGCGACGAGCAGCGCCCTGCTCGCCGAGCAGGCGCCTGGCGGCCTGCTCGGCGAGCAGGCATCCTGCTCGCCCGAGCAGGCCTCTGGCGGCCTGCTCGGCGAGTAGGCCTCCAGGGGCCTGCTCGGCGAGCAGGCATGGCCTACGGAGGCCCGCTCGTCGAGCGTTTTCGCCCTGCATGCCCTTGATGCTTGCCGAATGCCGTCGATGCCCTTTTTCGCCCGAACTTACACCTACGCACGTACAGAAACTCCAGATAACATTAGTCCAAAGGCTAAATTGATCCGTCAATCGCTTATTTTGGAGCAAACGCTTCGTTTGGTGTGACTTTTGACGGACCAATTAGCTTCAAAAGATAATGGAATTATACTATGCATGCTATTTTGGCCGTAATTGCCTAGATTGGTCATAAAACGAGCCTAAACAACGAAAAATAAATAAAACGTTTCCAATTCCTAACTAACTCACACAAAAGCATTTAAATGCGAGAAATGCTCGCTTATTAACTAAATAATGCTAAAACCCGTCCAAAAACCGTACCCAAAGATAAGGTTTTTTGACCCCTATCAACTGCCAAACTAATGAGATATCGAAAAGTTATCACATCCATGGTATGAGAATGTCTCCTCATAATGAATCTCATGTCTTTGGAAAAACCTTGTGCAACATTTATATCTCATAACTTCATTTTTTTCTCATTTCTCTTTCTAACAAATACCCATTTGTATCCTACGGGTTTAACAATTTCTGGTGCTTGGACTATTGGTCTAAAAACCTCACGTTTGTTGAGAGAATTCAATTCTGTTTGGAGTGCATCTCTTCATTTTCGTCAATCATCTCTATTTTGAAATTCTTGAATAGATCTTGGTTCTTGGTCCATATTTTCATTTATTTCATTTTCACATTATATGCAAAATGTGGTCCACAACTATTTTCTTTCAACTAAATAATTTTTCATAACTAACATAATTTATTAAAATCTCTTCATTTTTAACAAATATAGGTGTTTGCACTTATTCAGAAAGTGTGTTTATGTTAGTATCTATATCTTCAATATAATAATTCTTATCATTGACTACTTTTTTTTTCTAGGATTTTTATCCTTTGAACCAATAGATCTTCCACGCTTCATTTGTGTTTGAGTACGAGGAGGAATTTCGGTTGCATCAAGATGATGTGCCAACCCTTGACCTTTGATAATGGCCATTATCTGAGTTTTCCATATCAGATAATTGGTAGATGTTAATTTTTGTGAAACATGAGATGAGAGATTGGTTTGAGGAGAAACTTCAAAGACTGTATTGGTCCCATTGGTAGCCATGGAAGGGTCGTGAAAAAAAAATTGAAGAAGAAATTAGGGGAAATTTGATATTCAGGGTTGTTAAACCTAAAAAAGGCTCTGATACCATGAAACGATTGATGATCTCAACTGAGATTGATGTTTCATTAACGTAAAGTATAAATAGGTATATACAGATATTGTACTTACAACAAGATAAATTCAAAGTAAATATAATATAATCTAATCTAATCCCTTGATTGTAGGAGAGAATAAAGCTTTTATGAATTCAAATAAGTTGGACCAGTTAAGAAGAGATATGGCTAATTCGGTTGACAGAATCCAAATCAAGAGATGTTGCTGATCCATTTTGGCTAATTGACCAATTCCTTCATCAATGAAACAATTGATGATCTCAACTGAGTTTGATGTTTCATTAACGTAAAGTATAAATAGGTATATACAGATATTGTATTTACAACAAGATAAATTCAAAGTAAATATAATCTAATCTAATCCCTTGATTGTAGGAGAGAATAAAGCTTTTATGAATTCAAATAAGTTGGACCAGTTAAGAAGAGATATGGCTGATTCGGTTGACAAAATCCAAATTAAGAGATGCTGCTGATCTAGTTTGGCTAATTGACCGATTCCTTCATCATCCCCACTCAAGTTGAAGGTGGGTGAACCTTTAACTTGTTTCAAATGTCAAGAAAACGACCCTTCGCTTAGCCTTTGGTGAAAATATCGGTTGTCTGATCAATTGTTGAAATATATGAGACACGGAGCTCCTGTTTGGCAACTTTATCACGAACAAAGAGAAAATCAATTTCGAGGTGTTTGCTACGATCATGAAAAATCAGATTAGCAGTAAGATAAGTGGCCCCTAAATTGTCACACCACATGACAGGGGCAGATGGTGGAGAGTAGCCAATCTCACAAAGTAGGGTCTTCAACCATAATACTTCAGAGGCTAAGCAAGCAAGGGCTCGATACTCGGCTTCAGTAGAAGAGCGAGAAATAGTTCATTGTTTTCTGGTTCCAGAGCCTCTAGGACCAAACGGTCGAGGCTTCGAGTCCCGACAACCTCATTAATTCAGGTTGTGGGGACTCGAAGCCTCGACCGTTTGGTCCTAGAGGCTCTGATACCATGTCATGGAACCGATTAAACTAAAAGCTCGAGCTGATAGTTAAGGCCCAATCATATATCTTATATTAATCTCCAACACGATCATCATATTTTTCTTCAGGAATTTCAATAAAAATTGGTGCATTAATTGCTGGTATATGTGATTTTGTTACTCGTTTTGGATCAGCAAGTGCATTTGGCAACTGATTTGCTAAATTTTGAAGATGAATTATTTTCTGAACTTCTTGTTTATAATCTTTGTTTTAGGATCCATGTGAGAAAGTGATGAAGTTTTCTACGTTACTGTCTTTTCTACATTTTTATTTTCTTCCTAATTTAGGGAATAAGGATTCATCCAAAATGACCATTTGCAAATCATACAGTAAACAAATCTCTGGTTAACGGCTTAAGATATTTAATTATTGAGGGAGATTCATATCCAACATAGACTTTTAATCTCCTTTGAGGACCCATTTAGTACGATGTGGTGGCGCAATAAGAATATACACTACACATCAAAAAAACTCTTAGATGAGAAATATTGGGCTCATGACCAAAAGCTAATTGTAATGGGAAATACTCATGATAGCTTGTCGGTCTAATACATATAAGTGTTGATACATGTAAAATTACTGTTATCGTCATAATTTATAGCATTTTTAGTATTTAATTACTAGCTATTTTGTACCATTTTAATAAATTTTAATGATGGTTTTTGTATTTTTCTTCATTTTATGTATCTAAGTTTTTTTATGTGTTTTCTAGGCATTTTCGCAAGGTTTTCGGTACAAATAACCAAGTCGGGGCTTAAGGCGGCAGCTCGGGAGTAAAAGAGACAAGAAAAGAGGATCTTTAGTGACACCCAGCGTGCACTTCGTCGCGGATAGGTGCTGCAAGATAAGAGTCTAATTGTTCACACTAGGACAGATTTGACACATTTTCGTATTTTCAACTTTTCTCCCTCATACGGACTCGGATTGAGGCGATTCAAAATGAGTTGGAAAGCTAAGAGAAAGATGAACAAATGTTTAATAATAATCATCTCCAAATTCGAAGTGCATCAGGCCCAGAAAATTATCCAAAGTTGATGAATATGTTGAAGCCTAAGATTCCTTTGACATTTCAACTCCTAAATTATTAAAATCTTCCCCCCATGCTCTCTTAAATGCTAAATTCATATGATAAGGAGTGGGAGGCCATAAGGATGACTTGGTCTTTGGAATTTTGTGTACCATTTTACTATAAAAGGAGGCCTTGGGTGCCATTTGAAGACACACCAAGCTTAGGCTTAATTCTTCCCTCTATAATGTTATTTTGTTGATTCTTATCCTTAAGAATTAGTTGTTTGTGTTGTTCTTATTGTTGTTAGAGTGTTATTTGTGCAAAAGTTCATCTAATAAAAGTAAGTTTCAAGTTACCGAAGAAGTTCGTTCGGTAATCGTCACTACGGTTTCTTCTAAACTTTAATCTCTTTTATTAATATGAACACTATTATCTATCTTTGTAAAATGTGTTTTAATCTAATGATGGGCTAAACCCCTCTTAACTAAGGCTAAAAGTGGATCTTAACCTTAATTATGTGGTAATTACGTTTAACCTATTTAAGTTATCTTTATCCTTTTGGAGAACTAACTTATGATTCTTAATGCTTGTAGGAGATGGGCCAACTCTCTACTTGGATATAATTAATCGTTTATATTGACCGTGATTAAATTGATTAATCGAAATTCATAAGTTGGACCTAATGACCATTTAGTGTGGCTTATTAGTTTTCCAAGGTTTTTCATGAATCTTATTACAAATCTTTAATTTATTACTTGAGCCGGACCAAGGGAAAGTAATAAATCGAAGGTTTGGAAATAAGAAAACTTAATGCTTCTTTGGATTAATTACTTGAGCCGGACCAAGGGAAAGTAATTAATCGAAAGTTTAGAACTAATTACTCGAGCGGTTTTTCTTGAATCTTAGGTAATCACTTTAGCCGGACCAAGGTAAAGTAGGTTAAAAAGGTTTAGATTTAATCTTGTTACAAATCTTAGATTTATTACTTGAGCCGGACCAAGGGAAAGTAATAAATCGAAGGTTTGGAACTAAGAAAACTTAATGCTTCTCTTGATTAATTACTTGAGCCGGACCAAGGGAAAGTAATTAGTCGAGAGTTTAGAACCGATCTCGAGAACTATTAGTTAATAAGAAAAATCGCCATCTTAAAAAGGATAAACAACTTAAAAGGGGTTAAGTGTTTTACCAAGCAAAGAGGTTAAGTGAAGCTAGAAGCCTTAGTTTCTTTTATTATAAGTAATCTCTCACTTAATTTGTGTAATTTTTATTTCACTTCTTGCTTAAGTCTTAGCTTGGTTGTCCAACAAACTCTACATTTCGGTTGTTTAAATAATAGATAGTAAGCAAAGAGATTAGTACTTATAATCACCATCCTCGTGGGAACGATACTCTACTTTCACTTTATTACTTGATACACGACTAAGGTACACTTGCCTTCACATGCACGTATACGTAAAACGCGCATCAAGTTTTTGGCGCCGTTGCCGGGGATAGTAGAATTATAATATTAATCTAGTCGAGCTTCTATTAATTTAGACGTTTTATTTTCTTTTATTTTTGTTGTTTTTATGAACACAAGAAGTTTAAGTTGGCCTTTATTATTGCCCGATCCTGAAATTGAGCGTACTTTTCACAGGAACTTGGCTAATCGAAGAGCAAACATGGCGCAAGAGGAACGTTCCATCATGGATCTACTCACTCCGAACCGTTTGGACATGAATTCAAGTATCGTGGAACCTACCATTGGAGCAAACAACTTCGAGATCAAGCCGGCAATGATCCAACTTATACAAAACTCCGGTCAATTTGGCGGAGATCCGAGAGAAGATCCAAACTCCCATTTAAATAAATTTGTTAAACATTGTTCTATGCTTAAGCAAAATGGGGTACCACCAGAAGCTATTAAACTAAAATTGTTTTCTTTTTCTTTAAGGGATGATGCAGCTGACTGGTTGGATTCTCTCGAGGCCGGATCCATTGGAACATGGGATGAGTTAGTTAAGAAATTCTTAGCTAAGTACTTCCCTCCATCTAAAACGGCGATGTACAAAAACGAGATAAGTTCTTTTCGCCAAACCGAGAGAGAGACACTATATGATGCGTGGGAGCGATTTCGTCGACTATTGAAGAAATGCCCACATCATGGATTTGAGAAGTGGCAACAGGTTAGTATTTTTTATAATGGTTTATCTTCCGCTAACTGTGCCACAATTGACTCCGCCGCAGGTGGCAACATTCTTAAGAAAACCCAAACGGAGGCTTATGATTTAATCCAAGAATTGGCGGAAAGGTGCTCTCATTGGCAAGCGGAGAAAAACCTCGAAACAAGAGCGGGAACATATTTGGTTGATTCGTCATCAAGATCTGGCATTGATGAGTTAAATAAAAAATTGGATCTATTAATGGCTAATTTGAACCAAAATAATTTGTGTGATTTATGTGGTTTAAATGGGCATAAGAGTGAGGATTGTCAAGCGGCAAACCCATTCCTTGGGGATACCGCTAGTGCAAACTTTGTGGGAAATTTTAAGCAATCTAATCCTTATTCCAACACGTACAACAATGGTTGGAGAAATCACCCTAAGTTCTCATGGACTAATAATCAAAATGTGCAAAATCCGCAAAGACCTCCACCCGGATTTAATCCTAATGAAAAGAGAAATAACGGTGATGAAGCTTCGGCTATTGTAACAATTCTTGCAAAAATGGAATCTCGTCTTGCAGGTATGGAGGAATGGAAGAGAAATCAAGAGACGTTCACAAAAGGGCTTGAAACGAGCATAAGTCAATTAGCAAAAGCCATGTCCGAACGTCCTATGGGATCCCTTCCAAGCAACACGGAAACAAATCCAAGGGAGCATGTGAAAGCCATCACATTGAGAAACAACAAAGAGTTACAATCGGCTCCGAGCAAACAGGTAAAAGATACCACGGATGAGGTAAGTACTTCTCAACCTCAAGATTCATCTCCTCCTAAGCTTTTTGCGGATCCACTTGTTCAACCCTACAAAACAAAAATTCCATTTCCCCAAAGGTTGAACAAGGAGAAACAAGAAAAGCAATTCTCCAAATTTCTCGACATTTTCAAGAAATTACATATAAATATTCCGTTTGCGGAAGCCTTGGAAAATATGCCCATGTATGCTAAATTTTTAAAAGATATACTTTCCAAAAAGAGAAAATTGGAGGATAATGAAACAGTGAAATTAACGGAAGGATGTTCGGCTATCCTACTCAATAAACTACCACCCAAATTGAAGGACCCGGGAAGTTTCTCTATCCCGTGTACTATCGGTGGTATGTATTTCGAAAGAGCTCTATGTGATCTTGGAGCAAGCATAAATCTCATGCCATTAAGTATCTTTCGAAAATTGGGTTTAGGAGAGCCGAAACCCACTAAGGTTTCCTTACAATTAGCCGACCGTTCTCTTGCATACCCCAAAGGGTTTGTAGAAGATGTGTTGGTTAAGGTGGATAAATTCATCTTTCCGGCTGATTTTATTGTTCTTGATATGGAGGAGGATGATCGAGTCCCGATAATTTTGGGTCGTCCTTTTCTAGCAACCGGGAGAACACTTATAGATGTGCAACAAGGGAAATTAATTCTCCGGTTACAAGATGAGGAAGTGATTTTTAATGTTTTCAATTCTTTAAAGTATCCTTCCGAAAATATTGACCATTGCAACTTTCTTGATATAACAGACGAAGTTGTTAAAGATGTTTTTCAGAATGACATGTGTGAAGACCCATTGGAAAAAGTAATGTTAAATGGTCTCGGGTTAAATCAAGAGGAGGTCGTGATAGATCGAGAAATTGCCAATTTGACTTATGACCCCGAGGATTGCATGTGGATCCATGACCAATATGAGAAAATCATTCGAGGGGACAAACCGAGGCCCAAATCATCATTGGAAGAGCCACCCGAATTAGACCTTAAACCCTTACCATCTCATTTGAAATATGCATTTTTAAGTGAAAACTCAAACTTACCTGTTGTAATTTCTTCTTCTTTGACAGGTGAAATGGAAGAGAAATTGATTAATGTGCTCAAAGATCACAAGAAAGCTTTCGGATGGACATTGGCGGACATCAAAGGAATAAGTCCTTCTATTTGCACACACAAAATTTTCATGGAAGAACAAGTTAAACCGACGGCCCAACCTCAAAGACGCCTAAACCCAATCATGAAGGAAGTGGTGAAAACTGAAATTCTAAAACTCCTTGATGCAGGTATCATCTATCCAATCTCGGATAGTAGTTGGGTAAGTCCGGTACAAGTCGTACCTAAAAAGGGAGGTATAACTGTTCAAGCTAATGAAAAAAATGAACTAATCCCGGTAAGAAAGGTAACCGGGTGGCGCATGTATATTGATTACCGAAAATTGAATGATGCCACTCGGAAAGACCATTTTCCTTTACCTTTCATCGATCAAATGCTTGAAAGATTGTCGGGACATGCTTATATGTGTAATTTAGATGGCTATTCCGGATACATGCAAATCCCGGTTGCTCCAAGCGACCAAGAGAAAACAACTTTTACATGTCCATATGGAACTTTTGCCTATCGTAGAATGCCTTTCGGATTATGTAATGCCCCGGCTACTTTTCAAAGGTGCATGATGGCAATTTTTGATGACATGATTGAAAACTTCATGGAGGTTTTCATGGACGATTTTTCTGTGTTTGGAAAAACATTTGATAGTTGCTTGCATAATTTGGAACTAGTGCTTAAAAGATGTGAAGATACTAATTTGATTCTAAATTGGGAAAAATGTCAGTTTATGGTCAATGAATCAATTGTTCTAGGCCATAAAGTATCATGTCAAGGCATAGAAGTAGATCCGGCAAAGGTGGAGGTAATTGCAAAATTGCCACCGCCTAATTTTGTTAAGGCTATCCGAAGCTTTCTCGGGCATGTAGGATTCTATAGGCGTTTCATAAAAGATTTCTCGAAAATTTCAAAGCCATTGACCCAACTGTTGATGAAAGATGTTGAGTTTAACTTTTCTAAAGAATGCTTATCCGCCTTTGAACTATTGAAAGAAAAGTTAATTGATGCACCAATAATGATTAGTCCTAATTGGAGTTTACCTTTTGAACTAATGTGTGACGCTAGCGATTTAGCAGTTGGAGCATGTTTGGGACAGCGAAAAGATAAGAATTTTCAACCGATATACTTTGCTAGTAGGACGTTGAATGAAGCACAACAAAATTATACAACAACCGAAAAGGAGCTACTAGCAATTGTTTTCGCTTTTGATAAATTTCGTTCTTATCTTGTGCTTTCAAAAGTTATCGTTTACACTGATCATTCCGCACTAAAATATCTCTTATCTAAACAGGATGCAAAACCGAGATTGATCAGATGGGTTCTCCTACTCCAGGAATTTGATTTGGAGATACGAGACACGAAAGGGGTAGCTAATGTAGTTGCCGATCACCTTTCACGATTGGAGTTTGAACCACATAGAACCGACGTGCAAAGAGAGATCAATGAGTTCTTTCCAGATGAATCATTGTTTAGCGTATCAACACTACCATGGTTCGCCGATTTCGCAAACTTTCAAGCGGGTAATATACTTCCTCATGGGCTCACATACCAACAAAGACGTAAGTTCTTCGCCGATGCAAAGCACTATCTATGGGATGAGCCTTTCCTTTTTAAGGTTTGTGGAGACAATGTGATTCGTAGGTGTATCCCAGAAGAAGAGGTAAAATCTATACTTGAGTTTTGTCACTCACGTGAACCCGGTGGCCACCACGATCCAAACCGTACGGCTGCCAAGGTCTTACAATGTGGGTTTTATTGGCCTACGATCTTTAAAGATGCATATGAGTTCGTAAAATCTTGCGATAAGTGCCAACGAACGGGTAACATATCACGTAGACACGAAATGCCCCTATCGAGTATATTGGTTTGTGAAATTTTTGACGTGTGGGGCATTGATTTTATGGGTCCTTTTCCGAATTCATTTGGTAACCAATTTGTGCTTGTTGCAGTTGATTACGTATCCAAATGGGTAGAGGCGATTGCTTCACCTACTAATGATGCTCGGGTGGTTACGAAGTTCCTAAAGAAAAACATCTTCACTAGATTTGGAACACCCCGAGCAATCATTAGTGATGGTGGCACGCACTTTTGCAACAAGCAATTTGACCAATTGTTGGCGAAATACGGAGTCACCCATCGGGTAGCCACCCCGTATCATCCCCAAACAAGTGGTCAAGTTGAAATATCAAACCGGGAATTAAAGAGCATTTTAGAAAAAACGGTAAATTCATCCCGAAAGGATTGGTCGATTAAGTTAGACGATGCTTTGTGGGCTTATAGGACGGCTTTTAAAACCCCTATAGGTGCCTCACCGTATCGTCTAGTTTTCGGAAAAGCATGCCATCTACCCGTAGAGTTAGAACACAAGTCGTTTTGGGCTCTAAAGTTTTTAAATTTTGATATGTGTTCTGCAGGAGAAAAACGTTTGATGCAGCTCAACGAACTCGATGAATTCTGCCTTTCGTCATACGAAAATGCGAAATTATATAAAGAACGGACTAAACGTTGGCATGACAAGCATATCATTCCACGAACATTCAAACCGGGGGATAAAGTTCTTCTATACAACTCTCGGTTACGACTTTTTCCCGGTAAGTTGAAGTCGAGATGGCACGGGCCGTATGAAGTAACCGAAACATTCCCTTCGGGAGTGGTCGCGGTTCAACGAGAAGGTGTGGCACCATTCAAAGTGAACGGACAACGAGTGAAACTATACGAGGCCGGAGACACAAGCATGAACGATTCCGTCGTATACCTCAATGCCCCGACCACGAGCAACTAGCCACTCAATAACGTCGAGCTGATCGACGTTAAACTTAGCGCTTGTCGGGAGGCAACCCGATATTTCTAACCTCTTTATCTCAACTTTCACTCTTACTTTTATAATATATATTTATTTCAATTTTATTTTCTTTTTGTTTTTCGTTAAAAAAAAAAAAAAAAGCTACAGGTACACCTCGTCGAAGTGTAGAGTTCCAGAGACTTGCAAAGTCTATGGAACTCCTCACCTCGACGAGGTGAACATCACCTCGTCGAAGTGTAAAGTTCCAGAGACTTTGCAAGTCTCTGGAACTCATCACCTCGACGAGGTGCATCCCGACCTCGACGAGGTGCATCCCAACCTCGACGAGGTTGAAATCAACCTCGACGAGGTTGGTGATTAGGAGGGCTTAATTGCCCGATTTCCTTTGTCTTCTCTATTTTTAACTTTTCCCTTCTCTTTTGCAGCGCAACCGTCCGCCTCCCTCCCTCCATCTCCGGCCATTTTCCGGCGAAATCACCATCTAAACACCCTCTTTCCACCTCAAATCATTTCCTACGCCTCCAATCCTTCACCCTCTACACTCAAATCCCACAAAAACTCCTTGAATCCAAAAACCCCAAATCACACCCTAGCTTCTCTATTTCCCTCCAAAACACGAAATTCACTCAAATTTCCTCCATTTAAGCATTGTAATGGCTTCAAAAAGAGGAAGAAAGAACAACCCGCCGATTAGCACGTCACGAACACGAGCCGCGACAAATGCCCCAATTCCTCAACCACGGTGCCGTTTATCCGAACAGTACCGGTGTCCGTTCCTCCTCAAATCTCCTCGAGAAGGTGATCGGCATGATCGATTACGTGTCATGTCTCTTGCTCATATTCACTATTTTGATTTTCCTGTGTTGGATAAATTGGGAAACTCGGGTGCTATTCGTGAGTTCTTAGAATGGTTAGGATGGAATGATTTTGCATTGAAACCAATTTTTAGTTACCCGTCACTGATTACGGAATTTTTTGTTAGCTTTAGGACGGGTACGGATGAACAAGACAAAACCAAAATAATGTTTAGATTGTTGGGGGAAGAAAGGGAAGTGACTGAAGGGCTGTTTTGCACATTGTTTAACATGTCTGAGGGAGGTTTAGAATTGCTTCCCGAAGGGGTTACATTTGAGTCAATTTGGGCATCAATCACAGACAATGAGTTGTATGATTCTAACAAATTGCTAAACAAGCAAATTGTTGATCAAAATCTCAGATTGATGCACAAATTCATATGTCATAGCATTTCGGGTAAGAAAGATTCCGATAAAGTCAACAATAGGGAACTCATTCTACTCCACTGTCTGTCCACCCGAACCCGACCTAACTTACCCCACTTCATTTTCAAATCAATGCAAGACATCATAGACACCTCTAGGCGCACTTTAGCTTTTGGTCATATTATTACTGAAATCGCCAACCATTTTGGGTATACGGACCGTCTAAGGGGCGTCCCTCACTTAGCACCTAAATTTTTCAATAAATCCTATTTGCGGAAAGCACAATATATGACAGAAAATTTTGAGTTTTGGCCTGTGGACCCACCTGAAGATGATCAAATGGAGGAAAATGAGATGGAGGGTGCGGGGGGTGAGGAACCAGTTGATCCTAATGGTGCACCGGCAGTTGACCCACGTTCCATTCACGAAAGGCTTGAGGCTCTCGAGCTACTAGGGAGGGAGAATCAGGCCACTTTGCAGCGCATCGAGACATATCAACAGCAGCAGGACCCCATACTCCAGCAGATGGCCCAGTTCATGGCCCACTATGCCAGTCAGCACGACTGGCAACTGCCTTAGACAGGGAGTTCTTCTATCCTTTACTTTTTGCTTTAGTGTTATTTCGCATTTTGGGACTAAACGCTACACTAATGGGGGATGTGAGTAAAGGATAGAACTTTATCTTTATTTTCAGTAGTTGTTATTTTCGTACGTTTAATTTCAATTTTATGATATTTTGCACTCTATTTTATTAATTTGCACCTTATTTTTAATAGTTATGTTTTTCCCTTTATTTCTAATTTTTATTTAGAGTTTAAATAAATGTTTTGTGAAATAATTTTGAATAAAAACCCCATTCTAAAGTTTTGTTTTAACAAACGAGAAAATCAAACAAAATTTTATCTAGAATAAATGTTAAATTTTGATAGGATGAAATTTTACTTGAAAATCTTAAATTTTGTAAACGAATTTTGGACTATTTTGAATACGTAATTTTATTTTGTTATTACGCTCAGTATTTAACAAATCGACATTTACATTTTGAGGAATAAAAATTGAGTTAATTAGCACACATTACCATTCCAAAGTGAGTTTTTTTTAGCCTAATTTAAAAAGCATTCACTAATGCTTCATTTTTTTCTCTCTCACGAGTGTTCCATAATTACACGAAACTTGAGAATTTGAATCAAATACCGGTCAAAACCTCACGCGTCTAGCTCAAAACACGACATGATTAAGGCCTTCCTTGTTTTACCCCCACTTTTCATACTCAAAATGATAGCCCACCTTAAACATATTTTCCGTCGTTCACCCCTTCGAGCCTAGACATTCCATTCATTTCACCACGTTACAAGCCGCATTCCCTTCATAAATACCATTTTTGTTCCCCCTAAATTTATAGGTAATTAGTAACCAATATGCTTGAGATGATGATTCACAATAAATACGAAATTCAGACAAACACTTCTACCGATATATAACGGTTATACCTCTCTATTTTCGTATATTTCATACTTTATATATATATATATATATATATATATAAATAAAATTCATATTGATATTTATATATATATATAAAGTCAAAAAAAAATATATATATATATATAAAAATAAAAATAAAAATATATAGTATCATATATATTTATAAATAAAAATAAAAGAGAGATTTCCGTTACAAAAATTCTGAATTTCCGAAAGACAAAATTCCTCTTGTGAATCTATCAAATAATTACCCATGAATTTATTTACCAAAAAATCTCCTCTTCTCCATACCTTTACCTTCAACCAACGTTACAACCCATTAAAGACCTTTTGATCGTGTTTATAGTCGGTCGCGTTTGGTAAAGATTTGGATGACCATGCAAATTTTTAATAGTTAGTGTTTTTATTGGATTTGAGCGAACATTTAATGCCCTAAACACTTGAGCGTAAGAGTGACTTCCATGCGAGGTGTTTAAATTGGTTCAATTTTATTCAGCATAATGAAAAATGTCGGTTTGAAAAATAAGAGTGTAAAAACAAATAACTTTATCCAGAGAAATAGTCCGAGATTTGAATATAGAATTTTTGCTCATTTTCGATTGAAATAATTCCTGTCTTTACGTTAACTTATTCGACGATAAAATTGTTTTCAGCTTTTCTTTGCTTGAGGACAAGCAAAGCTTAAGTTTGGGGGTGTTGTTATCGTCATAATTTATAGCATTTTTAGTATTTAATTACTAGCTATTTTGTACCATTTTAATAAATTTTAATGATGGTTTTTGTATTTTTCTTCATTTTATGTATCTAAGCCACTTTATGTGTTTTCTAGGCATTTTCGCAAGGTTTTCGGTACAAATAACCAAGTCGGCGCTTAAGGCGGCAGCTCGGGAGTAAAAGAGACAAGAAAAGAGGATCTTTAGTGACACCCAGCGTGCACTTCGTCGCGGATAGGTGCTGCAAGATAAGAGTCTAATTGTTCACACTAGGACAGATTTGACACATTTTCGTATTTTCAACTTTTCTCCCTCATACGGACTCGGATTGAGGCGATTCAAAATGCGTTGGAAAGCTAAGAGAAAGATGAACAAATGTTTAATAATAATCATCTCCAAATTCGAAGTGCATCAGGCCCAGAAAATTATCCAAAGTTGATGAATATGTTGAAGCCTAAGATTCCTTTGACATTTCAACTCCTAAATTATTAAAATCTTCCCCCCATGCTCTCTTAAATGCTAAATTCAGATGATAAGGAGTGGGAGGCCATAAGGATGACTTGGTCTTTGGAATTTTGTGTACCATTTTACTATAAAAGGAGGCCTTGGATGCCATTTGAAGACACACCAAGCTTAGGCTTAATTCTTCCCTCTATAATGTTATTTTGTTGATTCTTATCCTTAAGAATTAGTTGTTTGTGTTGTTCTTATTGTTGTTAGAGTGTTATTTGTGCAAAAGTTCATCTAATAAAAGTAAGTTTCAAGTTACCGAAGAAGTTCGTTCGGTAATCGTCACTACGGTTTCTTCTAAACTTTAATCTCTTTTATTAATATAAACACTATTATCTATCTTTCTAAAATGTGTTTTAATCTAATGATGGGCTAAACCCCTCTTAACTAAGGCTAAAAGTGGATCTTAACCTTAATTATGTGGTAATTACGTTTAACCTATTTAAGTTATCTTTATCCTTTTGGAGAACTAACTTATGATTCTTAATGCTTGTAGGAGATGGGCCAACTCTCTACTTGGATATAATTAATCGTTTATATTGACCGTGATTAAATTGATTAATCGAAATTCATAAGTTGGACCTAATGACCATTTAGTGTGGCTTATTAGTTTTCCAAGGTTTTTCATGAATCTTATTACAAATCTTTAATTTATTACTTGAGCCGGACCAAGGGAAAGTAATAAATCGAAGGTTTGGAAATAAGAAAACTTAATGCTTCTTTGGATTAATTACTTGAGCCGGACCAAGGGAAAGTAATTAATCGAAAGTTTAGAACTAATTACTCGAGCGGTTTTTCTTGAATCTTAGGTAATCACTTTAGCCGGACCAAGGTAAAGTAGGTTAAAAAGGTTTAGATTTAATCTTGTTACAAATCTTAGATTTATTACTTGAGCCGGACCAAGGGAAAGTAATAAATCGAAGGTTTGGAACTAAGAAAACTTAATGCTTCTCTTGATTAATTACTTGAGCCGGACCAAGGGAAAGTAATTAGTCGAGAGTTTAGAACCGATCTCGAGAACTATTAGTTAATAAGAAAAATCGCCATCTTAAAAAGGATAAACAACTTAAAAGGGGTTAAGTGTTTTACCAAGCAAAGAGGTTAAGTGAAGCTAGAAGCCTTAGTTTCTTTTATTATAAGTAATCTCTCACTTAATTTGTGTAATTTTTATTTCACTTCTTGCTTAAGTCTTAGCTTGGTTGTCCAACAAACTCTACATTTCGGTTGTTTAAATAATAGATAGTAAGCAAAGAGATTAGTACTTATAATCACCATCCTCGTGGGAACGATACTCTACTTTCACTTTATTACTTGATACACGACTAAGGTACACTTGTCTTCACATGCACGTATACGTAAAACGCGCATCAATTGCATATCCCCATACAGATGTAGGAAGATTAGTTCACATAACTAATGGTCTAGAAATTAACTGCAGACATTTAATAAATGATTTTGCTAGACCTTTTTATGTATGGAGATAGGCTACACGATGTTCAACACTTATCCTAAGTGACATACAATAATCATTAAATATTTGGGATGTGAATTCACCAACATTATCAAGACGAATTCTCTTAATTGGATAATCAGGAAACTGTGCTCTTAATCTAATGGTTTGAGCAAGTAATCTTGCATAAGCCATATTGCGCGATGATAATAAACATACATGTGATCATCAAGTAGAAATATTTATTAAAACCATAAAGTACCTAAATGGATATATCGCGTTGAATGCATTCTAAAAATGTCGGTGATTCAATTTCAATCTTATCATTCGAGGGCCTTAATTGATTTGCCGTGCAAACAAGTAATACAAAAAAGTCATTACTTTGAAGAATCTTTTGACTCTTCAATGGATGCTATATTCATTTTCTATAAATTTTCTCATCATTATAGAACCGGGGTGACCTAGTCTTCATGTCAAATCTTATAATTGTTTGAATATGTAAACTTCTGATTTACTGTATGATTTGCTTCAATCATATTGATGAATGTGAAATATAAACCATATGATAAAATATTAAGTTTTTCTAGTACACATTTGTCCCTTGAAATTATATTTATAACATAAAAATATTCTTGATTTCCTTCACCTACAGTCTCAATATAATATCCATTTATGTGAATATCGTTAAACTTAACAAATGTCTGTAAGATTTAGGGGGGGGATAATGAATTATTTATAATAAACTTTGTTCCTCTTGATATGATTATACTAGGTCTAGGGCCTTTAATTAATTTTGTATTTCCAGATATTGTAGTAATAATTACTTCTCCCTTTTTTAAACAAGAAAAACATTTTGCATGTTTAAGAATAGTGTATGTAGTAACACTATCCACAATACATATATTTTCTTTATTTATCTTGAAGTCAATTAATTGCCGGAAAGAATCCTTGTTCTTCATTGAAGAAAATAAAAACTTATTTTTATTGATTCAGAATAAAAAAAAAATTACATTAACAGAATAAGATAAAGTACACATGACCTTAATTATCTTTTTCAGTGGGTGCGAGAGTGAAGAATCTTCCATAACCAAATGAGATATATCAATCGGTTCATTTTCATTAAAGACACAATTAGTTTCAATATTTGTATCTTTCTTCTTTATTGATGCTTGATAAAGTAAAACTAGATGCTTTGCCGTAGGAAAAGTATGTGGCCGATGACCGGTCATATCACTACCGTAGCATGAAGTTTCATTTCCATTTGAACTTTGACTTTGATTATTCTTTCTATATCAAATTTATCGATTTGATTTTTCCACTTCTGGTGGGAATTTGTATTTTTATTATTATTAGTGTCATAGTAATAACCACGTCCATGATTACATCCACGACCATGACTACGTCCACGATTGTTATTTTCATTCTTAGTGATTTGAGGAGTGAATAATACATATTATCTTCAACAATACTCCTCGTATTCATTCCTTACTTATTATTTTATGATTAAAATGATTAATTATTGTTATATTTACCAATATTGAGAGGAGAGAGACTCTTCAATAATAAATTATTGATAAAAAATGAAATAAGGAGGGCATTAAGAGTGGAGAGATACTCGCTTAATAGAGATAATGGTGATGCTCCTAGTGAGTTGAGGAGTCGATCACTAAGAGGATGTTAGAGTTGATTTTTAACTCCCTCTCCTCAAATTTTAACTTAACAGTCAAACTAAGAGGCTGTTGGACTAACTAAACTTAAGTTACTTTATTAACTTAAGAATAGTATATCGGTATGCATGAGAGTCCTAATAATACTAGGCTTAGATGGGTTTGTCCAGAGACACAGCGACACCAACAAGCGCGTGAGCCACCTTGTTGGCGGCCCTTTTAACAGAAGTGGCAGACATTGAAACACCCAGAGATAAAGAGCCGACAAGAACTAATGACAGAGTCAAATTCAGAACGGTTTGTGGTGCATAAATGAATTATTTGGTCTATATCTGCCCTGGGCCGGTTCATGATTGTTTGAGGCATTAGGTGAGATATAAATTGTAGGCTCTTTATACATAAATAAAATTTTAAAACTACGTATGTTTATATAATTTTAATTTGACGAAAAAATATATCTTTTATGGTTTTTTTTAACTCTTTATAGTCTTTTTATTCTCTTCGTTGATTTTGTGTTAGCTTTAGTCTGTAGTTGTATGGCGTTTTATTCCTTACTGTTTTCTTACTTTAGTTGTATTTTTTTGCATCTAATGTATAAGCATTTTCATTATAAAAAATGATGAAAAAAATACCTTATAACTTTAGAATTTGTAAAAAAGATAAAAAAAAAAATTCATATCAGCATAAAAATATTATCATCTAAAAACCACTTTGTCCATTTTAGACGTAAAATCACTAATTAAAATTTATTTCAATGTCTTTTTAATTTTTTATATAATTATTCCTTAAAATATTAATGATATATTAAGAAAAAATTATTATATGACCTCCTATTTTTTTGGGGGCTCTAGACGTCTGCCTCTATTGCCTAATGAGAGAACCAGCCCTGTATCCGCCGTATCTATTTCATCACTACGTTAGAAAAGTTATGCTCAGTGATAAATAATAGTGCATGATGGAAACCTAACACTTTTGTGGATGTTAGAGAAAAGAATCATTGTCTCGGGATCTCAAAAGTTCAAACAAAAGCATCGTCATAATTAGAGAGAGCACCATCAAAACCAATAGAATTACTAGGATCATAGTAAAACCTAAAACTATTAATTCTATTTTGTAAAAAAAAAACCCCGGAAACTATGAAGTAGAAATAAGTATTGTATTGTGAACATATTAAGGGATATTGCGTCTAATTTAATTAATACTAATAGACGACGACCCCTCATAAGTTTCCAAAGGAGATTATTTGACTTAGTAATTTATTTATAATAAGAAATTTTCAAGCTCTAAGTCTTCTAGTTGACTTTAATAATGCCAACCATAATGATTAATTTAAATTAGAGCTTGATTTTTTCTTCTCCTTCATACTAATATTTTACTTATTGGTCGAACCAACTTATAGAGCAAGAAATAATGGGAGAGGACCAATTCCTTTTAAATAAGTAAGTACAGAAGGAAACTTTGTGCCTAATCTTGCTTTTTAATTAATTATGTTATCTGTCACTCGGTACACTAGATTTATAAACACTATGTCAAATCCAAGCTTGTGTCTTACCAAATAAAATTTCGTATATAACCTTGTAGTGTTTTAAGGTAAATTCAAATAACAATAAAATCATCCTTATAAAAATTAATGGTTTATTTATTGCTTGGTATGTTCTAAATTAAAGACTCAATAGTAAATAGGCTGAAGCTCTCTTTCCTCTTCACCCAAAGCCAATAAGGTAACTTCACCTTTACAACTTTTTTACTTTTAGTATTTTTTTTTTTTTTTTTGGCAACTTTACTGAGGTGCACATCAGGCTATACCTAGAGAGCCCATCTCAATGCACATCAATTTCTGGAGATGGAGTCCGCGATCGAGCTCTTAGAACAAATAACATTTGGTGCGGTGAGTATCGATAGCTACTTAGATATAAGACGGGCTTCAGTATTTTAGAGATTCTAGGTATGACCGATTCTGATATTTTTTAGCATATTTTAGATCTAAAATATCATATTATTTAGTTATTTTCTGGGTATTAATAGCTATTATAACTAAATTAAAAAAAATTATTATATACACTGTAAAAAACAATTTAGGCCCCTTTTAGTTCAGGCTCTAGGCAGTCGCACTCTTGACCTATGCTCAAAGCTGGCCCCGGCCCTTGGCAGCTCCCATACTCCATTTAAATCTAACATATATGAAATATAATTAATTTTTAGTTCAATAAAAAGAACTAATTGAAAATCAAACTTTTTGACAATTTGCAAAGGACGAAACAATTAATTGATATATTATTGTTAGATTATGTACAAATTTATCTCTATGGTTATTAGGTGAAAATTGATATAACTCTTATGTACAAAACAATCTAATTTCAAGCCTCGTTAATGAAAGATGATTTTTTTCATGTGCAATTTTATGTTCTGACTATCCTGCAACCTCTAGTATTCTGACCACCCAATAAGGCTTTTCTGTTACTGAAAAAGAACTCATCATCCGCTGATAACATTGAAATAGTATTGTCTGGTGAATTTTGGCTTTAAAATTATACTATTTTATAAGCAGGGGCTGAATTTGTTTTCCCCAATAACCATATAGCTAAATTTGTAACGCATCCTTATTAATGTTAAGAGAAAAATTATAAAATCAATTTTGAAGCCCCTTGTTATGTTATCTTGTTAAGAGACGATGACTAACAAAAAAGGAGATAATTTGTATTATTGTATTATAATTGAAATTAGTTTTGAATTTTATAAAGAAAATATTGATTTTTTTTTAATCAGAGACCTTCCTAATTGGGAGGCCCTAGGCAGCCGCCTATTAGACACCCTTCATTTTATTTTTTCGACTTAATCAATCAAGCAACATTTCCTGCGAAAGGTCATAGCTCCTTATGACAAGAGCAATAGTTTATAGTTCTTGATAGGACCTTGGTAAACATCTTAAAGGAGGTTCTAGCCTTAACAACTTCTCACCAGCCAAGGAATGAGGGTCCACACCCTCAGATGACAACAAGGCTAACAACCGGAGAAGGAGGGTCCACGCCTTCTTATGACAACGAGGCTAACAACCAGAAATGGAGGGTCCACGATGTCTGATGACAACGAGACTAACAATGATCCTACTACCACTTTCACAACGGTATTAGAAAAGTTGCAAGAGTCACACAACGAGATGTGGGAGGTTCAACTACAATTGCAGCATAAAAAACCATATATGGGAGTGGTCCCCACACCGACCAGGCGAGAAAACAACCCCTTACTAGGTTCCGACAACAATGTCACTGGTGAAAAGACCAGGACAAGTGATGGACCTAACCCAAAGTTGACTCCTAATAGCAGGGCCTCCGAGAACCATAATTCAGCAAGCGAGCCCGTTAGACTAGAAACAAATGAAAACGTACTATTTCAAAGGTTTCTCAACAAAAGGGTTCTCGAATGTATGGTAGGCTATCAAATACCTTTCCCTACTCCTTTGGCTAAAAAATAAATAGACACACCATCCCCCCCCGCATTGGAAGACACCTCGACTACCTCACTGTAAGCGTCCCAGAGCCCGTTTATCCTTTTAGTTCAGCAAAAAGGATTTCATTTTTATATTACACCGTCAATTAACGTTTTTAAGGATGACACAGGGTGTGTCCTTTCTGGTGTATGTATTATTTTACTTATTAGCCTTTTTATCATGTTTTAGGCTAATAAACATATGTCCAAGTCGCCATCCGAGATTAATGCCCGGGAGCATATATTAGATGATATACGGGCTCATAATATGTCACCTTTTTAGAGCTGGATTCGTGAATTAAACAATTCAATGGTTTGATTAATAAACGCTTAGAATTGTCTTTTATTAGAATACCATTTATAATCTAAGTCATTTTCCATTTTTATATCGATTTATCATGGAAAAGCAGTAAATAAATACGAAAAATAAAAAATAAATTACATTTCAACAAATGGCACAAATAGCCTATACACCAAATCTAGCCTTAAATGAAACTATTAAACCTGCAAAATAGATAAACGTTAGTTGCAGGACATTGCGACCTTTCTTGTAGTATTCTTGATAAAATGCCAGCATTTGCAACATAGACATCATAGACCCCACAAAACATGTCCAAAAATGTAGATATTGAACCTAAAAACCTTAAATAAGGTGTTCCTCGTACAAAATAAAGACATTATCAGGCATTGGGCTGTTAGCTCGCACATCCAGACTAAGGGCTTCTGGTTTATAAGCACCCCAACTCTATACACGATGGCGATCATGAAAACATTCATAGGAGTTAGTGAACTTGCCACGCTATCCATAGGATACAACTGGATATTCAATTTATGGGGAGTCTGGTGTCCAAAGCGGCTACCCCTCTTGGTCCAACTATGCACATCTATTGGCCACAATTGATCCCTAGCCTTCCAATACAATTCACTAAGAGTGATATCCGCCTTGACACAATCAGGATGACTAAGTAACTCATTTGTATAATGGTCCATTGTAGGAAAGAAAGTACGTCTATAACTAACTACGACTTCAAGCTCCTCAAACTTTTCGATGGAATGGCTCTCACTATTCTCACTAGAATCACTCGTCCAAGACACGTTCAAATCTTAAGCGAGTTTGGGCATCTTTGGATAATGGAACCCTAAGTATGGCTTCACATTCGGCAAACTAATAACATAATGCAAGTAAAAGAAATAATTAAGAAGGATGTATAATTGAAAAACTAATCTGCATTATAGCCCCGTCGAAAAGCGGTTAAAAAAATCCCATACGTTCTGAGTTCTCTGAGTCACTCACGAAGGTGAGAGGGTTCCTCCTCACTCAGTTCAAAGTTATATACCCTTTCATTGTCAGATTACAATAAACGATCTATGAATCACATCCATCCATCACTTAAGAAATGACGATCTTCCCTTAGAAAACGAGCATCTAACAACAGACATTTAATGTTGTACCTCACGTGTAATTATTTGAAATACACCCGAAGGGAGGACATCAGTTACGAATCTTCTAAATTAAAGACTCAAGACCAAATGAGTATGAAGCTGGTAAGAGCGCTCATTCCTCAGAGGGATCTAAAAACCCCTCTCTCCTACACCCTCACCCAAAGACAACAAGGTAACTTCACCCTTTGAGACCTCTTGTAAGAAAAAAAGGCAATTTTCTCTCTTTTTAGAATAAATTCCATTTTCCATTTTTTAGTCCGGAAAACCTTACTAATTTTGGTATGTACCCAAGAGGTCCACTCCAACATAAATTAACCCCTAAAGATGGAGTCAACGATCGAGTTTTTAAGTCAGGCCCAACATTTATTAGTCCTCCTAATTTTTTTTTTTGGAAAATTTTATTTTAATTATCATAGTTAAAATTTATTCAATAAAGTTTGTTAAAAAAATTCTAGCTAATGTTACAGTAAAACTAAAACTTTCTTGTCTTTCAAAATATAATTTACATATTTTAATAAAATTACTATTTTTTTTAATCAATAAAATGACTATTATGAAGATATTTTTAATTCTTGTATATTTTTTTGAATCAAATTCTTGTATATTTTATATACTAGTAAAATTTAGAAGAGTAATATTAGGGTGGATAAGAGCGTATTTAATTGAGTTTTGAAAAAAAAACATTAACCTTTGATTTTGGAGGTGTTTTGGTCGGACAAGTTAAACCATAGTCAACACTGTCACTGATGGTCATGGCCAGCGGAAAGATGCCTTGCACCGCCGCCAGCATTAAAGTCACGTCACGAGTTTAGATTTTTCATTTTTATTTTTTTTGATCAATAAATCGAATTTGGATTATAAACGACGATCAACATCAATACAAGCCAACAAACACACCGGATAACCGGATCTAAAAAACTGAGAATCAACTAAACTAGATCCCCATTTTGTAAGCTCATGGACGGCCATATTCATAACACACCGGATAACCGGATCTAAATAACTTTTTTTGATCTCCCTAAATTTATAGGAAGCCCCAAATATTTAGAGAACACGTTAACAACCCGAACACCCATAAAACACCTTAGGTTCTCTTTAAACTCCTCATTCAAATTGGAACTAAAACTGATTTCAGATTTATCAAAATTCACACATTACCCCGAAGCATTCCCATATAAAGCCAAAATCCTCTTCACCACCACAATTTCCTCAAAAGATGCTCTAAAGAAAATCAATGAGTCATCGACAAACAAAAGATGAGTAATCATCGCCCCCCCCCCCCCCCCGGACAAATACCATGTAAGCTTCGATCCACCTCAGCCTTCTTAATCAAAGATGCAAAACCTTCCGCACATATTAAAAACAAATAGGGTGAAATAGTGTCTCCCTGACGAAGCCCCCGACTAGGAATAACAAATCCTTTAGGCGCCCCATTGATAAGAAATGAAAAAGAAGCTGAAGAGATACACTTTATAACAATATTCACAAACATATCCGGAAAACCCATCATTTTCATAACCAACTCAACAAATGACCACTCAACTCTATCATAAGCCTTACCCATATCCAACTTAAGAGCACAAAACCCATTCCTCTCATGACACTTATACTTCATAGAATGAAACATCTCAAATGCAATAAGCACATTATCAGTTATAAGCCGGCCCGAAACAAAAGCACACTGAGTTTGACTAATTACTTTATCCAACAACCCTTTCATCCGATTAGCCAACACTTTAGACACCAACTTATAAATGACATTACACAAACTAATAGGACGGAGATCCTTCATAGTACAAGGAGACTTAACTTTGGGGATAAGAGTAATAAACGTATGATTGAAATTAGGAGGAAAGCACATACCGTTCAAAACATTTAGGACAGTACCAATCACCACATCTCTAACAATATCCCAATAAGTCTTATAAAAAAGAGCAGGCATACCGTCAGGACCTGGGGCTTTCGTTGGATGCATTTGGTCCAAGGCACATTTCACCTCATCAGCAGTAAAAGCCGCACTTAAAAACTCACCATCCTCCGTGCTAATCGTGGAATTAATTACCTCCCAATCAAAATCCGAACACACCGGAGAGGAAGAAGAAAATAGCTGCTGATAATAAGAAATAACAATCGACTCAATTCCCTCCTCAGACTCACACCAATTCCCATGTTCATCTTTTAGCTTATACAGTGCATTGCATTTTTTCCTTGGACTAGCCTTGCTATGAAAAAATTTCGTATTGCGATCCCCTTCCTTCAACCAAGTAATCCGAGATCGTTGCCTCCAAAGCATTTCTTCCTTCTCCATCAAATTCCCAAGCTTAACAGACAGCCGTTTAATTTCAGAATCCACGACATCTGAACCAACACGGCATTGCAATGAATCCAAAGTCTCAGACACTTTACTAATATTTTTCCCAATGTGACCAACCACATCTCTGTTCCACACACTTAATCTATCACCACAATTAGCAATACGACCCATAATCCCTCTATCATTCGACATCCGATCATTCGACATCCGATAATTCCTCTATCATTGTACATTTATAACGCTAAGAGTTGATAAATCGTGAAAAATATCTGGTCTATTAGATTTTCAATGTCCTAGCCTTTTGAGTAAATTCCTACAAAAGAGAAAAGGTGTTGGCGTCTGATATAAGCAATTCGATACTCAAGTCATTGTCATTCTCAAATATGATGAAAAAGTAATGGAGGATAGAGTTTTTGAACATACCTGAAAGATTCCCTTAAATCATATATTGATAGGTTGTTGAGGTTCTTATTAGAGTTTTATGGTGTCACCTTCTTATTGGAAGATTACTTTATTCCAATAAGACCTTTCCATATGCGCCACCTTTTCTTTGTTGTGTCCATATTAACATTCTTTTAGAGCTATGTCATGTGGTCCATGTCTTACAGCCATTAATACCAACCACATCTGAATCTCAAACTCTCGATATCTATAGGATTCAAGATGACGCCGTATTAAATGTCGGCCAGATGTACAACATCCAAATTTATAACGTTTTGGGCCGCTCATGAGTCCATATTCGATCGGTCTATAAGGTTAATTAAGAAATACGATTATGTCTTGATGGAACTAAGGAGATGAACATTATTCGTATGTTATTAGAAAGATGTGACAGGTGTAAGGTGTAGATGAGAGCGACTCAAAAGTCATTTCTCTTGACAGTTTGATTCCCCCTTTTCTATAAAGAGGAATTGACCTTCTTCCTTTTCCCTATTCACGCCTTCTTGCTTGTCAAAATTCCTTTGCAACTCTGCTACAGTAGAACCTCTATATAGGAATACACTTGGGACCGAGTTATTTGTATAACAATTGGGAGGTTATTACTAAATAGAGTTTGGTATAATAAAATTTCTCAACACATAAAATTTTAAATTTTTTATCATAGACATGCATGGTTTATATATAATGTATAAAAATAGACATTAATGGAATAAATTAAATATTTAGAATTTCAATTTAGAGTTTAGGTTTTCAATATATAGATAATTGGAAGAGTTTTATGGAAAAAATGTAAACATCAATGAGAATACTAAATATTTATAATTTCAAGTTGTAGTTTGTGTTTCCAACTCATAGATAATTTCAATTGTTTTTTTTAATATTTTATAATTTAGTTTGAATTCTTAATGATGAACGGGAATGAAATGTAGAATTGATGTTGGGAAAAATTATACTTGAGCTAATTGAATAAAATTGCAAATAAATGGCAGTAAAAATGGTATTCTGAGGCTCAGAAATGGCTTAAGAAGTCGGATTTCGAGTAAGAGTTTGGACGAAACGAAGATTTGGGGTCGAAGTTGGTACGTCAGGGGATTAAATCATTGTAAAGGTTTTGGATTAAACGGACTCGAGAGGGCTGGAAAAAATATTGGAAAAGGGATAATCAAATCTGAAATTTTAGAGGAGAGATTCAGCAAAAAAAAAGGTGTTTCGGGAGTCGGAAATAAATTAAAAAGTTGGATTTCGGGTACAGTTTTAGACGAAACGAAAGTTTGGGCTTGAAGTTGGTATGTTAGGGATTCAAATGGAAGAAACCATTCTGGTATTAATGAACTCGAGGTGGTCGAAAAAAAGGTGGAAGATAACTGGTTGAATCTGATTTTTGAAAGCTAAAAATAGATTTGGAGTGAACTTTGGAGTAATTAAAAGATTGTAGTCTGAGTCTAATTTGGAAAACAAAAAATTTGAGGCTCGAGTTTGGTTTCTGGAGAGTGTCTAAACATCGAAATTAAGCAAAACAGGGGTTGGAAAGTCGGTTGAAATATGTGTTGAAGTTGGGTATATGTTGATTTTTGTTGTGTATTGGTTGAGACTGTAAACTAGTGGTTTCTTCTTTATTGAGAATCAAAGTTTGCAACTTCCATTAATTCCATAGTTCCTATTTTCACTCCCCACCATTCCCACTACTTCAAATTGAATATTTGAGGCAAAAAGTGCGGTTGTAGGTTGAAGAAACGACAATCGAAGTGTCATGAAAATAACTGTCAATGTTTCAGCTTTTGTGTTTTCTGAGCAACTTCGAAAACATTATATCTTCTTCGATACAAATCCGTTTGAGCTTCATGAGTAGTCACTAGATTCCTTGACATCACTTAGTTTCAGAATTCCATATCCTCGTATCAAAATTCTATTGTTTGATGCTTTGAAAAATTCATTGAAAAAGGATATCGGTTATTGCTAAAGAATAACAACTAATTTTTATTTTTTCTATTTTTTTCTTTTTCTTTTATTCTCTTTATTTCATTTTTACTTTATCAAAGTTTATATTAAAATTTATTCTATAATTTATTGACATAAAAAAATAATTTAAAATTAGCCCCAACAAATACTAATAAAATCTCTATTAAAGCAACTCAAATAAATACATTAAAATATTTAGTGATAAAGTTCGTATCTATGAATATAGACATTTATAATAAAATTATTATTTGTGATTTTTTTAAAATTATTCAATTATTTTAGTTAATTTTATTTACATTTATATAATTATTTTATATTGATTTAAAATATACTCTTATCAATTTTTGATAAAGAAAACTTATGAAAAAAACAATTAATTATAACAACCACGGTGGAGATAAGGAGTATTGGTCCCTTGAGATATAAGGATTAGTTTCAACTATTTAAAAAATTTCTCATTTGAAGGCTGACTTGGTTCTTAAGATTTTCCTTTTAATACTTAGCACCTTGATATTGAGTGAGGTCAGAGGCAGCTTTAGTTAATCAAAGACTAATGCTACTTCTACCGTTGAGTCAGGAGATAACACTAAGGAGTCTATTCCTGAGCTAAGCACCAATAATCACAACTCAATGTTAATTCAGTTAAGCGTTTTACTAGGCACAATGTAAAGCAAGCATATAATGAGTTAAAGGTTAGAGAATGTTACTCAGCAGTGTTATCCTAATTCGGCCTCCTGCCTACATTCAGTCCCCTGAATCCTTCCGAGCTTTAATCCACTACTGAGCTCTTTTGGGTAGAGCATAAACCCCTTACAATAGAGTTACATAGTACCTTTCTCTACAAACCTATACTCAGTACCAAGAGTAGTTACAGGGTACCTTACTCTATATCTACCTATACTCAGCACTAGCTAACTCTGAGAGCTGACTACCAAGCAACTAAGAGTCTCCTCACAATTTAAGAATTGATAATTTTGTTCTATTAACAAAGAACACTAGTACGATCTAGTTTAAATGTTTACACAAAGATTGGAATTGGTGTAAGACTTGCTTTGCTTTTTGCACAGAAACTTCAAGTAGGAATTTGCTCAGCGTTTCGACTTGGTGAAGATCTGGATCGAATGAAGCAAATAAAATGGCCTATTTAGAGTGACACTTGAGCCTTCAGTGATTTCGAATTTCGAAATAACCGTTAGAGGGAAACAGCTCTGCTGTCCCTTTCACTCCTCAGCGCTCAGTTTCTTCGGCCAATAAGAACGTTGCCTTTTCTGTGTTGATCAATGCTCAGATGCTTTTGGTCAGTAAACGTCAGGCTGTCTCTCAATTTATGACAAAGTCTTCTCGACAGCTTTCTGTTGCGTCTCAACTTTTCCTTAATTGGATTAGCTTTGTCTCCAAGTTGTTTGAGTCAACTTCTGCATTGTCTTTTATCCGTTCAACTCAGTGGCTTCGTTGTGACCACTGGAGGGATTTAGGTCTTCCTGACCACCGAAACCGCCTCTGTGAAGAATGGTTTCGGTCCTCCGGTCGTTGGAACTATTCCTACTAAGAATAGTTTCCAACAAATTAAGGTTTGAAGTAGTTAATTAGTAATTGAATTTGGATTTAATTATAAAATCCAATTTGATTACTATATAATAAATGATAAAAGTTTCTAAATTTATTCAAAATACTTAATGTTTAATTTTTTATTGTAATATTGTAAAAATTGATTTTAAACCACTAAATATATATATAAATGGAAAGGATTCGATTTGAAAAAAGAAAATTACATATGCCAGGGGTTAGACTATGCTTATTTTATTGTTGACAAGGTAAGCCTTACTTTGTTTTTTTTCACCATTGGATGGTGATAAACATTGACAAAGTAAGCTTATCCAATGGTAGAAAAAACAAAGTAAAGCTTACTTTGTTTTTGACAAAGTAAGCATAGAAGGCACCCATATGCGAGTTTTGTTGGCTTTCATCATGTGATTTGTTTGTATGCGCCTCCTATTGGTGTAACATACTTGTCTTCTCGTGTAAATTGGGATTTTTATTTTTGGTCAAATCCTTTAGTCAAATTGTGAATGAAAGAAGTTACAAAACATGAAAATGTAAAAATTCAAATAACAAAATGTAACGCTTTATCTAATTGCTTTCTAGTGAAAGAGTCACCAAATAATTAATTAATTTTTTGATAGAAATTGGGACGAGACAGAACTTGGACGGGGTGAGCACCCATGGCCCAAGAACTGACAAACCCGCAATATATAAATAAAAGAAAAAAAGTGAGTGTTTGAACAAGAGAAAAGGAAGGAGGACAAACAAAAGAAGGGGGGAGGAGAAAAGATAGGAAAAGTCAAGAAAAGCGCAATTGTGAAATACTACAAATGTCATCATTGATAAACCTGTGGCAAAAAGCAGGAGCTGAAGGCCACCAATTGATCACGGAGGAAGAGACTCCAAACTTTGCTAATGCATCAGCAACTCTATTTCCTTCCCTAAAGATGTGTGAAAAGATAATGTTCATTCTAGAGCAAATGCTGAGACAATGCAGCCACTCTTGTCGAATACTCCAAGGAACATCCATGGAGCGGTGTCTAAGCAGATTAACTGTTGGGGTTTAGTGTCCTATAGACAATTGTTCTAGGATACAAACTTAATGTAAATGAATTGTTCTTTATATCATTTGTTTTAATGAGATATATGTTTTATAACTATATAAAGGCAATCCCTTTTAAGCACTAAATAAAGTCTAATAAAAGGAAATCCGTAAGTTTGTTTAAAGTGATTATAAAGTGTTCATACAAGCATGAAGTGAGACAAAACTTTATAATAAACTAATAAACTTAAAACCACCCCAAGTCAAGTGATATGTTTAGGATTGATATATCAATGTTGAGACTTGTATGTAACAATGTCTTCTGTCCGACAGAAAGCTGATCTCACAAGCTTCATATATAGAGATATCTGGACAGTTACATAGATCCGATGAAAAGTTGTTCATTAGGATTGGGGATCCGATTTGAGATAACAGGATGGGTATATTCATCCTTGTCACCTGTTCATCTCATTGGTATTAATAGGTATAACTAATCCTCAGACTCAAAGGAATATTAATTGGTATTCTGGATTACGGAATGTGATGCTTTGACTCTGGTGTAACACGATCCTTAACAGAGATGACTCTGTGGTGTGAACAGTAGATGTTGGGTATCACAGGAAGTGATTGCGGGATCGTTATATATTGGATTGAGCATTTATCACTCCCGATAAATGGGAGATACATCCAAGGATCGCTTGTGGAAGACTCGACTCTAAATCCTTGCAAGGTGATAGCTTAAGACTTGAAATACAGATTTCACTTAACCTATCTATTTGAGTTGACTCGGCCTGTACAAGTAAAATGAACGTCTCGCTATATGTGACTTGACATCACCCATAGTCATAAGATTCAGTTCAAGGATGTAGTTGATAAAGGATCGAATTATACTGTAACTAATACGGAAAGGTTAACGACAGAATCAACCTGTCTTCTTATAGCTCTGGGGGAATGATTACGGACTTGCTAATCACATACTCTGTACATCATTCCGTTATGCAAAGATTAAATATAATTCTTTGAAAATTAATTTAATAACGTTGCATACGGCTAGAAGCAATAAGAACCTAATGGGTCACACATAAGACTTGGAACCTAAAAGAGAGATAGATGTTAATTAATTGATGGAAGCCCAATTGAGCCCAATAAGGCCCATGGACCACGGGGGGGTCGAAATTCATGTAGTTAAATACATGAATAATTAATTTGATTTTGTTAATCCTAATTAGATTAGGACTATGAATTAAATTAATTAAGAGATAAATAAGTTAGGAGTTTTAATTAGATTATAATACTCCTATTATTATCCAATAAGGTTATTATTATTATCCTTAATATATTAGATATATAATGAGATAATAATTAGGAATTCTATTCTGAATTGAATTCCTATTCAGTAACCTAATTTTATCTAACTAGGGATTAGATACAAGAGATTATAAATACCTCACCCTATAGTATTTTCGAAATCTAACTAGTGCAACCCTATTGAGATTTTCGAAATCCATATAGTGCAAGAGAGAGAAAATTTCGACACCCCTAGTTCGAAGACGAGATTTTCTACGGCTTCCTTCCGATCAATTAATTTCATCTATTTCTTTTATCCTTGATCTTGTGTTGATTAGTTAGAGGCAATCTACTTTGGTTGCTATTCAACGGTTGATTCTAAATTAATCTTCCCGTGTTTTATTTCGTGTTTGGGAACTCGGAGAAGAGTTATGGGCACTTCATTAACAGCGGTAGATTGATCATCTTGATGGACGAAATGTGTATCGTGCAAAACTAAAGGCAAGTGCACCTTATCCTGATCAAGTAATATAAAGTAAGTAGAGTATCATTCCCACAAGGATTGTGTTTATAGCTATTGATTTTTATGAATTTCTATTATCTAAGCAATAAATTTTGGATTTGATGATTACTAAACTAAAAACAAAAATAACTACACTCAATTAATTAAAGAAAATAAAAACAATATTAATAACTCTTATGATAAATGTGCTAGAGCAAGGCTTCACCTAACCTAATGTATATAATCCACACAACAATCCTATCCAAGTTCTTAAGTTTTAATCTAGAGACTGTGATTATTTCCTAAAGTAATTAACCTAGCTTTGGGCCAGTCAAGATTAATCCTATTTCACATACAATTACCTTAGCTTTGGTCCAGTCAAGAATAAAGATATAATGAAAGCATTAAGTTCTCTGAAATAACCCCAAAGTTAAGTCGTGAAACTAAACCCTGAAAAACCGCACCGCATAGACACAGGTCTAAACTATGTATTTCCATTAATTATCTTAGTGTCGGTCAACCAAAATAATTAATTATAATTTAGCTAAATATTGATCAGGTATCTAACTAGGAAATTAAGCTCCATAGTTTAATTCTCTATTTAATAAATTATGAACTTGAAATTGGATTGCAAGTAAATCATCTACTTCGATTAGGATCCGCCATAGCTCTAGCTATGGAGGAGTTAGTTCATGGTAGATGGAACAAAACTAAGAAATGTAATAGAAAACAAACTAATAGAAAACATAACTAAAGTAAATAGAAGAAAAGATGAAGTGAGAATAAACTTTGAAATAAAAACTAGAATGTGTTTACAAGAAAGAGGAAAAGGAACCAAAAGAAGACTATAATAGGAAATTAACAGATGTGTTCCAGCTCTGTGTTGAAGTCTGTTCCACGTCTCCTTTCATGCTTCACAATGTAGGTATTTATAGTTGCACATGCTTCATGCATTCCTTGTAACTTCCAACTTTAATGTCATTAAAGAGAAGATTAATGGAGGATTGAATTCTTTGCTCTAACTCCCTAACTTTGATGTAGTTAAAAAGAAGATTAATTGAGAGTTGAATTCTTCTTTGTAACTTTTTAACTTTCATAGAATTAAAGAGAGCATTAAGTAGTGTAACTCCTTCTTGAGCATTCAAAAGACTCTTTAAATAGTATTAAAATAGGCATAACATTCCTTGGATAGTTTTTGAGGAATTTATGACTATAAAGATTTATTTAAAGAGTCATGATTCTTCATTCTTCAACTGCTACAAGATCACTAACTAGAGGGAGTTCTAACTTTGCAACTTTATTTACTTGAGTAATGATTCCTTAATTGCATTTTTTCCCAAATAATACCTAAAAACATATGGAACAAGCATTAGTTCTTGAAACACAAAACTAAACATAAAACAATTATAAAATATTAAAAACTATCTTAAAATGTATGATTATTATAATTAAAATATATTAAAAACTATATAAAAATGCAAGATAACAATCATCAAAAGGTAATTCTTCTTATCCCTCTTTATATGAAATAACGATTAACGGATCCTATGGTTAATGGAAATAGGTTAAAATTTTTATATTTCCGTTGCTATACCTTAGCCTAATTTCCAACAGTGGTATCAGAGCCATCGTTAAATCTGTTATTTCATATATGAAAATTTAGAAGTTTTTTCAATAGGATTGAATAAATATTTATAGTTAGGATTAATTAACAAATTATTTGATTAATTAATTCTAAGGATAAATAAGTTTTAATTAATTGTTAATTAAAATTGATTATGCGTATGTTCCTAATTATTTTGGTTGATAATCATTATAACAAAATCTATTAGTTTTATAGTTAGATTGATAAAATCAGTTTTATTAATTCTAAAGATAAAACAGAAATCTATAGTAGTTTTTCCTATTTTCTGAAAATCGTTTTAAAACCGTTTTAGAACTGATATGTATATATTTAAAATTGTTATTATATATATAAAAAAAAATACGACAGCAGCTCGAGTCGCGCCTCGCGGCGCGACTGGCCGCTGTCACGCGGCTGCTGCCTCGCGGCAGCAGCCGCTTGCGGTGCCTGGCCGCCCTAGGGCTGCTGCCAATCGGCACCAGCCCACTCTCGGGCCCGACCCGAGACCCACTTGATTTTAAATTGTTTAAAATCATTTTTATATTTAAATATATATATGTTTCAGAAATTGATAGTTTTCTTTTTTGATTATCGAATGAAAATTTGTTTAAAAGTTTGTTTTACCAATTTGTAAATCAAAATGTTAAATGAATTAAAATCAAAATAATTGGAACGTGCATAATTAAAGTTTTGTATAGTTATATTAATCTAAAGATTAATATAAAAGATACGAAACTATTAGAAGTAAAATTGGATGAAAGTTAATTTGATAAGTTAATGTGATTAACATAAATATTACATAAGATAGTTATGTAATCAACCAATTAAATTTATTTAATTGAGTCTATGCATGTTTGGAGTTATGGACATATTTGGACCCTCTTTTAGTCTTTTGGTATTTTTGAAATAGGGCCTGCGAGTCCTGGCTTTCTACTATCTATTGTAATTTCTCCTCTCATCTGATTCCCTTCAATTCAATTGAAGTTTTCTTTAGTAGTATAGAAATTAATATGTAATTTCAAGGCGCCATGGAGAAGACGGATGACCTAAAGAGAAATATGTAATAGTTAGTATTTCCTTAGGTTTGCCCTTTTATTCCGTCTCTGGCTCGACGGAATAATTAGATGATATGTCCATAACGCCAATGTATGTGAATGTATGTGTCTGATGTATGCTAAAGCAAATCAAGACTAAGTTAGATTATGAGACCTAAAATAAAACCCCTCATTAAAAAGTTAAGTAAATAAGCAAGTTATTAAAATCGGTTATCCCTCCCTAATATTATAATTCAGCCGGCAGTACTGAGGGCCTTTGGGTTGTTAAGTAAACTCAAGCTCGGGGTCTTACGGTAACACCTGAATTATCGAAAATCATTTTTCATGAATATGGAGTAATACTTAAATTAGATTATGATAATTGGATGAGTAAACTCATGTTGTCATAAACTAATGGGCAATATGGTTGGGATTAATATGAATAGCATATTAGTTACTAATGTGGTTAGTAACCCAATAACCTAGGAATCACATTAAGGATGTGATTGATTACATGAATCTACCTAATGAATGAGACTAGCTTGTTGAGTAAACTCAAGGCGAAATCTCAGGAGTTAGGATCCTAGCTCACTAAAGGATTTGTGAAATTCTTCGAATTAATATGGAGGGCTATTAATTTGGCAAAATAGTGGGAGCAATAAAAAATAAACTAAAAGGCCTATAATTTTAGATTGATATACTTTAAGCAAATGAATGACATATGTTTACTCTTTCTCACTCTCAGGTTTAATTAAACACACTCTTAAAATCATGACTAGCACCAATCTGCAAAACATTCTTACCGATAACAAATTGAATGGTTCAAACTTCACCGACTGGTATCGCAACCTCAAAATTGTTTTGAAGTTCGAGAGGAAAGGGTATGTACTTGATACACCGATACCCCCTTACCCAACGGATGATGCTCCCTACCAAGAATTTTATGCTTACTTGAAGCATAAATCTGATGATGATCAAATGGGAGACATCATACTTGCATCCCTGACACCGGAAGTTAAAAGGCAACTACATTCAGATATGGATGCCTATTCCATGGTCAAGCACCTAAAAGAGTTATTTGTGAATGAAACTCGGTGCGAGCGCTTCGAAATAACAAAGGAGTTATATAAAAGCAAGATGCAGGTGGGCACATCTGTAATGGCACACTGTGCCAAGATGATCAGCCTTATCACCAAGTTTTCTAGTATTGGAGATGCGATGGACCATGAACTAAGTGAAAACTTACTTCTTCAGTCCCTCCCCGAGAGTTACTCACAGTTCATCATGAACTACCAAATGAGTGGCTTGCAAACCTCTCTTGTAGAGCTTGCACATATGCTCGAGTCAGTCGAGCCCATTATAAAAGAAAACGAGGAGATACTGGCCCTTGCTATTGAAGGATCAAGAAAAAGGAAAGGGATCTCTCCCAATCCAAACCATCTTGATAAAAGCAAGGGGGCTGTGCTCACCGAAACGAAGGGAAAGGAATTAAAGAAGCCCAAAGGAAAGTGCTACTATTGTGGTGACTTGGGGCATTGGAAGAGAAACTGCATGGAGTACCTAACCTTCCACGAGAAGGAAAATAACGGTGCTTCAGCATCTGGTATGTTTTATATTGAAATAAATACAGTTTCACAGTCTGAATCTTGGGTACTTGATACCGGATGTGGATCTCATATTTGTACCTCTGGGCTTGTAATAGAATTAAGGAACTGTTTGTATGTTCCACAAATGTCTCGCAACATTATTTCTATTAGCCGTCTTGTTGACGACGGTTTTCATATTTCAATAAAAGACAAGAGTTGCAATTTTTATAAAGATTCGATCTTTTATTTTTCAGGAATATCACAAAATGAGATTTATGTGTTAGATGACAAAATTCCTGTTTTTGCAATTGATACTAAAATACATAAGCTAGATAATTCAACTTACTTGTGGCATTGTCGTTTAGGCCATATAAACAAGAGACGCATGCTAAAGCTACATTCAGATGGGCTTATAGATCCAATCGATCCCGAATCATTGGAAATATGCGAATCATGTTTAAAAGGTAAAATGACAAAGACACCCTTTAGCAATAAAGGTGAGCGTGTATCAGACACTCTAGGACTCATTCATTCAGATGTATGCGGTCCTATGTCAGTCCAAGCAAGAGGAGGATTCAGATTCTTCATAAGCTTCATAGATGACCATACCCGATATGGTTACATCTACTTGATGAAGCACAAATCAGAAGCTTTTGAGAAATTCAAATGCTTCAAGAATGAAGTAGAAAATCAATTAGGAAAGAAAATAAAGACGCTTCGATCTGATCGAGGTGGCGAATATCTTTCAGATGATTTTCTGAATTATCTAACTGAATGTGGGATATGCTCACAATGGACACCTCCCTATACACCACAACACAATGGTGTATCCGAGAGGAGAAACCGTACCCTACTAGATATGGTACGATCCATGATGAGCATGGCCTTACTTCCAAAGACGTTCTGGGGCTATGCCTTAGAAACTGCCCTCTTCACCCTAAACCGAGTACCAACTAAATCCGCTAGTTCCACACCATATGAATTGTTCGTTGGTAGGAAACCCGTGTTTTCATTTATGAGAGTATGGGGTTGTTCAGCATTTGTCAAACGCATTGCGACCGACAAACTAGATTCGAAATCTGATAAATGTTTCTTCATTGGATACCCTAAGGAAACTATGGGATATTACTTCTATCATCCAGATGATCAGAAAGTAATAGTATCCAAGCACGCAACCTTCTTAGAGAAAGAGTTTCTCGAAGAAACACAAAAGGGAAGCATGATTGAACTTGACGAAGTTCAAGAAGAAGAAACACCGACTGAAACAACAGAGGCGGTTGAGGTACCTGAAGAAGTCCCATTAGATGAGACTCCAGTGCCACCTATTCGTAGATCACAAAGAGTTCGTGAACTCCCAGTTAGATATGGTTTTCTAGTGGGAGATGATAATGAGGTTGCCGTGTTAGACGACGAACCCGAAAACTACGAAGAGGCTCTTACTAGTCCAGATTCTAAAGCATGGCTTGAGGCCATGGATTCTGAAATGGATTCCATGTATACTAACCAAGTGTGGACTTTGGTTGATCCACCCGAAGGGATAATACCCATTGGGTGCAGATGGATCTTCAAAAAGAAGACAGACATGGATGGAAAGGTTAGCACCTACAAAGCTAGGTTAGTAGCGAAAGGATATCGTCAGAAGCAAGGAATTGATTATGACGAAACTTTCTCTCCTGTGGCTATGTCCAAATCAATCATAATCATGTTTGCAATTGCCGCTCACTTCGATTATGAGATGTGGCAAATGGATGTGAAAACAGCTTTCCTAAACGGAAACCTGCTTGAGGATGTATATATGATGCAGCCTGAAGGTTTCATATCGAAGGATGCAAATAAAGTTTGCAAACTTCAAAGATCCATTTATGGACTCAAGCAAGCATCAAGAAGCTGGAATAAGCGTTTTGACGAAACCATAAAACAATTTGGTTTCGAACAAAATTGCGAAGAAGCTTGCATTTACAAGAAAGCAAGTGGGAGCTCTATAGCATTTCTCATACTATATGTGGACGATATATTATTAATGGGAAATGACATTGCTCTACTACAGTCGGTAAAAGTATGGTTATCTGGTAACTTCTCAATGAAAGACCTTGGTGAAGCAGCTTATATACTTGGTATAAAGATCTACAGAGATAGATCGAGAAGACTGTTTGGTCTTTCACAGGCTACATACATTGAAAAGGTGCTAAATCGGTTTAGCATGCTTGAATCGAAACGAGGTAACTTACCCATGCTATATGGAGTAAAGTTAAACAATCATCAATGTCCTAAAACCGATGATGACAAAAGACGCATGGCTGTAGTCCCGTACGCCAGTGTAATCGGTTCGATTATGTATGCTATGCTATGCACTAGACCTGACGTAGCGTTCGCGTTATCTGTAACGAGTCGTTACCAAGGGAATCCGGGAGACGAGCATTGGATTGTCGTCAAGAACATTCTTAAGTACTTGAGAAGAACTAAAGATATGTTCCTAGTGTACGGAGAAGGTGATCTGAAAATAGAAGGATTTTCAGACGCAAGTCATCTCACAGATGAGAATGATTTTAAATCCCAATCAGGATACCTGTTTATCTTGAATGGGGGCGCGGTCAGTTGGAAGAGTTCCAAGCAGGGAAGCGTAGCTTTCTCTACGACCGAGTCAGAGTATATCGCAGCTGCGGAAGCAGCAAAGGAAGCGGTTTGGATAAGAAAGTTCATTACAGAACTTGGTGTGGTGCCTGACATTGTAAATCCCATTACACTGTATTGTGATAACAATGGAGCCATTGCGCAAGCAAAGGAACCACGGTCTCATAATGTGTCCAAGCATTACCTTAAGCGATACCACATCATTAGAGAGATTGTGGCTAGAGGAGATGTGAGAATAGAAAGAGTACCTACAGAGGACAACGTTGCAGATCTGTTGACAAAGCCTTTAACCCAGAGAGTACATGATCGTCATTTAACTTCTACTGGGATAAGTTTTAGAAACAATTGGCTTTAGTCCAAGTGGGAGTATGTTGGGGTTTAGTGTCCTATAGACAATTGTTCTAGGATACAAACTTAATGTAAATTAATTGTTCTTTATATCATTTGTTTTAATGAGATATATGTTTTATAACTATATAAAGGCAATCCCTTTTAAGCACTAAATAAAGTCTAATAAAAGGAAATCCGTAAGTTTGTTTAAAGTGATTATAAAGTGTTCATACAAGCATGAGGTGAGACAAAACTTTATAATAAACTAATAAACTTAAAACCACCCCAAGTCAAGTGATATGTTTAGGATTGATATATCACTGTTGAGACTTGTATGTAACAATGTCTTCTGTCCGACAGAAAGCTGATCTCACAAGCTTCATATATACAGATATCTGGACAGTTACATAGATCCGATGAAAAGTTGTTCATTAGGATTGGGGATCCGATTTGAGATAACAGGATGGGTAGATTCATCCTTGTCACCTATTCATCTCATTGGTATTAATAGGTATAACTAATCCTCAGACTCAAAGGAATATTAATTGGTATTCTGGATTACGGAATGTGATGCTTTGACTCTGGTGTAACACGATCCTTAACAGAGATGACTCTGGGGTGTGAACAGTAGACGTTGGGTATCACAGGAAGTGATTGCGGGATCGTTATATATTGGATTGAGCATTTATCACTCCCGATAAATGGGAGATACATCCAAGGATCGCTTGTGGAAGACTCGACTCTAAATCCTTGCAAGGTGATAGCTTAAGACTTGAAATACAGATTTCACTTAACCTATCTATTTGAGTTGACTCGGTCTGTACAAGTAAAATGAACGTCTCGCTATATGTGACTTGACATCACCCATAGTCATAAGATTCAGTTCAAGGATGTAGTTGATAAAGGATCGAATTATACTGTAACTAATACGGAAAGGTTAACGACAGAATCAACCTGTCTTCTTATAGCTCTGGGGGAATGATCACGGACTTGCTAATCACATACTCTGTACATCATTCCGTTATGCAAAGATTAAATATAATTCTTTGAAAATTAATTTAATAACGTTGCATACGGCTAGAAGCAATAAGAACCTAATGGGTCACACATAAGACTTGGAACCTAAAAGAGAGATAGATGTTAATTAATTGATGGAAGCCCAATTGAGCCCAATAAGGCCCATGGACCAAGGGGGGGTCGAAATTCATGTAGTTAAATACATGAATAATTAATTTGATTTTGTTAATCCTAATTAGATTAGGACTATGAATTAAATTAATTAAGAGATAAATAAGTTAGGAGTTTTAATTAGATTATAATAATCCTATTATTATCCAATAAGGTTATTATTATTATCCTTAATATATTAGATATATAATGAGATAATAATTAGGAATTCTATTCCGAATTGAATTCCTATTCAGTAACCTAATTCTATCTAACTAGGGATTAGATACAAGAGATTATAAATACCTCACCCTATAGGATTTTCGAAATCTAACTAGTGCAACCCTATTGAGATTTTCGAAATCCATATAGTGCAAGAGAGAGAAAATTTCGACACCCCTAGTTCGAAGACGAGATTTTCTACGGCTTCCTTCCGATCAATTAATTTCATATATTTCTTTTATCCTTGATCTTGTGTTGATTAGTTAGAGCAATCTAATTTGGTTGCTATTCAACGGTTGATTCTAAATTAATCTTCCCGTGTTTTATTTCGTGTTTGGGAACTCGGAGAAGAGTTGTGGGCACTTCATTAACAACGGTAGATTGATCATCAAAAGGTAATTCTTCTTATCCCTCTTTATATTAAATAACGATTAACGGATCCTATGGTTAATGGAAATAGGTTAAAAATTTTATATTTCCGCTGCTATACCTTCGCCTAATTTCCAACATTAACTACGTGCATTGAGTCTGACTCAACCCAAAGCTCATGCCAAATTTTCTCCCAAGCAAGTTCAATTGCAAAAATAGCGGCTCTCAATTCAGCCATATATGCAAAAGAAGGCATGGTAGAAAAAGCAAAACAACCTTTGGGAAAGCCACGATGGTTGCGAAAAATGCCTCCCGCTCCAGCCATGCCAGGAGTGCCAAAAGTAGAGCCATCCACATTGACTTTAACCCAGCCTGGAGGAGGTCTAAGCCAATGTACCGGAATAATGTTGGGAGCAGAAGGCGGCCTAGGAGAAGCCAGAAGACGGGATAAGATAGCATGATCTCTCCGAGAAGAGCAAAAACCTTTAGAAGAGGCCAAGGACTCTCGAATCATTCGAAAGAGTGTGATCTTTGAGTGGTGGATAGAAGGGGAAACTTCCTTAAAGATTGCTTCATTCCTGCAACGCCAGATTAACCAGATGCAAGTGACAGCAGCAATACGCCAGATCATCGACACTTGTGAGCCAAAATTAATGCTATAAAGATTGATGAAGAAGTGAATGAATTGGGAATGACGAGTCAAAGAGCATTCAAAATGAATCTCAAGAGCCCTCCAAAGAGAATCTACAAAGGAACAGCTAATGAATAAGTGGTTAATGGACTCAGCATCCCTACCACAAAGAGCACAACGAGAGGCAAAGTAGAATCTAAGACGCTGCAGGAGGTCGTGAGGTGGAACCTGGCCATGCAAAACTCTCCAGAAAGTGAAAGAGCGAGAAGGGGGGGTGTGAGCATTCCAAACAAATTTATACCAGGCCACCGAGGAGGAACTAGGACTGAGAACCGAATAGAACTCTTTGGCAGAGAAAATACCTTTCGTAGAAGGCTGCCAAACGCAGAAATCAATATCATCTCTACCCTTGTGAATAGTTCTAATACTGTTTTGAACAACCGAAGGAAGAGTACCTAAGTCAAGCCACTCCGAATTTACCAAAAAGTCATCAACAGAATTATAGCGCGAACGCTTTTCCTGAAGATCGAGACCCAATCTGTCTGCCACCGATGGAACGATCCACCTATCAGTCCAGAAATTGAGCGTAGAAGACTGGCCAATCCACCAAAAGGTCTGGTCCCAAATGGAAGAATAAACAAATTTATAGGAAGACCAAATCGAGGAAGGAGCAATGGTAGCTTTAGGCAAACCAGAGACAGCCAGAAATTTAGATTTCATTAGAGAAATATCTAGACTATTGCCTTGAATTAAATCCCAACACATCTTACCCAAGAGAGCCTGGTTAAAGATCCTAAAATCCTTAATGCCCATACCTCCACCCTCCAAACTTTTGCAACAAGTTTGTCAGGAAACCGTTATTAGCTTCCTCTGATCAATACAACCCGTCCAATAAGTTTCTAACACTTCGATTGAGTTTGTTCAACAATCCCACTGGCCACTTATAGATCAAGAATGAGTGCACCAGAGAACCAGTAATAGCAGACTTAATTAGAGTTAAACGACCTGTAAAGGAAAAGGAGCTACCTTTCCACTTGCTAAATTGAGAGAGAAATCTGTCTGCAAGGCTGCTGAGATGATGAGCCCTTGGAGCTCCAATAAATAGATGGACTCCTAAGTAGCTGAAAGGGAGAGATTCCAAACGGATGCCAAGACAGTGAGCAAGATGAACCCTCCTCGGAGGACTCACCTGAGAACCAAAAAAGACAGCAGATTTGTCCCAACTAACCTGCTGACCGGAGATTTGTCCATAAAACAGGAAGAAATCCTTGAGAGCATGCAAGTTGCTCAAGGAAGCTATTCCAAAAATGAGTATGTCATCAGGAAAAAGAAGATGAGAGGGAAAGTGATTTCCCCTAGAATAATACATAGGAGAAAAACTACCCTCCCTCACCATTTTAGCAAGCGAACGAGAGAAAAAATCCTTAGCAATGTCAAACAGAAGAAGAGAGAGGGGGTCCCCTTGTCTAACCCCTCTAGAGCAAGAAAAATAACCCTTTGGAGAACCATTAATCATCACAGAAATACGAGCAGATGCCAGAATGTTAAGTGTCCAATCCCTGAAAGCGAGCGAAAAACCAAAGGATTCCAGCACAGACAATAGGAAGTTCCAATCTAAAGTATCAAAAGCTTTACGAATATCAATTTTTAAGGCAATGTGACCACCAAAATGTTTTTTGTCAAGCATATTAACTCCCTCAGAAGCTAAGGCAATGCATTGATGAATGCTTCTACCTTTAAGGAAACCATACTGATTGGGAGAGACAATCTTTGCAGCAATAACTGCAAGGTGATCAGCAAGAATTTTTGAGATAATTTTGAAACCAAAGTTACTCATCACAATTGGACGAAAATTCTCAATTTTGTCAGCTTCAGCAACTTTAGGAATTAGAGCCATAATACTAGAGTTTAAACCAGGCAAAATGCAACCATGATCAAAGAAAGCTTGAACCATATTGCAAACATCCTTCCCTACAATATCCCAAAAGAAACGATAAAAAGTTCCCCCAAAACCATCAGGACCAGTGGCACTGTCAGGATCCATGGAAAAGACTGTGTCTTTAATAGCTTCAAAGGAGGGTTTAGAAATTAATTCCTCGTTTTCCAAAGAAGTTACTAAGTTGAGAATTACCTCATTAATTGGAGAAAGATCAACATGCTCTCTAGAACTAGGAAAGAGATTAGAGAAATACTCAATTACATGATCAGATAATCTAACCGTGTCAGTGGTGGGAGCCCATCGCCGATCTTTAAATGATTAATGCCATCCCAAGTCTTTCTAACTCTAGCAGACCTTTAGAAAAAACTAGTGTTCCTATCCCCCTCTTTAATTAATAATATAAGAAAAACTTCCAATGCTGAAATAATAATAAAATTAAATACATTTACAAAATTAGTTGTTTCCGCGGCCATGTCTACTACGCCTGTAATGGTACTAATTCAATTTTACACTTTCGATTATTATTACTGTTAAATTTTACCAACCTTTTTCAATTGACTATAGAAAATTTCAAAATTAAAATTATTTACAACCATATTTATTATAAAATTATTTTTAAATTTTTAAAATTATAATTTTCGAAGTTTTATCGTTTTCTCTTCCAAAAAAATAACATATAAATGACATCAAAATAAAAAGATGAAAAAAATAAAGTTACTCAGAATATTATTTCCATTAGTTTTATAGGGATGAATTACCTGCTATTAAAATAATTAAAATAATAGTTAGGTAGTGCTTGGATTATTTTTGGCACAACGGTGGGAGAAACACTCCACCTAAAATCGACCTCAAAGTCTTTTTTTTTCCAGAAATAACTTCATGATCTTCTAAGTCACTTTTATGTTACGTTTTGAAGTTTAGTCACCATAATATTAGTAGGGATAAAGTTAAATGGTCATGTATGTAATTTACACTTTATTATTGAATAAAACGGTTGATCAATCTACTAGTATGATATGTTTGATCTTTCTCCTTTAATTAGAGTATATTATTCCCTATTTGAGTATTCTATCTTCTATACAGGTGTTATCAAAAAAAATTCGCGGCAATGCATAAGCTTTTTTGTTAATTATTATATATATCTGACTCATTAGAAAATCATAAAGTTATTTATGGAAAAAGCTCTAAAATCCGATTTTGGATATAGTGTTTTTTCCACTAAAAAACAATTCGAGCAGCATAACGTGCTGGTTAATCAGGTTCCTGATGGACCAATCTTGCCAGGCAGGGGCTTAAGGCAGGGTGACCCTCTGTCCCCCTACCTATTCATTTTATGCCCTGTAGAGGGGCGCCATCAATTTCTCATCTTTTCTTTGCAGATCACAGTTTCTTGTTCTTTGGGGCAGAGAGAGAGCAGGCGCTGAACGTGGGCGCCATCCTGAACGAGTATGAAGTGGCATCAAGTCAGGCTATCAATTTGAACAAATCCAAAATTTTCTTTAGTAAGAATGTGCCATGTATTGTACGTGAAAAGATCAATACGGTTCTAAATGTCAATCAGCCACTCGATACTACTCGGTACCTGGGTTTGCCATCTCTAATTGTCAGATCAAAGAGGAATATCTTCCTATTCCTTATTGATAGACTCTGCAGGAGGTTCAGTAGTTGGGGGTTTATATTCTTGTCTAATGCGGGGAAGGAAGTGTTACTGAAATCAGTTGTTCAAGCATTGCCAACTTTCTGTATGAGCACGTTTCTGATTCCTAAATCTATTTGTGATGATCTGCAACGTATGATGAATTCATTTTGGTGGGGCACGAAGGAGGGTGGTAGAAGGAACATGCACTGGTTCGATTGGGCTACCCTATGTCAAAGGAAGGACCAGGGCGGGTTGGGGTTCAGGGATCTCCATAAGTTTAATCCATCCCTATTGGGGAAGCAGGGGTGGAAGATGATTCAATACCCAAATACTTTGGTTAGTCGCTTGTTCAAGGCTAAATATTTTACCACTAACTCTTTTTTATCCTCTAGATTAGGCAATAATCCTAATTTTGTCTGGAGGAGTATTTGGGGTGCTATTGATGTGTTGAATACAGGGGTAAGGTGGCGAGTGGGGGATAGGGAGTCTATAAATGTTTGGAGAGATCCGTGGGTACATTCACTGGAGAATTACACTATAAACTCCTTTTGCATTGAAGGATTGGAAGAGAAGAAGGTGTCTGACCTTTTCATGGAAGGATCTAGGGAGTGGGATACTGCCAAGGTAAATGGGTGGTTCTGCGAGGAGGAAGCTGAAAAGATCCTTGCTATTACTCTACCCATTAGAAACACTACTGATGTTCTGATGTGGAATTTCATGAAGGATGGAAGATACACATCGAAGTCTGGGTACAAGGCCATTGAAACCGCAAGTTTGGGTAGTGGCCCAGAAGAGGGTTGGAAGAGGATGTGGGAGTTAAAGGTGCCGCCAAAGTGGAAGGCTTTTGTGTGGAAGCTATGTTCAGGGTGCCTTCCGACTAGAGAAAATCTGGCAAGACGCCATATTCCTGTAGCTTTGGCATGTGTTCTCTGTGGAGTGGAGGAAGAGACATGCAGACATTTATTCTCACTTTGTTCTTTTGCAGGTAGTTGCTGGGATGAGGCGAAGATTCCTAAACCATCCGAAGATTATAATACTGCTTTGCAGTGGTTACTCTCGGACAACAGCTCCTCAACTTCAACTGTTTTACCGCAGAGAATCATGGTTCTACTCGTGATCTGGAGAGAGAGAGGAACAATAGATTATGGAGCGATGAAGTCGCTATAGTTGCTGAAAGCGTTAGAAGAGGGAGATTGTCTCTACAGGAGTGGAATGAAGTAAACTCATATCGGTTACAGGGTCAGAGGAGAAACAGTAGGCCCACAGGTTCAGAGGTTGAGGTTGCGAAGCAATCTGCAGATGCACTAGAAGAAGCAGCAACGGGAGCGGTACAACAAAGCCCTAGAAGATCCAGCGTCGGGCTATCTACATCGAGAAATAGCAACAGCAACAACACCCTAATCTTGAACAGCAACACCGCAATTTTGAACAGCAGCAGCACCGTACTTTTGAATAGCAACAGAGAGGCCGCTCCAAATGGCGTTACGGCTGATGTGCGTGCAGAAGACCAACGTCGGGCAGCAGGGAGCGAGGTTGGAGCCCAACATCTGACATCACGAAGACCAGACCCACGATGGAGGAAACCAAGCAGAGGATACCGTAAGTGCAACGTAGACGACGCCTTGTTCCGAAGCCCAGAAGCAGGGGGAACGGGGGCTGTGTTACGTGATGAGAGGAACGACTTCCTATGGTGCAGCAGCAAAATTAGAAAAGGGAACTTCACTCCTAAAATGATCGAAGCTCTCGCCTTACGAGATAGCTTGGAGTGGGCAAATGCACATTCATGGGAGAGTGTGTTGAGAGATTTCTGCAAGTGCACAGTTTCGCTTGTAGTAATAAAATATCGATCCCACAAGGAACGTATGATAATTTGATTAGAATTTATTGTCTTTATTACATTCGTCTTCTCAAAGTTTATAGGAAAACGTTTATGGTTTGAAATGGTTTAAATTGGTTTCTAATCCTAATTTTAGTTATAGTTAAGATTACAACGTGTAGAGATTAAGTTTAGGTTAAAGTAGAATTCGAGACTTGTTTACACAAAGCAAGAAAACAACTTATAACTTTGATAAGATTATTAAGATGTAACAATTTATCGATTAACACAATTAATAGGCTTTGAACCGTAGAAATCTCTCTGGATCGGAGCAGATTTCTACCTTAATCAAATAGGTATTTATATCCGATAAGCCGACCTAACGATCATATCTTCCATAAAAACTAATTCTTTCAAGTGTTCAACTAAGTTTTCTTGTAATTATATGAAATATATACGTTTTAATGAAAACACCAGAACCTTACTTCGAAGGTAACATCAAAGTAACAACAGAAGAATATATTGAATTGAAAAGATATATTATTAATTGATTATAAATCGAATCAAGTTAATAGAGAAGAAGAAACATGGATAGCATTTTGACGAAATCTTTGAGTTCCGGGTTGTCAATCTTTCCCTCAAACTCCGTAGGTTTGTCAGACCCTTTTGCGCTTCAGCCGTTAGTTCCTCTCGCTGAATCTCGGAATAGAGATGGATCGTCTACTACCAGAATGCAACTTATCTTCGAACCAAACTTGAACTCTAAACGACAACAATAATAACTACATATTGTGTCTTAAACTATTTACACAAACTTGTAACTTTATAACAAGTTTGTGTAACCAAACTTATGAACTAGAACTACCAACATAACAACATTGAAATAATCAACATTGCACCACACTAATTCTGAAACTTCTTCATCTATTTATAATATTCCAAGAGGTATGTTTGAAGAGACGTGTCCGTTGGTGAAGAGATGCCTCTATCCGGACGAACGAATATGTCGTTTGGAATTAAAACATGTGAAAACTGTGCAGGATCTTCGCTGTCTCAACCGAGATTATTGGAATCTCAATCGCGACCTGGGGCTTGAGGGAGATTGCTGACCAAAATGTAATTCCGGTGCTGAAGTGAGCGTGTCGCGACCGAGATATTGGGAATCTCAGTCGCGACAGGGACTTCTACTCCCGCTCCCGACTGCTTCCCAACTCCTCGTATCGGTCTTCTGATCTTGCACGTGTTTTTAGCTCGTAAATATGATTTTTCTCTCGTTTTTGCTCCGTTTTAGCTCCTATTTGGATTTTACCAAATAATTAAGTACCTTGCACAATAGAAACAAATATAGACGTAAAAGTATTCTGAATGAACGTAATCAACATAATTTTAATACAAAACTGAGGTAAATATCGATGTTATTTTAGGTATATTTTGGGCTTAACAGAGTGTCGTATTTGAATTTGAGGCGAAAGTCGTGGTAAAGGCAATACATGGTCACTTAGATGATTTAACTGAATTTGATACTATTATTCAAGATTGCAAAGTCTTGCTTCAAAGCAACCGAAATTTTTCGGTGCTCTATATTCCTCGATTAGCGAATAGAACTGCTCATTTCATTGCTAGGCAATACCTTTCCAATGCTAATATTTTCTTTAAAGGATATTCAATCCTGTACGTTTTAATGAGAAGGCTTCAATTTGTTAAAAAAAAAAAAAAAAAAAAACAATTCGAGCACTACCTAACTATTAGTATTAGTTAAGCATTTTTTTTATCTAAAAACAATAAATAATGTAGTTGTTTTCTAATGTGGACTTATAAACGAAAGTGTCAATTTCTGCTCCCCGACCAATAAATAAATTAATAAAGGTTTTTTTTAAGTATAGTCAATTTTGTAATTAAGTATTAAGTCTACTCCTAAGTGTCTTAGCTTAGATAGCACAATCTTTGTTTTAATGCTTATGATTATGACACATTTTATTTTAGAAATTAATTAATGGAATAAGACGTTTAGAGATAACTAAATAAACAGAACTTTGTTCACATGCATCTAGACTTTCATCTCATGTACAGAATCTTCGAATGGATTACGTGTTGATTGCCTATTATTCCATTCTTTATTACGTGGACACAACTCTATTTATCTCTATATAAAATGACATCTGTACTAATTAACTCTATCTTCCTACCTTTACCAATTTTAAATTTATTTGGGTTTTTTTTGGAACCTAGCCACTAATTTATACTTCTAGTCCCGGGAATAAATCGAACTACCCTTTGCACTAAATTTGAAAAAATCCAAAACCTCTCAAGAACCCTATACGATTTTTGCTCAAATCCGGACAAATTAGTGAACCGAATCATGGATGGTGACAAAAGCCGTAAAGGGAAAGCTAAAATGGTAAGATTTACTGTTTTATTTCGTTGATTTTTACATCGAACTGAAATCTGTGGGGCTTTTTTTGAATTCGCCGGAATCGCAGTCGGGCGTATGAGCATCACGCCCGACCTGTGGTTCCGGCGTGAGACAATCACGCCCGACCAGTGGTGCGGGCGTGATAGCCACATGCCCGCACCACTGGTCGGGCGTGATGCTCGAACGCCCGAACCACAGGTCGGGCGTGATGCGCTTACGCCCGTACCACTGGTGGGGCGTAATGTTCATACGCCCGACCAGTGGTCTTGACGTGATTCCCTTACCCCCAAGGTTTTTTTTATAAAAATTTACATTATTTACAATTTTATTAATTTAGTGTAATTTTAGTTTAATTTTAGTATAATTTTAGCATAATTTTTACAATTTTATTAATTTAGTGTAATTTTATAAATTTAGTATAAATTTAGTATAATTTTAGCATAATTTTATAACTTTAGTATGATTTATTATAATTTTATAATTTTAGTATAATTACAATTATTTACAATTTTATTAATTTAGTAGTATTTTAGCATAATTTTATAACTTTAGTATAATTTACATTATTTACAATTTTATTAATTTAGTGTAATTTATAATTTATATGTTACTATTTTTTATTAACTATATGTAATTTTTTTTTGTAGACGGAGCGGCCTACTAGGGGTGGGAAATCCATCCCGTCATCTGCTCGTCGTCTAGATATGGACGGCGAGGATGATACACCACGCCATACGAGATTGCGTGGTATTGATATATCCGAGCGTAGGCGTAGAGGGGCTGCGAGAAACCAGTTGAGGAGGGGACCGATTGTGGAGCAGCCCGATATTGATGGATCGGAGGGGGCGATAGATTTTGATGACAGAGAGCCTGATAGCGATACTTTTGAGGACTACCTGGATGTGGCAGCCCGGGCAGTGCGACAGTCTGCAGTTGCACGTGATCGCGAGGTTGAGAATAGCGATGAGCAGCCGACCCCAGGGAGACAACCGACCCAGCGCGTAGGAGGTCGTTTTGCGAGTACATGTATTTTTTATAATTTTAGTATATTTTAGTATAATTTTAGTATTTTAGTATAATTTTAGTATAATTTAGTATAATTTTAGTATTTTAGTATAATTTTAGTATATTTTAGTATAATTTTAGTATAATTTTAGTATTTTAGTATAATTTTAGTATAATTTTAGTATTTTAGTATATTAGTATAATTTTATAATTTTAGTATAATTTTAGTATTTTAGTATAATTTTAGTATATTTTAGTATAATTTAGTATAATTTAGTATATTTTAATATATTTTAGTATAATTTTATAACTTTCAGGGACAAGCAAACGTCCCAAAGCTAGTGAGGACGAGAGCTGGCTAGTTACTGGACCGGTGGATGGTGGCCTCGTTGATGGTTCCGTGATTCCTAGTTTTCTAGGACATGTTGCCTCACGGATGCTGGGAGGAGAGATTCGATCGTTTCTGATATGCTACAACAGATCATCAGCATGCCGAGATTTGTGTCAGTGGTTTTCTGGTGCGTCACCCGAGGTAAGAATAATATAGTGTGTCAACATTTATTGTAATTTGTAATTCAGTAATTGTATAAATTGTATATGTGTCATTTTACAGCTGAAGGAGATGATCGAGAAGACTGGTTTGTCTCACCTTCCACATGCCATGTTTAAGAACCTCGACACTCCGCTGTTGATTGCGTTCGTGGAGCGGTGGCAGCCCGATACGAACTCCTTCCACATGCCGTTCGGGGAGATGACTATCCAGCTGCATGATGTGTGGCAGATTCTTCGGATCCCGATCGACGGTCCGATGGTGTCCAAGTCTCCCACTACTGACGGGCTTCATGCCATGTGCATGATGATGTTTGGGGTGAATCAGGATCAGCTTCTGTTGTCGGGCCGACATTTATGGGGTGGTGGAGGTGTATTTGTTCAGGCTGTACACGGGCTTGTCATCCAGGGTAGGGATGACGCTACTCGGGCCACATCGTGGATGTGGCTTATGCTTGGATCTACTCTGTTTGTTGACAAGAGTGGAGATAGGATTAGGCCGGCCCATCTTGCTGAGGTTTACGGCGGTGTCAGCGGGGCAGCTGGACTATCATGGGAGTCTGCTACACTTGCCATGTTGTACCGGCAGCTGGGGATAGCGAGCAGAGGAGACTGTTCAGGTATATGCGGATGTTTGACCCTACTCCAGGCATGGATATACGAGTATTTTCCGGTGTTCCGGCCGCATAGAGGAGCTCACTTGATCCCAGCTGACCATGCCTGTGCACTGAGATGGGAGGTCGGGGTACCAGGCAAGACGACCACCCGACTAGATACCATACGCGGGCAACTGGACCGTTAGACGGCGGTAGAGGTATTTTATAAAATTTTAGAATTAATTTAAGTATTATTTATAGTATATTATTATTTTTTATTGAGTATTATTTTTTTTTCAGGTGACGTGGTTGCCTTACGGTCATGTCCCCGATGATGATCGGCTTCGAGTGTCCTACGCCGGTTGGATACGGTGTAGAGACATCGTCGAGCCGTATATGCCCGATCGATAGGTGCGGACGTGATAGCCTCATGCCTCACCATGTGGTGAGGCGTGATTACCTCATGCCTCACCACATGGTGAGGCGTGATTACCTCACGACCGCGTGCCGAGAGAGGTTTTTTCCCCCAATTTCCCACCTCAAAGCCTGAAAGGGTGCTTTCGTCCTTTCACGGGGCTAAAGGTGGGAAATTGGGGCTGGGTTTAACAACACCCTAAATTTATTTGGGTTAAATACATCATTTTGACTCAAAAATCTGATTCATCCCTAAACTTAGAGACTGTTACTTAAAATAATATATTTAACAGACACGTTGTGGAAAAAAAACAAAGAACAGTAATCAATTTTATTTTAATAAATCCATTTTCAATTTTTCAATTATAATCTTAGATAAATGGAATAAAGCATTCTAAGTTTTGGTGTTTATTTTGTAAAAACATAATTGTTATATGAAATTATTTTAATATTTTTTAAAATATCAATGACCCATTTTTTTAGCATAAAACCGCAATAAGTATTTAAGACAAGTACTTATCAGCCATCTGGATTTGGTTAAAGTAACATATTTGTATGCATTATCATAGATATAATTCGAATATAAGAACGGGTTCTCGGGCTACCACTTATAGTATAGAATTCGTTGAGATCAATTGCAGTGGAAGAACGAACCAGTGTTGCGTATTAGTGCTTACAAATCAACTATATCAAAAGGAGATACGATTATCCAAAAACTAAGAGTGATGGGCTAAGGGACAGAGAGAAGGGTGGTGGCCATAGTTTTGGGAGAGGAAGGAGAGGGTCACTTTTCTCTCTTCTATCTTTTTGGGTGTTGTTATACTTAGCCATAAATTCCCACCCCTAGCCCCGTGAAATGACGAAAATACTCTTTCATTGGTTTTGGGTGGAAAAGTCTCTCTTTTTTGCCCTCCCAACATACGGGCGTGTGGCTATCACGCCTCACCGTGTGGTCGGGCGTGATAGCCACATGCCTCACCTTGTGGTCAGGCGTGTAGCTATCACGCCCGACCACACGGTGTGGCGTGTGGCCATCACGTCCGACCACACGGTGAAGCGTGATAGCCATACGCCCGACCACAAGGTGAGGCATCACGCCGTCACCATTGTGAGGGTGTATGAACATCACACCGCACCACAGGTGACGGCGTATGAATATCCCGCTGTCACTTGTGGTGAGGCGTGAGGCTATCACGCCTTCACCTATGGTGCGGCGTGATGTTCATACGCCGCACCAGAGGTGACGGCATGATCTCCATACACCCCATGTTCCGATTCCGATTTTGAATAACAGCAAAATCCGATGCAAAAAACGTCCAAAAAACATCAAAATCAAACGGAAATACGTATCATAGGTCCCTTTCCTTTACCGATCCATGTTTTTATTGATAAATTAGTCCGGATTAGATTAAAGAGAGTTTAGGTTGTTTGAGAGAATTTGAAAATTCTAAAAATTGTCTAAAGGGTATTTCGGTCTTTTCACGGGGCTAGAGGTGGGAATTTGAGGCTGGGTATAGTAATTCACATCTTTTTTGACATTATATGATTAGTGTGAGGGTTAAGGTTATAGCCATGTATTTATAACTGTTAATTGGATCTCCTTAATTATCCACATGACACTAAGTTAGTCTGTAGTTGTTCCGGACATACTATTTAGTCCAAGCCAATATTTCCAATATCTCTCACTTGCACGTGAGAAAACATACTCCTCCTCTTTTCTCTCATTCGCAAATAGTTCATGCGACCGACATATAAAAGAGAGCTCTAGTGTAATACACTCGTTGGAGATATATAACGTCTCAATAGACATGTATCAAACTCAGTACTAAACACTCATTCGAGGTATATGCTCTTTTTGGTTGAAAATATGAATCGTAACAAATTGTATGCTTTATTCTAGATTCCATAATGCATCCCCTATAATTCCCCAGATCTCTACAGTTTTCTAGTATCACAACTATGTACACGTGCATAATTACCCAGGTTGTGAATCATGAAACCTTGAAGATGTGAACATATGGAAATCTTTCCCTCTTACTATCTCTCTTTCATCATAACCTAACTCGCTTGTCTAGTCGGTATCATACATGCCGAATTATCTCATGACCCTTTTGAGTATCCTTTCAAGTTAGCCATATTAGATCATTTTTCAGAAATAAGCTAAGGGTCCTAAGGATAAATATGTAAAGCATAGTTTTACAATGTGAGTCTCACACTAGAAAAAATTGAGATAGTAACACTTCCATCTCATGATCGTTAAACACACATGGGTAATAAGTCATGTGTCATGGTGATCTATCATTTACTTTCGAAAAAAGTGCATACATCTTTAACACCATATGGAAGAATCAGTTTAGATGTCTCCAAACACCCAACCTTTGTCCATTGCAGGTTAGAGACTACGTTCGGCTATAACGACAGAAAACACTATGCTACTTTTAACTTTGCCATTCAGATTGCACACAATCTTTATATACAAAAAAAAATCTTCCCATGTTATTGGAATGAACTGATTAACCATCTCTTTAATCAACATTCCCATGTACATAAGCATTCTTACTATCCATGCAAATATTATGTTCAAATTAGGGTGAGCATCGGTTCGGTTCGGTTACTAACTGAACCGAACTTTCGATTAACCGAGCCGAAGTTGGTGTTATTTTCATAACCGAACCGAACCAAATAAGATTAGTAACCGAAATTTATTTAATCGAAAATTTTCGGTTCGGCTCGGTTACCGACCGAATAATCGAAAACTCATAATATTTAATTTTTATATATTTTTTATTTAATTGGTTTTCAAATAATGCTCTTGTATAAAAGTTACAATTGAAGAAATTAAAGACTAATGAACCAAAATTTATATATACAAAGATAAAAGTATATTTTTTTAATGGTTGGATTATATATTTTATAAGTTATTTATATATGTAAAAATAAAATTATATTTTTTATATTTATATAATAAGTTCGGTTCGGTTATCGGTTATACCGATATATTTTTTCAGTAACCGAACTGATAACCGATTACCAAACTAAACTAAAATTAAAACCAAACCAAACCATAATGTTAAAATAACTGAACCAAACTAAAACTTCGGTTCGGTTATCAGTTTGGTAATCAGTTACCGGTTATTTTGCTCATCCCTAGTTCAAATAAAAAGGAATCAGATGAGTTCATAACATTTTCAGCATCACGAAGTATATTACCCTAGGTTAAAAAAGATAAAGACCCAAGCTTTTAATTAGTGAATCTAACAATGAATACAATAAAATCAGTGTATCTAAGCGAGAGATCTAACATTTTCAACGATAAGTCTACAAATTAATAGATCCTTATTCCAGCCGTTGAAATCCACATACGCAAGAGTAAATCGGATGAGGAAAAGATAGATTAAGGAATAATAAAACTCTAATACATCGAGGATGGAACTATGACTTACTGAAGATAGCAACCGGAGAAAGCAACCGTAGATAGCTAAAGAGAGGGGTGAGAGAGATGAAGCCTTAGCTACAGGCGAAACCTAATTTGGGATTTGGGATGAGAGAGATGGTTTATATATGAGCTGTGAAATTTCAGTCAAACGTATTGAGCGCCTTAAATTTGGTATCTATTTTAGTTGGCTGCGTAAGTGCAATTTCATTTGTTTTTTTCTGAATATAATGACAGTCATATATCATAAGTGTCATTTGATGATTAAGTAAATTTTGACTTAAACACGCGTTTTCTTTAGATGACAGAATTGTGTCATCGGAAGGTCACATGTGAATTGAGCTGGTTTACATTTAACCTTTCAGATGACATAATTTTTATATACTGTCACGAAAAATAATCAAACGACACGAAAACAAATGTCTATCATGTATATTGTGTCATGTGAAAAGAAAAATGACATAGTGATTGTTGGAGGCAGGGAAAGCTAGAATTGCCTCGTATTTGAGTGCAATGCCATCTGGTCCCTTGACGTGTACTCATATTATTCCTTCCCTTTATTTTGTAGAGCTAATACTTCCAGTAGATCTTGTGTTACCTAAACCTTTAATTCGATTTTTGGGATTTCTACCAGGAAGTCGGCCAGTGCATCCACTTTGAAGGCTTTCCAAGGCTTGAATTTTACATCAAACTCTGTTAAACGTATAGCCTATTCAGCTAGCATGCCCGATGTTTCTAGGCATTGGATAATTTTTCTACTACATTTTGATGTCTTTGAAAGTAGTGTCAAAGGTTCGCGGTGGTGATGAACACTCCATAAGCTAATTTTCTAGCTTTGGGTAACATGTGATGGAGCTAATAAGGGCAATCCCAGTTTTGTGACTATAGGTGGCATTGCCCGAGATAATGCAGGTAGTTGGGTAGGTAGGTTTGTGTGTAATCTTAGGATGTTTACGACTATGCTTGCAGAGTAGTGGGGGGTATCAGAAGGTTGTAGTTGAGTTTGATTCGTTAATCATGGTCTGTCTTGTTTAGAATCCTGCTTTTTCGATGCATCGATATTATTAGGTTATCGGGCTCTCCTTCGACAAAACTAGGATGTCAGAGTTCTTTATCCCTTCCGTAAGGGCAATAAGACAACTGATTGGATGACGAACTTACATTACACAAATTTTTCCTTTGGATTATCACAAGTGTGGTGTATCACCTAGAGACCTCCACGATGTTATTTTTTGCTGACGTGAGTGGCACAAGCTTTCTAAGACATGTTCATATTTAGTTTTTCTTTGTTTTTTTAGGGGTTAGTCTTCCGTTGTAACCAAAAATTAATTTGTCAGTTATCTTTTTCATATTTTTCTATGTTATGACTTATATTTTTCTAACAAACTAGTGATATAAATACATAACAAATAAAAAATATTGCAGAAAACTTTATTATTGGCAATTAATGAACACACATATTTAAAAAAGAAATTGTTAGTGATATTTTCGAAATATGTTAATTTCAACCTTGTCACGTGTGGTTAGAATGCGGGCGTGCCAGAGAAATTATTTCTCAATTATGAAAGACGGTTAAGTTTATGAAATTGTGCGCCAAAAACATGAATTCTAATCGAAAACGATTGGCGAGGGACACAAGGATTGAAAAAGTCCCTCTTGGGTCTCTAGCGCCGTTATAAAAACTTTGCTAGATTAATTATTTTTATTTAAGCTAAGCGTATGAATTAAAGACGGGAAAAATAAAGAAATTAAATGTGCGAAATTGACACGAGATTTGGTGAAAAATTGGTATTTTATTGATTTGATCAAGGTTTGAATACATATGTTCAAAAAAGCATGAAATTGAAAATGAATTACAATTGAAAAATTTCTATACTAAACATATAGACAATCAATTGAATTGGGAAAAAACAAATCAATACAAGGAATTGAAATGCAATTAAAATAAAATTGAAATTCAACGACAAACTCGGAGCCACAATAGCTATCTCGCTGGACGTTGAACTTTGATGTCGGCTTGAAGTTCTCGGAGCACTGCGGTCGGTCGGGCCCGTATGGTATACGATCTTGGCAATGTCAAAACATGTGGTAGGCAAATGGGGAAGATTTAACCTTTGACTTCGGTAGGCTCGTTTGAGTGCTTAAGAATACGGAATTGGACGAGTAAATAGGCTAAACTTAATTTCAGAAAGTGAGGAACAAACTTCTATAAGGGACCGAAGGCTAAAACGGACTCTAAATGGACGAAATTGAGTTTGAAAACAACTGGACGAATCTCGAAAATTCTGGGAACAGACTAGCTAGAAGAATTTGGGCTGTAAAGATTAGCTTGTAACTATAGTTTCTGAGCATGGAATTGGGAATATAAATATACTAGATTGAAATTCAAGACGTCGGGAACAACTTTGTTGAAGGGATCGAAAGCAAAAAATGAATTTAAATGGACGAAATCGGGCTTTGAAAATACTTGGACTAATCTGGAAAGATTAACTTGAAAACAGAATTCTAGCTAAGGATTGAACAAATTAAAAGCTTGGGAATGCTAAATTGAATTAAAAAAACTTGGAAAGAGGCTATTGGAACTTGAATTAAAGCTAAAGGCAAGCTAAAAGAGGGAATTAAAGCTAAGAAAAATGAAGGACAAAGAGGAAGAACTCAAGAACTAAGAACTAAGAATAGAGAGCATTGGAAGGAACCTTAGAGAGGGGTTTGTGTGTGTGTTGAGTGTGTTTTTTATGAGAGTGAGAGGGTCTATTTATAGTTTTTTAGAGTGGCATTTTGGTAATCAATTATCAACTAACCCTTAAAATTCTCTCTAACCTTGCCCACTAACCCGCCACATCATCAACTTCCTCAACTTCCTCCAACTACCACTAACTACCATGCCACATCACCCCACTACCTTGTGGTTAGAGAGAATTTCAAGGCTTGGACCTAGATGTGGGGATGGGCTAGGCTTCGTAGGTTAGCTTGTGGTTGTGTTCGGGTGCGTTTGGAGAAGTCGGTGACCGACAACAGGCTCCGGGCGAGAACTGACCTCTAGCTCGCCGAGAGAAAGAACACGCCCCGCGTAGGTCTGGCTACGCCCTGCGTAGTGCAGCTCCTGAACCTGGTGCGTCTTGTCGACGATGTTTACGCATGGCGTCTCTGGTGTTACGCCCCGCGTGGTTGAGCTTCTGAAGTATAACTTCTCCGGGTGCCTGATCTACGCCCCGCGTATTAGAAGGAACGCCCTGCGTGCAGGAGCTTCTGAACCTGGAGCATCTTATTGCCAAGGTTTACGCGTGGCGTCTCTGGTGTTACGCCCCGCGTAGTTGAGCTTCTGAAGTATAACTTCTCCGGATGCCTGATCTATGCCCCGCGTATGAGAAGGAACGCCCCGCGTGGTTGAGCTCCTGAGCTGTACTTCGGAAGTAGCTTCCTCCACGCCTCGCGGGCTGGCTAATACGCTTCGCGTGTTCTAAGTTATACCCTGCGCGGTGCAAGACGCCCTCATCGGTTGGAGGTTAGTTTACATATGTATTTTTATTTTTATTTTACCATTATTATTTTCTAGACAAAATGTAAACTATATCCTAAAATCAAAACCCAAGCATTCTATATTTTATTTTGGGCCAACAATTGCCCCCCTCTTTTGTGCATAAATGAAATAGCAAAAGATAGAATATATGCATAAAAGAAGTTTTTATTAAATGTTTTTTTTATTTATATTTTTTCCATTAAGATAATAGAGAGAGAATCCTGCAGGATTTTTGGAATTTGAATTCCTTACAACTCTCTATTCTGATCAATCTGTAATTCTTTTTCCTCTTTTACGCTCTTTTTATTTTTGCCATTTTCTTTTTCAAAGCTCAACCAATATTCAGAATCAAGCTCTCAATCTTTCAATTATGGGTATGCAAACTATCTTTTCTTTTCTATTTCCTTTCTTTGTTGATTTTGCTTTTGTGTTAGTTTTACCGCATGTAGAATTATGTTTATTGAAAAACTGATAAATGGAATTGGAATTCAATGTGAGAGTTTTAGAACTACCATATGTGGGTGAAATTTTATTGCTGAAATTTTATATCTGTCTGTCACAGCTACCTGTTCATATTCTGACACCATTCGCACTGATTCTCGCCTGGGCATAACTATTGGCTTACAGGAGGTAATTTTCAATGAATTTTGCAATTTCCTGATCATGTATTTGAAGGTAGCATCCATAGGCTTTAATTGATCGTGTCTATAATTCAATTTCAGGATAGTGTCTTTACTATTAGCCCTGTTGCTGTGAATAACTCCCCTTTGCCCCCTTATCCTATGAGTAGTGTTACTGAATTGGCCCTTCATAGGGAAACTTATCAATTCCCTGCGAATAAGAAAGGGTTGATATTCCCTCGTTGTTACATTGGATGGAATGACCTTGTAGATCGTCTAGAGCCGAGGTATGCGGGTGTTTAGGACCGAGTTGGCATTAGGGATTTTGTTCATTTGACTCGTCATGAAATTACTCCTTGTGTGAATGTGCTTGAAGGGGTGCTGAATTATTGGTCGCCGGTATGTAATTCGTTGATTCTCCTGTTGGGCCCCATGTCTATCACTTTACGTGATGTAGTTGCCTTGACGAGGTTGCCTATTATTGGAGAGGAATTGCCAAGTTGTGTCGAGACAAATGCATTCCCTGAAGTGAAGGCTATCTTATCAAAAGAGGCTGGGACGTATGTCCAAATGATCAAAAAGAAATTGGACAAGATAGAGTTGGATGATGAGGATCATGTGCATTTTTTTTGTGGATGATGCTTAGCAATTACATCTTCGAGCCGTTGGGCCTCAGACCTATTGCAGAAATATTGATTATTGCTAAGGCTTTGACTTCAGGCCGCCGTTTGGCTCTTGGCACCATGTTGTTGGCCTCAACATTCCACCGTCTAGCTCTTACTGTTGAGGATAGACCATTCATAAAACCTCGGGGTGGTTTGTGGTTGCTGCAGCTGTGGCTTTTTATCTACTTTCCTCATTTGGCCACTGTTTCATCAATGGGGACCTCGGGCCATCTTGGTGTAGACCTTTGCTACAGCTCTTCGAGTCTGGCTGTTAGTGTGGTTGTGAGGTTTCTTCGTACTTTAGTGCCATCTACTCATAATGAGCTGTTTCTTTTTTGGAAAAAAGATTACTCGTGTCTACCATCTTGGTCCCTCTCTTACTTGTCTGCTGCCCCCCATGAAGGTGCTGAATGGTGGATGACGGTATGTGCAACACGTCGGTTACACCACGGGGTGAACCGAACCAGAACCTCTCGATCATCAAACCCTGGTTTGACCTTATATGCACCTTGTCTTTGGGCACGTCAATTAGGCTTTTTTGAATCTATCCCGGGGTAACTCCCATTTCCTACCTCTTCTCAAAGGTGTAGGGCTAGTGATGAAGACATAGCTGCTGCAGTTCTGGATGCAGGATATTATCAGGGACCACTTCTGCTTGGATCGGATCAACCTTCGTTCGATGCTTGGTGGGAGACCATTTTTCAGCATTGTATCCCACCTGTTGGTAAGCTCTTTTGCTTTATTTAGTTATTCTCTTTTATTATTATTATTATTTTTTTTTTATTATATATTTTGTTTTTTTTTTTTTAAGATTCAAGCGGTAGCTCAGGAAAGGACAATAATTTGACTCTCCTAGCCCCGAATGTGCTTGATGCGAACGGAAAGGGCAAAGGAAAGGCAGTTATGCTGGATGAGGGAGAGCTGGTGCCTACTGCCGCAGGGCCTTCTGTGAGACAAGGAGAGGAAGATGACTGACGAAGACCTATATTTTGGTTTTGAGGATGAGACACTGGATCAACTAGGGGCACGCTGGAACGTGACTTCTTCGATTGGAACCTTGTCCCTTGATGATGGCTCGACTGAGGTGGGTATGACTCCATTGCAACTTCCGGCACGAGCCCATCTTCCTTCTGCATCTTCTCTAAACTGAATGATTATTGCACCATTGTCTCAGGTTTGTATGATTTTGCGAATCTGTTATTTATAAACCATGTTTGAGATGCTTTAGTCAGATTGATTGATTGAATGGCTAAAATATAGCAGGAATCAGCTCTTGTGCGTCCTTTGTTGGTTCCTGTCGGTCTTAAGGCTGATAATCCTTTTGCCGGCTTGGATTTTTCATTTTTGAAAGGACCGTCTACTGCTGCAGCTGATTCATCCTTGCCTAGTGATGACTCGTTGAGTGACGCTCGTGCCAATCTTAGTAAGCTTGTCGCTTCTCCTCTTGACTCCTGGACTCCCACCCGTATTGAAAGAGCAATGATTGATTTTGATCTCATGATGGGTGCGTGTGCTCATCCTTTCAAGACTGAGCCGTTGAAATACGCCAAGAATCACGTATTATTTTGCTATCAGTCCTATGTTACTGACAAAAACGTGGCAGCGGGTCTTGCAGCCCGAGTGAGATCAAACATGGCAGAGCTTGAGGCCTATAGCAAGAAGTTTAATGCTTTGGTTGATGCTGAAGAAGTGGATAGGCAACGATTAGCCAAAATTGCAGCTGTAGAGGAGCGTCTTGTGGCATTAGAGAAGGAGGTGGTTGAAGCTCGAGCGTCTAAAGAAGAAATGGTTAAAGCCAGTTCCGGGTTTAGAGCTTGTTTCCCACGGATGGAGGAAGAGTTGGGCCGTGAGAAAGATCGATTGGCCAATCATTATGATGAGATGTTGGAATGGCACCGATAGAGCGAGCAACACAAGGAGGCTGCCTTAAAGCTTTGTGAATCTTGGGCGAAATACCCGAAGCCTGATTTCTGTTTATTTTCGTGAGGTACATTCACGGGTTGCCTATACTCTTTGTTCTGAGCTTGTGACCACGTACGCTTATTCTTTTATTGATAGACGTTTTTATTTTATTTTAGTTTTATTTTATTTTATTTTAGTTTTTTTTTACAGCAGAAAGAATGAAAATTATTTTATGAGCTAATTACTAACTAAACATTTACTAATTTATCTATTTTTACGCCCTAAACATATGGTACATGCGAAATAATCTAAAATGCATAGGATACAAGGAGAAAAATAAGCATATGTAAATTAGTTATTCTTGAAAATTGAGATGATTTATTGATAATCGGTTCCTACGTTAATTACGTCCCAAATACTTTGAAAATATTTCTTTAAATATTTACCGTTAATGTACCTCCTATGTGGTTCTCCGTCCAAGATCTTCAACCAATACGCGTTACTGGGAAGTACCTTGTGGATTTGAAACGGTCCTTCCCAGTTAGGCGACCATTTCCCAAGTTCACGATCCTTTGTCCCGATTGGTAGAATTAGCTTCCATACTAGCTCGCCTTCTTGAAAGTTTTTCTTTTTTACTTTCTTGTTGTATACGTCTTCCACTTTCTTTTTCTGAATCATCATGCAATCGAGCGCCTTCTGCCTTGCATAATCCAAGTCTTCGAGTTCCATGGTCATGGCTTGCACATAATTGTCCGGTTCTAAATCGTTTTGGTGCATCACTCGTAGTGAAGGCACAATGACTTCTAATGGTATTACCGCATCATGGCCAAAGGTTAGGAAAAATGGACTTACGCCGGTCGCCCATGTCTTAGATGTTTGCATAGCCCAAAGTGTTTCTGAGAGAACTTTATGCCATTCTCTAGGATTGTCTTCTAGCATCTTCTCCAAGATTTGGATTAGAATCTTGTTGGACGCCTTAGCTTGACCATTTGCTTGTGCGTAAAATGGAGTGGAATGAATCAATTTAATCCCGTACTCTTCCACGAACTCATTCATATCTTCGCCTGTGAACATGGTTCCTTGATCCGTGGTAATGGATTCTGGAATTCCGAATCTATGAATTAAGTTCTCCTTGATGAACTGGATTACTTGTGCTTGGCCGACTTGCTTCATTGGTGCTGTTTCTACCCACTTGGAAAAGTAATCTGTGGCAACTATGATGAAACAATGGCCTTTTGATGAAGCTGGAAATATTTTTCCAATTAGATCAATAGCCCATCCTCTAAAAGGCCATGGTTTCACAACTGAGTGTAATTCTTCTGAGGGAACTCGTTGGATTTGGCCATACAATTGACACTTCTTGCAACCCTTCGCATATGTGATGCAATCTCGTAGGATCGTTGGCCAGAAGTACCTATGATGATTTATGAGCCACCGCATTCTCCTTCAGGACTGGTGAGCTCCACACGTGCCTTCATGGACTTGCTTCATGACCTCCATTGCTTTCCGAAAGCCGAGGCATTTAAGCAACATCCCGTCGTAGCTCTTCCGGTACAAATCGCCTGCCATCAACATGTAATTTCGAGATTGAATGCTTAGAGAATATTTTACTTTTTTGGATGGATCGTTGAGGTAATCGATGAATGGTTTCCTCCAATCCTGAGCTAAGTTTATGTCGATGTCGAATGACTCAAACTGGACGCCTCTATCCGCCACAGAGGGATGACCCTGTCTTCTGATGATGACGACTTTGTATGCTGTCTCTTTGGAGATTTTGATTCCAGAAGCGATTTGGGCTAACTCGTCAGCTTCCCAATTGTCATTTCTTGGAATATGCTCTAAACTGACCTCATCAAACATTTCTAGAAGTTGGATTGCAAATGCGAAATAAGGTAACAAAGATAAACTTGAGCATTTGTATTCTCCTGTTAGGTGCCGGATGACCAATTGTGAATCACCAAAAATCTTGACCTCTTTTGCTCCTAGGTCGATGAAGATTTCCAGACCAATGACCAGAGCTTCATTCTCAGCTTGATTGTTCGTGCATTCGAAATTAAAGTTTACAGCTAATATCGTTTTAGTCCCGGATGGGGCTGTGATGATCACTCATGCTCCGTTGGAACTATCTGTGCTTGAACCATCGAACTTTAACTGCCAAGGTTCTTTATGTGTCAGATAGATTGGAAGTTCTGCCTCTTCGGGATATTGGAAACTGGTTGGGTGATCGGCTACAAAATCTGCAATTGCTTTCCCTTTTACTAAGGATTGTGGGAGATACGTCAAGGTGAACTCGGCCAATGCTAGTGACCATTTCCCTATTCTTCCCGAGAGGATAGGCTGGTTTAGCATTACTTGACCAAATCTGTGCTGGCGATCACATAAACTCTCGCTTTGAGCAAGTAATGTCTCAACTTCGTGCAAGCGAAGTAGAGGGGCTATGCACGTCTTCTCAACTGGGCTGTATTTCGTCTCTGCTGATAGCAACGTTCGGCTCAGATAGTAGATGGCTTGTTCATGGCGGTTTGCATTGTCTTGGGCAAGTAAGCACCCGATTGACTCGTCGGTTGCTGATATATAGAGCTTGAGTGGAGTGCCCTCCCTTGGTGGCATCAACACGGGTGGATTACTCAGGTAAGTTTTGATCTCCTCGAATGCCGCTTGATGTTTGTCGTCCCACTTGAAGCTTTCTTCATCTTTGAGTTTCAACAAACTTGAGAATGCTCTGGATTTTCCAGCCAAGTTCGATATGAATCTTCTCAAATAGTTTACTTGGCCCAAGAACCGTTGCAACTCTTTTTTGTTCTTTGGAGGTTGTGCTTCTTTGATTGCTTTTGCCTTATTATCGTCGATCTCGATTCCTCTTTGATGGACTAAGAATCCGAGGAAGTTTCCTGCTTTGACCCCAAAGGCGCACTTCAGAGGGTTGAGCTTCAAGTTATACTTTCGCATTCGTTCGAAGCTTTTCCTCAAATGGTCGACATGTTCTGCTTCTCGCTTGGACTTAATAATGATGTCGTCTACGTATACTTCCATGGAGGTGCCGAGTAAATCGTGAAAAATGGCATTCATTGCTCTTTGGTATGTGGCGCCGGTATTTTTAAAACCGAATGGCATGACGACCCATTCGAACGTGCCAATTGACCCTGGGCATCGAAATGCCATTTTTGCAATGTCTTCTTCGGCAATGGGGATTTGGTTATATCCTGCATAGCAATCACAAAGAGATATCAATTCATTTTTAGACACAGCATATACTAACATATCGGCTATAGGCATCACATAGATGTCTTTTGGTGTAGCTAGATTTAGATCGTGGAAATCTACGCATACGCGTAATTTACCGTTCTTTTTCACTACAGGCACGACGTTAGATAGCCATACCGCGTACTTTGCTGGTCTGATGAATTTAGCCTTGAAAAGTTTTTCTATCTCTTCCTTCACCTTGCCTTCAACCTCTTTGCTCATCCTCCTTGTTGGTTGCTTGAAGGGTCTGAATTCTGGTTTGATCGGCAATCTATACTCCACTATGTCTTTGCTCAATCCGGGCATTTCATCATAATTCCAAGCGAAACAGTCTTTAAACTCATGAAGCAAATTGATAATGGCTTCTTTTAATGTTGGGCATAGTAAGCTACTGACAAATGTAACCCGAGGTTCCTCTTCCGTTCCTAGATTTACTTCATCTAGAGGATCGACTGCCATGGAACCTTCATCTTCTAACTTTGGGTTTGCCCTTTTCAGATCTTGTAATCGGATTTCTTCTCCTTGAGGATTTAGTTCTGTTGTTCCCTTAGGGGTTTCGACTTCTGAGACCCTCATGTCGTTTTCTTGGTACAATTTCTCCGCTAGTTGTTGTGCATTCAGTTTTGATATAGCAGTTGAAGCTACCGCTTCTTTTTCCGATGTTGTCTTAATCATGGAATTTCTTCAATTATTGGTTCATTATGGAATGGCCTTCGACGAGGCACGATTGCCGTTGGCTTTAAGATATTCTTAATCTCTTCGCCACATGATTGCTCTTTGTAATTTGACCCAACTCGGATTGGGCCAACAGATTCCTCGTAAAGTCTGGCTTCGACCACATCTGAGTAGGTTTCGAACGGCTTCTCGTTCGTCCGAACAATTTCCACATCGTCTCCCTTCCAAAATAGAAGAAGTTGGTGTAATGACAAGGGGATGCATGAGTTGGAGTGAATCTAATCTCTCCCCAAAAGTGCCTGATAGCTCGCAGTTGAATTTACCACGAAGAAAGCAGCCATGGCGGTGTGAGAGCCAACAGTGAGCTCCAAAGGTAGGACACCGTATGTCTTCGCAATTTCTCCCGTGAAGGCTGAAACCGACACCTCTGATAAGATTATATCTTCCTCTGATTTTCCTAGGGCTAGGACCATCTTCATCGGCATGATGTTAACGGCTGATCCATTGTCGATGAGCACTCTAGAGATCGGTTTTCCATCTACATGAGCCTTGACGTATAAAGGTTTGATATGGCGAGTCATCCTTGGAGTGGGCTTGTCAAAGTAAACCCTCTTCATACCCCCTTCACCCGATGCCGTTGGTATTGTGTCTTCTTGCTCCTTATGCTCGAGTTTGGGGACTTCCTACTTGGTGTGTTTACCTCTAAAACCAGAAGGTAAGATCAAAGAGGTAGCTGCACAATCTATCTGAATGATGAAAACTCCAACCCGAATCTGGAGGTTTTTCTCTTGGTTTTCCCTTCCTCCTCTCGCATTATTAGAGTTAACGCTGGGAGATTCCTTTTGACTATTTCTTTTTTCTGCCTCTCTTTTCCTTAATCTTCTTTTCGGATTTTTTGAAACAGGCATTGGGAACTTCTTATGGTTATTTAATTGCCATTGATCGATGGGCGACGTGCTTGAAGGTGTCACGAAACGCGGTCGTTGTTGTTGCACCTCTCTTTTCTTTCCATTTTGTGATTGCCTTGAACTCTCCTCCAACTTAGCTGGCCTCATCTTTGGTACCCATATCTGTCGAGCCCTCAGGTTGCATTGTTTCTTTCCTTTGCCCCCCCCCCCCCCCCCCACACTAGTGACGTGGCATTGATCATGTTGGCTACTAGGAATGGGTCATCATCGATCAGTATGTTTTCCTTATTTTCTAGGAATTGGAGTATCCTGCGGTTAATCCTATCCTGCACGGCATTTCTAAAACCAAAACAAGCTTGAGTATTATGGCTCCAGTTGTCGTGATACTTACAGTAATCTCGTCCGCGTATTTCCTCTTTGGATGGGATCACCTGTCTAGGCGGTAATGTGATGAACTTCTCTTTCAACAAGTAATCAAAAATCTCTTCCGTCTTTGAGACGTCAAAAGTATATTGGGTGGTTGGAATTCTTTTGACTGCCTCTAATGTTTTGGGATTTTTTAACAACACGGGACATGTTCGAGATCCGGTGTTTGTTAAGTCGGCGATGGCTACCTCATGTGTTTGTACATCCCCCTTGATAGCTTCCCATAGAATTCTTCTTGCGTCGATGATCTTCCCTCATCAATTCCTCGTACTCTGAAACCTTGGCCACCAATTCATAGTAGTCGTGAAAATCGATTCCCTGAAATCTCTTCTGGTTTTCGAATTCTAGTCCACGTTGGGCAATCTTTACGAATTCGACCTTGTGGATATTGATTCGACATCGATGTCGCATCTTTTTGAATCGGTTGATAAAATTTTCAACTGGTTCCCCATGTCGCTGCGTCATTCGGGACAACTCCGCAACACAAACCTCGGGCTCCGTTCGATAGAATTGGTTGTGGAAAAGCCTTTCCATTTGTTCCCAACCATGAATGGACCCTGAAGGCAAAGTGGTGTACCAAGAGAACGCTGGTCCTGTTAGTGATCCTGGGAATAGGCGTAAGCGCAGCATGTCGAAGTTCATATCCATGCTCAAACCACTGCATTGAAAGGTGAAGCGTGCCACATGCTCTACAGTGGATTGCCCTTCTTCTCCTAAAAACAAAGTAAAATCAGGACCCTAAAATTGTGAGGTAAAGGATATAGTTGATCATACTGCCGTGGATACGGTTTTTGGAACTCGGGTCGATACACCTCCCTTACGGCTGGCCCATAAATCTCTTGGACGATGTTTTTTATGCGTTGGGCCTCTCCTAAGTTGTTGGCGGGTTCCACGCGTGTGTGCATCGTCCATTGTGGGTGAAAGCCGGTTCCTCTCCCATTGCCCCCCGTATTACGAGCATAGCTTTCCTCGTAATATTCGACATGGTTACTAGGCCCGATATGAGACCTAAAATGTTGTTGTGGTGGTGGGACTTGAACGGGTTCTGGGCTGATCCGGTCGCCTCGCTCATTGAACCTGAGATTCTCTTCTCGAGCTGGTGGCGGGATGTACCTTTCACCGGCACCTGAGATCGGTGTTCCCTTTCCATTGTCTGCCGGTCCTTGAGATGTTGACTTTTGTGTGAACAGCTCGACACATTTTTTCGGGATTTTACCAATCTCTCCGGTTAAATCGGCAATTCTCTCCTCGAGAGCTGGAACTTTGTTGGAATTGTTTACCGCCTCATTGTTAGCTTTAAACATGGCTTCGTTGCTAGCTTGCATCGTATTACACATAGCCTCATGACTCTCTTTCATGGTTTGTGCAAATCCATGTAGAAATTGGCTGATTTGCTTCTCCATACTTGCCATGATTGATGTCATGTCGAATACGGGCGGTCCTTGAGGTGGTTGTTGGTTTGCACTTCCGCTATTGCTCACAGTCTCGGCCACAAAGCCTTCGGGTACTACAGATTCATTGTTATGATCTCGGTTCTGATTTTGACTCTCTTCGAAGTCCGATGGAATTGGATCTTTCCCGGTGTTCTTCCTAAGAGGCACCCTCCGTGAGTATTGATAGGTGAAAATGATGAAATTAAGTTAGTAATTGAGTTTGAACAAGAAAGAACAAGAAAATAAATGAATACTTATTAATGGACTAAAAAGCAAACCATGAAAAACAAGTAGTTTAAAAACTGAATGTGAAAAATATATACGTGGTATGAAAAGAAACGGGCCTCAAAATTTTTGGCTAAGCTAAAAAAAATACAATGTCCCATTTGCGTGCCAAAAATTGTTAGCTTTAGCTAATAAATTTTGGTAAGTGGAGTGGGGCGAAAAAAACAAGTGAAAAACAGAGTGTTGTGAAAAATTTGGACGTGTTAGAAAAAAAGGGTATTGGAATTTTTGGCAAAAGGCTAAAACATAGGTCCCACTGGGCGTGCCAAAAATTGTTAGCGATATTTTCGAAATATGCTAATTTCAACCTTGTCACGTGTGGTTAGGATGCGGGCGTGCCAGAGAAATTATTTCTCAATTATGAAAGACGGTTAAGTTTATGAAATTGTGCGCCAAAAACATGAATTCTAATAAAAAACGATTGGCGAGGGACGCAAGGATTGAAAAATTCCCTCTTGGGTCTCTAGCGCCGTTATAAAAACTTTGCTAGATTAATTATTTTTATTTAAGCTAAGCGTATGAATTGAAGACGGGAAAAATAAAGAAATTAAATGTGCGAAATTGACACGAGATTTGGTGAAAAATTGGTATTTTATTGATTTGATCAAGGTTTGAATACATATGTTCAAAAAAGCATGAAATTGAAAATGAATTACAATTGAAAAATTTCTATACTAAACATATAGACAATCAATTGAATTGGGAAAAAACAAATCAATACAAGGAATTGAAATGCAATTAAAATAAAATTAAAATTCAACGACAAACTCGGAGCCACAATAGCTATCTCGGCTGGACGTTGAACTTTGATGTCGGCTTGAAGTTCTCGGAGCACTGCGGTCGGTCGGGCCCGTATGGTATACGATCTTGGCAATGTCAAAACGTGTGGTAGGCAAATGGGGCAGATTTAACCTTTGACTTCGGTAGGCTCGTTTGAGTGCTTAAGAATACGGAATTGGACGAGTAAATAGGCTAAACTTAATTTCAGAAAGTGAGGAACAAACTTCTATAAGGGACCGAAGGCTAAAACGGACTCTAAATGGACGAAATTGAGTTTTGAAAATAACTGGACGAATCTGGAAAATTCTGGGAACAGACTAGCTATAAGAATTTGGGCTGTAAAGATTGGCTTGTAACTATAGTTTCTGAGCACGGAATTGGGAATATAAATATACTAGATTGAAATTCAAGACGTCGGGAACAACTTTGTTGAAGGGATCGAAAGCAAAAAATGAATTTGAATGGACGAAATCGGGCTTTGAAAATACTTGGACGAATCTGGAAAGATTAACTTGAAAACAGAATTCTAGGGAAGGATTGAACAAATTAAAAGCTTGGGAATGCTAAATTGAATTAAAAAAACTTGGAAAGAGGCTATTGGAACTTGAATTAAAGCTAAAGGCAAGCTAAAAGAGGGAATTAAAGCTAAGAAAAATGAAGGACAAAGAGGAAGAACTCAAGAACTAAGAACTAAGAATAGAGAGCATTCGAAGGAACCTTAGAGAGGGGTTTGTGTGTGTGTTGAGTGTGTTTTTTATGAGAGTGAGAGTGTCTATTTATAGTTTTTTGGAGTGTTATTTTGGTAATTAATTATCAACTAACCCTTAAAATTCTCTCTAACCTTGCCCACTAACCTGCTGATAGGGTCAAAAACCCCTATCTTTCGGTACGGTTTTAGGACGGGTTTTAGCGTTATTTAGTTAATAAGCGAGCAATTCTCGCATTTAAATGCTTTTGTGTGAGTTAGTTAGAAATTGGAAACGTTTTATTTACTTTTCGTTGTTTAGGCTTGTTTTATGATCAATTTAGGCAAATACGGCCAAAATGGCATGCATATTATAATTCCGTTATCTTTTGAAGCTAATTGATCCGTCAAAAGTCGCACCAAACGAAGCGTTTGCTCAAATAAGCGATTGGCGGGTCAATTTAGCCCTTGGACTAATGTTGTTTGGAGTTTATGTGCGTGTGCAGGTTAAAACATGATCAATTTCAGGCAAAAATCGAGTCTCGGGGACCCCCGGTAGTCGCTCGGCGAATTGAGCATTGGCACGCAGCCCGGGCGCTGCTCGGCGAGCAGCCCAGGCACTGCCCAGGCACTACACAGGCACCGCCCAGGCACTGCCCAGGCACCGCCCAGGCACCGCCCAGGCACTGCCCAGGCACTGTGCCTGCTCGGCGAGCAGGAGCCTGCTCGCCGAGCAGCTCACCGAGCAGGGCGCTGCTCGTCGCGAGCAGCCCTGCTCGCCGAGCAGCTCGCCCTGCTCGGCGAGCAGACCTGCGGGAATTGGTCAAAAAGACCAATTCCGCCCCCACGAAGCCACGATGGACCCCACGACTTCCTACATCAATGAGGACACGAAAATAGGTCAAAAAGAGGGCCGAGCCGCGTCTATAAATAGGGTTTTTCCAATGTAAATTAGATATCTTTTACTTTTGTAATTAGCTTAGTTTCCACCTTGAGAAATCCTCTCCACCTCCTCCATATCCCTCAAACCTCCATTGAAGATACCTTCGAAGCTCCGTTCACCGAGGATTACTCAAGCTCCATCCTTAAATCCTAGAAAGACGCCTGCATTGGTAGACAGGTTCCCTGAAAGGGATTTTTCTTCTTTTATATTCTGTCTAGCCTCTGATACATGCTATGAATTCTAGGTTTATTGTAACTTCGTGACAATACATTCATCTTTGATATATAATATAGTTTTTGTTCATTCAATTGTTTTGATGTTTTAATCTTTGTCTCACGCTTTGTCTGATTGGTTTAACTCCTTCGATAATCCCAAAATTAGGTTGGCACATATTGCGAGCTGAATCTGACCTAGTCAGTGCCTATAGGATTGACGACCCTATAGAAGATTAAGCCCAAATTACTGAGCCTTAGAGCTAGTTTCGGCCTTACAAGGGAATCACGAACTAGGGACTTTAGGAGGATAGGTCGGGTTAATCGCCTTGGACACAAGCGACTTAGTTTCAATTCAATTGCTTAAACATTCTATCATTGTTATCATCGTATTCCTTCATGTTCATTCAGTTAATTGCTTTGGTAAAAGATCAATTAGGGGTAGAGTAACTTAGTTAGGGTTAGAATAACTTAGTTAGAATTAGATAACTTAGCTAGGATTAGCATAATTCAACCTAGGAGTAGATTAATTAAACAAACCAAACTCAAACCCCCTAAGCCTAGATAACATCCGAGATCGAGTAGCTTGATACTTGCAGAAATAAATCTTGTGGACGATAACCTGGACTTAAACCAGAAATTTATTACTTGATAACGACGGGGTACACTTATCCCTTAGTGAGGATTCTCCGGAATCCGCATCAAGTTTTTGGCGCCGTTGCCGGGGATTTATTTCTTCTGCAATATCGAACCAAAGGTCGATTTGTTAGTTTAGGCATTCCTTGTGAATATCCTTTGTTTATATCGTTTATACTTGTTTATATATAATTCTTTATAACTTCTATACTTGTTCATATCTTTTGTATTTGTTCTATATACTTTTACTTATCAACTTTTGTGCTAGAACTTCACTTTTTCTCAGCATTCTCTGATCAATGAATTGGCAAGAAAGAGTCGAGTGGCAAGCTCAAAAGTTTACTATCCCATCAAGACAATACATTCATGCCCTGGAGAATGAGGCTCCCAATCCCTCCATGGCCGACTTAAATGAGAAAATGGATATCTTGATGACGAAACTGAGCCTCAACACCAATGAAAGTGTAAGTTTTGTGGGTAATCACCAAAGGTATAATTCTAACCCCAATTCTTACAGCTTTTATGGTAGTGATTGGAGGAGACCTCAACACTCAAATCTGTCCTACGGGAACCCTAACATGTTGAGGCCTCCAAATAGGTTTGTTAATGAGCACAGGGAAAACGAATTGGGAATGTTCCCTTACGAACAAGCAAGCCAAGTTCCTCCACAACCCTCTAGCTCACGAGATGAGGTGATGTCCCTTTTGAAAGGAATATCGGCCCGACTTACAATCAACGAGGAGGTTTGCAAGGACTTGAGCAACCAATTGGCTCAAATAAACCATGAGATGCAAGAGCAATCCCGAGATGCTCTCCCAGGCATAAAGGAAAACATAGAAATCCCACAAAGGGAATCAGCTCAAGCCATCTCTTTGAGGAATGACAAAAAGGTAGAACCAAGTCCACTATCACATGCATCACTCGAGGTAAGTGAAGAACCGGAAGCGGTAAGCAACCCCGGTTCAAAATCTGAAATTCTAAATCATGTGATAGAAATAAACGATCAAATCGAAGCTTGTGTATATCAACTACCTTTTCCTCAAAAGTTTGAAAAGTTTGGATTTACTCCTTGTTTAGAAGTTTTCATTCTCTTCGACCTACCAAGAGAATCGAAAAGGGAGCAAACCAAACTTTTTCATAATATGTTTAAATTCGGCCTCCTACTTTCATTAAACTTATTTGAGGCTCTTAATCCGTTTTGTAGGTACAGGTTATTTGTTAAGGAGTTCGAGTTCCTAACGCGAGTAGAAGCATACACCTAGGCGGGAATTCTATGTCGAGCTCACCGACTATAACGTAGCGCTTCTTGGGAGGCAACCCAAGTTTTAATAAAACTTTTCAGGTTTGTTTTATTTAGATTATACATTGATCTTTTAGTTTAGTCTTTTTAGTTTTCTTTTACGTTTTTTTAAAGTGTTCGTTTAAAAAAAAAAAATAAAAAAAAAATAAATAAATAAATTTTTTTTAGTTGTTTAGTTTTCTTTTATTTTATTTTTTTTTATTTTTATTTTTTATTTTTAAGTTTTCAGGTTTAAAATAAAATTTAAAAAAAAAAAAAATGGCCCTAGGAGGCCCAGCTCGCCGAGCAGGGCACTGCCGCCCAGCTCGGCGAGCAGGGCACTGCCGCCCAGCTCGGCGAGCAGGGCACTGCTCGCCGCGAGCTGGGCGCTAGCGCCCAGCCCGCCGCTGGGCATTGCGCCCAGCACGCCGCTGGGCACTGGCGCCCAGCGCGCCGCTGGGCACTGCGCCCAGCACGCCGCTGGGCACTGCGCCCAGCCTGCCGCTGGGCACTGCGCCCAGCACGCCGCTGGGCGCTGGCGCCCAGCACGCCGCTGGGCGCTGGCGCCCAGCCCGCTGCTCGGCCGAGATAAGCAACGGTTCGGGATTTTTTCCCGAACGAAGCTGAAATAAATAAATAAATAATAATAATAATAAAATATTTTGCCACCGCAAATCGTCAAGCTTTTGGCGATTGCGATAAAATCCGTAAGTTTTCTTCTCCACCCTAACTTTTTGCACTTGTACTTTATGGTTTGTGATGCAATGTTGGAACTTATTGCATATTTTTAGTGTGAGGAGGAGGGTTAGACAAACTTACAAAAATTGTATAATTTTTAAATTTTTGTTGCGTCGTGTCTAGTTTAGTTTTGCGTTGTCCGTGTTTTATTTAGGTTTTGCATGTTTAGGACCTAAAACCGTGAACCTCCTTCGAATCTAAACTTCGTTATTTGTCTTTGAGGGCTGAGAACCGAATCTAAAATTGCATGACAACTAGTTTAGGTGTGGGACACAACTCTTGTATCTGTAAAAGCATGAGCTAAGGTTTGCATTTAGACCCTACTTTTGAAGAAATGCTAAAATCATTACTTAGGTAGATAACTAAAGAATCGAAGGCATGTGACATTAAACTTGAGTTTGGGGAAAACTAGTAAACACAAAATTGAAACCCAAAGAATTGTGAGTTGAATTTGAGCCTAAGAGCAAACATCAAAAAGCTCTTTTTTTTGACATTTTTGTGTGAAAGCTTTGACTTGTGGAAGATTACAGATTTTGCACCTAATACTGTGTTGAACCTACATGCGATGGTTTGAGATGATAAACGATGAATCAGCCTCATTAGAATTAACCATTTTCTTTACCTTATTTTTTCTTTTTCATCCACTCTAGGAAGCCCCTTTGAGCCTATATTTTTGTAGTTTATAGATTTTTCTTTCGTTCTAACCTGTTTTTGCAAACCACAACTTGGTTTGCTACTTAACCCAATTTCTTGTGCAAAGCTCAAATAGAGCCCTTGTTTTCTTCTAGCGCTTTATCTTTGTTTATGGCATTACAGTAGCAAGCCAAAAGGCTAAGAAGTGAATGAGCATCACTATCCCAAAAAGAAAAAAAAAAAGAGAAAAACAGAAAAAAAGAAAGAAAAAGAAAAGAAAAGAGACGAACAAAAGGGAAGAACTTCCTTCCTCAGTTCTTAAAATCAAAATGTCTCAAGAAAAAAAGAAGAAGAAAGAAATAATGAATAAAAAGCTCAGTCACTTCATATTTGCTAAAGCCATTTGAACTTTGTTTTTCTAGCGCTATGACTATTAACCCTTGTTGTACCTTTAACCCTCTAACCACATTACAACCCCGATTAGAGGCTGTTTTTGATATCATCGGAATCATATAGCATAGTAGAGGAACGCGGATGAACGTGCAAAATCAACGTAATCCTAAGCAAGAACATAAGCCGAGAGTAAACACCTTAGCCACCAAAAATTGTGTGAAATGAGTGAACTACCTATGGTGAGGTGTTTTACTTAGCGATCCCCTCAAGCTCGTTTAATTGAACATGTGTCCTTTTGCTTAAAACTATGACCTATGATAATTGAAATGCGGCTTTTGGATATCGTGTCTCTACTTTGTATTTCCGAATGCATGTAATTACAGATGCTCGAAATTGTGTCAAGCACCTAGTCAAACCGGGAGGTTTTCTAGCTTGCTTGTGATTGCGGGTTTAGTTTTTTTTAGTTTACTTGGGGACAAGTAAAGTTTTAAGTGTGAGGAGGTTTGATAGGGGTCAAAAACCCCTATTTTTGGGTACGGTATTAGGACGGGTTTTAGCGTTATTTAGTTAATAAGCGAGCAATTCTCGCATTTAAATGCTTTTGTGTGAGTTAGTTAGAAATTGGAAACGTTTTATTTACTTTTCGTTGTTTAGGCTCGTTTTATGATCAATTTAGGCAAATACGGCCAAAATGGCATGCATATTATAATTCCGTTATCTTTTAAAGCTAATTGATCCGTCAAAAGTCGCACCAAACGAAGCGTTTGCTCAAATAAGCGATTGGCGGGTCAATTTAGCCCTTGGACTAATGTTGTTTGGAGTTTATGTGCGTGTGCAGGTTAAAACATGATCAATTTCAGGCAAAAATCGAGTCTCGGGGACCCCCGGTAGTCGCTCGGCGAATTGAGCATCGGCACGCAGCCCGGGCGCTGCTCGGCGAGCAGCCCAGGCACTGCCCAGGCACTGCCCAGGCACCGCCCAGGCACTGCCCAAGCACTGTGCCTGCTCGCCGAGCAGGCCACCAGAGGCCTGCTCGCCGAGCAGGCCGCTAGAGGCCTGCTCGCCGAGCAGGGCGCTGCTCGTCGCGAGCAGCCCTGCTCGCCGAGCAGACCTGTGGGAATTGGTCAAAAAGACCAATTCCGCCCCCACGAAGCCACGATGGACCCCACGACTTCCTACATCAATGAGGACACGAAAATAGGTCAAAAAGAGGGCCGAGCCGCGTCTATAAATAGGGTTTTTCCAATGTAAATTAGATATCTTTTACTTTTGTAATTAGCTTAGCTTCCACCTTGAGAAATCCTCTCCACCTCCTCCATATCCTTCAAACCTCCATTGAAGATACCTTCGAAGCTCCGTTCACCGAGGATTACTCAAGCTCCATCCTTAAATCCTAGAAAGACGCCTGCATTGGTAGACAGGTTCCCTGAAAGGGATTTTTCTTCTTTTATATTCTGTCTAGCCTCTGATACATGCTATGAATTCTAGGTTTATTGTAACTTCGTGACAATACATTCATCTTTGATATGTAATATAGTTTTTGTTCATTCAATTGTTTTGATGTTTTAATCTTTGTCTCACGCTTTGTCTGATTGGTTTAACTCATTCGATAATCCCAAAATTAGGTTGGCACATATTGCGAGCTGAATCTGACCTAGTCAGTGCCTATAGGATTGACGACCCTATAGAAGATTAAGCCCAAATTACCGAGCCTTAGAGCAAGTTTCGGCCCTACAAGGGAATCACGAACTAGGGACTTTAGGAGGATAGGTCGGGTTAATCGCCTTGGACACAAGCGACTTAGTTTCAATTCAATTGCTTAAACATTCTATCATTGTTATCATCGTATTCCTTCATGTTCATTCAGTTAATTGCTTTGGTAAAAGATCAATTAGGGGTAGAGTAACTTAGTTAGGGTTAGAATAACTTAGTTAGAATTAGATAACTTAGCTAGGATTAGCATAATTCAACCTAGGAGTAGATTAATTAAACAAACCAAACTCAAACCCCCTAAGCCTAGATAACATCCGAGATCGAGTAGCTTGATACTTGCAGAAATAAATCCTGTGGACGATAACCTGGACTTAAACCAGAAATTTATTACTTGATAACGACGGGGTACACTTATCCCTTAGTGAGGATTCTCCGGAATCCGCATCACCTGCCACATCATCAACTTCCTCAACTTCCTCCAACTACCACTAACTACCACTAACTACCATGCGACATCACCCCACTACCTTGTGGTTAGAGAGAATTTCAAGGCTTGGACCTAGATGTGGGGATGGGCTAGGCTTCGTAGGTTAGCTTGTGGTTGTGTTCGAGTGCGTTTGGAGAAGTAGGTGACCGACAACGGGCTCCGGGCGAGAACTGACCTCTAGCTCGCCGAGAGAAAGAACACGCCCCGTGTAGGTCTGGCTACGCCCTACGTAGTGCAGCTCCTGAACCTGGTGCGTCTTGTCGACGATGTTTACGCATGGCGTCTCTGGTGTTACGCCCCGCGTGGTTGAGCTTCTGAAGTATAACTTCTCCGGGTGCCTGATCTACGCCCCGCGTATTAGAAGGAACGCCCTGCGTGCAGGAGCTTCTGAACCTGGAGTGTCTTATTGCCAAGGTTTACGCGTGGCGTCTCTGGAGTTAAAGGAGGTAATGGAAAGGGAAGGGAAGTGATGGAATGGAAAGTTAAAAATTAACCTTGTTTGGGAGTTTATAGGATGTAAATGAGGTTAAATGTTTAACCTTGTTTGAGAGTTTAAATATGGAGGGGAAGGAAGGTTAAATTTACTCTGCAGAGACAAGAAATTTTAAAAAAGTTTACGTTACTCCCATTAACCCCCAATTTGGAAGTTAGAGTTTGGAGGTTAGAAGAAGTAAACATTTAACCCCATTAACCTCCATTTACTCTCAAAAAATAACTCTCAAACAAGATTAACTTAATACTTAACCTTCCATTACTCCCATTTACTCCCATTAACCTCCTCCCAAACAAGTGCTAAAGTTGGGCATTCAAGTCATTGACTTCACATGTCAATCAATGAGAGACTATTATTAAGTTGGCCTATCTTAATTTGAGTTTATCACTACTACAACTGATTATACAATTCATAATTGAAATATAATTTTGAGTTAGGGATTATTATATTATATTGTATATTGAACTTCTAACTTTAAAATATTATCTCAAATGGTTGACATGACATCTATACTATATATAATTACGGAAGCAGAGAGAAATGAGAAGAAGTGTTTTAGAGGTCTTTTTGATGAGTTGTCAATGTAGTAAAAAATCAGATTAAAAATATTTAATTAATTAAAAATAACAAATTTATATTTATAATATATTAAATAATTACTAGTCTATTAATTAAAATAATAAAAGAAAGCAAGAGTTACGGGAAGATGAAAAAACACAAAGCAAGGGAAATCCAAAAGTCACAAATAAACTTCTATATAAAGCATGATAGATAGTATTACATTATTATATTCATTGGTCACGATAGATAATATTATATTTCTGAAGGTAAATATTCGATTTTTTTCATATGTTGTAGTTATTTTGTTCTCAATTATGTTGTTGTTTTATTTTTATTAAACAATAGTTGTTATAGTTTCATCTTTTAGATTCATTTCTGTTGTTACCCAGGTTCTATACCTCTCGCTATCTTATCCATGTTTTCTTTTTTATTTGTCTTTTTTTTCCAAACTGATAGCTTCAATTGAAGAAATCCGACAGAAATAAAAGATGCATAAACAACTAAAACCGGAAAACACAAAAGTGTCAAAAATTACAATAAATTCTTATGTTTCTCAAGGTAATTATTCGATTTTTTTTCATATGTTGTAGTTATTTTTATTCTCAATTGTGTTGTTGTTTTCTTTTTATTAAACAATAGTTGTTATAGTTTCATTTTTCAGAGATGAAATTTCATTTCTGTCGTTACCCAAGTTCCATACCTCTTGCTACCTTATCCATGTTTTCTTTTTTATTTGTCTTTTTTTTTCAAAATGACTAAAATAAAGATTTTGTAAATTTGTATTCTTTTTTTAGTATATGTTGCTAGGTGTTATCGTTTCGATTGCTAACTCTTAACTAAAATTTAGATTTTCGGCTTTATATGAACTCAATTTTTGGCTTTCTCAATTGTGCTGTTGTTTTATTTTTATTAAACAATTGTTGTTGTACTTTCATCTTTCAGAGATGAAATTCCATTTCTGTCGTTATCCAGATTTCATACCTCTCGCTACCTTATCCATGTTTTCTTTTTTATTTATTTATTTTTCAAAATGACTAAAATAAAGATTTTGTATATTTACATTCTTTTTTAGTATATGTTCCTAGGTGTTATCGTTTTGATTGTTAACTCTAACTAAAATTTAGATTTTCGGCTTTTTATGAACTCAATTTTTAGTTTTAATTGAAGTTAGATTAATTTTTCTAATTCAGAACATGTTGAAATCCACTCATTTTTTTAGTTTGAGTTTAGCTAATTAATATGGATTGTCTTTTTATTTTTATGCATTTTGGTACAAATAGATATAAAGTTTCACACGATAGTTGTTCATTGAAGTTTGAGACATATTAAATAAAATATTAAAGAGATATTGGAATATTATACTTACAATGAAGTTTATTTCAATATAAATTATGTTATATTATTATTATTATTATTATTATTATCAAGAAGTTATTTTTTTCCAATTTTCTAGACAAGGAGATTGTAAGCGTCTAATACGCTTGATAAGATGTTTATTCTTGAAGAATGTGGATTATGCTAGATACGAATTCAAAATCAAGGTAAATAAAAATAAATTTTGATGCTCAAAATCCTAAAAATGTACATTAATTATGGATATTGAGATAATTGCTTTTGCAACATTGGCTTATATAATTTGTAAGTATTATATTATGGTTCGTACAAAATTGTTAGTATTTCAAGAGTTTTTAACAGATGAAAATGAAATATGATCATAGGACAAATTATTGAAAAATATTAATTAAGAAAATATTATTATTTGAATCTCTTCAAATTCTCAAATGTTGAGCATAATGATTCTAATTAATATAATTAATTTCAGATATTAATTATAAAACGTTTTTTTTTTGTACTGAGTGGTTACAATTGCGATTTAATTCTATTTAACTAAAATTAATTTATGGACTTAATACTTCATTAAGAAAAAATAAAATGTTAATTAATGGGCAAAAAATATTTTCACTCTCTTCTTTATACGCTTATGTCTCGACATTCTCTCTTATTTTCAAAAAAAAAAAAACCCGAGAGGAATATGGTTCTCTTATCTTTTTCGTCCCTTCATTTTTTTTTCAATTCTTTTGTTTGTTTTTCTTACTTACAAAATTCAAGAATATATAATTATTAGAAAATATTAATGAAGTCAAATAAGTGATATCTGCGAGTATGACTGATATTCTATATAGTGAAAGAATGAAGAACAAATTGATCGAATGTCTTGATAAGATATTACGAGATGAAAATAGGAGAAATCATCATCTTAAACTGATTCAATTAGATATATTGGGTTATTGTAGCAGAATGAATAATTGAATTCGAATACTTAGTGATCATGAAATTCCATCAACCAAAATAATTATCATCAAGATGAATTTGTGACTAATTCTTACGAATTTTATTTTTTTATATGTAACATATTGAATTGATAAATTTTCTTCATATGCAACATTAGAAAAGTATTGATTGTAATAGTTTATAGAATAATATATTGATGTTGCTTTCATTTTAACATAGATTGTAATTCTTTTGTATCGTAGATATAATATTTAATTTTAATTGTAGTTTAATTCAATTTTTATTTAACCTATATTGTAATTCTTTTGTATCCTAAATATAATATTTAATTTTAATTATAGTTTAATTCAATTTTTAGTTTTTTTATTATATTCTAATATATTTCTTAATTAATCTGCTACTTTATTATTATTGTTTCACAGAATATTTGGAATATGAAAATGTATTGAAATTCCTAAAAAGTACAAATCATTGAATTTTGTAAAAATAAATAAATCATTCATCTTTAGTTAAAATTCTATAAAAAAAAGTAGTCAATTATTTTTAAAATTAATTTAATTTGAATTATCATTAAAAAATATATATTAATTTCAAATATACATAATATAATTTTTTTTCATAGCATGATATAAAATTATTTAAAAGTAAATATGTCAATTTATTTATTTATCTAAATTATATAAAAGTTTCATACCCCGTGCATCGCACGGGTTTTCGACTAGTTCTAGTTAATTAAGGTGGTTGGTGTGAGAGATAGAGGGTTAAAACCTCTTTGGTGGTTGTGTCAAACACTCATTTGATTCAAAAGTCTAAATTTACAATTAAGATTCTAAAATAATTTTTACTATTTCTCATACTCTATTGTCACACTTAAGAGGTAATCATGTCGTTTTAAACAAGTTTATAGATTGTCCAAATTGTTGAATGTTTTAACACACACCTATAGGTTTTATGAGCTTTCAGGAAAGTCCATTCCTCGAACGTGGAATGTCATAGCTTTGCAAAAAAATACTACCAATAGTTGATTAAATATGTAACACTATATTTTAGTATTAAACAAAAACTATAAATCATGCCGTTTGACAGTTGTAGAAATGAAAATTTTCGTCACATGTTTCTTCTTTTTGATAGCTTTTTGAGCCCCTGTAAACAATTTGTCCATTTTTTGTTATGAGAGTTGAAGAAATGTTAGATCGAATCATGGCCAGCATCTTTCGATACGACCATTGTTTGCTAATTATAAAGGTATTCAAGTCCCTATTGCTCCCTAGAGGTCAGAGTGTTTGCAATTTTCCAAGTTCGAGAACTGCATGGAGCTTTGTTCCACTTAGTCTCAAAAGGAAAACCTCGTGAGTAAGGACCTTCAGGCATGGAAGCATTCGGCTTCACCCAAAACCACTTCAGTTTAAAATTCTTCACAATTTGAACTTTTTTGTCCAAAAAGTTTCAACGGTTTTTGGTTAATTGACCAATAGATCATATCGTCAGATCTTTTCTTGTTAGGATTCCAACAAGCATGAAATAGTGGCCAATCATGTTAACCAATACCCAAGCACACCTTAGAGAATGAAAGTAGTTCTAACTTAGAATTTGGAGAAATCTGACAGCGACATATATTAAACTCATTCAAAGCAGCTATAATCCCTCGAGGCAAGGAAAAATGCATATCACATTGAAGGTATCATGTGAACATTCCTAAAGTGTCTTGAGGAAGGTCAAAGACTCTTTGAGCTTCAGTGGGTAGACTAACATTCATTTGTTCTAACCATGGATAAACAACTACAATCTTCACCAAATTGTTTGCAGTTAGGGCAGAAAACTGGGAATAAATGTTTAAATTCAAATGTTTAGCCTTTTCTGGTGCTTTCTCGGTAGGATTTTGAAAAGCTTTAGAGGAAGTAGATTTTTTAGATTTAGAGGGTTTAGGTGCCATGGTACAGAGTGAAATGGAGAAATTCGAGAAGGAAAGAGGAATAAAATTCTTTAGAATCCTTACAAACTAACAAAACTGCCGCAAAATAGAAAAAAAAAAGAAAGAAAACAAAAGAACTTATAGAGGTCAAAGAGTAGAAGATGATTCAAGAAAAGTGAAGGCATAAATCTTTACTTCAAAGGCTTATATGCATAAATCGGGAAGAATCCAATGGTTGGAAGGTTAATAATCATTATTTTTACCGTCGTTTCGTAACTTGTTTTTACGATCAAGATTCCGCCGGTCACCTGTAAACATAAGAACCGTCAGAAAAGGGACCGAAGACCGGCGAACCCTCTCCGATGGTAAAGCCAGTTGATAATATGAGATAATATCAAAGACTTAGAGAGGTTTAAAGTAGTTAGAATCAGTTACCTCAACTCTGTAGTGGCTCAACTATTTGTAGATAACGAAAGTGATATCTAAACACGTGGCAGCTTCTGATAGGTCAGCGGACCCTATCTTTGCGTGCCACTGCATTTATGAACATAAGGAGCGTACATTTGGAGTCCATCACTCTGATTGGTCCACGTGTCCTTTGATGTACATTTTGACTGATTACCTTCGGTCATACTGAAATGACCGAAGGATGGCTTCGGTTAGTGCCCGAACTCTTCTTGAAGATTCGCTAAAACTTATATTATTTGAAAAATTGGTCAGAGAAAATATTGAGAATTTAATGGAAAGTAATTTTATAAATTATAAAAATACAATATTAGGAATAGCTATTCCTCAGATAAATTGAAGAATAGATATTCCATAGAATAACTATTCCATATCATGAAGAAACGATAACCGTGGATTAGATTGGGAAGAAAAAGCTAATCTATTAATATTTTTCTTAATTGGAACATATGAAAAATGAAGTTATTTTTGCAACACGACATCATTTTGCATCTTTTCCAATTTGAAAAAATAATATGTAAAAAAGAGGGTAAAAAAGAGGGTCCTTTATCTTCTTCCTCATCCAGCATGGCTGGAGGACTCTCTAACCATAGCAGCTGAAGGGGTGGAGCCCACTGGACCGTCCTCCCACAAATTGTTTTTTGCAGGTTGGAGGGTCAATGGACCGTTCCTAACCCTCTGCAGTTCCATCGCTAAATATGAATATTTATAGGCATTTAGTACTAACATAATTTTCCTGTAGAAGGTCAAAATAGCTATACACAAATGATAAAGTGTACAAGTGGTGATAAAAAAAGTATATACATTTTTTACTGTGGTTAAAATAATTTTGTTTACATAAAAAAAAGTTATAATTCTATTGTCATGTCATTAAAATCATAAACATTACATCAAAGTAACGACCGTAAGAGATAATAATAAAAGTTATTTTTAGATTTCAATTGTGAGTTTAAACCTTAGTTTAAATGGTTCTTTAATGTGGTATCAAAACATTTTAAACCAAATGGTTGACGGTTCTAATCCTAACAACCTGTTGATTAAATTTCAACATGTGATAAGATAGAAATATTTTGTACACGCTCCAATCTCATAGACATTTGTGTAAGAGAGTGTGTTATTCAAGGTTCACCTCAAGTGTTGGTAAGGTCGGGACTGTGGTCGTTCATCTCTAGTTTGTCGGCAAGTTGAAATGCATATAAGTTTAAACAAATTTAAAGAGCCAATATGTCATTTTAAATAAGTTGAAGAGGTCAATAAGTCACTTTAAGCAAGTTCAATGGATTAACAGACTACTTAAAGTAAGTTTAGAAGCTAACGAGACATCTCTAAAATTGAAAAAGGAATAGAAATGGATTTTTCATATTACGTTCAAGATATTCCTCATATATTAAGCTTAAGAAAAAAAATTGGCGATGACCATAAAAATAAAAAGAAAGAGTGGGGAACTTTGTTCTAGTTTATAGGCTTAATAGGCATCCAGTCCCCTAAACTTGTAACTTTTTTTCACCTGCCCCCCTCAACTTAGGGGACAACCTCTCAACTCTCCAAAAACATCACATACAACACCTTACACCCATATGTTCAGTCAAAATATTGACCCGTGTAGAAAACGTGATTGACTGTTGACCACACCAATGTCACGTGTCACTTTTTTTTTATTAAAAGTTTCCATTCTGGCATAAGAATTTTGATCGAAATCCATCTCTGGTAGTTGCTCGCCGAGCACAAATGGGCTTGCTCGCCGAGCAGGGGTCTCAATGGAAAAATTTAATAAAAAATAACACGTGGCATTGGTGTGGTCAACAGTCAAGCGTGTTTTCTACACGGGTCAATATTTTGACCGAACATAGGGGTGTAAGGGGCTGTATGTGATGTTTTTGGAGAGTTGAGGGGGTTGAGAGGTTGTCCCCTAAGTTGAGGGGGTCAGGTGAAAAAAAGTTACAAGTTTAGGGGGTTGGGTGCCTATTAAGCGTAGTTTATATGTATAGCCTTCAAATCAACATGTGACGAAACCGTTGGATTACCACGAAATTTGAAGACAGGTTTCAACACATCTATTTATTTATCTTCAACGTTGGAGATTGAGGTTGGAGCTTCTCTTTCTTTTGTGTTTTGATCTTAATTTCCATATATCTAGATGCAGTATTCCAAGAATAAGATGTTTGTATTATAAGGGACAACCATTTGTATCTTGATATAGTGAAAGATTTAAGTGGACTGTAACCCCAAGATTTTTACTCCTTTTTTTGAGGACATTTTTCACGTAAAATTTATGCTTGTTGTGTTCACGTTGTTGTCATCCTTCACGGGGCGTTTGGTATTGTATGAAGATAGAGACAAAGATAAATGTTTGGATAGAGATAGAGGTAAAAGATTGCGATAAGAATAAAAATAAGACATAATGGTTTATTATCCCATGTTTGATACGTAGGATATGGATATGGATATGGATAAAATGATTCATTTTATTATATTACCCATATCCAAATTTAAATAAAAAGTATATATTATTATAGTATCAACATAGATTGGAATTAATTAAATTTAATCTATCAACTTAACTTGAGAAATACTTGTAATACTGTATTAAAATTTTAAAATACAAAAAATGGAGTAACTAAAGAAATACTTAGAACACTATATTAAATTTTCAAAATACAAAAAATAGAATAACTTGAGAAATACTTAGAACATTGTATTAAATTTTCAAAACACAAAAAATGTGGAATAACTAATACATTTAAGATAATAGATTAAATTTAATTAATTTTATTCGATATTAATACTATAATAATATATAGACAAATTTAGATTTTTAAAAGTACAAAAATTAAAATTAATTTGAGAAATATTTGGAACATCCTACTAAATTTTCAAAACACAATAAATGGATTAAATAATAAAATTTGAGAGACAAATTAGACTTTTCCATCTAAATAAGTTATCTCCATGTCTTATACCACCCCCATCTAGATATAACTTTAGTGGGATAAGATGCTTATGGCCCTGTTTGGAAATTAGATGTTAGCTGATTACATTAGCAGTTAGCTGTTAGCTGATTACATTAGCTGATTTGACTAGCTGATTTGACTAGTTGTTTGTGTAGACCTGTTTGGTAAAAATTAGCTGATTGGTAATAACGGTTTGTGCAAAAAGATGAATAAGGGCATTAATTTTGGCGCAGGAGAAGAGGGAGTCTATCTATTAGGGTTAAAGAAGTCCATTAATTTTAATATTGCAAAACGCTAATTGAAAAAGCTCCTTTTAAGAGCTTTTTCTAAATTAGCGTTTTCATCCCAAAACTCTATCCCAAACCTCTCTCCAGCAAACACTCTAATTAACGGTTTCAGTGGTCAAACCTCTAAAGTTGGTAAAAACCGCTCTTTTTATCCCAAAATGCTTTTTACCAAATAGGGCCTATGTCTCTCTTGTCCCGTTTTCCTATCTCCCAAACAAACATAGAATAATCTATTTCGTTTTTTTTTTTTTTTATCTCTATCCCACCTCATATATCTCTTCTAACAAACACTCCATTGTTGTTGCATATTGTGATTTGAGCTATTGTTCCGTTTGTTAGTTTCCTCAAAAGTTGGTTTTCAAACAAATACATAATTAAGATTTATTACACATTTACATTTACATTTACTGTTATTTCCATTATGGTCATTTTTCCCATCAGGACATATGAAAAAAATATGAAAATTATTATTAAACCTTATGTCTCAACTTAAATTTTTTAGATGAATCGATTTAATTTAAAAAAAAACATTGATTTCTTAGACTCTTTTTTTTGTGTGTTTTTCAAACATGAATTTTGTTTGTTAAATTAAATTTGTTATAAGGTAATTATTCCAAACACTCTTAAAACTTGTTATCCAATATTAAAACCTTCAATTTTTCTCTTGTCCCCATTGTATAAATATTATAGTTGATATACCAATATTCTGTTTGGTTATTTCAGTGTAAATTCAATATTAGCGGCCAGATGATGTACCTATTTCTTGGTTTTTTCTTTTAAAAAAATTAAATAGTAACTTCGTCTCGAGGCAAAATATATAGCTCTCATATTCAATCATTATCATTATTGAATGATGGACCCAAAGCCCAAATTAATCTCTATCACACATAAGTCCAAAATAACCACAAAAAGTCATCTTATAACATGTTTATGCAAAATTAAAATTCAATTTGCCGACTTTCCTTTTCATATTTTCAAAAATATACTCATAGATTAAATTGTATAAATTTTAAGAGCTGTAGGTAGTATTATTATATTTTATTTAATTTTGAATTGATAAATATAATGAATTGTACACGAGGAACTGAAATAAAAGATGAGCATGGCAACAATAATAATAATGTGGAGGTGTAAGCAATAATTGGTGGAACTATCGTGTCAAAAGGAATGCTACAAAAAAGAAACAATAAAAGTTTAAAATGTTATCTCAATATGAAACCTAGAAATTCTTCACAACAAGACAATGTTATTTTCCTCCTCTTATAACTTCCAAAATTGAATAAATAAATCTTTTCAAAAAAAAAAAAGAATAAATAAATAAATAGACTGATTACATCAATAAGAACGTTTCTAGAAAATATATGAATGAATACATTTAATTTTCCGTTATTCCTAATTACAGCTTATTTATCCCATCCATATTTAGTGTTACTATTTCATGTTCTTTTTATCATACTTTGATTTCATTTTTCACATAAAGCAATTAGGTATATCATGAAGTGAATTTCTTTAAATTCTTTTGATTATAACTACTGGGAATTATTAGAGTTGAATTGGTCATGTATTATTATAAGTAGGGGTTTTAAAATTTGTTGTCTGGTTAATAATCATGTCATGCCGACTTCCTATATAACTCGATTAAGATCAGGATTGACATGACTCATTTAATAAATGGACTGATACAATATGATATAAATATTATACGAGTTGCCATGTTTAAAACGAATAACTATATAGATTGAGTAAAGGTATATTTGATCCATACTGTATCCAAAATCTTGCCATTTACTTTGTGGTATTATCATGTTATCACGTAACCTTTAGTGTTCTCATATGTGACATTTAAGCCATTTTGATTGAAAAACTAACAGATTTATTAAATTTTCCAAATGATACCACTTTTTATACATGACATGTAAACATAACAAAATTTTTAAAAAAAATTCTAGATTTAATATGTGGATAAATAGGCTTAAAGCACTTTTTGGTCCCTGATCTATCTAAAATCTGTGCATTTGACCCCTGACCTATTATTTGGTCATATTTGGCCCCTGACCTATCAAATTAGATAAAATTCAACTCATATTGAATGTAAAATTAACTTAGTTGGAAAATTAACAGCAGTCACCAATACAAAAACGACACATGACACATAAATAAAATTAATTTTCAACTGGAGATGGCAACAGTACCTATTTTACACAGTAAAAAAATCCTAAAAACTTTTTCTAGTGTTCCGATAGAGTGAAAATTAATTTTATTTATGTGTCATGTGTTATTTTTGTATTAGTTACTGCCGTTAATTTTCCAACAAAGTTAATTTTTCATTCAATATGGGTTAGATTTTATCCAATTTGATAGGTCAGGGGCCAAATATGATCAAATAATAGGTCAGGGGCCAAATGCATAAATTTTGGATAGGTTAGGGGCCAAAAAGTGCTTTAAGCCTGGATAAATAAAAAAAGAATGTTAATTTTTTTTTCCACATATTAAATCTATATAAGAACAACTCAAAACAGTCATATATATGTCGTGTGTCAAATATTATACCATGTCATATATACATATTATGTAAATTTTCCATTCAAAACGGATTAAAAATTACCAAATGATATTAAAAATTACCAAATGATATTTGCCAAATTTTAATAAAGCCAAAACATAACGGGATCGGTTTGATGCAATTTTGTTTGAAAGAATAAAGAATATTTATTGAATATCAGTCAGAAAGGAAGGCGGAACCACCTAATCTTCACGAACAGAACCAGAGACAACGGCTCGTGCTAACAAATGAGCCACCGAATTCGATGTTCGTTTAATAAAAGAAATAGAGACATTATTCAATGCTCGAAGTAACAAATTACATTCTAAAAGTACTTCACAGAGGTAAGAAAGTTGAGCTTTTGACTTGTTTATCGCTTGTACCACTGAGATGCAATTAGTCTATCGATTACAACACTATTTTCATATATATATATATATATATATATATATATATATACCTTATTGCCTCGTTCACCGTTAGATCTAGGCTTATTAGAATCCTAAGGTAGAGATTCAAAGCATCATGAGATTTAGATTTAATAAGCCTATATCTAACGGTGAATGAGCAAATTCACTTGCTCATTAAGGTGCATGTGAAAATTCCTGTACCTTATTGAGTGAGTTGTGTAATCTTCCAAATAATATCATATATCACCATATTTATTATTTATAAGTAATAAATCAATATTCTAAATCTAAATTTATAAATTAATATTTGCAAATAAAAATTAACAAAAAACATAATATATAAAATAGAAGGAAAATAGATAATAATAAATAAAAGGTCTGAGAATTTACAGTGTTTGTTCAGTTTTTGGAGCTGTTTATACTTATAGTCATTCCACACAATTTCTATATATACATATATGTATTAATAAAATATAAGAATTAAAATTAAAAGATGATGAAACTGATGAAATTAAAATAAAATTAATCAAAAAAATATATAAACATCATATTTTAAAAAGAAAATAATTAAAATAAATCTTAAAACTGAATAATATAATAAAAGAAAAAAATTGGTCGTAAAAACATAAAAATAAATAAGTTCATGGATTAAAGTGAAATTAGCATAGAGATAAAAAAAAATATAAAAAAATAAATACAAGGATCAAAATAAAATCAAAAGGTAAAATTTAGTCAAAAATGTTTTTTAAGAAAAAGAATAAAAATATATAAATACAATGATTAAAAGTGAAATTAGTTTAAGAATAAAATAAATAAATAAATAAATAGATATATGGATCAAAATAAAAATTTAAAAGAAAATAGAAAGTAAAGTAGAATTTTACAAAGAGGGTATAAGTTCAAGTTAGTAAAAGATGGAAAATAGAATAGGTTATCTTACAGGGTTGAAGAATGAAATTATAGGAATTAGAAGTAACCCAAAACTAAAAAAAAGGTAAAGAAAATGATTAAACTAATTAAAAGTAAACACCGATAAAGGGAATAAAACCTCCAATTTCCTTTACCATTTCGTGAAACCCCAAAATAAACGCTCTCTAATAGTTTTAGAGATTATAATAAAAGCGATTATTCAATATTTACTATCAACTTAAACTTTTCTTTAAATTTATTTTTTAATATAATATCATAGTCTCTTAAAATAAGTGGTTAATGACTTGAATCCTAACCACTCAATATTTGTTGGTGGAATTGCAATACCTTTATGTTATAAACCCTTCAAGTCTAGGATGCATTCATGTGTGGATGGTATGTTAAATATTAATACAAGGCTTAATATATCATTTTTAACTTATTCAAAAAGCTTGATTGGTCTTTTGAACTTTTAAAGTGTCCCTATCCCTCTTAACTTGCATAAAATGCCCAGTTAGCCTTTGAACTTGCCAAAATGTAATCAATTGATCACTCGGTTGCAAAAAAAAAAAAAAAGTTAAATACAAAAGATGTATTGCACGAGTCTTAAAAAAAGTAAAACGACCAAGATCGTGGTATGCGGTTCTAATATTAGAGAAGTAAGTTTTATAGTTGAGCAAGTAATAACTTCTTTTTTTAATCTATTTTTGAATTATGTAATAATATTCTAAGATGTGTGGAATACATTTTTCACATTTAACTTACTTTTTTTTTTTTTGCAACCGAGTGATTAATTGATTACATTTTACGCAAGTTTAAAGGGCTAACAGAACATTTTATATAAATTAATAGAGCTATCATGACACTTTAAAAATTCAGGGAGTCAATCAAGCTTTTTAGATACGTTCAGGGGTAAATGATGTATTAAACCTTAATATAAATACAATTTTTGTAATTTATTTTAATTTGGTACGGTATATTTATAAAAAGAAAGCATTGGGAAGATGCCCGTAACTTAATTTAATCCTATTCTAACTTTGGTTCTGCGAAGCTGACTTCTCTTAAGGGAAGAGAAGATGGGCATTTATCCAAATCTTAGGCCGTCCTATGTTGTATAGATATGGGCGTTCATACATACGCAACTAAGATCCATATATACTACTAATCATCCTCCTCTTCTTCTTTTAAAAATTATTATTATTACACTATCAAAAAAAAAATTATTATTATTATTATATTCTAGCATAGATTTACTCAATTATTATTATTATTATTATTATTATTATTATTATTATTATTATTATTATTATTATCATCATCATCATCATCATCATCGTTATATAATAGGAGAGCATTTTGGATTTAAACGCTACATATACTTAGGGGTATGTATCGGTTCAAAACTAAACCGAATAAAATCGAGAAAACCGAAAATTAAAATTATCGAAATAATTGACACCGAGCCGAATAACATATGATATGATATCGTTTAATTGGACCATAAATCAAAGTGTTCTAACTTTATGCTGAAGTCAACATTTGGGCCTAATCTCACTAAGGCCCATTATTAATGAACCTTGTTTCGGTCAAGTACTGACATTCAGTTAAATAACATCTCTTCAAGAGCTACTTGAAGATGACATGTGGACCAATGAGAATGCTGGATTTCAAAGGCACGCTCCCCAAGTTCACACGTATTTCAGAGCAAAAATATAGGGTGCGAAAACCAATTAAGCAACACCACATGTCCAGGTACACAACATTTTACTTATAAATACGTTAGGACTCAGCTGTCACAGGTACATCACTTCTGAACTCAACTCTTTACTTCATTACTCAAAGTTAGTATAGTATTTCCTCAAATATCTACTGGCTTTATCATCAGAGAAGGTTCGCCGGACCTCCGTCCCCCTTTTGACGGTTGTTCATTGATTCAGGTCATCAGCAACTATGAGCACAAACTTTTTTCGGCCCTAGTAATGAGCCTATGTTACATTTTTACTAACAGTTTTGTCTAGGTGGGCTTTGTGCATCTTGTTGTACGGTATACGAGCTAAGACATGGACCCCATTTTATGTTTTATTTAACTTATTTTATTTTACTTTATCAAAATCTATTTAGATTCTATCTTTCTAGTTTAAAGATTCCCGCCTGTCACATTGGTCTTCGATCGGCTACTAGGACCCCGATCGGGGACCCTAGTCACCGATCCGCGACCTTTGATGGTTTTCGGACAGTTTTCAGTCAGTTTTTCTGGTAGTTTTTGCCACATTTTCACTGCATAAGTGGAAATTAACTGGCAGACACAAGGGGGGAGGCAGTTTTTGGAAGAAAAAAATGAAGTGAAAAAGGAAGAGAAAATGAGAGAAACTAAGTGAAACTTAATGAAAGTGAGTGAAAGAAGTGGGGTTTCCATAAATCTTACCCAATTTAACCACATTTGAAGGTTCCAACACCCAAATCAAGTATTTTTTATAGAGTTATATAGCCGGAAATCACGTTTATCACAATTGTTTTCGCTATATTGCAATTCTTAAGTCATTAAACTTACAGAATTGACCTTTTTGGGTTCACAACCTTTCATTTCTTGGTGCATTTTGGTCTAAGTACGTAAAATTCAATTTTCTTATCTTGTCAAGTCATAGCTACTCGGGTCCGAGTTGCTGCTCCAAGTCTGAATCTTATGTTCGTCGGCCTGCCACACATAATAAAACTGGAAAACTGTTTTAGATGTAACTTCTGAAGGGTTTTAAAATCCTATCCTTTTTAATTGCAATTTGTTTACACTTTCTGTAACTTTTGTGTTTATTTCGGGTTTCTGACATGTAAATAGAGAATCTATCTGTAAGTCCATCTTGGATCGGGGGCGCTAATCTTCGATCGGGACACCTATTACTGATCGGGCACCTTGTGCCAGATCGGTGATAGGGACAGACATACAGACTCATGTTTCTGTCCGGGTAGAATATGTTTATTTTGGTAAATTTATTATTTCTATTAAATGAGGCTAATATCAATCTCGGGATAATAAGGGTATTTTTGTCCTTCAAGGATATTAAACTTGTTAGATGAATGAACTAGGTTTTGGACAAAATTGCATGTTGTTTGCTAGATCTTAGGCTTAAATTAGTGCTATTTGATCGAGTCTGGCGTCGTACTTAAATCAGAAAGACGGGTCTCAATGTCCCGCAGCTAATGTTTATTGTTTTACAGATTTCATAGATTTATTTTCTAGGACTAGAATTGATGTATTAGGGCTATTTGTGCCATTTGTGATTTGTGATGTAATAATTTTATCTTTCTAGTATTTATTTATGGCTTTTGAACACTAAACGATATTTAAATGAAATTGGATTAGAAATATAATGGTATTTTAATAAAGATAAGTATACGCGTTTATTAATCAGACCCTTAAACACATTTAGTCATGAACCTAACTCTGAAGAGGTGACATGTTGTGAGCTTGTGTGCCATCGAATCTTTTGGCATGTTCCCGAACAATAAAACACGGGTGGCGACTCTAAAATAATTAATCTAACCACAAAACCTGATAAATGGTTAGAGAAATAGTCAATTGAATGCATACACCGGAAGGGAGACGCTAAACGTCGTCCTTAAAAACGGCAAGTGATGGTGTTATGTAAAAATGGAACCTCATTTGCTGAAATCATCCAAAGTAGGTAATCGGGTTACGCGGCTACTCACAGTGGTGACTCTGCTGGGGATAAAGTAAATGACTTAAACAACATAAAGGCCTGACGATTAATGAACCTAAAATTGTCTTTTCTTAAAATATGTTTGTTGCATCACTTCACTACACTTGCACAATTTGCACAACTACCCTTTTAGCCTCTTTTTTTCGATGTGTACATTCCATACGTTCATGGAAGCCTTGGGTGTACATGTTCGCAAAACACTCATAGTTGTATCCCTACAAATCGCTAGAACTCCTGAACAAGGAGAGGCGTAGGAAATTATATCATGCTATGGGAGCCTTTGAAAGTACCCCCCAGCCAGGTCAGACCGAAGCTCATATAAGCATCCATAGTAATTTCCTTTTAGGTTATCAAAATGTGCATTTGGTTACTTTGAGAGACGAATTTATTTATCCCAGTTGATAAATAGATTAAGCCAATTCATAGGAAAGATGATTGACCATTTAGAAATGGAGGAATAAGATTGGAAGGGAGAGTCATTATAAACACGTTTGTTTCGTCTTGTTTTTTTACCTTATTTGTAAATGTAAATTTAATTCCACTTTTGATGTACAGTTTCCTTTATTTGTAATTTGTGTCACATCACATCACATATCATCCATTTAATGTGTCTTTACCACGAAACACTTGTGATTCAAGGTCATGCCATGTTGGGATATCCTATATGCCATCTAATTTCTTTATCCAAGTCAATCCTGACATAATGAGAGATGTGCAATATGTCCCAAAAAAAATATATCACTTGGGTTTTCCAAATTATAGCTTCTAGGTTGTTATGAGATAAGTTCTAAGAAATTTAAACTCTTATCACCTTTTCATACAAAAGGAATTCTAATGTGCCATGTATGTCATATGACAACTGTTATGTTGTGGTGTCACCGTTCAATATATCGTCTGTTGGGTTTCCTTTGTCCTCTTACTTTGGTCAAATCTTGTATGTGATGTATCAGATGTGCTACTATACTTTTTAAGTTGTGTGTCATGATTTGGTTCATACCTCGTGTGATACCTATATTCTCTATATATACATGCTCGGGTAGTGCCATTACCTAAAAAATCTTTGGTGTGTCATTACCAGAAGGGGGAGTCATTCAAGTCATCCTTTTTGAATGTCAGCTATCAAGTCGTCTGTGGCCTCCTAACGGGCGTTGATCTGTTTCAGGTTCGAAGAAGTGACATTTATTAGTACTCATCATGACCTTAATGCCTCTTCCTAAACCTCAGTTGCCTTCAATGTCCATGTACGATGGATCAGGTAACCCACTTGCTCATTTGAATAATTATACACGGCGGATAGGTGTGGCTGGAGCAGCAACACATCAATTACCCACCAGGTTCTCTCAAAATCTTAGTGAAGAAGCTTTGGCATGGTATCATCATCAACCACGTAATGTGTGCCAAAATATTGGTCCTTTATTCTTTGCCTTCGTAAAGAATTTTGAGTGCAATATTCCTTCTCCAACTACCTTAATCGAGCTGCTAGAAATCAATCAGGTTGAGGGTGAAGTCTTTCAGGATTACTTTGGGAGATGGACTGATAAGATGACACAACTATTTGAATGACCCACTATACTGATGCTCATTACCATGTTCCTATGTGGTACACTTCCACTCTTTCATGGCATGTTACAAGCTGTTGGGGTTTAGTGTACTATAGACAATTGTTCTAGGATATAAACTTAATGTAAATGAAGTGTTCTTTACATCATTTGTTTTAAATAGATATAGTTTCATAACTATATAAAGGCAACCTCTTTTAAGAACTAAATAAGTCTAATAAAAGGAAATCCCTAAGTTTATTTAAAGTGATTATAAAGTGTTCATACAAGCATGAAGTGAGACGAAACTTTATAATAAACTAATAAACTTAAAACCACCCCAAGTCAAGTAATATGTTTAGAAATAGGATTGACATATCAATGTTGAGACTTGCATGTAACAATGTCTTCTGTCGAGACAGAGAGCTGATCTCACAAGCTTCAGATATGCAGATATCTGGACAGTTACATGGATCCAATGAAAGGGAGTTCATTAGGATTGGGGACCCGACTTGAGATAACAGGATGGGTAGATTTATCCTTGTCACATGTTCATCTCATTGGTATTAATAGGTATAAGTAATCCTCAGACTCAAAGGAATGTTAATTAGTGATTCTGGATTATGGAATGTGATGCTTTGATCCTGTTGTAACACGATCCATAACAGAGATGACTCTGGGGTGTGAACGGCAGACGTTGGGTATCACAGGCAGTAATTACAGGATAGTTATACATTGGATTGAGCATTTTTCACTCCCGATAAATGGGAGATACGTCCAAGGATCGCTTGTGGAAGACTTGACTCTAAATCCTTGCAAGGTGATAGCTTAAGACTTGAAATGCAGATTTCACTTAACCTATCTAATTGGAGTTAACTCGGCCTGTACAAGTAAAACGAACGTCTCGCTATATGTGACTTGACATTATCCATAGTCATAAGATTCAGTTCAAGGATGTAGTTGATAAAAGATCGAATTATACTGTAACTAATACGGAAAGGTCAATGACATAATCAACCTGTCTTCTTATAGCTTTGGGGGAATGTTTCGGATTTGCTAATCACATTTCGCGCACTCATTCCGTTATGCAAAGATTAAATATAATTATCACGTCTGGGTCTAAATTTCTAGAATTTATACCTAGACATTAATATATATTATAATTATTGGGTGTGTGATTTTTATTTGGTGTTATATAAAAAGTTTGAAGTTAATTTGAGGGTTTTATGTGTAAATTAAAAGTTTAGAGTAATTTTTAAAAGATTATATAAAGATGGAGGACCAAACTGGATATTTTCCAGATTTGGAATATATATATAATCGAAGAGGTGGAGATGAGGATCACCTTTTCTTCTTTTTTCTTTTTCTTTTCTCTGTTTCTTTTATTTTTCGTTTTCTTCGTCGTTCTTCGATCGTTTCTTCACCGTTTCTTTGATTTACGAAGATTCGACCGTCCAAATCACTTTGAAATTTAAAATATAGCATCCTTATGCATAGATCTAAGTCCTAATCGAAGAGTTTTTGAGTTTCGGCAATGTTTGGAGCGAAACGTCTTAGTGTGTGACAATAATTCTGTGAAAATTAATTTAATAGTTGCATACGGCTAGAAGCAATAAGAACCTAATGGGTCACATATAAGACTTGGAGTCCAAAAGAGAAACATATGTTAATTAATTGATGGAAGCCCAACTGAATCCACTAAGGCCCAGTAAGTAAGGGGGGCGATTTTATGTATGATAAATACATAAATAATTAATTTGATTTTAAGCAATCCTAATTAGATTATGATTGTGAATTAAATTAATTAAAGGATAAATAAATTAGGAGGTTTAATGAGATTGAATTGCTCCTATTATTATCCTAAAAGGTTATTATTATTATCTTTATATTTAGATATAATTATAGATAATAAATAAGAATTTTATTCCGAATTAAATTCTTATTCAGTAACCTAATTCTATCTAACTAGGGTTTAGATACAAGAGAGTTTAAATACCCTCTCACATGAAAATTTCGGCCAAGGCTAGTCTACCGAAGAGAAGGATTTCTAACCCCCTTGTTGAGGACGAGATATTTCACCGCTTCCTTCCGTTTCAATTGATTATTAATCTCTTTCTCTATTCCTTGATCTTGTGTTGATTAATTAGAGGCAATCTATTCTTGATTGCTTTCATACGGTTGAATTCTAACTTGCTTTTGAATTGTGTTTTTGTCTTGTGCTCGGGAACTCGAAGTAAGAGTTGTGGGCACTTCGATTGCAACGGTAGATAGAATATCAAAAGGTATTTCCTTCTATCCCTCTTTATATGAAATAACGATTAACGTATCTTGGGTTAATGGAAAAAGGTTAAAATTTTTATATTTCCACTACCAAACGTTTGCCTATTTTCCTTCACAAGCCACAACTTTGGATACATTTGAGAAAGTATATGAGGTTAGAGTTCCCCTTGAACGCTTAGAGGCAGCCATGATGCCGAATGAGACAGTATTTTTGGGCGAAGATGTTGCACCAGGACCTGATGCACCAGCAACTTGATTTGTTTATATTGTTTTCCCTTTCCTGTATTTCTTTAGTCATTTCCCTTTCCTGTATTTCTTTAGTCATTTCCTTTTTTATGTAAATATGCACAGTTGTCCGTTTCATACTTTTTCTATAAAAGCCACGTTTGTTTCTTGAATTTAATTCTCACAAGTGTTTATATCCAATAGAGTCAATCGTTTGGTCTACCCATTCAGATGATTTGGTTCTCGATAAAGCATAACGCATCATAAAAATCACCATCATTCATATCATGCATAAAGGTTTTAGGACCTAATAAGTACCACCTGTCTCAAGATCGTTTAAAAGTATAGTTTGGTCTCATCAGGGCAAAGGTCGTTTGAACAAAAAACCAATATCCGAACTAGAGCCACATAATTACCAAGAGGGTTTGTCAGCTAGTGATTTAGATGAAAGCTCAAAATCAGTTCAAAGTGGTACATCTCCTTCAGTAGAAGCAACGGTTGAGGATCTGAGATAGATGATGGAGGATATGCTCTAGGGGGATGCTTTAAAGAAAGTAGTATCCGAAGCTGTTAAAGCCTCTAATTCCACTTCAAATTCTGGTGGTGAAATTCATGATCACACAATACCTGAGTCCTCTGATCCTAAGAAGAAAGGAAAGAAACATCTGAGACTAAATGACAATAAAAGTAAGATTATATCTTCTGATGATGAAGAGTCAGAAAGAGACCGTAAGTTTAATTAGCAGATGGCTGAGATGAAGATATTCCAACAAAGGTTTGAGGAGAAGGAAAAGAATCATACCAAGCAAATTTGCATCGATATAGATGCTCAATATGCAAATGGAGTCTACACCTTTCTAGTAGGCCTTCAAATGCTGAAGTTACCAGTCTATACTGGGAAAGGAACGCCATCCTTTCACATAAACTGTTATTCCCATGTTATGGTAGGATAAGGAGCAGCCACGAATCAGCTGATCAACCTATTCTCGATGACTTTGGCAGAAGGTGCCTCACTGTGGCACAACAATCTTCTTGAAGAGACTCACAATGAGTGGAATTTACTTTATGATGATTTTGTTGACCACTATGGACATCGTTCCCAAATGAAGGTCAAAATGAGTGATTTGGAGATGATCAAACAAAAGCATAATGAGCCTTTTGAGGATTACTTTAACCGGTGGATGGATAAAGAACTCATTGTCAAGAATAAGCTAGATAAAGAGGATATGATAGCCAAACTGATAGAAGGTGCATTACTTGCTTATCGGGACGCGATGCGATACCTGGATTTTGAGTCTTCTAATGAAGCTTACCATATGGATCTTCGAGTGGAAAAGTATGAGGGGTCTCGTGCCACAGGATTAAGCGGATATCGTGGAAGAACCTACAACCAGGCCAATCCGGCTTCCAACTTCACAAATCCTAATACGACTATTGTTCCCCAAAACAAAGCTTCAACCCATGTTAAGGTGCTCGATGGGGTAGCGGTCTCTGATAAGAAGAATGAACAAGGAAACAATTTGGGTATCAGCCGTTGGGGTAGTCCTCTTAGTTCATTATTTTCCAAGCTGATGAAAGTGAATCTCATGGAGCCCTTGAAGCCTTATGCAAATCTCCCACATGGTACTGATTTAGGGAATTTTTGCTTCTACCATCAGGTTATGGGTCATCATACCAATAATTGCAAAACTCTTAAGCGCGACATCCAGCGTTTGGTTGATGGTGGGAAGATTGTTGATCCTTCTAATCCTAGCACTACTAAGAATCCTCTTCATGACTTTAGGAAATCAGTTAACATGATGTCCTCAAGGGTGGATGAGAATTTAGTATTTGAGCAATTCAGAGAAGCGAATGCTAGTGTACAAGTTGTATTGGTTGAAAAGATCCAGTCAGTGTGTCCAATCGATCTAAGCTATGTTTCTTCAGACAAAGAGGGTTAGAGTAGTTCTTACAGGATCTATCATGTAACCAGAAGTGGTCGCGCTTATGATACCGTTCTGCCTCTTAGAGGAAATCTTATTAATCTGCATACATCTAATATTCCTATTCTCATGTCTGCAGTTCTAGAAAGGGAGAAGAAAAAAAGATCTGTTGATTACGCAACTTAAGAAAACTCCTTCAAAGACCAACGTCTAGCACCTTATAATGAAGTCACATGAACATAGGAGTGCTTTAGTCAAGGCTCTATCTGAAATGGAGGCTCCTCCAATAGTATCAGCAAATGTCATGGGTTGCATGCTGACTCAGATGTGCACAAAGTCCATCGAAATCTCATTCTGTGATAAAGATCTACATGCGAAAGGAAGAAATCACAACAAGCCTTTGTATATCAGGGTTGAAATGCTAGACAAAGTCATTCCTTGTGTCATGGTAGATGATTGATCATCACTCAATGTTTGTCCCAAGAAAATGCTAAGTTCTTTAGGCTTACCGGAAGAAAGTCTAAAGAAATCACACACAGTGTTTCAGGCTTATGATGATTCTAAACGCCGGGTTATCGGTACTTTCAAAGTTGATGTTAAGACGGGTTCCATTGAAACTCGCATGGAATTCACTATTATAGGTCATCATACCAATATTCATGACCCCCCCCAGCACCGCTATTGTCAAACCTAACGATAAATTTTCTATTAAGTTATGCACATGAAACACTGCGAACACCAAATATGTCACGAAATAACCCAAAATGCAACATCCAATCCCCATTTCCACTGATTCGACAAATGAATCCATGCCACCCCACACACGTAATATGTATGATGCATATAATGAATCGATCAAATCCTTAGTTTTACAATCCATTATTGCTTCTAGGACACTATAAAATCAATTGGGCATTCTCATTGTAGTCGCTCTCAAAGGATTTACGTCGTTCACTATTACGATAACTACAACAATGTCTAAACCAATACAGACAATAGATACATCTCTACTTATACAATCTCTTTGTGCCCCCTGATGAAGCTTATATATTGCTTACAATGTCTCAATTTGAGAAGTTTAAACCGAAAAATCTACTAATTAATATTCCACCGAAACCTAACACATATTTACAGTAGCAAAATACCCAAAGGAGTATAATACCTTAATGGAAAATGGGACTTGCAGTTTGGTTTCATTGTCTCCCAGCATGAATCTGATTTAATGGCAATGGGTGTTCAAAACCAAAACTACTGGGGTTGGGAAAAATGACACAAAACACGTCTTATAACTAAAGGTTTTCATCAACGATCATGTATTAGTTTTATCAAAACTTTTAGCATCATTGTCGAACTGAACACTATTTGGTTAACCTTTTGTTAGATGTTTATGGTTGGAGTGTTAAACAATTGGATATCTCTGATGCTTTTTTACATACTGATCTAAAAGAGGATGTGTATATTGGCACAACCACCCAGTTGCACTGAACCTTCCCATATATTGTCTACAAACTTCATAAGTCCCTTTAAGGTTTGAAACAATACCATATGATGTGGTATGTTAAATTGACTTCTAAATTGATGTTATTCAATTTTGTTGGTTCGAATACAAAAATTTCACTCTACTTCGTCAAATTTGGTTCAGTTAGAGTGTATTTTCTTATATATGTCGATGATATAGAATAATACCTATATGATCGATCAAAGGGTATCTGTTCTTAAAGTTATTCAAAATCTTAGATGTTTGTATTACTTTTGGGGCATTGAAGTGGAGTGGAATAATCGATTATAGGGGTCATTATACTACTCAAGCAAACTTTCCCTTCTAAGTAAACTTTGTCTACCTTTCCATTTTGATTCATATAATTAGTTATAGGGGACATTGCACTGTTGGAGTGGGGGATGAAATGCCGATAAAAAGAATCCAACCAATGAAAGCTTATAGATTCAGTAATGGTGCTGGGTCTAGGCCAAGGCTTCACAACCTCCACTTTAGACTCGTCCACCTTCAACCCCAAGTCAGACACAATATAACCTAGGAAGAGCACCCTAGATGTCCGAAAAACACATTTTTTCACTACTGCATACAACTTTTATTTCGCGACACGGTAAGAACCTTTCGCAGCACAACAAGATGATCATTCAGGTTAACACTATAGATCAGAATATAATCAAAGTACACTACAACACTTTTACCAATAAAAGGTCTTAAAACCTAATTCATAATGCACATGAAAGTGCTAGGTGCATTGGATAAGCTGAATGGCATCCATTCATACATCCCATCCCATATCTTAAAGGTTATCTTCCACTCATCCCCTACTCAGATACGAATCTAGTGGTATCTGATCTTCAAATCCAGCTTTGTAGAAATAGTGGCACCATTAATCTGATCCAAAAGATCATCCAATCGAGGGTTATAAAATGATACGTGACTGTGATCTTATTGATGGATCTACTATTGACACACATCCACCACGTGCCATCCTTCTTTGGGGGTCAACAGAGCTAGCACTACATAAGGACTCAAGCTCTCCCGAATATATCCCTTGGCTAATAGCTCCTCCACTTATCTTCCCAACTCTCCATGCTCCTCGAGACTCATTCTATAATACGATTGACTAGGTAAGGTAGCTGTAGGCTCTAGGTAAATCTGATGTTGGATGTCTCACATTAGGGGTAATCCCTCAGGCAACTCCTTTGAGAACATGTTACTGAATTCCTCTAGAAGCGGTTTGACCATATATGGAACCACAAATTCGTTCTCTACTGGCCTTCTAACCAAAGCATACACTACCCTGGTTTCCTACAACTCTTTTTCAAACTGAGCCAAAGATAACAAACTAACACCACTTTTACTCTCTTCTAGTTTAGGCACTAGTACAATCTTCACTCCTCAAATATAAAACTGTAAGTGTTTGTTTCCCCATTATGGGTCACACTCTTGTCAAACTGTCAAGGCCATGCCAAAAGCACATGGCATGCATCCATGGATATGACATCACACCACACCTCATTTTTATAGCGATACCCCACTAAAAATGGTACAAACACCTATTTTGACACAGTAATCTCTCCCTTGTGTTTCAACCAAGCTAACTTATAAGGTTTCAGGTGTTTTTCTGTTAGGAGTTCTAATTTCTGGACTGCATCAACTGAAATTATATTTTCACAACTATCAAAACCAATCATGAATTACACACCTTACCTTTAATGGTACATGTCAGTTGGAAGATATTGCTCCACAACCAATCATCTTCAGCAGCTTTCAATGTCAAACAGGACATTCTCACCACTAGCAGTTCCCACACCCCCTATTATGATTTCTTCATCAATAGACCCATAAAAATGGACCACCAACAAACTTATGGTCGTTATCTGTTTCATCATCCTCATCAATATCAATGAACAACACCTTCTTTTTGACCCTCTTACAGTCATCCTGCCTGTGTCCCACCCCACCAGATGTGAAACACTTTATGCCACTACTTTATTACCCGAATTTTCTATTAGTACTAGGCCCTAAACCCATTGGGTCTATCTCCTTCGTAGCATCGTCTAAATTTTTATCCCTGAAATCGCCACTCATGGAAAACCCCGAAATAGGCGATTGCTCGATACCATTAGTATGCCTCTTCTAAAATTGTACAACCCACTGACGTGCTTCTCAGATGAAAAGTGGATCAAGAATATTGACAATGTCTCTAATATGCTCCTGTATACCCCCAAAATATCTTCCCACCAACTAAGCTTCTATTTGTTACACATCATTTCCAGCAATCAATTGATAGAATACAGTTGTGTATTCATCAACTGGATGAACACCATACTTTAGATTCTGTAACCTCTGATGCATCAGTAGCTGGCAGTTACATGGAAAGAAAATAACCCACACATGTTTCTTCATCTTCTCCTAGCTCATTTTTTTTACTTTCCCATTAGAACCCTCATTTGCCTCAATTACTGGCACCATGCCATTGCTTTATCTCATATCCACGTAGCAACCAAAAGGACCCTCTTACCTTTCAAGACACCATTAAACTCCAAAATTTCCTCAATTGTGGTATCTAATAAAGGAACTCCTCAAGTTGAAAGGAACTACGAAACTCAAGGATCTCGATCCCCATGCTAGTTTCCTAGAGCCTATCATCCCCCACAATACATGGATGGTGATGACCCCTCGGTTCCTCAAAATACTCATCATCCGACTCTTTTTCACTGTCAAACTCTTCATCGAAAGGATTCCTTCGATCGTCATGATTGGGATTCCTTCGATGATTAAGATATCGCAGATTAAGGTTTCTTTGCTCCTATTCCATAAATAAATTGTCCATTCTCCGTGTTAGCTGATATATGATAGCGTCCATTTGTTGACCTATCACCTGCTTAACCCATTGGCCCAGCCTCTGTTCAATCCTTTATAGATCCTCATGACCATACACCTCCTCCACTACTCGTCTATTTAGGGGCATGGTGAATATGGTTAGACTTTGATACCAAGTGACGCAGTATGAATAAACATGCTCACTTCGAATCTTTGAATTGCGTATGATTTCCGATTGAAACCTTTAATCCAACAAGAACTTTGGAAAATGAAATCAAATTCTCATTCACTGATAGACTGTTTATTACATCCGAAAATATGGCTTTATAAAGTAAATTCGTAAACCTAATCCTAAAGACAAAAAAAAAATAAGAAAATAAGAAAATTACAAAAGACCCAAAAAAAATAGTAAATTGTGTTTTTTAGGCCCTAAATCAATTATCACCTTAACTTTTAAAATCACCAATCAGGTTCCTAACTAAGCAAGATCATCAATTGAGTCTTCATCCTAAGTAAAAATCATTAATTGAATCCCCATCGAAAATCATTCGGTTGTTTAGACTCCATTCTCTGAACATATTTTGAGTCAACACGTAGATCATTACAGTCCATGCCAAATAGTCATAGTTTCTGATTTGAGATAGAACGAGGATTTAATTGATGATTTTTACTTAGTTAAGGGACTTAATTGATGATTTTGATAGTTTAAGGTCACAATTGACTTTATAGTGTTAGTTTAAGGGCTTAAATGAGTGTTATGCTTAAAAAATTATAAAAATAAAAATAAAAATAAAAACAATAATTTATTGAACGAAATAAAACTCTGTTCATTCGGTAATATTATTATAAAGATAAGAATAACATTTAAAAAGAAACGGTTTTTGTGAAAATAAGAATAACAATTTTATTAAAATTAAATAAATACAAAAAAAAATTCATAAAAAGTTCCAAAATATTATTATTTTTGTCAAAAAAAAAAAAAAAAAAAGCTAAAAGTTGGTACATTATATTTTGTACGATTTGATTTGGAATAAAACGTCAAAAGCTATTCTGAAAACCGGAAACAAATAGCCCCTAAGTAAAATAGAAAATGAAAGTTGCATGTTGTTTAGTAAAAATATTGCAAATAAAAAATTGAAAGATAATTTCCGTCTATCTTCCAACTTTTACTCTTAATTAGAGTAGAAAGAACAAAGCACTTCACATTTTTCTTGATATGTGTTCAAAATTTTAAACTGATAATAAAGTGAAAATATATTATTATTTTTGACATGTCACCATGTACGTGTATTATATATGCTTAATTTACAATGCGTTGAAATTTCAATAATAAAATATTTCAAGATTTGAAATTTTGATATATTTGTTTTTGGAGACTTTCATATCGTATTAATGAAGGAACAATTTAATTTAAAAAATTTAAGGTAATAGGGAAAATAAAAAGTAATATGTATATTATTTTTAACATATTTTGTTTTTTTTATATATATTTTATCTGATTTCCCGGTTCGAGATTCGCCAGACACTCTTTAAATGGATAAGCTTTTTATGTATGCTAAAATTCGAAGTCAATATCTAATTTAAGCGACTTGAGATTATTAACCACTCAAGTCAACATTAATTTATAACATACTTTGTTTTTTTAGTAGGAACAGGAAAAGAAAAAAAGGACAAACAAAAACCAAAAAAACCTAGCCTGAGATTAGCCTAGGGAAGCTAACCCCCACCACATCTTCCATAAGAAGAGAGTAAAGATAATCAGGAGGATAAGAAAAGGTCGTGACGTCCAACATCCTCTCATGCCCAGCAGCCGTCAGACGATCCGCTACCCGGTTCTGTTCTCTGAAGATATGGCTGAAATTAATGAAATCAAAGGAAGAGCAAAACCTTTTAATTCCTTTAATAAGATTATGACTATTTAAACAAATAACATTTTTATCGGAAATCATTTTGATAGCCTCAAGATTGTCAAATTCTACAATCAAATTCTTCAAACCCAGACTCATGGCAAGTTTAAGGCCAGAAAAGATCCCCCAAAGCTCAGCCGAAAAGGACGAACCCAAACCCAGATTATGAGCAAACCCAGAAACCCAGGCACCCCCATCATCTCTCAGAACACCTCCTGCAGCAATCTTACCATCCTTCAGGCAAGATCCATCCGTGTTTAGTTTCACCACCCCTTCCCTAGGCCTGCACCAACCAAGGAGGTGAACAGTCTTCTTCTGGGTTGACCTAGCAAGAGAATCTTCTTTGAAGCTATCAGTAATATTGAAAACTTTTTTCGAGAAGAACTCAACTAAATTAGGAATAACAACAGTTTTTCTTCCAAAGATCTCCTCATTCCTCCACTTCCAAATCTGGTGACACACAATAGCAAAGAAAATATCACCATGCTCAAGGTTAGCCAACAACTTCCCACTAACTCCATCAGTAAACCAATCATGATCAGAGTGAGCCAAGAAAGTAGAAAGCAGGTGGTGAGGGAGAACTTTCCTCCACACCTCTTTACTCCTAGTACAATCCCTAAGAGCATGGCAAATAGTTTCAACATGCCATCTGCATCTGCTGCAAGCACCTGAATCCACCAGATGCCGTCTATTTCTGTCCGAGTTAGTGAGCAGCCTATCCTTAATACCAAGCCACAGAAAGCTCCTAATGCGATAAGGAATTTTTAAAGCCCAAATGGTTTTCCAAACTTCAGAGTGAGGACCCGTACTATTATGGTTGAAAGCCTCAAAGGCAGACTTGCAGGTATAAGTCCCATTGTTTGTCAATGCCCAACAATGACTATCCCTATCTTCCTCCCTGTTACTTATCTTAACCCCTCTCATCCTTAGGAGCGTATCCAGACAAAAAAAAGAGTCAAATTTAGACCAAATCCAATCCCCCTCAGAATCCACCACATCAGCGATCCTCCAATTGCGGATATTACTAGGCGGCGGGGATCTACACACCTCTAATAAAGATTTGCCTCCAATCCAGATGTCATTCCAGAAGCTGATGGACTTACCATTCCCCACCTCCCAACCTATCCCAGAGCAAAAGTCTGAAAACACAGAACTGAGGCATTTCCAAAGAAAAGAACAATTGACAACTCTCTCCTTGGGGCTCCCAAAAATCTTATCTTTTCTATATTTTCCACAAAGAAGCCGAACCCAAAGAGAAGAGGGGAGTTGCCACATTCTCCACAGAAGCTTCATTAATAAAACTTTGTTATGGTCTCTGGCTTGTCTAATCCCTAGGCCTCCCATGTTTTTAGGTTGGCAAACCTCCTTCCAAGGAACAAGGTGGATCTTCTTCCCCTCCGCCGAGTCCCCCCAAAGGAAACGCCGATTGATTTTATCAAGATCATTAAGAACAGGCTCAAGCAATCTACAAGCTTGCATAATATGATTAGGAGCCGCACTATTGACAGACTGAATCAAAGTAAGACGACCCTGTCAATCTCTTTAAATGGCGCATTTACCATTAGTTTTGTCTAGGGTCTCCTTAAATGAGGCTTTGGAGACCCTGTCACTATGGAGAGGAACCCCCAGATACTTACCCAAAGAATTTGTCAGAGGAATACCCGATATTTCACTTAGCCTTTTGCAGACACCCTTACTCATATTTTTAGAACACAACATCCGAGATTTTTGGATATTAAGCTTCTGGCTAGGAGCGGCGCAGAAACAGTTAAGGATATCCATAACCACACCAATTTGCTCCTCATTCCCTTCCACAAAGATCATAACATCATCTGCGAAGAACAAATGAGTAATCGCAGGACAAAATTTGTTGATGGAAACTGGATGGAAATTCCCATTACCCACAGCCTCTTGGATAAGGTGAGACAGCCTTTCCATAGCTATAACAAATAAGAAAGGCCTCATAGGATCCCCTTGACGAATCCCCTTGGAAGATGTAAATTCCTCCGACATATCTCCATTGATCAAAACCTGAAAAACAGGCGAAGAAATACAGACTTCGATCAATCTCCTCCAACTATCCAGGATGTCATCTCTCTTCAGACTGTCCAGAAGAAAACTCCAGTTTAACCGGTCATAAGCTTCTCCAGATCCAGCTTCAGAGCCACAATACCTCTCCTACCCTTTTTAATTTTCATGGAGTGAACCTTCTCCTGGGCTATAACAACATTATCCATCATCTGTCTGTCAGGAACAAAACTGCCTTGATTCTGGCTAATAATCTCAGGGAGAATACACCAGAGTATATTAGCAATAATTTTTGTAATAGCTTTGTACAACACATTACAAAGACTAATAGGCCTCATTTGTAAAAAGGAGGACGGTTTCACAACTTTTGGGGATCAAGACTAGAAGAGTTTTATTCACCAGCCTAATATCGTCGGACCCACTGAAAACTCTTTTAACAAAACTGTAAATGCCTTCCTTCACAGTATCCCAATGTTTGTGATAAAAACTGGCAGGAATACCATCAATCCCAGGGGCTTTCGTAGCTCCAATACTCGAGAAGGCCAGGTCAATCTCTTTCTGGTCAATAGGATGGAAAGCTTCCCGAATCATCTCTTCTTCCAACCTAGGAAATGAAGTCCTAGAAAGAGCTTTACCCAGATCCACATTCTCCACTTTAAATAAGTCTTTATAAAAATTAAGGGTCGAACGACGAATGTCCTCCTACTCATAGACCCAATTTCCATTTGAATCTTCGATAGCATAGATCCGATTTCTCTGCCTCCTAATAATAGTAGAAAGGTGGAAAAACCTGGTATTGCGATCACCATCTTTGATCCAAGCCTTTCTAGATTTCTGAAACCAAAGTAGCTCTTCCTGCATCAGTACAGCTTCCAATTCATTCTGGAGAGATCTAAGAAGCCCATTCAGACTATGATCAAATCTAATCTCCAAATTACGTTGAATACCTTTAATTCTGTTTAAAAGTTTATTCTTCCTTTTGATAATGTGGCCAAATATGTTTTTATTCCATCCCACCACATTCCTTCTAAACCCCTCAGCAGTAAGGAGAACATTGGAGTGGGGCTGCCAATTGTCCTGAACAAAGTTTTTAAACTCAGGGTGAGAATCCCAGGCCACCTGGTACCTAAACGGTCTGTCTCCTTTAGGCCAATGGCTTTTAACCAACTTAACTAAAATAGGGCAGTGATCAGAATGGCGGAAAGGGAGATTCAACACATTCACTTCGGGAAACCTATAGATAGCCGCAATATTCGCATAAACTTTGTCCAAACGAACAAAAACGCTATTACGTTTCCAAGTAAATCTATGACCAGCAGCTTCTAGATCAGAAAGCACACACAAATCCATATTCGGTTTATGGTTGAGACACCGGTTGACATAGTGGTTCCCACCCCATTTTTGATCACTCATAAGGGCAATATCATTAAAATCCCCAGCTACAAACCAAGCATCCAAAATACTCGTGCTCATAGTATACAAGACCTCCCACAACCTTTTACGATTGGCCATGATAGGATCAGCATAAACAAAGGTGATAAAGAAGGGTTTATTACCAGGATAACTAACCTTACTATGAATAAATTGTTTATCCATACTGACAATGCCAATCTGAACACGATCTAGCTTCCAGAAAAGTCAAATCCCCCCAGCCCGGCCAGTAGCCTTCGATCTGACACAATTCCAACTTCTAAACTTTCTAACCACCTCATCTGCTTTACTACCACTGATCTTGGTTTCCAGCAACGCAAAACAAGAAGGGTTAAATTGCTTAATTAAATCTTTGACATGGATACGGATAGCCTTACTAGCCGCACCTCTAACATTCCATACAAAAAAATCCATCAAAAAGGCAGACTACTGAACACAGGCCCAACAGCCTAAACCAGGTACTTATTCGGGGCTCCTGAGAGCCTTGAAGAGGTACTAGCAGGCCCCCTTTTATCCCAAACATCCAAAGAGCTATGGTTACTATTCTGATTACCCTTAGGTTGTTTCATATTTATTTTATTGACCCCCATAGCCTTTGCATTTGAATTATCAACAAAGATTTTCGGGATACTAACCTCATTGTGTTTCTTTTTCCCAAATGGGGCATGATTCTGGGAGCTCTCTAAGGCAACAACTTTGGACTCAAACAAAGGGTTAACAGTCTCTACTTTATTGGCCTCCAGCTCAACCGATTCTAACCCTGGCATGCTTAGCTCCATATGCTCGTTTGAGTGGCCAGAGCTATGAGCATCCTTAATAGACAGGACCCCAAATCTAGAACTAGAACCGAGGGTCGATTTATCACCAGAACCAACTTTCAGTTTGGGGGGCCTCTCCTTATTCTCAGGGGCAATCTGGAGAGTATTCATCTCCTTACTAATGTCAGGAGGACGATTCTGAACAACAGATGCCTGGGTCCTTCGCCTACCCGACCTCTTAGCCAGCATCCAGGGGCCAAAGTTCTTCCCTTCACCTCGAATCTCCTATTCTCTCTCTTTATCAGCCACCATAACCTCTTCAACCAGCTTCTCTGTCTTAGGACACCCTTCATAAGTATGACTAAACATACCACACTCATAGCAAATATTATGAATGCCTTCATATTCAATATAGTAAACCGAATTCTGAACACAAAATTTAGACAAAAGAGGCTTAGCTAGATCGATATCAATACAGACCCTGGCAAACTTACCTCTCACTGCCCCAATGGTGGTTTTATCCACATGGTGAACTTTCCCCACAAGACCACCAACTTTATTAAGAAAGCTTTCATTACAGTATTCAATAGGTAAACCCAGGAATCTTACCCAAGTTAGAATCCTATTAACTGGACAGACATGAGGATTAAAATTAGGTACCCATGGCCTTAATGCTAGAACGTGATTAGAGATAATATAAGGGCCACCATTGATAACAGCATTAAAGTCCTCCACCCTAGTGAATTTGATGACATAATAGTCATTTTCTAAGTCAGTAATGGTGACTTTCCTTTTTTTAGCCCACTGCGCCTGGATTCTCTAGGCGAAATAATTAAAACTAATCATTTTACCAAGCACAGTAACTATTAAAGCTAACTTCCATTTAGACCTGAGGGCACGTTTATCTGCCAAGGATAACCGAGTCACAGGACATAACGGGTCATCCTGTTCTCCATCCTCAACATCAGAGTCAGAATAGACCTCCTCAGAATCCTCCTCTATAATTTCTTCATCTAACACGGGTTCTTCCTCTACCACCCCCATCATTGTATCTCTCCAGGAGTTTTTCCCCAAGCCTTGCTCATTAGGTTTTTTATTTAACGCATCAATAAAAGTCCTAGGAGCCAAATTCAAAATGGACGTGGAATTGGTGTGAACTGCAATCCCCTGGACTGCCGGCCCGCCCTCCTGGACTGCCGACTCACACTCTTGGACTGCCGACCCGCCCTCCTGGTCATGCGCACTCTCTCCCGTCTTCACTCCCCTCCCACCGCCAGCGTCATCTCCCCCTGCCGCAAGGAGATCATTGCCATCTACCGCCCTACCGCTGGCTTGCCCCAGCCGACTCGCCTCCCTCGTGCGGTCCACGCACTCCACAACCACGGCAGATCCACCGAAACCCCCCTGACAGATCCATCCGCACCATCCTCCCGCCTACCTCCTTCCTATTTCTCCCCCTCTATCCCTACCGATCCGCCGCTCCCCTTCCCTGCCGATCTGTCCGCCCAAAATCGGCCTCCTATACGCTCCCCCGTCGCCGCCCTAGCTCTCTCCCTCTCCCTAGAGTGATCCCGCTCCTTCATCGGCAGAGACAGATATCAAATTGGACACAAACCACACACACCCGTCGGTCTTCATGCCAATCGCTCGCATTCGCCCAGCAGAGAGGTTTTCGGATCACAAGGCGCTTGTCGTTTATAACATACTTTGTTAATAACAAACCTTTAATATATTTTACAGATATAAAATGACACAATCTTATTTTATAATTTAGTATTTATATATTTTTAGAAAACTAAGAAATTAATTAGAATATTAAAATGCCTTAAAAATAAGGAGAAGAAGAGAATCATATTAGTAGGAAGATTAATTGAGAAAATGATATAAATGATATTAAATAATCCCTCTATAGCGCATTAAAGGATGGTGTGCAGTGACTTACCGTTATGCCTAGAAATAGAGAAATGATCTCCTAAACCTGGATTTAATGCAAATTTTACTCACCTACTAATATAACATCTATGCATAATAGAACCCTAAACCCTTCATTAAATTAAACAAATTATAACTTCATACCAAGTACATTCAGGAGTTTTTTTTTCTTTCTTAAATAAAGTTTTAAATTCAAGTTTATGCATGTTTGGCAGAATTTTATGTTTTTAAAAAACATTTCATTAGTAGGGTTCCAAAGTGAACACAAGTTCATGCTAGATGCCAAGATTAAATCAAGAGGAGGTAGAATATTTCAAGTAGATGAGATGATAAATAGTTATTTAAATAAATAAAAAGAGATATATATATATATATAAACCTGGTTTTCCATGTCAAAGTCAAGCACAAATCACTAGGTCAGACGTTTAAATTGCTTGAAAACAACATGTTTTCATAATAAAAAAAGTAAACAAAAGCAAAAGTAAATAAAAGCAAAACTTGGGCAACTTTATTATTCTAGACCATTTTGCTGTCACAATAACCAAAATTAAGTTACCATTACTGTTTTTTACCCTATAAAAACACTAGCTACATTATTTAGGAAATTCTAATTTATCTCACGAACAAAAAGAAAATTCTAATTTATTTAAAAGTTGAAATTATAAATATACCATTTTATATATACAGATAACAAATACTCATTCCGTTTCGTATTATATATCTTTCTACAAACTTGCATAGAAATTAAGAATATTAGAAAAAAAGACTAGAAGTGTATCGATCGTATTGTATTAAAATAACGTGTATTATAAAACAAAAAAAAAAGTTCTGTAGAAAAACATGTAATATACCAAAAGGGAGAGAGTAGTATTTAGAAAACAATAAAAAAAAACTTTTCTTTATGATGTAATAAATGGACAAGTGAATTAATTGGTGAATATATTACTCTAAGAATATACATTTCCTAAAACAAACAACAGCACTAGATTAGATATACATTTATTTAAAATATATTTCTTTTAATTGATTGGATATTAGTCGTAAAAAAGTTAAAAAAAAATGAATATTTAATATATAAAATAATTGTAGGAAGGTATTAAATAGAATATTATTGTAATTATTTATTAGGGGGGAGAAGAGCATTAAAGAAGAGAAATTAGGGTTTATTAAAAATCGGTGATGGTGATAATGAATGCCATGCCACACCACACGGTATTATAAACGAGTAGTAGTAAAGGTTAAGTATTTTTATACATACACATAGCTGACTTTTTGCAAAGCAGGAGTAAATGCTCATTGCTGTCCATTTTGACTCCTCTTTTTACCTTGTTCACTTAGGTCAGCCTTCTTCAACTTCTTCTCTCTATTTATAGACATCCTTGGACGCATGTCTCTGCCTTCCTAAACAACAATTCTTACAAACTAGGAAACATTTTAAGAAGATATATGTTTTCTCTGTAGACTTACTTAGAAATATGGGAAGACCTCCTTGCTGTGATAAAATTGGCGTCAAAAAAGGTCCTTGGACACCTGAAGAAGATATCATTTTGGTCTCTTATATTCAAGAACATGGACCTGGAAATTGGAGATCAGTTCCTACTAATACTGGTACTTTTATTTCTCCCCCTTTTTTCTTGTTTTCTTTTGGGGCTTTTCTTGGTTTGGTTGGTTCATCTTTAAAGCTCTGTATTTATTGTTTTGCCAGTTAGATTTACTTCTTTTTCTCCTTTCTTTTTTGTTCCCTTCTTTTCAGGCTTGCTTAGATGCAGTAAGAGCTGCCGCCTCAGGTGGACTAATTATCTCCGCCCCGGTATAAAACGCGGTAACTTCACTGATCATGAAGAGAAGATGATAATCCATCTCCAAGCCCTTTTAGGCAACAGGTAAGCCCATTTCTCCACGGAACATTTCGCCGCTAAACATATAAATACCGTCGTTAATTTTGTTATTTACCGTCATTAATATGTGCAGATGGGCAGCGATAGCATCTTATCTTCCACAAAGAACAGATAATGACATAAAGAACTATTGGAACACACATCTGAAGAAGAAGCTGAGAAAAGTTCATGAAGATGGGCAAAGTGATGATGGATTTACAGGTTCACAGCCAAATAAGGGACAGTGGGAAAGAAGGCTTCAAACAGATATTCATTTAGCCAAACAAGCCCTATGTGAAGCTTTATCTCTAGATAAATCCCCTTCTTTAACTGACTCAAACCCCTCATCTTCCACTAGACCCTTTCAAGGATCTACCTCCTCTTCTTCTGCTGCATCTGCTGCTGCTGCTACCTATGCATCAAGTGCTGATAACATTGCTAAATTGCTTCAGAATTGGATGAAAAATTCCCCCAAATCTGCTCAAACAAACTCTGATTCTACCAATAATTTCCTGGGAGCGGCCAATTCGAGTTCCAGCGCTACGACACCGGATCATCATCAGGGGTTTGACTCGTTGTTTAGCTTCAATTCGTGTGCGAACTCGGATGGATCTCAATCGGTGGATGAGAGTAATGCTAATTTGACGCCGGAAACAAGTATGTTCCAGGATGAAAGTAAGCCGAATATGGAGAATCAAGTTCCTCTTTCATTGCTGGAGAAATGGCTGTTTGATGAAGGTGCTACTCAGTGTCATGAAGACTTAATTAATCTCTCATTAGAGGATACTTCTGTTGGTTTCTTTTGATATATTATAGTATTAATTAACAAAAAGGAAAGGTAAAAAGGGATAAAAACCTTAATTGTTATCAATGTTCATCTTAGGGTTTTTTTTTTTTTTATAATTTTAAATATGAGTGTTCTTTGCTAGTAAAAAAAATGTTGTTTAGGCCTAAGCAGTAATTAAGATAACACTCATCTTAATTAGTGGAAGAACATAAAAGTGTAAATTAAAACACACTATCTATATGAATATCCTAAGTGTTTGCTATTTTGTTTTTTACTATGTTTTTTAAGTAAATGTTGGGTTACAGGCTAAAAACGGAATGTAAAGATCCCAACTAGGTTGGCATCTTTTTTTTTTTTTTTTACTATGTATTATAGATTATCACTGATCCAATTAATTAATTAAAACTAATTACTTCTGTGTTGTTTTTATGAAATTTTGTTGTTTACGGTTTTAGTTTTGTTAATTTAGTTTTTTTTTTTGGTTACTTTAGTTCCTAAATACACTAATATTATTAGTTTTTCGTTTTTGTGAGGATGAATTTTGATGAATGCATTTTTCTTACAGAGAAAAGAAAAGGAGATAAATTTATTAGAGATTTTGAGTTTGGATTTTAGTATTACTTTATGCAGCAAATTTTAATTGAATGCATTTATGATCAGTCTTGAATTTGAGTTTTTTTTTTATTTTTATTTTTTTATTGAAAGTCTTGAATTTTAGTTTTAATGTTATTGAATGTAGTTAATTTGCCCCCTAACTTATTAAAATTAGTGAAATCCCACCTAACGTGAATGATAACTTACTAATTTCGTTAAAACCTTAACCTACCTAATCGGAACCCGACCCATAAAAACTTAACGGCAATGTTAACAAATATATATTAAAACTTTAACAAAACTGCTAACTTATCATAATGTACTAGTTGATATTCACCGATTTTGATAGACCGGGAGCAAAGGTTACCGACCTAACATTTTAAATAGATTAAACAGCAAAATGTTACCAAGAGAAAAATTTAATATTTTAAATAGATCAAGGAACTAAGAGTATTTTAAGCCCATTTTAATTGAATGGGTGTATGATAAATGTCAAACCAATTAAGTGAATTCATTTGTGGGAAAATACAAAAAAAATAAAAAATAAAAAATAATAATAAAAGAGATTCATTGCAGGTTTAGAGATAGAAAATATTTTAGGATACTTCGAAAGTAACGTACTCGATGAATCAATTAATGATATATGTATACAATTTTTTTTATACCAATCATCTTCTATGTAGTAATAAAATGTCTATTGGAGGGTTTTTTTAGTCTAGGATTATAGCATTAATATTGCATATGGGATATAGGCTATGGTGGAGATGTTTTAATGGTGTAAAATGAATTGATACATCCTTTTGGGTAGCAAATTTTGAAATGAAGAGATGATGAATTAGCAGAAGGAAATTAAGTATATAATACAGTGATGCAATAGCATTAATTAAGGGCAGTGCATCAAATGGGCATGCTGATAATAACACCCTTTCCAATCCAAGAAATTAAAAATTGAATTAGTGTCAGATAATAACACCCTTAGCTTAACTTACTTTTCATCTCTAAGCTACACTTCTTCCTATGGAATGTAGCCACATTCAATCTTCTCATTTAAGAGACCTAGTCGCTCTCTCTCTTTTCTTTTTTTTCTTATTTGATTTAACAACATCATTTATCATTTTTAATACACCTCTAAATCTATATCCATCTTACACCTATATCTTTATTTTGTATTTCAACCCAAATGAATAATGATGTTTTCTCATTAATAACATTTTTATATGTCACACCCACCCTAATTTTATTAACAACTATGGACACATTTTTCAACAAGTAAGGGATCTAGCACCTTCTTTGATAAATACTTAATACCTCTGAATGCACTTATCAGTCCTAACTCAATATATGTAACACTTCGTGCTTCTTTATATGCTTAGACGACATTGATTAATCCATATAACTCATCTTATGCATTCTACTAATCCATTCAATTCAACTCACCAAATATAACGCATCACGCCCTTTAGGTTTTTAGATCTGTTTCAAAGCAACAGAGGAGAGATAACATCATGATGCAAAATGTGTATTAGAATAAAATTCAAAAGAGGTCATGGGAGGTATACTCAATGTCATGTGGGTACAAAAGTGGGCTAAATTTATGACAAATTTTGAGTCGATGAGCTGATACCTTGACCAGTAAGTAGAGAAGGCTAAATAATAAATGGAAGACGACATGTTGTGTATTAACTTTTTAATAAATATTCGATCTAATAAAGAAAATATGATCAATCTGTTCTTTTGAACCGAAACAAATATAACTAGATATTATTATATTTTTTTGAAGTAATAACTAGATATTATTAAGTGCTAATAATTTATTAATCTTTATACTTTTATATATTACATAATTAGTCTCTGTATTCTTTTTAAATAATTATATAGATCATAAGTTTTGTTTTCGTCAACAAATTAGTCCTTTTTTCAAATCAATGGTCAAATTAAACTAAATAATCATAAAATTACGCATCACCCTATTTTATAATGATAAATGATTATTTTTTGTATTTTTTATTTTTCTTTTATTTTCCACATAATCTTAATCTCAAATAAATAGTTTTGATTTATTAAAATTTAGAGAGCATTTGGTTCAAACTTCGGAATCGGAATTGGAATCGGAATCGGAATGTTACGGAATCAGAGAATGACTATTTATTTGTTTTGTTTGGTTTAATCCAGAATCGGAATCTAATTACTTTTAAGGATTGTTTGGTTTAAATTTTGCAATTGGAATCAAAATCCAAATGGAACAAAAATTAAAATTTAATTATTTATTTCAAACTAATAATATTTGTTATTAAATAATATAATAAGATATTATATTAATATATTAATATATTAATTAATAAATTTAACATATTATATTTTATTTATTAAAAAAAATATTACATTTTATATAACACTTGTTTGATAAAAATTCACATATATTGGATCAACATGGGAATATATATATATAGTGGAAGCAATTTGAAATGTAATTTAAGCATAATATGTAAAAAAATGCGGGTTTCTAAAAAAAATGGAAAAAAAATCGTGGGATGGGTTAGTTTATTTTAGTTAAATTTGAAAGAGAATGAGAATGTAAATTGATTAATAGGAAGGGAGTAGGGAATCAATAATTTTATATATATGTGATTTCCATTACTAAATTAAATTTATGAAATCAAATATTAAAAAAGGTAATGAGTCATTCTCATTTCCATTTCCTATCGTAAATTTATATAATTATAGAACTTTAATTTAAAGGTATATATTTTGTTAATTAAAAACAGAAAAAAGCACATTTAAGTCCATAAACTTTATCCGTTTTAAGGATCAAGTTCTTGATCAATTATTTTTCCACATCGAGCCCTTAATCATTAATTTTATTATGGATTCGATCCTTATTTAACTTTTTCGTCGAGTTTGGACGGCATACATCACTAGGATGATTTGACTTATTGACATGGACAACTAAAAATAAGAGTTTATTGATTATGATAGATAGAGAGAGAAAAATAACAAGAAATTACAGAAATTAATTTCCAATAGGTTCTTCCAAACTCGATTTTCTCCTATCTTATTTTGTGATTTTCAGTATTAGAATCGCCAAATCGATCTTCTCATCTCCCAAACTCGACGGAGAAGTTTTTTTTTTTTGAGGGAAAAAGGCATAGATTAATGAATAATTAAATCCTTACACAGAGATTGTCTGATATGGCTCGGAACATCACCTATTGTGATAACTGCGGACAAAAGTCCCTGTGCCCACTTGGCTAGACCATGGGCCACATTATTCCCATCATGCCCAATGAAAAGGAAATTGCAAACATGGAAAGAGGAAGCTAAATCTAAAACATCCAAATATAAGAAGTGCAAAGAGGATAGTGGGATCGCTCCTCCTACTAGTGCGGAAATCACTGTTTTGGCATCCGACTCCAAGTTGATGTGCGTCAAATGTCTGCTCCTTGCTAATTTCAGACCTTCCCAAATTGCAACCAGTTCCGCGGCTTCAGCTGAAGAACACGGTGGTGGAGGGATTCCTGTAGAGAACAGAACACCTTCGTCCTTGTCACGCGCAACTACTCCAATACTTGCGGAGAGGCCATTATCCACCCATGCAGCGTCACAATTGATTTTAGTAACGCCTTCGGGAGGAGGACACCAAACCTTGTAAGTATCAAGGGGTAAGTTACAGTGAGGCGGGGACGAGGTAGCATCTGTATTTTTCCACTCATTCAGGAAAATCTGGGCTTTAGTTAGGACAGAAGCATTATTAAGGAAGATTCCCTCGTGCACCAATAAATTCCGGCGATACCAAATCCACCACAAGATTATCAGACCCCAGCTGCTATGTTCATCTCCAGATAACTCCCAGCAATTTGCAAACCAGCTTCGACAATCCGTTGAGCGGATTCGATCCCAACGAACCGGTAACTCAGCCAAACTCCATATTTCTACTGCTGCCGGACAAGTAAGGAAAGCATGTTGCTGATCTTCCAGCTCGTGGTGACATATCGGGCATTCGAGAATGCCTCTTTTAAGTAGTGTCGCAGCATAAGGTATAGCTTCTGCTAGGAATCGCCATGCAAAATGCAGTACCTTTGGGGGAACTGTTAATGCCCAGAATTTGTGCCAATTTCCTCCATTCATACCCGCTGATGTCGATTGTTGCGCACCTTCCCGTCATCTTTTTTCAATTTGGTGATAACACGACCGAACCGTGAATCGCCCGTGCGGTGTCAGTCCCCAATAGAAGTCGTCTTCACGCCCCAGCGGACTGATTATGATCTACTCAATGCCAATGCGATCTGTTACAGTAAAAACATCATTAAGAGTTGAGGAATTCCAATTCGTACCTTCGTCATTTAACAGCTCCTGGACCAGCTCGGGTCGTGTTTGCGTCAGGCATACTAGCGGCTTCCTAGCATTGAAAGCTGGTACCCACGAGTGCTCCCAGATTTTGATCTTTTGCCCATTGCCCACTCGCCACTCCAAACCATCCCTGACCGCTTCCATTGCTTTACATAGACTTCGCCAAAAATAGCTCGGATTAGTGATTGGCCTACTGTACAACGGGTCTGAATCAGGATAGTATTTTGCCTTCAGGATCCTTGCACACAATGAGTCGGGATTCTTGATCAGTCGCCAGAGTTGCTTGGCAAGTAGTGCTGTGTTAAAGGAGCTTAGCCATTTAAAGCCAATCCCACCGCTTTTTTTAGATTCGCACACCCTATCCCAAGAAAGCCAATAAATGGGTCTTTTGGTCTCTAAACCGCCCCACCAATAGCAGCTAATCATACCTTGAATTTCCTGACACAGGTTATCCGGCAACAGAAAACATGACATTACATAGGTTAGGATTGATTGGACCACGACCTTAATCAAGATCTCCTTACCGCCTGCTGACAGATATTTCTCCTCCTACCCTTTCAGCTTTCTCTGGATCCGTTCCTTTATACTGGCAAACACAGCTTTCTTACTGTGCCCAATTATTGTAGGGAGCCCAAGGTACTTTGGAAGAGCGCCCGTGAGTCTGACGCCTAGTGCAGCGGAGATTGTATCGCGTCTGCCTGTAGGTACACCTTGACTGAAAGAAATTTCAGATTTGTCGTAGTTGATCACTTGACCTGAAAAGGTTTCATACAGCCCCAATATACTACGAAGCTTGGCAATTTCTAAGATTGTGGCCCTTCCAAATATCAGGGAGTCATCTGCAAAAAATAAATATGATAAGCTCGGGCTGTGTCTGGTGACTTTTATACCATGCAGCTCCCCAATCATTTCAGCTTTCCTAATGTTAGCAGATAGTGCTTCGACACATATGAGGAAAAGGTAGGGAGAGATAGGGTCCCCTTGCTGGAGGCCTCTTACTGGGAATATCTTACCCTCCGCCTGTCCATTAATTAGAAAGGTCATCGACACAGTAGTCACACACATCATAACCATCCGAACAAAGTATGTAGGGAAATTCATATAATTCATTACCTATTCGAGGAACGACCACTCAATTCTGTCGTAGGCCTTGCTCATATCCAACTTCAATGCAAAATTGCCCCTGTTCCCTTTGATTCTGGTTTTCATACTGTGAAAGGCTTCAAACGCCAAGATTGCATTGTCCGTAATTAACCGGCCTGGGACAAAAGCAGATTGGGTGGCAGAGATGATACTAGGCAGAACCTTTTTCAGACGGTTAGCAATGACTTTGGATATTATCTTGTAGAGGACATTGCACAGGGCTATCGGGCGAAGCTCTTTCATTGTGGTTGGGCTTTTCACTTTGGGTATCAGAGTAATGAAGGCATGGTTCAGCTCACTCGGCATACTACAGTTGTCCAAACATTTTAGGATCAGATTAGAGACCTCAAGTTCCACTATCGACCAACACGATTGGTAGAAGATCAGGGGCATTCCGTCTGGGCCAAGTGCCTTTGTCGGATGCATCTGATTGAGAGCTTCTTCAATTTCAGCGTGGTGGAAAGGAGCAGAGAGGCATCTTTGCTGTTCTTCCGTCAGTTTAGTGTTAATTGCCTGAATATAAAAGTCCCGTGGTGGCGGTTCAAAACTGGTGAAAAGATCAGAGAAGTAATCAATCACGACAGCTTTGATCCTGTCATTCCCTTCTCTCTAGCTCCCCTCACTATCCTTAATCTGTTTTATATTGTTTGTCCTCCTTCTCGCAGAACACTTCGCGTGAAAATAACCCGTGTTTCTATCTCCCGATTTCAGCCAATCCGTTTTAGCCCTCTGTCGCCATTTAATTTCATCTCGCTTCTGCAGTTTCGTAATCTCCTCCACCAGTCGAGCTTCCACAATCGCTTGTGTTGGATCGGCTAACTTCTGCACTCTGTTTAATTCTTTCGACAATCTCAAAAGACGGTTTTGTGAGTATTTAAAGTGGTTCCTGCTCCATCTGCTACTGTTTTGATTTTATTTTGGAGCGCTACTGCTGCCCGCGGGTTTGACCAGAGTTCATCGAGCTTTGGCCTAAAGGATTCATCCCTGAGCCATATTGCTTCAAACCTAAAAATTTTACTGCGTTTTCTCCCATTATAGTCGTCTTTGTCACTTGTGATGAGTATGTTGAAACACCTTTCCACATAATTTTGATTTGACAAAATTGTTTAAGAATAATTGAAATACATATTCTAAACACACTAAGTTTAAATGCTTTGATTTATTCTACTAATGTGTTTGTTCAATGTTGAGTTAAAATTGTTTATAAGACACAAGAATTAAAAGGCCCAAGCCCAATACGGAAGTCAAGGCCCAAGTCAAACAACTCAGTACAACTCGGCCCGCGTTTGTTAAAACATTGTCGCTTTGGACAAAACGCAACTCAGCAAGAGAAGGATCTAGAAGACCTTCGGGAACAACTTCAAGATGAAGCTGCTGAGTAGTCTCGACAAAGCGTACAAGACAGCAGCTGGCTAATGAAAACTTCCAGACAAAGTATTTCTACTTTGGGTAAAGTTCAGACGACACAGTATGCTGTCTAGTTGACTTTACCATAAAAGGAGAGACAGTCTGCTGAGCTGACCGAGGACAGAAGATACACAAATCTGATTGGCCGAGAGCTCTGAGCAAGTCAGGATGACAACGACAGGAAGCCGTTTTCCTCCAACGGTTATTTCGAAATTCGAAATGACCGATGCCCAGACGTCTCTATAAATAGGGCCATCAGAAGCTTCATTCAACACAGAACTTGATCAAGCCATTACGCTGACCAAATTTCTACACAAGTTCTGCAAGCAAGAAGCAAAGCAAATCTTACACTACAATTCATACATTTGTGTAAAAGTCTAGAGTGATTATTTCAATCGTCTAAAGTGTCTTAGCAAATCATTGTATAGGACAAAACACTTATCATTTCTAGAGATAGAAAGGAGAGGCTGAGTACTCGGTTATAGTACTCAACGAGAGATTAGGATTGAGTAGAGGTATAGAGGAAGGTACTTTTGTCATACTCAGTTGCTAAGATTGTAAAAGGTTTGAGGCTCTACCTTTAAAGAGCTCAGTAGAGGATTCGAAATCTCGGAACGTGTTCCGGGGACAGGACGTAGGCTTAGAAGAAGCCGAACCTGGATAAATCTGCTGAGTAAAGTATTTCTTACCTTTAACTCCTTATATATATTGCTTGCTTAAAATAACCAAAAACTGACCAAGTAAAGAGGTCAAGTTGAGTTGTGCGTGTTGAACATCTGAGCTCAGGAATAGACTCTAAGTGCTATCTCCTGACTCAAGCTAAGAAACTGACTTAGTCACCAGTTGACTAAGCCAGTATCTTGCTGTTTACTCAGCGCCGCTGTTAAAACCTTTTTCCTTAGAAAAAGAAGTCTGCCCTAATTGCGAAAAAGTTTAAATAGTTCCTAACCCCCCCTTGGAACTATACTTGCAACCCTACAAGGGACCAACAAGTGGTATCAGAGCTTAAAAGCTCACTGTAAAAGGTCTAACAACCTTGAGCTGATCCCTACCATGGGCGAAAACAGCACTCGGTTTCTCCCTGGAAACCAAACAACTCAGATACTACCTGAGGGGCTGTCCATTACTAGGCCTCCCCTATTCTTCGGGTCAAACTATACCTTCTGGAAGAATAGGATGAAAAATTTCATTCAGGCTACAAACATGAGTGCTTGGCTATCTATAATCCAAGGCCCATTTGTACCTGTCGAAGTTGTGGCTGGCCAAACAGTTGTAAAAGCTGAGGCCAAATGGACAGAGGATGATCTTAAGAAGCTCCAAAATCATGCTTCGGCTATCAATATGCTTCACTGTGCGCTCGATGCTGCAGAATATAATAAAATCTCAGGTTGTGAGTCGGCGCAAGAGATCTGGAAAAAGCTGGAAGTCACCTACGAGGGAACCAATAAAGTAAAGGAGTCCAAGGTGAATCAGCAGATGAGACTATACGAGCTGTTCGAGATGAACAATGATGAGGGCATCTCAGACATGAATGCAAGGTTTACCAACATCATTAATGAGCTCAAGAGACTTGGGAAAATCTTCACTGAGGAAGAACAAGTCAAAAAGATACTCAGGAGTCTTCCTAAAGACTGGCAAGCAAAGAAGACAGCTGTTGAGGAAGCTCAGGATTTAACCACCTACAAATATGACGAACTCATCGGCTCGTTGCTGACCCATGAGATATCTATGAAGAACTTCGATGTGAAGGAAAAATCTGAAGACAAGAAGCAGAAATCCCTTGTCATGAAAGCTGACTCCACTGACGGGAGCTCAACTGATGATGAGGAGATGACTATGTTCACAAGGAAGATGAAAAGGCTATTCAGGAAAAATGACAAATATTCTAAGAAGCCTTACAGAAAGTTTGATAAGTATAAAGCTGACTCAAGCGACAACAAATACAAAAAGGACAGCTCAAAGCCCATTACATGCTTTGAGTGCCATCAAACCGGCCATATTAAGTCAAGCTGCCCCACACTGAGGAAAGACAAGAAGAACGGCAAAAAGACAATGGTGGCTACATGGAGCGACAGTGATGAGTCTTCATCTACCGAAACTGAGGCCACCGAGTCAGCGAAGATATGCTTCATGGTTGACGAACTTCCTGAGCCGTGCGTCTCTGAGCATGCTGACCTATCCGTTGCATCAGATGACGAAGAGCAATCAAATGAGGTAATTACTCTTCCCCAGCTCAGAAACGATATGGTTAATGCCCTGAGTGATCTCTACACACTTGTCAAGAAGTGTAATAAGAAAGTTAGAGCACTCAGCAGGCGCTGTGACGAAGTGGAAGAGGTCAAACTGAGTGACCTCAGATTCCTTCTTCAGGACAATTCAACTCTGCATGATAACATGAAGATCATACATGAGTCTGTCTCTGAAGTCCATTCAGTTTCAAAGAAACTGAGAAAGGACGTCACAACTATCCAGAACCAACTAAAGGTTCCAAATAAAATAAACTTTCCTCTAAGAACTCAGTACCAAGGTACTCAGCAGAGATGGAATCCCCAGCGAAAAGTCCAGTGTGACTTTTGTGGGAAGAAAGGACACACCACTAAGGTGTGCTGGCACGCTCAGCACTGGGGTGCTGGCACGCTCAGCACTAGGGTGCTGACAAGTCAGTGAAACATCCTAAACAGAAGATCAGTTGTAACTTCTGTGGAAAGAATGGCCATACTTTCCATGTATGCCGCCATAAAATAAAATATGTTGCTTTACCTGTTGCACCTAACAAGCAAGGACCCAAAAAGAATTGGGTACCTAAAAGTAACTAGTTACAATACAGGCAAGCCTGAGATGTGCTGAGAAGTCAAAGATGTGGTATGTTGACAGCGCATGCTCAAGGCATATGACGGGTGATGAAACTCAGTTCATCACGTTTGAGCGTAAACGAGGAGGGAGCGTAAGTTTTGGAGACAACAAGAAGGGTAAGATAGTAGGGTCAGGAACCATCGGAGGTAATCCTACTATTGAATCTGTCTCCCTAGTCAGCGGACTCAAATATAACTTACTCAGCGTAGCTCAGCTATGTGACAATGGCAGAAAAGTTATATTTGATGCTACTGGATGTAAAATATACGAGGGTAAAACAAATGAGTTAATCTTAACTGCCCCTCGCATAGATAATGTCTTTATGCTAGACTTAGAGAAAAAGTTTTCAAAAACTGTGTGCTTAGTATCAAAGGAAGAGAATTCCTGGCTATGGCACAGGAGACTTGGTCATATAAGCATGGACCTCCTGGCCAAACTAGCAAGAAAGCAATTGGTTGAGGGACTGCCTGAACTTAAATTTGAAAAAGATCAATTATGCCACGCTTGCCAAGCTGGAAAACAAACCAAACAATCTTTTCACAGCAAAAATATTGTCTCAACTAAGCGTCCGTTAGAGTTACTACACTTGGATCTCTTCGGTCCAGTCCAGCCGCTGAGTCTGGGTGGAAGAAGATTTTCCTTGGTCATTGTAGATGACTTCTCTCGGTACACGTGGGTCATCTTGCTGACCAGCAAGGATGAGACCTTTGAGACATTTTCAAATTTGGTTAGAAAAATTGAAAATGATAAAGACCTAAAATTAGCTCACATCCGTAGCGATAATGGTGGAGAATTCAAAAACCAAAAGTTTGTTGAATTCTGTGAAGCCAGTGGCATTGACCATAATTTTTCTACTCCTAGAACACCTCAACAAAATGAGGTTGTTGAAAGGAAGAACAAAACTCTGGTTGAAATAGCCAGGACAATGCTGGATGAGCATAGGCTTCCAAAGTATTTTTGGGGAGAGGCTGTTAACACAGCGTGCTATATTCTTAATAGGGCTCTAGTTAGACCTATACTCAAGAAAACCCCCTATGAACTTTGGAAAGGACGAAAGCCCAATATTGGATACTTTCGTGCCTTTGGCTGTAAATGTTTTATTTTAAATACCAAAGATAGCTTAGCAAAGTTTGACTCAAAAGCTGATGAGGCTATCTTTTTGGGCTACTCAACAAACAGCAAAGCATACAGAGTTTTTAATAAGCGAACTCAAGTTTTAGAAGAGTCAGTACATGTAGAGTTCGACGAAACTAACCCTACAGGTAGATACCAGCCGCTGACCGAAGATGATCCACACTCAGTAACCACCGCTGACCAAGAACCAGCTACTGAGTCATTCACTAAAAGGCTGACCAAGAGTAAGAGTGAACCTAAGATTACTTTTACTGACCCATCTACTTCTGCAGAGATTGTTGAAACACAGACATCACAAGACATGAATCTACCTAAAGAGATAAGGATCCCAAGAGGGCACTCAGAAAGTGTGATCCTTGATTCTGCTGGGAATACCCTGATGACGAGGAATCAACTCAGGAAGTACCTCAGTAATGTTGCTTTCGTCTCAGTTCAAGAACCGAAGAATTTCGCTGAAGCTGAGTACGATGAATTCTGGATGAACGCAATGCAAGAGGAGCTCGATCAATTCAGAAGAAACGATGTATGGGAGCTAGTGCCTCATCCAAAGAGGCAAAAGACCATTGGAACAAGATGGGTCTTCAGGAACAAGATGGATGAACAAGGGAATGTAGTCAGGAACAAAGCAAGGCTTGTAGCTCAGGGCTACAGTCAGCAAGAATGTATTGACTACGGTGAGACCTTTGCCCCAGTGGCAAGGCTAGAGGCAATTAGAATTCTATGTGCATATGCATCTTACATGAACTTTAAATTATTCCAAATGGATGTCAAAAGTGCATTTCTTAATGGAGTTATAAACGAGGAGGTTTATGTTAATCAACCTCCAGGTTTTGAGGAACATAAATTCCCTAACCACGTTTATAAACTCAAAAAGGCTCTGTACGGCCTCAAGCAAGCACCACGTGCTTGGTATGAGAGGCTGACCAGTTTCCTGCTGACTAGAAATTACGTCAGGGGTAAAGCTGATACAACCTTATTCATTAAGAGAAAGGGTAAAGATACCCTGCTGGCCCAAATTTATGTTGATGATATAATATTTGGTGCAACTAACGAATCAATGTGCAAGGAGTTTAGCAAACAAATGCAGACTGAGTTTGAAATGTCCATGATGGGAGAACTCAACTTCTTCCTCGGTCTTCAAATTAAACAAGGAAAGAATGGCATCTTCATCAGTCAAGCCAAATATGCCAAGGAGATATTAAAGAAATATGACTTGGAGAATTGCAAGCCAATATCCACTCCTATGGGAACTGACACTGTCCTATGCACTGATGAGAATGGTAAGTCAGTAGACAGCAAATTATATCGAGGTATGATAGGCTCTCTACTTTTCTTAACAGCCAGTAGACCGGACATTCAGTTTTCAGTATGCTACTGTGCTAGATATCAATCTAACCCTAAGGAATCTCATTACATTGCTGTAAAAAGAATCCTTAGATATTTGCAAAGCTCAATGAACGCAGGTTTATGGTATCTCAATACTCATGATTTCACACTCATTGGATACACTGACGCTGACTATGGACGGGATAAGCTGGAACATAAAAGCACCTCTGGAGGATGTCACTTCTTAGGAAGCTATCTTGTATCCTGGTTCAGCAAAAAGCAAGCGTCAGTAGCCTTGTCTACCACTGAAGCTGAGTACATTGCTGCTGGTTATTGTGTTGCTCAAGTCATATGGATTAAGCAACAGCTTGAAGACTATGGTGTTCAAACGAAGACAATTGAAGTCAAATGTGACAACAAAAGTGCAATTGATCTTCAAAGAACCCAATTCAACACAGCAGAATGAAGCATGTCAGCATCAGACATCACTTCATTAGAGACCATGTACTCAAAGGTGAGATCAAGCTGACCTTTGTCCCAACGGACGAACAGCTTGCGGATATCTTCACGAAGCCACTGGCTCGTGAGTAGTTCAGCATACTGGGAGAAGCTATTAGTATGTTTAATCCTCTTCAGTAAATTCCTAAACTAAATGAATATGCATGCTGAGTGAATTACCATGCTGAGTGAATTACCATGCTGAATGATTGTTTTTGCTGTGTACTCATTGAAATTAATTAAACAGCAAATACTGAGTAAACTTGCACACTGAGTAAGTTAGTTTAAAATTAAACTTAGAAACCATCCCATTATGCAATACTGACCACTCAGAATATTAAACGATTAGTATTCTAAACACTGAGTGTTATATCCGTTAGAATAATTGCAAAAGCACGCGTATAGCCACCTAGGATGACGTACGCGCCGAATGTGTCATAAATGCCAGGATTATTGTCGGTTCACAATCCCAAGGAAAAACTGACACATGGATTCGATAAGATCCATTTCTCACCTCTATAAATAATGGGTAATTCCCCATTTTTATTCTTTACGCTTATCGAACTCTCTAGCAAAGAAATTCTTTCTCTCTAAAAACCCCTCTAAGCTCTCAAATCTTCAACAATGACTAGGATTTCTCTCAACATCTCCGGCGCTGGTCACTTTAAACCTAGCTCCGATGAACCTATAAAAAATCCTCCAACACCCAGCAAAGGAAAAGCTGGTCAGGGAAAGCCTGAAAAAGTTCGGACCTATACCAAGGTTTTCGAAAACGTCCGCGAATGGAAAGTTGAACCCTCAAGATGGGTATCTGAAACCTTCGTACAAAACGAACAACCCTTCTGCGAGTGGATTTCACAAAATGGCTGGACGGAGCTGTTTTCGATTAGGGATGACACCTATCCTGACCTGGTAAGGGAGTTTTACCACAACCTCCGCGTTGCAAATGACAACACTGACTATCTGTGTACAGTGGTGAAAGAGAAAACCATCTTCATCAACCCTCTCTACTTAGGAAAGCTTCTCAAATTAAAAACTGAGGGAGCAAGGCTGAGAAGATCTGGAGATCAGGATGGTACTGGGTACGAGGTCAACTTCTGCAAATCTGAGGGTCACTCAGGAGAAGTCTCAGCTTCATCTATGGGTCAGCACCAGAAGATGGCTCATTATCTGCTGACCTATTTCATCTACCCAAAGATCAACTGTACTACCTCAGCAACGAACTTCGAACAATGCTTCATCTGGCATATGCTGACGTATAAACCAATCAATATGCCAGTTTTTCTTATCGCTGGCTTCCTATGCAGCTCTGGTACGCTGAGGCTAGGATCGATCATCACTAGAATCCTAATTGACCACATAGTTGATCTTGAAGGTGAGGAGAAGACTCGAGGATCTGAGATCACAGCGGCTTCGCTGAGAGCATTAAAATTCGGACAGCCTTTGAAGAAAGGTAAAGCTGCTGCTGCTGCTGCTGAACAGCAAGCTGAGGGAACTTCTGTGCCAAAGAAAGGGAAAAGGACTAAGGCCCCAGCTTCCCGAAAAAGAAAAACTGCTGAGACTCCTTCCAAAAATGTTGAGTCTCCAGCTAAAAGGCAGAAGTCAGCTGGTGAGTCAGCTGAGAAACGAAGCAGGCAAGGTGAGCCTGGAACTGAGGAAACTACTGAGCAACCTCAGAAGAAGCAGAAGCCTTCTACACTGACTCCCCTCAATGCCATACCTACAGACTTTGTTGTACCTGGTGACTCTCACTTCACCCAGTGTCAAGGTACAGTAGCTGAGCATGACGAACATGAGGTACAACTGGATGATCATTTCATCTCATAAGTTGAGGAAGAACTTGATGGTGACAGTACAGAAGAAGAAGAAGAAGAGGCCAGCGGTCAGGATGACGCTGAGGACTCTGAGGAGACAGCCAGCGAACATGAGACTGAGCATGCTGCTGAAGAAGAGCAAGTACTTGACCAACACAATGTTGATCAAGTCCAAGTGCAAGCTGACCAGCCTAATGATGAGCAACACGAATCTTCTCCTTCCCACTCAGGAGATGCTATTCATGGTAACACTCCACCACGAAGAAGAAGAAAATTGGTTAAGGCCAGTGAGAAGACTGTCAGTGAACCTCCTGTGCCACCACCAACTCTTCCTGACTTTGTTATTTCAAAGCCAACTAAGGACCCCTCTACTGTTAAGCTGAAATTTTTCAAACGACAACAAACCTCTACTGCTTCAGCGTCCTTAGAAAAGCAAGCCTCTATTTCTTCTCAACAGGAACATGCCGACCAAAATGCTTCTGTCACCTCAACCAGTCAGGTTGAGCCGATTACTGTGAATGCTATTTCTTCAAGCATGGTGCTGACTCCACACACTTCTGCCCCCGTCAGCACAGACAGTATTCGTATTACTACTTCTCCAACTCATCTATCTGCCGATCAATCAACTATACCTGAAACTCAAGTGCAGATTGAAAACACTATTCCAGTCACTGACCAGGTCACTCCTTTCACTCCTCTTCCTTCCTGTCACACTGATGTCCCTGAAGGCTCTCAAAGCTATTTGAATGCCACTGAGTCCGGCAAAAAGCTCATTGACTCAGTGCAAACGTTGATCAGAGACCTTCAACATTCCACTCCTCCTGCTGCTGGGTCCTCATCTATTGAGACTACTCAGCTCTCCCTGGTCACTCAGCTTCTCAACGAAGTTAAGGGGCTCAAGGACTTGCTGAACGTCATCATTTCTTTTCAAGCACAGCAAGCTAAGGAGGATTCAATCGCCAAGCTGGCTGAGATCCAGCTAACAACTGTGCAACACTTAAACTCTTTACAACAACAAGTTCAGAAATTGTCAGCTGTGAACACCGACTATGCCACTTCATCTGAAATCAAGATGCTCTTTGCTCAGCTTCACACCGAGCAACTCAAGACAAATGAGCAAATGGTTTCTTACAATCAGTGCTCAGTGGAGCAAATTGGTGAGGCTATTCGCTTGCTAAATCTGAATAAGCAAGCGATGGATACTGACGCAATGAAACAGAATGAGATGCTGTCTATCACATGCCAAACCTTCAACCACATTCGTCATACCAATATTCAACGTCAGTATTACGACACAACCCTTTTAAAGACCTTTCACCAAGTCTTTGCTGGTCTTACTGAAGCACTCATCTGGCAAGGCAAAGCTCAGGCGTTTAACGTCAACATGATCAGTGCTGCTGAACTCAACATACCCGAAGAGGTATCCACTGATGGAGTTGCAATTTTTGACGGCGTCAATGAAAGCGCTGAGAAACTCAAGGCGCTGTCTCAAGAACTGACTCGAGCTGTCTTAACTGATGCCTTCAGACTTCCTCCTCCTGATGCTGACAAAACGGGGGAGAAAGAACAAGCAGCTAGAGCTCAGCATGAGCGAAGTCAGTCTCAACACAAGAAAAAGAAATAGATAGGCTAGCTCAGTATAGACTAAGTCAGATGTAATCTATATAGCCTTATCTATAAGTTTTGTTGTGTAAACACTGACTACTATCAATATATCATATCTGCATCTGTAATTCTATTCCTGAGTTATGATATATGTTATACTGTGTACTGAGTCATTATGTATCTTCAATTAAATCAGCTATGTTTAATACTTATAAATCTTATTGACTGAATCAAATGCTGATAACATGTTTGACATTGACCTATATGTTTATAAAACATTGTCTTATAAAACTCATTGAACCAACAAATTACTCAGCGCACTCTAAATGATTAAACCTTCCGCTTAATACTGAGTAAATAGAATATGTTGAATAAGCTGACCTATATCTGAAAACTGACCTCAGACTTACTCGATCAAACCGTTAAATGTTTAGAGTAAAACTAAGTCAGTAGCTCAACCCTTACGGGGGAGTTTGCTAAGTTATACTAGGTTAACTATCATGGGGGAGCTCAATACTAAGTTCCTCGCTGAATAGTTTTGCCAACATCAAAATGGGGGAGTTTGTTGAAACACCTTTCCACATAATTTTGATTTGACATAATTGTTTAAGAATAATTGAAATACATATTCTAAACACACTAAGTTTAAATGCTTTGATTTATTCTACTAATGTGTTTGTTCAATGTTGAGTTAAAATTGTTTATAAGACACAAGAATTAAAAGGCCCAAGCCCAATACGAAAGTCAAGGCCCAAGTCAAACAACTCAGTACAACTCGGCCCGCGTTTGTTAAAACGTTGTCGCTTTGGACAAAACGCAACTCAGCAAGAGAAGGATCTAGAAGACCTTCGGGAACAACTTCAAGATGAAGCTGCTGAGTAGTCTCGACAAAGCGTACAAGACAGCAGCTGGCTAATGAAAACTTCCAGACAAAGTATTTCTACTTTGGGTAAAGTTCAGACGACACAGTATGCTGTCTAGTTGACTTTACCATAAAAGGAGAGACAGTCTGCTGAGCTGACCGAGGATAGAAGATACACAAATCTGATTGGCCGAGAGCTCTGAGCAAGTCAGGATGACAACGACAGGAAGCCGTTTCCCTCCAACGGTTATTTCGAAATTCGAAATGACCGATGCCCAGACGTCTCTATAAATAGGGCCATCAGAAGCTTCATTCAACACAGAACTTGATCAAGCCATTACGCTGACCAAATTTCTACACAAGTTCTGCAAGCAAGAAGCAAAGCAAATCTTACACTACAATTCATACATTTGTGTAAAAGTCTAGAGTGATTATTTCAATCGTCTAAAGTGTCTTAGCAAATCATTGTATAGGACAAAACACTTATCATTTCTAGAGATAGAAAGGAGAGGCTGAGTATTGGGTTATAGTACTCAGCGAGAGATTAGGATTGAGTAGAGGTATAGAGGAAGGTACTCTTGTCATACTCAGTTGCTAAGATTGTAAAAGGTTTGAGGCTCTACCTTTAAAGAGCTCAGTAGAGGATTCGAAATCTCAGAACGTGTTCCGGGGACAGGACGTATGCTTAGAAGAAGCCGAACCTGGATAAATCTGCTGAGTAAAGTATTTCTTACCTTTAACTCCTTATATATATTGCTTGCTTAAAATAACCAAAAACTGACCATGTAAAGAGGTCAAGTTGAGTTGTACGTGTTGAACATCTGAGCTCAGGAATAGACTCTAAGTGCTATCTCATGACTCAAGCTAAGAAACTGACCTAGTCACCAGTTGACTAAGCCAGTATCTTGCTGTTTACTCAGCGTCGCTGTTAAAACCTTTTTCCTTAGAAAAAGAAGTCTGCCCTAATTGCGAAAAAGTTTAAATAGTTCCTAACCCCCCATTGGAACTATACTTGCAACCCTACAAGGGACCAACAGAGTAGTGGGTTATGGTCCGATGAGATACGGGGTAGAGTTCGCACCAGGGTATGGGGGAAATTTTCTAGCCAGTCCAGGCTTGCTACCGCCCTGTCTAGTTGCTCCCAAATAGCGGCAGACCCGTGTCATTTATTAGACCAAGTAAACTTGCCTTCCGCTAGCCCCAGATCGGTCAAATTGCATCTCTCAAGGCAGTCCTGAAATTCTCGCATCTCCCTATTATCCCTGATACATCCTCCTTTTTTCTCTGATGTCCACAAGATCTCATTGAAATCCCCAAAGCATAACATGGGCAGAGAATCCATACAATGTAGATGATGAATTAATACCCATGTATACTTTTTATTCGCTTTCTCAGGCCAGCCATAAATCACAGCACCATGCCAATCCCCTCTATCCTCAGTTTTGACCACAAATTAAATACAATGCTGTGAATAATTTCGAATCGTCACATCCAATTCCTTCTTCCATCCAAAAATCAAGCCCCCGCTCATACCGACTGCGTCTACCAAGAAGAGATTGTAGGCAGAGAAGAGCTGGTATAAATGGGTGCAATCGTTTTTCCTTAATCTGGTCTCCATAAGAAAAAACATGTCTGGGCAATTTTCCCTCATTCTTATCTTGAGGGTTCGGAACGTCCATGAGTTACCCATCCCTTGGACGTTCCAGCTCAGTATTTTCATTGTGTAGGGTGGGGCCTGGTGTTGGCCTCCACCCTCTGGTCTGTGCTTACTAGAGCTTTTTTCAGGTTACGGTGTTGTACCTCTGTCTCCATTCCCTCGTCACTTGTCTCTTCTCTCTGTCTCTTGCTCTTAGCTGGAGATGTACCTTGGTCCTGAATTGTAGGGTAACTCGACGGAGAAGTTAAATAAGAACCAAATTTCTAACAAAATCAATAATAAGAGTTCAAAATGGAAAAATAATCGATCATGGGCTTGATCTTTAAAATAAGCAAAGTTAAATATACTTTTTGCCATTAAAAAATAAATGAAAAATATCTTAAAAATTATGAATAGAAGTACAAATATATAAAATGGTAAATGTGATTTTTTTTATCTCAATTAAATAAAAATAAATATGATTTTGAAAAAAATATCTCGATATATGATTATATTCAACATTACTTTAAAGATATTATATTAAATAATAAATAAAATAAAAATAAAAATATAAGAAAATAAATAATATAATTATTATATACTAATATGTATAAGTATATGTATAGAAATGTTAGTGGATATATTATAAAAAAAAATTCATTACGAATATGTTAATTAAATATGAATTCCTTATTTGGTAGTTTAATGGTTTATGAATTTCATACTTGGTAGTTTATTATAAACCATCTAAGAATTTATGTAATCCGCTCAACTTTCTAAATTTTCAACTCTCTCTTTCTATTTTATTATGTTGAAAAATGATTTATATAAAAAAATGTGGACACTTAGTACTCCATAGACACGTATGTATAGCGATTTTTGTTTTTTCATTAACCAATAAAAAATAGACAACAAAATGTACCACATATGATAAAAATCAAATATTAATGGAATTTTTCCAAACATTTTTTTTAAAAAAATACATTTATTTAGTAAATAATTAGTTGTTAGTATCTTTTCTTACTAATAGCATGTAATCAGTTAAATAAAATAAGATTGGTTATGCCAATTTGATACGGGACGGTTGTTTTCACCCGGTTACTGATTGGTCGAATAAATTTTTTGATCAGTCACCGTTAGATCTAGACTTATTAGATTCTAGGGTTAATTTTAAGAAAACTCATGGTTTTACATTTTCATAAATCCGTATATATGGTTTGTTTTGGCAAAAAAAAAAAAAAAAATTAGTTTCTACCGTTAGAAAAAACGCGGCAAATCTCTTACACCATTCAAAATTTTGTTTTTCTTTATCACTTTTTGACCCTTTTTAACTTTTTAACTCTCTCACCCTTTTTTCTAGAATTTCAAAAATTTGGAATTGCAAAGAAAACAGGAATTTCAGAAAATTATGAGTTCCAGAAATCTTGTAACTTTAAAAAATTCCAAAAACCATAAAAGATTTATTTGAAATTAATCTAAAAATTAATGTAATCCATCATAATCAATCATAACGCACCCAACCCATCAAATAATATCCTTAGAGCATCTCCAAGAGACTCCTAGTGAACTCTCTAAAAATAATATAAACAATTGACTCTGAGTGATTTAAGAGTGGCTAAGATATATCATCTCCAACAATGCTCTTTATATTCACTACTTATTTATTATTTTATTATTAAAATTATTATTTATTATTACATTACCAATAGTGTGAGGAGAGAGACACATCAATAATAAATTATTAATAAAATATGAAGTTATGAGACACTAAGAGGTGGAGAGAAGGATGTAGAGGCTCTTAGTGATTTGAGGAGCCACTAAGAGGCTGTTGGAGCTGATTTTTTATTCTTCCTCCTTAAATTTTAACTTAAGAGCCAATTTAAGAGGCTGTTGGAGATGCTCTTACATGGGTTAGGTAAAAACTTTATCATAAACCCAACCCAAATTTGAGCACCCGTAATAAATAATATGCCAAGTAGAATTTTAGATTTAAAATTTAATACAACATATAATGTTTTGTGTGATTCATAGTCATACACTTAAATTTATTATGGTTTCACATTTTGTTTTTATATTTAAACCTATCACGCACACTAAACTTGTACTTTTTACAATTTAGCACCTAAACCTTTTAATTTTGTAGACAATTATCTATTGATTTGGCAAATTTCTAATAAAATCCATATTGCATGCCTAATCAAATTTCGAATGTGCCAAATCAGTAAATAAGGGTAGAGCTGTCAAAATGAGTCATAACCCATTTAACCCATCATTTAAATAGGTTAGGGTTGACCCTTTTATGGACTGGGTCATAAAGAGGTTGAGCCATTTAACCCATATAATAAAAGGGTTGAATAGGTTTTTGGCAGGGTCAACCCAATAACCCATTAGTTTCTTTTTTTTGAATCACCCATTACTTTCTTATTCATCTTAAAACAACCACAAATACTTATTCTTTAATATTAGTAGATTTGAATTATTGAATGAAATTTGAATTATTCCTCCACTAAATTAGAATTATTCTCTTCATATTATTCTTTTCATACTTATTCTTTAATATTAGTAGATTTTTCAATTGATTATATATAGTTTCCTTTGAAATAATATATTTATTTATTTATAAAATGTGAGGATGTGAGGCTGTGACGACAACCCAATAAATAATTTCATCAAAACATTCATTTATTTAATAATTAATAAATATATTTTTTTTATTTCTCATACAAAACGTCTAAAACAAAAAATAATATTCTCTAATTCCACGAAATATTAAATTATATATATTCTCAAAAGAAAACTTATAAAATTAAGGGTTAATTTAAAAAAACACATGGTTTCATAGATCAGAAATTCTAAAATTCAATAAGTTTCTAGAATTTAAAATTCCGAAATTCTAGAATTTTTTAGAATTTCATAGCTCTGGAATTTTTGAAATTTCATATTTCAAAAATTTCAAAAATTCTGGAATTTCAAAAATTATAGAATTTCAAAAATTCTGGAATTCCAAAATCTGAAGAATTCTGGAATTCCATAATCCAAAGAATTCTAGAATTCCAGAATCTGAAGAATTCTGCAATTCTAGAATCTGAAGAATTCCAAAATCTGAAAATTCTAGAATTTCAAAAATTCTGAAATTCTAGAATATGAAAATTCTGAAATTCTAGAATTTCAAAAATTCTGGAATTTCAGAATATCTGGAATTTCTGAATTTTTGAAATTCTGAAATTTCAGAATCTGTAAATTCTGGAATTTCAGAAATTCCAGAAATTTTGGAATTTTGAAAAATTCTAGAATTTCAGAATCTGAAGAATTGAAATTCTAGAATTTCAAAAATTCTGAAATTCCAAAATATGAAAATTCTGGAATTTCAAAAATTCAAAAATTTTAAAAATTCTAGAATTTCGAAAATTCTGAAATTCCAAAATCTGAAATTTCAGAATCTGGAATATCAAAAATTCTGAAATTCCAGAAATTTTGGAATTTTGAAAAATTCTAGAATTTCAGAATCTGAAGAATTGAAATTCTAGAATTTCAAAAATTCTGAAATTCCAGAATATGAAAATTCTGGAATTTCAAAAATTCAAAAATTTAAAATTCTAGAATTTCGAAAATTCCGAAATTCCAAAATCTGAAATTTCAGAATCTGGAATATCAAAAATTCTGAAATTTTAAAAATTTCAGAAATTCTTGATATTCTGAAATTCCGGAAATTCTGAAATTTTGAAAATTCCGAAATTTCAAAAATTCTGGAATTTCAAAAATTCTTGATGATTTGGATGATTACTACGTTGTTGTTTGATTTTATAGAACATTACATTATTTGGACTAATAGTTTTTTACGTGTATGTTAATTGAAATTCAAATGAGCAAATTTCTAGGTTTTTTACGCTAGTTCTTTTTGTACTTAGTTGAATTTAAATTGAATTTTAATTACACTAAGAGACTATATCATATAACAGGATGAATAACCAGATATTATATTATATTTTAGTTAATTGGGTTAAATGAGTCGATCCGTGTAATTTTTACATTTTCATGTTTTTATGTTTCTACGTTTTTTTTTGTTTAATTTTTTATTAGATTTAGTTAAATGGGTTAAATGGGTCAACCCATATAACCCATTTAATAAATGGGTTAGGTCATTTTGACCTCTATACAAATAGGTTATTACAACCCATTTATTAAATGGGTTGGATTGGGTCAACCCATTTATTAAATAGGTTGGGTCAATCTTTTTAGCCATTTTGACATCTCTAAATAAGGGTGGCATAGGCTTAAAATTGACAAGTTCGGGGTGATAAATGATAAAAAAAAGTTTAAGTATATAATAGGTTTAAATATAGGTGGAGGATGTCAAATGGTAAAACGTTATAAATTTAGGTGTGTCATTATCAAACAAGAATGGCGTGGGTATAGGCACATTCATTAAGAGCCCAACCAAGATCACCATCGTATATGTTGTTTCTCTCTAATTCCCAGCTTCCAATAATGTGCGGAGTACAGAGCTATCCTACACGGGATCTCAATACTAAATGTGATCAAACCATGTAGATTGTATATACATAAATTCAATGTAAATAATATTAACGTTTGTGAAACTTCCAATAGTCAAACAACTAAATAACAATTTAAAATTAAGTTAGAGTGTTTTTGTCTTCTCTATTGAGATGTTTCCCCACCATAAGTGGTGATTCTACTCAGGATTATAACATGATGCATAAATGTTCAATATATGGAAGAAATCCTTTATGTTTCTTGTTTCAATTTATGGGTTCAATAGACGTAGAAGAAATTCGCACATATAAATCAATTGATGGAGAATCTGATTGGGGTAGGAGATTAAATGAAATAGCAAAGCTTAATGGCAGCATGCTCATGTTTCAGAAGAAGTAGGTCAATTTCTATTTCAAAATATAAACAATTTATATGGTTTCACTTACATATAGATTTGTATTTCGAAATAAAAGTAAGTTGTGCAGAAGATGATAACATGAAAAGTGAAGGCAGATATCTTTACTTTAGGGGGTTTATATGCACAAATTGGGAGGATCCCAAAGAGTGTCATGTTAATACTCATTACCTATCCCCAGTGGCGGAACTAGGACCCCGGATGACCCGGGGCTCAAATATATCAGTAAAAAAAAATTCAAAATGTCAAAAAGAAAAATCAAATTAACTGTGCGGTTGACGGTAAATTTTCAAAGTCCAGCCCGTTAGGGCTGAGCAAAATTTTGTTAGCCTTCAATACATTAAAACTATAAAAATTTTATCATTTTTTTAGAAACTAGTATTGAACTAATAGAAAATTAAACATGTTTACTTTTTTTTAATGGTAAAGACATAATAAAAATAAATATTAAATATGTCTATTTTTTTAATGATAAAAATATATTAAAAATAAATTCAAAGGTGTTATTTTTTTTTATCAATTCAAAAGTGTTATCAAAATAAAAATAAAGAATTCATTTAAATTAATTAATAATGGTAACATGTTTTTATAATTATTAAAAAATAAAATAAAAATAAATAAAAACTTTTAAAAAAATGAGGCTGAAGCGGGAGTCGAACATAGGACCTCTAAAATATAAATAAACATCCTTAACCATCTAATCTATCTTTAAACATTGAAATAATTGTACATAGAGTCAATATAATTCTCTCCAAAATATTACCAGACACTATTACTAAATTTTTTTTTTCTTAATTCTCCGGCCGCCTGCCGGGGCTCGAGCCCCCCAACCCCCCCTTGGTTCCGCCCCTACCTATCCCTTAGGTATTCTCGAAAAACAGTGGATATGTAATAAATTTCTAAAGAACTCTAAACGGGGACGCGCGGGGAGGGGGGGGGGGCATATGATATTATACTAAATAAAGAGCTATGAGAAGCTGGACACACAGACCAATGAGAGGTCTTATCCGAAAAGCATAACCGTTAGGACACATGTCCCATTCACATAGTCGGATTCCAAATATATGCTCCTGATCGCTAAGAAGCATCATAACTTACATTAAAGGGAGACAGACACAAAAGTGCATGGATATATGGGCCAAACGAACACTGACACATAGAGATCTACACATTAGTAGATACATTTCATTTACATCTTTAAATAGTCATTCCCAGAGAGACATAAGGTACACAACATTCTAACTTCACTCTGCTTTCTAAGTCATTCTTACTTCACTCTTAGTAACATCACTCACTTAAGCATCGAAGAAACGATGTCGTACACCGATCTCTCTCTGAAAGTTTGTTGATTCCTCTTCAGGTGAATCCAACTCGGATTATCAACCCTACATCATAGATTGAACGACATCACATATTGTATGAGTGTCTATAATTAGAACACATAAAAAGTATCTTAAAAGCTTTCAATAGATTCAACTTTTGAAATATTCAAATGTATAGCTGTATTACAGAGGTATATGATAGTATGATCTTATTCATATTTATAAGATAAAAAACGAGGTTGATAAGCATTAATGCAGACTTTATTTTGAGAATATGACATGGAAAATTCCTAATTAAGAATCTAGAAGATACCAAAATTATAATGGACCTTAAACATGAATGATGATGTTGAAAGAGGAAGCTAGCTATATATGCTTCAAGATAAGTTGTTAACACAATAATTGTATTTGGAGCTGCAAAGTATGCCGACAAAACTAATATATCCACAATTTAATATTCTTTTCCTAATTCTAACAATAAATACACACAGAATCTGACGAAAATTTTCTGATAGAATGGTTGCCTGAACTAAAATGGGAAAAATAATAGAGAAATGAGAAAAAAATTAATGTCAATTGTAGCCAAATGGAATTGAGAGACAAATATGATTCAAGCCCATATGTTAGTTAGGAGCTATAAATTGAGTACTAAAATTTTTCCAGTCAACCAAATAATTATTTATAAATGGCATACCAAGGCTTCAAAGTCTTTAAACTATCGAAATCATCAATCAGGTCTCTGAACTAACCAAAAATTATCAATTGAGTCCACATTCTAGACAAAAATCATCAATTGAAATCTCATAAAAAATCATTCGGTTGAACAGTTTCAGACCCTCTTTCCCAAATCCATTTTGAACTAATATAGAGATTATTACGGTCTATATCAAATAGCTAAAGTTTCTGATTTTAGGATGTATAGGATGATGACTCAATTGATGATTTTTGCTTAGTTCAGAGACCCGATTGATGATTTTGATAGTTTAAAATCCTAATTAACTTTTGAAACTTTAGTTTGGGACTCAAATGAATATATTGCCTTTATAAATTATGTTGGTCCAATTTATATTTACATGATACATGTTGGACTATATATTAAAAAAAAGTCAATTATATGAGTTTTAAGAAATAAATTTGACTTATTAAGCATTCCAAGTGCTTGAGATGTACAATTTTTGAAACAATTAATAGACATTTTTTTTTATATATTCTTTTACATTTCAAATTATAATTTGATAAGTTATTTCTTGAAGTATGGCATTAATGTGTTATGTAAATATATACATAATGAAAAATGGTAAATTAATTGTAAATCTTTCTGAAAAAATAGTATCACTTTTAGATTTTATTGACCCAAAATAAAATAAATTTTATTTTATGTATATACAATGCTTTGGTTTTGATTTTAGGATATAGTTTATATTTTGTCTAGAAAATAATAATGGTAAAATAAAAATAAAAATACATATGTAAACTAACCTCCAACCGATGAGCACGTCTTGCACCACGCGGGGCATAACTCTAACACGCGAAGCGTATTAGCCAGCCCGCGAGGCGTGGAGGAAGCTACCTCCGAAGGACAGCTCGGGAGCTCAACCACGCGGGGCGTTCCTTCTCATACGCGAGGCGTAAATCAGGCACCCGGAGAAGTTAAACTTCAGAGACTCCACCACGCGGGACGTACCTTCCTTTATGCCACGCGTAAAACGCATCGACAAGGCGCTCCAGGATCAGAAGCACAAACACGCGGGGCGTGCCTTCCTATACGCAGAGCGTATACCATCCATCCGAAGACGTTCCACTTCAAAGGCTCCACTACGCGGGGCGTACCTTACTTTACGCCACGCTTAAAACGCATCAACTAGACTTACGCGGGGCGTGTTCTTTCTCTCGGCGAATTAGAGGTCAGTTCTCGCCCGGAGCCCGTTGTCGATCACCGATTTCTTAGAACGCATCCGGACACAGCCACGGGCTAGCCTACAAGCTTAGCCCCATCCCCACATCTAGGCCCAAACCTTAAGATTTTCTCTAAACCACAAGGTAGTGGAGTGATGTGGCATGGAAGTTAGTGGAGGTTAGTGGTAGTTGGAAGAAGTTGAGGAAGTTAATGATGTGGCAAGGTAGTGGGCAAGGTTAGAGAGAAAAATAAGGGGTAGTTGACCAATAATTACCAAAAGACCACTAAATAATTACCAAAACGCCACTCCAAAAAACTATAAATAGACTCCATCCCCTTCATAAAAAATCACTCATTCAACACACAAAACCACCTCTCAAAGCTCCAATGCTTAATTCTTAGTTTTTGTTCTTTGTTCTTCAAGTTCTTCAAGTTCTTAGTTCTTCTTTCCATTTTTTAGCTCTCTTTCTAGCTCTTTTAGTGTGTTTTAGCTTTAATTCAAGCCTCTTTTCAAGTTTTCCAATTCAATTTAGCATTCACAAGCTCTTAATTTGCTCAATTCTTAGCTAGAACTCTGTTTCCAAATTAATTTTCCAGATTCGTCCAAATATTTTCAAAGCCCGATTTCGTCCATTTAAATTCATTTTTTGCTTTCAATCCCTTCAACAAAGTTGTTCCTAACATCCTGAAGTTCGATCTAGTATATTTATTTTCCCAATTCCGTGCTCAGAAACTCTATTTAAAAGCCAATCTTTACGGCCTAAATTCTTTTAGCTATTCTGTTTCCAGAATTTTCCAGATTCGTCCGGTTGTTTTCAACTCTCAATTTCGCCCTTTTAAAGTTCGTTTTAGCCTTAGACCCCTTATAAAAGTTTGTTCCTGATATTCCGAAGTTCAATTTAGACTATTTACTCGTCCAATTCCGTATTCTTAACCACTCAAACAAGCCCACCAAAGTTAAAGGTTAAATCTGCCCCATTTGCCTACCATACGTTTAGTCATTGCAAAGTGCACATACCGTACGGGCCCGGCCGGCTGCAGCTCTCCAAGAACCTCGCACCAACACCAAAATTCAACGTCAATCCGAGATGGCTATTGTGGCTCCGAGTTTGTTGTTGAATTTCAATTTGTTTTATCGCATTTCAATTCTTTGTATTGATTTGTTTATTCTAATTCAATTGATTACCTATATGTTTAATATAGAGATTTCTCAATTGTAATTCATTTCATTTTAATGCTTACTTTGAACACATGTATTCAAACACCTATTCATATCAATAAAATACCAATTTTCCCAAATCTCGTGTCAATTTCGCACTTTAATTTCCTTTATCTGTCCGTCTTTAATTTATCCACATTAGCTTAAATATAAATCATTTATCTCGCAAAGTTTCTATAACGGCGCGAGAGACCCAAGAGGGACTTTTTCAATCATTGCGTCCCTCGCCAATCGCCTCGTTTAGATTTCAAGTTTTGGCGCGCAAATTCCATAAACTTAACCATTTTAATTGAGAAATAATCTTCTCTGGCACGCCCGCACCCTAACCACACGTGACAAGGTTGAAAATTAGCATATTTCGAAAATATCGCTAACAGATTTGTAGGTTCTTAATGGACAGAAGTTTTGTAGGTACTCATTGAATCGAACAAAAAGGAAATTTAGTTGGTCAAACTGAGCACAAAACCAATAAACAATAGGTCCAAATTGCAGATTCAAACCGTAATGCTACAATAGAAAAGTTGAATGGTAATTAAAGCAACTAAAATCACAAGATACTCTTGATTATATATTTGTTTGGAATAATGTCTAAATTTGTTTGGAAAATGCAGATATATAACCTAATTGTAAAATTTTGTTCTTAAAATTTTACTTGAAGCAATTTTTTAATTTAAATAATGATACTTAGCAAGTTTAGGCTCATATAATAGAACACATGAAATATGATTTTTATCTGAACCCAGAAGACGAGTCAAGCGGCATGGGGAAGCTGACATATTCCGACCATCATGAACCACTCGTTATAAGAGTGGTTTCACAGTGTCCACTTCTTCATCTTCATTTGCAGGATACTGATTATATCCTGAACAAATGAAATGTTTTTTTTCCAACTCGCACCATGCCAAAATGGTAGGGACAAAATAAAAATTAAGCCCCCAATATAGTCCGGGTTTATTTTTTGGGAGTCTAGTCAAAAGATGATCTTATTATTAGTTGGATTTAAAATTACTCTGCGTTGCTCTCTGCTGAAAATATTGAGAATAAAATTTATTATTTCTTACATTAGGTGTATATTTAAAGCATGAGAGGCAACATGTATTATATTACTCTATGAGGTAAATATATATACATGATATATCCCTATTTATCTAAGCATAATTACAATATAGATACATAAACTATATATTCTATCATCATCCATTAAGTTGAGAAGGGGAATTATAAATTATAAACTTGGAATGCAATAATTGAAAACGATCCATTAACAAAGGTTTAGTTAAATTATCTACCACTTGATCCAACGTGGGAATATACTAAACCCAAAGCAACCCTTTAGAGTCCCGATCATTCACAAAAAAGAAATCAACTTCAATATGCTTGTTCTGGTGATGAAAAATCGGATTTACCATAAGGTACGTGGCAGAGATGTTGTAGCACAACAGACAAGGAGGCCGAGACATCAAAAAGTTGAGTTCCTATAAAACTAAAGAGGAGACCAACGATGAAAGTGTCTGTGGCTAACGCACAGTACTCGGCCTCTGTAGATGATCTTGTGATGGATTTTTTCTTTTTGGAGCTGCAAAATACAATGGATTGGCCCAAAAAAAATGACATACCCAGTGGTAGATTTTCTATCATTGAGGCTGTCGGCCCTGTCGGCATCAATGAAACCGTGTAACCAAAGAGGAGACCAACTATCAAAGAAAATTCCCTGATCCTTGATACTCTGAAGATACTGCAATACCCTTTTGATGCCCTACCAATGAAGAGCTATGGATGCATGCATAAATTGTGCCAATTTGTTAATTGCAAATGACACATCAGGACGAGTAAAAGATAAGTACTGAAGGCTCCCAATAATGACTATATAGGGACGGATCAATGAACGAATCTCCGAGCTACAACCGAATGCCATTCTTTGGTACACATGGAGGTACCCATGTTGGGGTTTTGGTGTCCTATAGTCAATTGTTGCAGGATACAAACTTAATGTAAATGAATTGTTCTTTATATCATTTGTTTTAATGAGATATATGTTTTATAACTATATAAAGGCAATCCCTTTTAAGCACTATATAAAGTCTAATAAAAGGAAATCCATAAGTTTGTTTAAAGTGATTATAAAGTGTTCATACAAGCATGAAGTGAGATAAAACTTTATAATAAACTTAAAACCACCCCAAGTCAAGTGATATGTTTAGGATTGATATATCACTGTTGAGACTTGTATGTAACAATGTCTTCTGTCCGACAGAAAGCTGATCTCACAAGCTTCATATATATAGATATCTGGACAGTTACATAGATCCGATGAAACGTCGTTCATTAGGATTGGGGATCCGATTTGAGATAACAGGATGGGTAGATTCATCCTTGTCACCTGTTCATCTCATTGGTATTAATAGGTATATAAGTAATCCTCAGAATCAAAGGAATGTTAATTGGTCATCCTGAATTACTGAATGTGAGACTTTGATCCTGTGGTCCCACGATCCTTAACAGAGATGACTCTGGGGTGTGAACTGCAAAGGTTGGGTGTCACAGGAAGTAATGTCAGGGTAGTTATACATTGGATTGAGCATTTATCACTCCCGATTAATGGGAGATATATCCAAGGATCGCTTGTGGAAGACTCGACTCTAAATCCTTGCAAGGTGATAGCTTAAGAGTAGAAATACAGATTTCACTTAACCTATCTATTTGAGTTCACTCGGCCTGTACAAGTAAAACGAACGTCTCGCTATATGTGACTTGACATCACCCATAGTCATAAGATTCAGTTCAAGGATATAGTTGATAAATGATCGAATTATACTGTAACTAATACGGAAGGGTTAACGACAGAATCAACCTGTCTTCTTAATGGACTCTGGGGGAATGATTATAGACTTGCCTATAACATACTCAGTACATCATTCCGTTATGCAAGGATTAAATATAATTCTTGAAGAAATTAATTTAATAGTTGCATACGGCCAGAAGTAGTAAGAACCTAATGGATCACACATAAGACTTGGAACCAAAAGAGAGATGGATATGATTAATAGATGGAAGCCCAATTGAGCCCAGTAAGGCCCATTTATATAGAGGGGGCCGAAATTTATATATAGTAAATAAGGAATTATTTTAATTCCATTAATCCTAATTTGATTAGGTTTGTGAATTAAATTAATTAAGAGATAATTAACTTAGGAGTTTTAATTAGATTAATATACTCCTATTATTATCCAATTAGGTTATTTATTATTATCCTAAATGTATTTGATATATTATAAGATAATAATTAGGAATTCTATTCCGAATGGAATTCCTATTAAGTAACTTATTCCTATCTAACTAGGGTTTAGATACAAGCGACTATATATACCCCCTCCCTATGAGAATTTCGACCAAGCTAATCCCCTCCCCTTATTGTGATTTTCGAAACCTACATTAAGTAAGAGAGAGTGAATTCGCATCCCCTAGTTCGTGGACAAGAATTCATACGGCTTCCGTCAATTGATTAATCTCATCCATCCCTTTTTCTCTTTGATCTTGTGTTGGTTAATTAGAGGCAATCTAATTTGGTTGCATCTCATAAGGGTTGATTCCATCTTAACCTCACCGTGTTATACTTTGTGGTTGGAATCTCGGAGAAGATTTGTGGACGCTTCTTTAACAACGGTAGATTGTTCATCGAAAGGTATTCCTTCTTATCCCTCTTTATATGAAATAACGATTAACGGATCCTATGGTTAAAAGGAAATAGGCTAAAATTTTTATATTTCCGCTGTTATACCTTAGCCTTAATTTCCTTCAGTGGTATCAGAGCCATCGTTAAATCCGTTATTTCATATATGAAAATTTAGAAGTTTTCAATAGGATTGAATAAATATTTATGGTTAGGATTAATTAACAAATTGTTTGATTAATTAATTCTAAAGATAAATAAATTTTAGTTAATTGTTAATTAAAATTGATTATGCGTATGTTCCTAACTATTTCGGTTGATAATCATTGTAACAAAATCTATTAGTTTTATAGTTAGGTTAATAAAATTAGTTTTATTAATTCTAAATGATAAAACGGAAATCTATTGTAGTTTTTCCTATTTCTGAAAATCGTTTTTTAAAACCGTTTTAAAATCTGATATATATATATATATATATTTTATAAAAAAAAAATACGACAGCGGCTCGGGTCGCGCCTCACGGCGCGACCAGCCGCGGGGCTGCTGCCAAACGGCAGCAGCCCAGTTTCGGGCCCCTGCCCGAATCCCACTTGATTTTAATTGTTAAAATTGGCTTGAATATAATTTATATATATATATGTTTCGGAAATTAATAGTTTTCTGTTTTGATTATCGAATGAAAAATTCGTTTAAAAGTTTGTTTTTACCAAGTTGTAAATCAAAGTGTTAAATGAATTGAAATCAAAATAATTGGGACATGCATAATCGACGTTTTATATGGTTATATTTATCTAAGGATTAATATAAAGATACAAAACGATTAGAAGTAAAATTGGATGAAAGTTAATTTGACGAGTTAATGTGATTAACCTAAATATTACATAAGTCGGTTATGTAATCAACCAATTAAATTTATTTAATTGAGTCTATGCATGTTTGGAGTTATGGACATATTTGGACCCTCTTTTAGTCTTTTGGTATTTTTGAAATAGGGCATGCGCGTCCTGCCTTTCTACTATCTATTGTAATTTCTCCTCTCATCTGATTCCCTTCAATTCAATTGAAGTTTTCTTATAGTAGTATAGAAATTAATATGTAATTTCAAGGCGCCATGGAGAAGACGGAGGACCTAAAGAGAAATATGTAATAGTTAGTATCTCCTTAGGTTTGGCCTTTTATTCCGTCTCTGGCTCGACAGAATAATTTAGATGATATGTCCATAACGCCAATGTATGTGAATGTATGTATGTCTGATGTATGCTAAAGCAAATCAAGACTAAGTTAGATTATGAGACCTAAATAAAATCCTTCGTTAAAAAGTTAAGTAAATAAGCAAGTTATTAAAATCGGTTGCCCCTCCCTAATATTATAATTCAGCCGGCAGTACTGGGGGCCTTTGGGTTGTTGAGCAAACTCAAGCTCGGGGTCTTATGGTAACACCTGAATTATCGAAAGTTATTCTTTCATGAATATGGGGTAATACTTAAATTAGATTATGATAATTGGATGAGCAAACTCATGTTGTCATAAACTAATGGGCAATATGGTTGGGATTAATGTGAATAACATGTTAGTTACTAATGTGGTTAGTAACCCAATAACCTAGGAGTCACATTCGAGATGTGATTGATTACATGAATCTACCTAACAAATGAGACTAGCTTGTTGAGCAAACTCAAGGCGAAATCTCAGGAGTTAGGATCCTAGCTCACTAAAGGATTTGTGAAATTCTTCGAATTAATATGGAGGGCTATTAATTTGGCAAAATAGTGGGAGCAATCTGAAATAAATTAAAAGGCCTATAACTTTAGATTGTTATACTTTAAAGCAAATGAATGACATACGTCTAGTCTTTCTCACTCTCAGGTTTTGTTTAAACACACACTCTTAAAATCATGACTAACACCGATCTGTGTTATATCCTTACCGATAACAAATTGAATGGTTCAAACTTCACCGACTGGTTTCGTAACCTCAAAATTGTTTTGAAGTTCGAAAGGAAAGGGTATGTACTTGATACACCGATACCCCCTTACCCAATGGATGATGCTCCCTACCAAGAGGTTTATGCTTACTTGAAGCATAAAGCTGATGACGATCAAGTAGGGGACATCATACTTGCATCATTGACACCGGAGGTTAAAAGGCAACTACATTCAGATATGGATGCCTCTTCCATGGTCAAGCACCTTAAAGAGCTATTTGTGATAGAAACTCGGTGCGAGCGCTTCGAAATAACCAAAGAGTTATATAAAAGCAAGATGCAGGAGGGCACATCTGTGATGGTACATTGTGCCAAGATGATCAGCCTCATAACCAAGTTTTCTAGTATTGGAGATGCGATGGACCATGAACTAAGTGAAAACTTACTTCTACAGTCCCTCCCTGAGAGCTACTCACAGTTCGTCATGAACTATCAGATGAGTGGCTTGCAAACCTCTCTCGTAGAGCTTGCATATATGCTCGAGTCAGTCGAGCCCATTATAAAAGAAAACAAGGAAATGTTGGCCCTTGCTATTGAAGGATCGAGAAAAAGGAAAGGGGTCGCTCCCGATCCAAACCATCTTGATAAATGCAAGGGGGCTGTGCTCACCGAAACAAAGGGAAAGGAACAAAAGAAGCCCAAAGGAAAGTGCTACTATTGTGGTGACTTAGGGCATTGGAAGAGGGATTGCATGGAGTACTTAACCTTCCACGAGAAGGAATATAACGGTGCTTCAGCATCTGGTATGTTTTATATTGAAATAAATACAGTTTCATTGTCTGAATCTTGGGTACTTGATACCGGATGTGGATCTCATATTTGTACAAATATGCAGGAGCTAAAACAGACTGAGGAACTAAAGAAAGGAAGCATAAACTTGTGAGTTGGAAATGGAGCAAGAGTTGCCGCTCTCGCAATTGGAGATTATGCTTTACCTTTGCCCTCTGGGCTTGTAATAGAATTAAGGAATTGTTTATACGTTCCTGAGATGTCTCGTAACATTATTTCTATTAGCCGTCTTGTTGACGACGGTTTTCATATTTCAATAAAGAACAATAGTTGCAATTTTTATAAAGATTCGATCTTTTATTTCTCAGGAATATCACAAAATGGGATTTATGTGTTAGATGATAAAACTCCTGTTTTTGCAATTGATACCAAAAGACATAAGATAGATAATTCAACTTACTTGTGGCATTGTCGTTTAGGCCATATAAACAAGAGACGCATGCTAAAGCTACATTCAGATGGGCTTATAGATCCAATCGATTCCGAATCATTGGAAACATGCGAATCATGTTTAAAAGGTAAAATGACAAAGACACCCTTTAGCAATAAAGGTGAGCGTGTATCAGACACTCTAGGACTCATTCATTCAAATGTATGTGGTCCTATGTCAGTCCAAGCAAGAGGAAGATTCAGATACTTCATTAGCTTCATAGATGACCATACTCGATATGGCTATATCTACTTGATGAGGCACAAATCAGAAGCCTTTGACAAGTTCAAATGCTTCAAGAATGAAGTGGAAAATCAATTAGGAAAGAAAATAAAGACGCTTCGATCTGATCGAGGTGGCGAATATCTTTCTGATGATTTTCTGAATTATCTAACTGAATGTGGGATATGCTCACAATGGACACCTCCCTATACACCGCAACACAATGGTGTATCCGAGAGGAGAAACCGTACCCTATTAGATATGGTACGATCCATGATGAGCATGGCCTTACTTCCAAAGACGTTCTGGGGCTATGCCTTAGAAACTGCCCTCTTCACCCTAAACCGAGTACCAACTAAATCCGCTAGTTCCACACCATATGAATTGTTCGTTGGTAGGAAACCCGTGTTCTCGTTTATGCGAGTATGGGGTTGTTCAGTGATGCTCGTAAAGTATATAGCATTTAATAGGACAAGTGTATCCTATCGCAACAAGTAATAAAGTGCTAAGCACGAGATCGAACCACAAGGACTATTCGTTATAACTAGCAAATCTACCTAGAATGATCTAATTGTTTAGAGGGTTGGATAAATGTTTGGGTTTTTGATAACTAATTAATTGAATTAAAAGCAATAAACATAACAAAATAAAGTGAACAATTGATAGGGTAGAAGGTGAATTCATGGATGACACAACCTAGGCTGAGGAATCCTTTGATTAAATCCTATGTATGGGTTTAGGGAGTTCAGATTTGTGTTTTACCAATGATTGAAGGTAATTGCCCTAAGTGAAAGACTAATATGATCAGTATTGTCCTTCCTATTCACATGCATTCGGGTGATGGCTTGATTAGGCATATACCCTAGGTCATGCAAAGCATTAGGTTTATTGACAATTAAGGCTAAAGCCGTAGCCCAGCCACAAAGCCTCATTCCTAGTGGTCTCTAGCGAAGTCAGATTTACACAAGTTCGGTATAGACGATTCCGTGGTCAGGTTCTCATCTATCTATAATCCTATTTAATGTCAGGGTAACAGGCATTAGGCACATTATATACATAAATAGGCTAGTTGATCATTATCAATGTTCATTCTAGCATAAATCCTGTTCCTAACAATATCTAGGCATTAAGCATGCATAAACTGATCAATCAAAGGTCCTAGATCCCTAATCATACATATTCATACAATCAATTTCATCCCCATCCCAAATTGGATGGAGATCAGTTCATAGACAAACTAATCACAATAGGAGGAAATCAAGAATAACGGAAAACATCTTCAATTGAATATAAAAGCAAAAGATAAAAGGGAAAGAGATAGAAATCTGAAACCCGCTTTGTCTGATTCGAATATAAAAATAGAAGCTGAAGAGCTTCTCCCATCAATCGTTCTTGAAAGAAAAGACAAAACAGAAAATAAACCTAACCTAGAAAGCAGGAAATCTAATCTAAAACCTAAAAATCTACATAATGGAGGAGAGAAAGCCCTAGTGGCTCTCTGATTTATTCAATGGCTAATCCCCCCCTGAAAGATTAGGTTTAGCTCCCTATTTATAGAATTAGGAAGGAAACCCTAATGCCTCAGGGGTAAAAATGGCATTTACAAAGTGTTAAATGGGCTTTTAGGGCCTTGATCCGCGAATTTCAGCAAAGGGGAAGGCGTAGGCGCGCCTTCCCCCGCCTCGTCTCGTCGAGACAAGGCCTGTCTCGACGAGACGAGGGCCTGTCTCGACGAGACAGGTGATGTCTCGCCGAGACAGGTCCTATTTGAGGAACTGTGGCTCCGGCTTTTATCTGTTTAGGTCCCTGGGCTTCCGAAAAGTGCTCTAATGGTCCCTGACGAATCCCAAAAGTGCTCTGATGGTCCCTAAATGATCCGAAAATGCTCCAATAGGTTTGGGTCTGGTTCGGAAATGCACGAAAGGTCCCTGAAAATCCCTGAAAACACCGAAAATGCCATAAATAAAGGAAAATACTAAATTTAACTAAAAAAGTAATAAAATGATACTGAAATTAAATAGAAACAAAGGGAAAACAAACTAAATTAATCCTAAAAACCCTATATGAATGGGAGCTATCATTCAGCGTATGTCAAACGCATTGCGTCCGACAAACTAGATTCTAAATTTGATAAATGTTTCTTCATTGGATATCCCAGGGAAACCATAGGGTATTACTTCTATCATCCAGATGATCAGAAAGTAATAGTATCCAAGCACGCAACCTTCTTAGAGAAAGAGTTTCTCGAAGAAACACAAAAGGGAAGCATGATTGAACTCGACGAAGTTCAAGAGGAAGAAACACCGACTGAAACAACAGAGGCGGTTGAGGTACCCGAAGAAGTCCCATTAGATGAGACTCCAGTGGCACCTATTCGTAGATCACGAAGAGTTCGTGAACTCCCAGTTAGATATGGTTTTCTAGTGGGAGATGATAACGAGGTTCCCGTATTAGACGACGAACCCGAAAACTACGAAGAGGCTCTTACTAGTCCAGATTCTATAGCATGGCTTGAGGCCATGGATTCTGAAATGGATTCCATGTATACTAACCAAGTGTGGACTTTGGTTGATCCACCCAAAAGGATAATTCCCATTGGGTGCAGGTGCATCTTCAAAAAGAAGACTGACATGGATGGAAAGGTTAGCACCTACAAGGCTAGGTTGGTAGCGAAAGGATATCGTCAGAAACAAGGTGTTGATTATGATGAAACCTTCTCTCCTGTTGCTATGTCCAAATCAATCAGAATCATGCTTACAATTGCCGCTCATTTTGATTATGAGATTTGGCAAATGGATGTGAAAACAGCTTTTCTAAATGGAAATCTGCTTGAGGATGTATACATGATGCAGCCTGAAGGTTTCATATCAAAGGATGCAAATAAAGTTTGCAAACTTCAGAGATCCATTTATGGACTCAAGCAAGCATCTAGAAGCTGGAACAAGCGTTTTGACGAAACCATAAAACAATTTGGTTTCGAACAAAATTGCGAAGAAGCTTGCATTTACAAGAAAGCAAGTGGGAGCTCTATAGCATTTCTCATACTATATGTGGATGATATACTGTTAATGGGAAATGACATTGCTCTATTACAATCGGTGAAAGTATGGTTATCCGGTAACTTCTCAATGAAAGACCTTGGTGAAGCAGCCTATATACTTGGTGTAAAGATCTACAGGGATAGATCGCGTAGACTGCTTGGTCTTTCACAGGCTACATACATTGAAAAGGTGCTAAATCGGTTTAGCATGCTTGAATCGAAACGAGGTAACTTACCCATGGTACATGGAGTAAAGTTAAACAATCATCAATGTCCTAAAACTGATGATGACAAACGACGCATGGCTGTAGTCCCGTATGCCAGCGCGGTCGGTTCGATTATGTATGCTATGTTATGCACTAGACCTGGCGTAGCGTTCGTGTTATCTGTAACGAGTCGTTACCAAGGGAATCCGGGAGACGAGCATTGGATTGCCGTCAAGAACATTCTTAAGTACTTGAGAAGGACTAAAGATATGTTCCTAGTGTACGGAGAAGGAGATCTGAAAATTGAAGGATTTTCAGACGCTAGTCATCTCACAGATGAGAATGATTTTAAATCCCAATCAGGATACCTGTTTATCTTGAATGGGGGCGCGGTCAGTTGGAAAAGTTCCAAGCAGGGAAACGTAGCTTTCTCTACGACCGAGTCAGAGTACATCGCTGCTGCGGAAGCAGCAAAGGAAGCAGTTTGGATTAGAAAGTTCATTACAGAACTAGGAGTGGTGCCTGACATTGTCAATCCCATTACTCTGTACTGTGATAACAATGGAGCCATTGCGGAAGCAAAGGAACCACAGTCTCATAATGCATCCAAGCACTACCTAAAGCGATACCACATCATAAGAGAGATTGTGGCTAGAGGAGATGTGAGAATAGAAAGAGTACCTACAGAGGACAACGTTGCAGATCCGTTGACAAAGCCTTTAACCCAGAAAGTACATGATCGTCATTTAACTTCTACTGGGATAAGTTTTAGAAACAATTGGCTTTAGTCCAAGTGGGAGTATGTTGGGGTTTTGGTGTCCTATAGTCAATTGTTGCAGGATACAAACTTAATGTAAATGAATTGTTCTTTATATCATTTGTTTTAATGAGATATATGTTTTATAACTATATAAAGGCAATCCCTTTTAAGCACTATATAAAGTCTAATAAAAGGAAATCCGTAAGTTTGTTTAAAGTGATTATAAAGTGTTCATACAAGCATGAAGTGAGACAAAACTTTATAATAAACTAATAAACTTAAAACCACCCCAAGTCAAGTGGTATGTTTAGGATTGATATATCACTGTTGAGACTTGTATGTAACAATGTCTTCTGTCCGACAGAAAGCTGATCTCACAAGCTTCATATATATAGATATCTGGACAGTTACATAGATCCGATGAAACGTCGTTCATTAGGATTGGGGATCCGATTTGAGATAACAGGATGGGTAGATTCATCCTTGTCACCTGTTCATCTCATTGGTATTAATAGGTATAAGTAATCCTCAGACTCAAAGGAATGTTAATTGGTCATCCTGAATTACTGAATGTGAGACTTTGATCTTGTGGTCCCACGATCCTTAACAGAGATGACTCTGTGGTGTGAACTGCAAAGGTTGGGTGTCACAGGAAGTAATGTCAGGGTAGTTATACATTGGATTGAGCATTTATCACTCCCGATTAATGGGAGATATATCCAAGGATCGCTTGTGGAAGACTCGACTCTAAATCCTTGCAAGGTGATAGCTTAAGAGTAGAAATACATATTTCACTTAACCTATCTATTTGAGTTGACTCGGCCTGTACAAGTAAAACAAACGTCTCGCTATATGTGACTTGACATCACCCATAGTCATAAGATTCAGTTCAAGGATATAGTTGATAAAGGATCGAATTATACTGTAACTAATACGGAAGGGTTAACGACAGAATCAACCTGTCTTCTTAACGGACTCTGGGGGAATGATTACAGACTTGCCTATAACATACTCAGTACATCATTCCGTTATGCAAGGATTAAATATAATTCTTGAAGAAATTAATTTAATAGTTGCATACGGCGAGAAGTAGTAAGAACCTAATGGATCACACATAAGACTTGGAACCAAAAGAGAGATGGATATGATTAATAGATGGAAGCCCAATTGAGCCCAGTAAGGCCCATTTATATAGAGGGGGACGAAATTTATATATAGTAAATAAGGAATTATTTTAATTCCATTAATCCTAATTTGATTAGGTTTGTGAATTAAATTAATTAAGAGATAATTAACTTAGGAGTTTTAATTAGATTAATATACTCCTATTATTATCCAATTAGGTTATTTATTATTATCCTAAATGTATTTGATATATTATAAGATAATAATTAGGAATCCTATTCCGAATGGAATTCCTATTAAGTAACCTATTCCTATCTAACTAGGGTTTAGATACAAGCGACTATATATACCCCCTCCCTATGAGAATTTCGACCAAGCTAATACCCTCCCCTTATTGTGATTTTCGAAACCTACATTAAGTAAGAGAGAGTGAATTCGCATCCCCTAGTTCGTGGACAAGAATTCATACGGCTTCCGTCAATTGATTAATCTCATCCATCCCTTTTTCTCTTTGATCTTGTGTTGGTTAATTAGAGGCAATCTAATTTGGTTGCATCTCATAAGGGTTGATTCCATCTTAACCTCACCGTGTTATACTTTGTGGTTGGAATCTCGGAGAAGATTTGTGGGCGCTTCTTTAACAACGGTAGATTGTTCATAGAAAGGTATTCCTTCTTATCCCTCTTTATATGAAATAACGATTAACGGATCCTATGGTTAAAAGGAAGTAGGCTAAAAATTTTATATTTCCGCTGCTATACCTTAGCCTTAATTTTCTTCAACCCAAACCTTTGCATTTGTGCATTTTGGCTTTATAAAGAAGCTCTAGAATGTACTTGGACTAATTTTGAAGCAACCCCGTAGATATCCAGTGTGCGTCAACTCTTAAAAAATAATGCAACTTTCCAAGATCACAATCCTGAGAGCTCATGAGAAGAATGCCATCAACATAAATAAGGCAAAAAATAATAATGTGCTCAGACTTAAAGAGTATCAGTGAACCTCTTATGCCACATTTTGGGAGCCTGCTTCACATCATAAAGGGATTTTTGGAACTTGCACAGAAAATTATGACATTTAGGATCAATGAAACTAGGATGTTGCTCCATGCATACATCTTCCTCTAAATTGCTATGATGGAAAACATTAAAAATATCAAGTTGCACAACTGACCAATTAAGAGAGACAATAGTAGCAAGGAGCATGTGAACTGTTGCGAGCTTGATAACAGGACTGTAGGTTTAAAAGAAATCAACACCCGATCTTTGAGTGTACCCTTTTGCAATGAGACATGATATATACCTTACAATCAAACCATCTGAATTCTGGTTGATGCAAAAAATCCATCGACATCCAATTTTATTTGTATGGTCAAGAGGAGGAACAAGAGTGCAAGTATCATTCGTAAAAAGAGCTTTGTACTCTTCTTGTATAGTTATGCACCATTCGAGAATTTTGGATGCCTCTAAAAAGGTTTTAGGAGTATGTGTAAGTCATTGAATTAAGACCTTTGGTGGTTTTGTTTAAGAGAACCTGTTTTACTTAAGGTAATCGTGTTATTGTAAGAAAATAGACAAGCCTAACCATAGCGGAATAATAAAATTTTATCTATTTTCCTTTTCCAAGATCTGTTAATTGTTATTTCATATAAAGAGGGATAGAAAGTAATACCTTTATTGAAGAACTATCTACCATTGCAAACGAAGTGCCCACAACTTGTTATTATCAACTCGTGAACCACGAACGTTTGATTCAACACAAAACAAAAAATAATCAATAATCAACTTTTAATGAATAGCAATCGCAATAATTGCCTCTAGCAGAAATCGATACGAGATCAAAGAGGGAGTAAGAAATAAAGTAAATTAGCCGAGAGGACGACGGAACAATTCCTTCTCCTCCTGTATAGTGTGTTGGCCGAAATTCTGAGGTTAGGGGTCTATTTATAGACTTCCAAAACCCTAATCCCAGTTGTGTTAGGAATTTAATTAATTGGAATCTTATTCTGAATAGGATTCCTAATTAGATAATTAAATAAACACTTTAATATTATCTTTTTTTTTGGTAGAAAAGGAAAGGAAGCAAACGAAACAAAAGCAACTACACCGGGATTAGCCTAGGAAAGCTAACCCCAATCCTATCTTCTAAAAGAAGAGGAGAAAGAGCGATAGGGGGAATGGTAAGGGTAGAAACACCTAACACCCCTTCATGGCTAGCCGCCGCCAAGTGATCTGCAACACGGTTCTGCTCCCGAAAAATGTGGCTGAACTCAAGGATTTCAAAAGAGGAGCTAAGCCTCTTAATAGCTTTAATAAGGTTGCGGCTATGAAGACCCATGGCATGACTACCCAAAATCATATTGATGGCCTCCAAGTTATCTAACTCCACAGAAAGCCTCTTAACACCCAGCCTAATCACCAGCTGGATTCCAGAGAAAATGCCCCAAAGCTCCGCAGAGAAGGAAGAACCCAAACCCAAATTCTGGGTAAACCCAGAAAGACAGGCGCCTCCCGCATCCCTAAGAACACCTCCGGCAGCAATCTTACCATTACTGAGGCAGGAACCATCAGTATTCAGCTTCACCACCCCCTCACTCGGCCTTCTCCAACTCACGAGGTGGACATCAGTACTCGGGGAAGAACTGGCAAGGGACTCACCTTTGAAACTATCAATAATAGAGGAGAGTTTCTTCAAGAAGAACTCAGCTAAGTTAGGCAAAATCACAGCTTTATTATCAAAAATCTCCTCGTTTCTCCATTTCCAAACTTGATGACAGATAATGGCAAAGAAAATGTCCACATGCTCCATATAAGACAATAACTTTCCCCTAATACCATCTGAGAACCAGTCGTTCACTGAATGGGACATGAAGGAAGAGAAAGTATGTTGTGGGAGAATTTTCTTCCAAACACTTTAATATTATCTAAACAGTAACAAATTATATTTAGATAATTATTATTAATCAAATTGATAATTAATTAATGTTAGGGATAATTAATTAGAGTTTTAATTGCATAAAACATCCAATTAATATTATCAGATAATTCTTTAGTTTAATTTATAATCATAATCTAATTATAATTATTAAACTAAATTAATATCCCTAACTAATATATAAATTTCGGCCCATGTGTCTATGTCCCGCTAATTACGTTTTCATCCTCCGATTCTAAGTCCCATATGCGATCCATTAGGTTCTTTATTGCCACTAGCCGTATATATCCTTTGAAATTATTCATCACGATTAATTCCAATATATATAACGGAATACCGTCGCGAGCTCTTACTAGCAGAACCTATGATATTCCCCCATAGCAATTAAGAAGTCAGGTTGATAACTGACGTTAACCTTTCTGTATTAGGTACAGTATCATACGATCCTTCATCAACTATATCCTGTCGGTCAATTCCTTATAACCATGGAATGTGTCAAGGTTACATATAACGAAGAGTCCGGTTTTACTTGTACAGGTTGAATTCACTCTGAAAAGATAAGTTAAGTGAAATGTTCATTTCTACTCTTAATTGTATCACCTTGCAAGGATTTCAGTCAATTCACCACAAGCAGCCATTTGGATATATCTCCCACTTATCGGGAGTGACGAATGCTCAATCTGACATTAACTATTCTGCAATTAGTTTGTGTGATACCCAACCCTGCTCTCACATAACCTAGGATCTCACCTATTGGATCGTGGTCGCACAGAATCAAAGTATCAGACTCCATAATCCAGAATCACTAATTAACGAATGTTTGAGTCTGAGGATTAGTTATACCTACTAATACCAATGAGATGAACAGTTGACACATTAGATAAATCAATCCATTCTGTTATCTTAAGTCGGGTCCCAATCCTAATGAACTCCTTCACTGGATCCATATAACTGTCTAGATATCCGAATATCTAAAGCTTGTGAGATCAGCTTTCTGTCTCGACAGAAAACACTGTTACATGCAAGTCTCAACAGCAATATGCCAACCCCTATAACATATTACTTGACTTGGGTTTACTTTAAGTTTATTGGTCTATTATAAAGTACAGTCTCACTTCATGCTTGTATGAACACTTTATAACTACTTAAATAAACTTAGGTTTACTTTCTTTATGAAAGATTCTTGCCTTTATATATAGTTATATTTTAATGTTATATATCTTATTTAAACAAATGATCAAATAAACAATTTATTCATTAATATTAATATCCTAAAACAATTATCTTTAGGACACTAAACTCCAACATTCTCCCACTTGGACTAAAGCCAATTGTTACTGAAACTAATACCAGAAGAACTAAGATGTCTATCGGGAGCTCTTTGTGGTAATGGCTTGGTCAACGGATCTGCAACATTGTCCTCAGTGGGCACCTTTTCTATTCTCACATCTCCCCTGGCTATGATCTCCCTAATGAGATGATATCGCTTGAGATAATGTTTGGATGCATTATAAGACCGTGGTTCCTTTGCTTGTGCAATGGCTCCATTGTTATCACAGTACAGAGTAATGAGATTCACAATGTCAGGTACCACTCCTAGTTCTGTTATGAACTTTCTAATCCAAACAACCTCCTTTGCCGCTTCTGCAGCTGCGATGTACTCTGATTCAGTTGACGAGAAAGCAACACTTCCTTGCTTGGAACTCTTCCAACTAACTGAACCTCCATTCAGGATAAACTGGTATCCTGATTGGGATCTATAATCATTTTCATCAATCAGATGACTAGCATCTGAATATCCTTCAATTTTAAATTCTCCTTGTCCATATATGAGGAACATGTCTTTAGTTCTTCTAAGATACTTAAGAATGTTCTTGACAGCAATCCAGTGATCAAATCCCGGATTCCCTTGATATCGGCTCGTCATACTCAATGCGAATGCCATATCAGGTCTAGTGCAAAAGCATAGCATACATGATCGAACCAACCGCGATGGAGTATGAAATTACAGCCATGCGATTCTTGTCACTGTCCGTTTTAGGACATTGACTATTTGATAACTTGACACCATGGACCATTGGTAAGTTACCTCTTTTCGATTCATGCATGTCAAAACGCTTTAGGACTTTGTCAATATATGTAGACTGGGATAGTCCGAGCAGTCTCTTTGATCTATCCTGATAGATCTTAATCCCTAAGATGTAGGCTGCTTCTCCTAAGTCTTTCATGGAGAAATTACTCGATAACCAAACTTTTACTATTTGCAACATTGCAACATCGTTTCCCATAAGTAGTATATCATCAACATCTAGTACTAAGAAAACAACTGAGCTCCCACTTGTCTTCTTGTAAACACAAGCCTCTTCTGAGTTTTGTTCAAAACCAAATTGTTTTATGGTTTCATCAAAACGTTTGTTCCAGCTTCTAGATGCTTGCTTGAGTCCATAAATGGACCTTTGAAGTTTGCAAACCTTGGTTGCATTCTTCGACGTGAAACCTTGAGGTTGTATCATGTATACATCCTCAAGTAGGTTTCCATTTAGGAAAGCTGTTTTCACATCCATTTGCCAAATCTCATAATCAAAATGAGCGGAAATTGCAAGCAATATTCTGATGGATTTGAACATGGCTACTGGAGAGAAAGTCTCGTCATAGTCAACACCCTGCCTTTGATGATATCCTTTTGCTACTAACCTAGCTTTGTAGGTACTAACCTTTCCATCCATTTCTGTCTTCTTCTTGAAGATCCACCTGCACCCAATGGGTTTTATCCCTTCGGGTGAATCAACCAAAGTCCACACTTGGGTAGTATACATGGAGTCCATTTCAAAATTCATGGCTTCAAGCCATGCTTTAGATTCTGGACTAGTAAGAGCTTCTTCGTAGGTTTCAGGTTCATCGTCTAACACGGGAACTAGTTCATCATCTCCCACTAGAAAACCATATCTAACTGGGAGTTCACGAATTCTTTGAGACCTATGAGTGGGATATGACACTTGTGTTTCATCTAGTGAAACGGGTTCGGGTTCAACTTCTTCCGCGTTTTCAACATGTGATTCCTCTTGAACTTCCTCAAGTTCAATCACACTTCCATTCTGTGTTTCTTCCAGAAACTCTTTCTCTAGAAACACCGCGTGTTTGGATACTATTACCTTTTGGTCATCTGGATGATAAAAGTAATATCCCATAGTTTCCTTTGGGTATCCAATGAAGAAACACTTGTCAGATTTGGGATCTAATTTATCTGACATAATACGTTTGACGTATGCTGAACATCCCCATATTCTCATGAAAGAGAAGATGGGTTTTCTACCAACGAACAGTTCGAATGGTGTGGAACTGGCGGATTTGGTTGGAACTCGGTTTAAGGTAAATAGGGCAGTTTCTAAGGCATAGCCCTAGAATGATTTTGGAAGAGAAGTGGTGCTCATCATGGATCGTACCATATCTAGTAAGGTGCGATTTCTCCTTTCTGATACACCATTGTGTTGTGGTGTATAAGGAGGTGTCCATTGTGAGCATATTCCACATTCATTTAGATAACTCATAAATTCTTCAGAAAGATATTCTCCACCTCGATCAGATCGAAGTATCTTGATAGTCTTTCCTGTTTGATTCTCAACTTCATTCTTAAAGCATTTGAATTTCTCAAAAGCTTTTGACTTGTGCTTCATCAAATAGATATAACCATATCTGGTATGATCATCTATGAAGCTAATGAAGTATCTGAATCCTCCTCTTGCTTGGACTGACATAAGACCACATACATCTGAATGTATTGATCCTAGAGTGTCTAATACATGCTGACCTTTATTGCTAAAGGGTGTCTTTGTCATTTTTCCTTTTAAACATGACTCACATGTTCCCATTGATTCACAATCAATTGAGTCTATAAGCCCATATTGATGTAGCTTAAGCATGCGTCTCTAGTTTATATGGCCTAAACGACAATGCCACAAGTAAGTTGAATTATCTAATCTAAGTCTTTTGGTATCAATTGTGAAAGCAAAAACTTTATCATTCAGAATATAAATCCCATTCAATGATATTCCTGAAAAATAGAAAACTTTGTTTCTATAAAATTCACAATTATTGTTCTTAATTGAAACATGAAAGCCATCTTCTACTAGATAGCTAATGGAAATAATGTTACAAGACATATCTGGAACATACAAACAGTTCCTGAACACTACTACAAGTCCTGATGGTAGCTGTAGATCATAGTTTCCAATTGCGAGTGCGGCAACCTTTGCACCATTTCCAACTCGCAAGTTTATGTCCCCTTTCTTCAATTCCCTAGTCTGCTTTAGTTCCTGCATATTCATACAAATATGAGATCCACACTCGGTATCTAATACCCAAGATTCAGACTGCGAAATTGAGTTAATTTCAATATAGAACATACCAGAAGTTGAAGCACCATCCTTTCCCTTCTTGAGAGAAGCTAGGTACTCCTTGCAATTTCTCCTCCAATGCCCATCTTTACCACAGAAGTGGCATTCCCCTTTGGGCTTCTTGACTTGCTTTCTTTTGGCCTGGACTGACTTTCCTCTCTTGTTCTTCTTGGGATATTTAGGATTGGGAAAATTCCCTTTCCTCTTCTTTGATTCCTCAATCACAAGAGAGGGTACCACCTTATCTTTCTTCGGGTTGGGCTCAACAGTCTTGAGCATATTGGCAAGCTCTTCAAGAGAGGTATGTAAGTCATTCATTTGGTAGTTCATGGTGAACTGTGAATAACTATCCGGGAGGGATTGAAGAAGCAAGTCTACACTTAGTTCATGATCCATCGCAAAGCCAATACTTGAAAGTTTGGTGATATAGCCAATCATTTTGACACAATGTGTCATAACAGATGTGCCCTCTTGCATCTTGTAGCGAAACAACAGTTTTGATATCTCAAAAAGTTCGCACCGAGTTTGTTTTCCAAACAACTCCTTTAAGTGCATGACAATAGAATAGGCATCCATCTCCTCATGTTGCCTTTGCAGATCTGGTGTCATCGATGCAAGTATGATGCACCCGACGTGTTCATCATCGGATTTATGCTTCTGATAGGCATCAATTTCTTTAATGGGTGCATCATCGGCCGGAAGAACGGGTATCGATGTATCCAGTACATACCTATCTTTTCGAACTTCAAAATAATTTTGAGGTTACGAAACCAGTCGGCGAAGTTTGAACCATTCAACTTGTTATCGGTAAGGATATTTCTTAGATCGGTTTTTGACATGATTGTTTTTAGAGCACGATTTGATAAAATTAACACGAGAGTGAGAAAAGTTACGGATGTTATTCATTTGTTTAATTCACTTACAATTTAAATAAGTTGGACTTTTATGTTTTAAATTGCTCCCACTATTTTACCAAATTAATAACCCTCTATATTAATTCGAAGGATATTCACAATTCCTTTAGTGAGCTAGAATCCTAACTCCTGAAATTTCACCTTGAGTTTACTCAACAAGCTAGTTTCATTCATTAGGTAGATTCATGTAATCAATCACATCAAAACATGTGATTTCTAGGTTGTTGGGTTACTAACCACATCAGTAACTGATATGTGTCGTCTATCAATCCCAACCATATTGCCCATTAGGTTAGAACAACATGAGTTTACTCATCCAATTATTCTATCCTAATTTAAGCATTAGCCCATATTCGTGAAAAACAATTTTTCGATAATTCAGGTGTTACCATAAGACCTCGAGCTTGAGTTTACTCAACAACCCAAAGGCCCCCAGTACTACCGGCTGAATTATAATATTAGGGAGGGGCAACCGATTTTAATAACTTGCTTATTTATTTAACTTTTGATTAGTGAGGGATTTTATTTAAGTCTCATAATCTAACCTAGTCTTGATTTGCTTTAGCACATATCAAACATTCATACATTCAACATTGACAATTATGGACATATCTCTAAGTTTATTCCGTTGAGCCAGAAACGGAATAAAGGGTCACCCTAGGGAAATACCAACTATTACATATTTCTCTTTGGGTCCTCCGTCTTCTCCTTGGCGCCTTGAATTACAACAATATTCTATTTCTAAGAAACTTCAATTTACTTGAAGGGATTTGGATGAGAAGAGAAATACAATAGAGAGTAAGAGAAGGCAGGACACACAGGTCCTATTTAAATACCAAAAGACTAAATAACTATTATAGAGGGTCTAATATGTCCATAACGCCAAACATGCATAGACTCAATTAAATTAAATTTAATTGGTTGATTACATAAACTATTTATGTAATATTTGAGTTAATCAAATTAACAACTTAAATTAATTTTCATCCAATTTTAATTATGTATATCCTAATTAATTCGTATAATTCATTAAATACTTTGAATTACTTATATCAAATATTTAGGTAAAACAAACTTTTAAATAAATTGATTTTGGTAATCAAAATAAAATATTATATTCTGAAACATATATATATCTATATTTAAAACGGGTCTTTTAAAACACTTTTAAAAAAAAACCGGTACCAACGATTGGGCCGAGCCGATTTAATCGGCCCGACCCTTTGGCATAGCTGCTGCCGTAGGGCAGCAGCTAGCGGCCAGCCGCTGCTGCCTCAGTGGCAGCAGCGTCCGCCGTTACTGGTTGCTGCCGCAAGGCAGCAACCAGTCGCAATAGCGGTCGGGGTCGCCGCCTTGCAGCAGCGACCCCGAACAGCTATTGATATATATTTTTTTAATTAAATATATATATATATAATTGTTCTAAAACAGTTTCAAAACAATTTTCAGAATATTAAAACAGTTTCAAAACAATTTTCAGAATATTAAAACAGTTTTATCTTTTAGATTTAATAAAATAAAACGTTTTAATTATCTAACTATAAAACCTTTAGATTTTGTTTAAACGATTATCAACCGAAATAATCAGGAACTATGCATAATCAGTTTTAATTAACAAGTAATCAAAACTTATTTTATCGTTAGATTAATTGAACTAACCGATTAATTAATTTATCCTAACAATAAATCTATTCAATCTGATTGAATAACCCTTTTATTTACAAATATGAAATAACAGATTAACATAGGCTCTGATACCAATGTAGGAAAATAGACAAGACTAGACATAGCAGAATAATAAAATTTTATCTATTTTATCTATTTCCCTTTTCCAAGGTCTGTTAATTGTTATTTCATATAAAGAGGGATAGAAAGTAATACCTTTATTGAAAAACTATCTACCGTTGCAAACGAAGTGCCCACAACTTGTTATTATCAACTCGTGAACCACGAACGTTTGATTCAACACAAAACAAAAACTAATCAGTAATCAACCTTTAATGAATAGCAATCGCAATAATTGCCTCTAACAGAAATCGATACGAGATCAAAGAGGGAGTAAGAAATAAAGTAAATTAGCCGAGACGACGACGGAACAATTCCTTCTCCTCCTGTATAGTGTGTTGGTCGAAATTCTGAGGTTAGGGGTCTATTTATAGACTTCCAAAACCCTAATCCCAGTTGTGTTAGGAATTTAATTAATTGGAATCTTATTCTGAATAGGATTCCTAATTAGATAATTAAATAAACACTTTAATATTATCTAAACAATAACTAATTATATTTCGATAATTATTATTAATCAAATTAATAATTAATTAATATTAGGGATAATTAATTAGAGTTTTAATTGCATAAAACATCCAATTAATATTATCAGATAATTCTTTAGTTTAATTTATAATCATAATCTAATTACAATTATGAAACTAAATTAATATCCATAACTAATATATAAATTTCGGCCCATGTGTCTATGTCCCGCTAATTACGTTTCCGTCCTCCGATTCCAAGTCCCATATGCGACCCATTAGGTTCTTTATTGCCACTAGCCGTATATATCCTTTGAAATTATTCATCACGATTAATTCCAATATATACATAACGGAATACCGTCGCGAGATGTTACTAGCAGAACCTATGATATTCCCCCAGAGCAATTAAGAAGTCAGGTTGATAACTGACGTTAACCTTTCTGTATTAGGTACAGTATAATACGATCCTTCATCAACTATATCCTGTCGGTCAATTCCTAAATAACCTCAAAACAAAAAATTTCAAGAATTAAAGTTCTTTAAAATATTATTAACGTTTTGGATTTTTTATTTTTAGCCGTCAACGGTCGTTTTGAGGTGTTGAGTGGCCACCGGTGTTAAAAAGTGTAAAGTTCAGTGACCATACCGGGAAGAAATGAAGTTCAGTAGCCATAATGTGAAAATGGATAAAGTTGCCATGTGTGTAATTTACCCTATTAATAACTAGTGTTGTTCACGGGTCCGGGTCCAGGTACCCATTCGGTTCGCCCAGATCCAGGGCCGGTCCTGACAATTTAGGGGCCCTAGGTAAAATAAGTAATAAGGGGCCCTTCAATAATAAAAAATTTATACATAACATAATAGGTCTTTTAAATTTTTTTATCAATGAGGTTTCGGAAAGAAATAGACCCCCTATATAATTTTATCACTATTTATATTAAAAAAATTAAATTTCATATATATATATAAAGGCTAAATTTTTTTTGGGCCCCCTCCAGCCCCGGGCCCTAGGCCAGCGCACCCCGGGCCTATGCCCAGGGCCAGCCCTGCCCAGATCCATGTCCTTTGGACTAGGCTTGGACATCAAAATTTGTCTCTAGATCCAGTTCGGTCCTGACCCAGCACGGGTGGTCCAGTCTGACCCGCCTATTAATATTAATTAATAAATTCATATATTAATATTTAGTTTTAAAAAAAAATAGCAAATTCATATAGACTAGGTTTGATATTTGATTTTTAAACTCGAATCCAATCCAATCTGAACCTACGTAAATTAACAACGGATTGGATTGAATTTGAGCTGAGTATTTTTATGCAGCCTACCCGACACATAAACAAGTCTACTAACAACCCGAAAATCATGATATGTATATAAATAAATAAATTGTGAGGCAGGCAAGAATAGAATAGAGCAAAGATGGGACCCAAATTATGCTGAATAGGAATAGATATGTATATGTAAAAATGCACGTGGCTGTGTCTGTCAGGCTAGAAAATGATATCAGAAATATGTGGTTATATACATGTATGAAATTTTGATTGATTTAATATATATGAGATTTTAATTAGAATAAAATGATTATTTGAATATAAGCCACTTGGTTCTTGGCGATAAATATTTCATAAATTCCCTATATGGTACAATAAGCAAATTAAATTTTAGAGAAAGAGACTTGTTATTCATTAATTGCCCTTATTTGTGTAGTCCATATTATGTAGTACTAATATATACTGGAATTTCCAATTAATCTAATCATTTTATTTCTTGTAGCTGTCTGTACGAGCTAAGAGTCATAATGACATTTAAATGGCAAAATTGAACTTTAACCTTTGTTTAAATTTACATATCTACTCTTTCATTAAATTTGACTTTAAAAAACTTTACTTGCAGGCATTAATTTAATCCACCAAATGAGATTTTTTTTATTAAATATGTAAAAATGACACGTGTTAGTATCTTTTGTGGAAGTTTGATATGTGACAAATTCTTTTACCCATACACGTGTTATATATATTTAAAATGAATAGACAATGTTTTTTTTTGACAACCCAATAGCATATATTAAGAATTAAGAAGAAGCATATTACAAATAAAATCAGGGGTACAGAAAACCACCCACCTCGATGTAAAGGTAAAATACTACTTCTAGCTAACAAATGAGCAACAGAGTTTGCAGAACGACAGACAAAACGAATAGAGCAATTAAAAGACTCATTCAAAGAAAAATGATAATCATTGGCTAAGGCGTTAAAAGGAGATGAAACCTGTAACGGACGGGCCATAGACTGTACCACGATCAAAGAATCTGATTCAATGATTATATCCTTCCATCTGCGGTCTTTGATCCAACTAAGAGCCTCTCGGACCGATAGCGCTTCAATGAACGATGCATCTTGATAATTCTGCAAGGATCCATTTTTAGCCGCAACAAAACGGCCCAACTCATCCCGAACAATACACCCAAACCCAACCACATTCTTGTCTGCAAATAACGCACCATCCACATTCAATTTTAGGAATCCAATTGGAGGACGCTGCCACACCTTCAGGCTTGGCACAGCCGGACTACCAGAAGGAGAAACTGACGCCTACGCTTTCTTCCAGACCTGTAGGAATGAAACAGCCGAATGGAACAAGATCGAAGCTTGTGAATCCTTCCGATTCCACACAATGTCATTTCTATAACCCCAAATAATCCACCATAAGACCGCTACAAGCTCAACAAGCTCCATCGGTTTAGAGAAGATCCACCCCCAATAATAAAAAATGTTTTGAAATTGGGTTCCCACATCCCCAATAGGCGAAATAGTCCAAATAGCTCGAGCCATTGTACATCTGAGAAAAATGTGATACGAATCTTCCACCGCCCCATGACAGAGCTCATATAAATCTGAGATAGGAACCCCTCGGGCTTTCAGCGCGACTTTAGAAGGGAAACAGTTAGCAAGAACCCGCCAAAGGAGGTTCTTAACTTTAGGGGGCACTTTAAGATTCCAAAGTTTATTCCATAGAGGAGAATCAATGAACCAATTTGTTCCAAATCCAGACATAAGCTTTCTGTACCCACTTTTAACTGTATAGTTGCCCCGACGGTCATCCCTCCAATACCACACATCTTGATCAACCCGATCAGATAAGGGGATACGGAGAATAAGATCTGCATCTCGAGGAGCAAAAATGCCCGAAACTAACCCAACATCCCAAGATCGCTGACCCTCCTCCATTAGATCAGCATCCACTTCCACCCCTACCCCATCCAATTTTTCACTTACAATATATGGAAAATGATCGTCAGGGAGCCACGGGTCATCCCAAATCCGGACCTCCCCACCCGCCCCTACAAATTTTCGAATACCCGACTTTAACAATTCTTGAGCGCCCATAATACTGCGTCAAATGAAGCTAGGCCCATCAGATAAAGATGCATCAAGAAAAGAACAATTCGGATAATAAAGAGCCTTAAAAACTCGAGCCACAAGAGACTCAGGATTTGAGCTAAGCCGTCAACCTTGCTTGGCCAATAAAGCTAAGTTGAAATTATGCAATTTTCTTAAACCCATTCCACCAGCTTTTTTAGGACAACACAGCTTATCCCATGCTTTCCAATGTAAGCTACCTTTACCCGAAACATCCAATCCCCACCAAAAAGAATTCATCAACTTCTCAAGATCATCACAGATATTCATAGGAAAGAGGAAAAGACTCATAGCATAAGAAGGAAGCGCCTGCACTACTGATTTAATCATAATCTCCTTTCCAGCTCTTGACAGAAATCTGGCCTTCCAGCTCTTCAGTCTAGCCCGCACCATGTCCTCAACAAAGCCAAAACCCTGTGCCTTATTCCTTCCCACCACCGAAGGTAGACCCAGGTACCTATCCGGGAGGGCTACAACGGAAACCCCCAAAATATTACTAGTTTCAGCACACCCACCATCTGGGCAGTTTCGACTGAAAGATATAGAGGATTTTGATAAATTTATTTTCTGACCAGAAGCACACTCATAAACATTTAGAGCTTGTTTAATTGCAGAAGCTTCTGATTGATTGGCTCCGAAGAAGAAGTAACTATCGTCAGCGAAGAACAGATGAGAGATTGCTGGCGCTTGATTCGCAACAACACAACCTCGGATTTGACCTTCTGATTCTAGTCGAGATAAGTAGAGAGAAAGACCCTCTGCACAGATAATGAAAAGATATGGTGACAGCGGATCCCCTTGACGGAGCCCCCTCTGTGGAACAATAGGGCCCACAACATGCTTCCCATGGACAACCCTATATTTAACCTTAGTAACGCACTGCATTAATAGGTTAACAAAGCTCGATGGGAAACCAAGTTTCACTAACATCTCCTGAAGAAATTTCCATTCCATCCTGTCATATGCTTTAGACATATCAAGTTTAAGAGCAGCTACACCACTTGAAACTCTTCTAGTCTTCTGATGGAGATAGTGATTCACCTCAAATGCCAGCATAACATTATCAGAGATAAGTCTGCCAGGGATAAAGGCACTCTGGGACGGAGATATAAGAACATGAAGCACTTTCTTTAACCGATTAGCTAAGACTTTTGACACAATTTTGTATATCACATTACAAAGAGCTATCGTTCTCAAGTCAGAAACCATCTCAGGCTTCGATTTCTTAGGGATTAATACAATATTAGTTTCATGAATCTCATCAGGCAACAATCCAGAATTTAACCATAACAAACATGCTTCAGTAACATTAGCTCCTACTACATCCCAAAATTTCTGATAAAAACAGGGGTTAAAACCATCAGGACCAGCGCTTTTGTCAAGGTGCATTGAAAACAAGGCTTCTTTAATTTCCACAGCATTAAAAACACCACAGAGCATATCACAATTTTCCACAGACAACTTTGGCACCACATTTTCAATAATAGGCCCCAAAACACAACCATTCGAGATAAAAAGCTGAGTAAAATAAGAGAGAATCATAGAATCCAAACCTGCACCCCAGCTGTGCCATTCGCCTTCAACATCACGAAGCCTCGCAAAGCTATTTTTTTCCTTCTATTATTAGCAGCTGCATGAAAAAATTTTGAATTCATATCACCTCCAGCCAGCCACAATTTTTTTGCTCTTTGCTTCCAATACAATTCCTGTTGGTACAGGATATTTTCCAGCTTTTCCCGAGCTTCTAAAAGTAATGACTGACTAGTCCCGTCAGCATAATTCTGCAGCCTTTTAATCTCAGCTCGACAATCCACAAGTTTGGAAGAAAACCGACTGCGTAACTCAGCTCCCCACTGATACAGCACCTGCCCGCACTGCTCCTGTCGAACCAAAATGTCCTCTGAGGCATTCCCATTCCAGGAACTTACAATCCGCTCACGACAATCAGGTTCCTGAGTCCAAGCAGCTTCGAATCGGAACCGGCGAACAAACACCCCTTCACTGGAGGTCGGACACAGCACAAGAGCTGAATGATCAGAGGTCGAAGCTTCCTCATTAATAACTTTGGCCGAAGAAAACAATTGAAGCCAGCTGGATGACGCTAAACCCCGATCTAACTTCTCTTCAACAAAATTATGATAGCCTTTGCTCTTTTCCCAAGTAAACGCATGTCCAATCATTGGGACCTCGAATAGATTACAATGCTCAATCACATTAGAAAAACCATTAATTAAATAAGGAGGATGTCTGCGACCACCACTCTTCTCACTCTGTAAAGCCATGTCGTTAAAATCTCCAATAATTACCCAAGGCAAAGAACAATTACTACACAGATCTCGGATCATCTCCCAAGAAGCTGACCTTCTAGAACGCTCAGGAAAACCATAAAAACTGGTTAATCGATACTCCGGCAAACCCAGTAAAGAGACTTTGACATCAATAAAATTTCTAGAAGCCCGCAACAAACTGACTGAACCATTAATTTTCCAAAGAAAGGCCAAACCTCCACCTTGGTTAATAGGATCAATGAAAAAGAGACCAGAATAAGAAAGGCTACGCTTTATTACCTCAACTTTCTCGCGGTTACATTTCACCTCCATCAGAAAGATAAAATCGGGCTTGAACCTAGGAACTAAGTTCTTCAACATACGAACTGTTCGAGGGTTGCCTATACCTCGACAGTTCCAGCTTAACGTACTCATTCTCCTCGGCGGGTCTGGTCACCAGAGCCCGCCTGCTGAAATTTCTTTGAACCAGTCATCACTGGCGTTGTATCCACCACCATATCAGATATTTTATTCTCAACCACCTCCTCCTTTCTTCTCCTCTTTGACTCCATTAAAACAAGGCTATCCTTTTTTTCTCCTTGCTTAGATGCCATCCCCTTATTATTTTCAAACAAGGAAACAGTATTCAACACTGTCTTCGTCCCAACTCCTTGGTTCGTAATACCTCCATTAGAACTTTCCGGGGCCTCCATATTTTCCACCGGACGAGCCGTTTCAGGCGGCTTTGATAAGAGCCACTTCGACTGAGGAGGGAGCTGCAACCTGCGGGACAGAGCACGCAATTCCACCGAGAATGGTCGTATGACAGTAGCCGGATCAGGTACATCAAGCAATTTCAGGCAGAATCTCTCAGCATGCCCTAAACAACCACAGAAAAAACAGAATATAGGCAGACGTTCATATTTGAACATAATGGTTTGCGAGGTCTCACCCGCTCTGCTAATAGGCATAGAAGCACACAAGCTTTTCCGAACATCAAGAGAAACCCTAACCCTCATATACGTTCTGCCGACACCATTGAAGTTATTCGGATCCGATTCAACAAAACTCCCTAAAGTATTCCCAATCAAAACAGCCACCCTTTCTGACATAAAACCACTAGGCAAATTATGAACTTGAACCCACATCTCCGTAAACATAAGTTCTTCATCACCACGAACAACATCCCCTTCAAGTTTCTGCATGATTAAAAGATGTTGGTCATAAGTCCAAGGGCCTCCTTTTAAGATCCGTTCACGCTCCCATGGATGATATAGATCAAACCGAAACAGATTAAGACCCAATGGTTCCACTGGCAACCCTTTTGCCGGTTGCCAGATATCAGCCAAAACGCTCGGCATTTTTTGGGCTCTTATATTCCTCTCCGTCAAAAAACGCCCAAGAAAACTCCATCGTTGAATCGGCATTGTTTGAACCACATCATCTGCTTCAAGCACAAGACCCAACTGTAAACTTCTATCCACCACATCAATCATGTTATGATTATTTGGAATTGCCATTGAATTGAATACAAAGACTAGATCTGACCACGGAAAAAGTTACAGTAAAATTGTCCGAAAAAAACTCCTCATACGGGAGAGATTCTTAAATCAAACTCTTGAAACCAAAGTGACAACTCTTGAATCCAAAGTGATTAATAGCCAATTAACCAATGAAACCACCCCTTAATATCACTTTAATAAAACTAATTTAAATTATCTTAATTAGGTTAAAATGTAAAATAATAAAGTTAAAATGTAAGTATGGGAGAAGGTTGTAAATAGAAAAGGAAAGATGGGCTGTCATGACTTGTGAGTAAACACCATTTAAGTTGCCATGTCTGCTAGCCTTCCTTCCGATGACTTTCCTCTCTGACTCTCTTTATTTTAATTTAATTTATTTTATTTTATATTTCTTGTAATAAAAAATATAATTTGACTATGTAATACTATTAGTTTAATTGGTTTGAAAAAATATTATAAAATTAAAATGGTTTGAAAAATTCCAAAAGAAGTGTGTTTGGGGTAGCATATGCATATGCATATGCATGTCGTGACGATACTCATTAAGTAAGAATAGTGGTCAAGTTAATGAAGTTAGAATATGTGAAAAAGTCTAACTTGTAAATAACTAAAAAGGGACAAAAGTCAAATTGTTTCATTTAATACCCCATTTTCCTTATTCCCAATATATATCCCTTATTTTGTCTATTTCAATTTTTTTTATGCAAAAGCATAAAATATCCAATAAAAACATGAAGGCTTCGATGGAGAAGGATAATGGATTTTTCTAATCTCTAAAAGATAGATAATGAACCCAGATCTAATAATAAGTAAATCAACAGTTTTAGACTTACCTTTTATAGGGCAGATCCGAATAGCAGTAAAACTAATTGACATTGGCTCCGTATCACCGATCTAGGAGATTACCACACCAAATGAGTAATCACCATTTATTCACAAACTAAGAAGGGTTAAGGTGCAAAAATACCCCTAACGTTTTGGGCGAGGAGCAATTTTACCCCTAACGTCTAAAATGGTGCAATTTTACCCCTAACGTTGGAAGCCAAGAGCAATTTTACCCCTAACGTTAATAAATTGGGTCAATTTGAGAAATAATTCATCAAATTGTCTTCTCGGTCATTAATCTTGTCATCTACACTTCATACGTGTGTCATTTTATTCGTAACAAATCATAAACATATGTTGGGATGTGAAAAAAAATAAAAAAATAAAAAATATATACTGTCTTTTTGTACAAATTAGATAAAATAAATTTAAAAAATTCACCGAATTGATAAATATTAATCTCAAATTTTATTATTAAATTATAAAAAACATGAAATCCTTTTTTCAGAACGAATTGTTATGCAATTGGTGCTGAATAAGGAACAAAAATATATGTGTTTTATAATAATGTTTGAAATTGACCCAATTTATTAACGTTAGGGGTAAAATTGCTCTTGACTTCCAACGTTAGGGGCAAAATTGCTCCTGACCCAAAACGTTAGGGGTATTTTTGCACCTTAACCCAACTAAGAACTAAACTCGAAGAGAAAGGGAGAAAGGAGGGGGGGGGGGTGCATAGAGGAGAGACATTGTGAGTCTCTTTCTATTGTGTTAGAGTTTTAGGTTCCTTAGCTATCTATTTATAGCTATGTTAAACTCTGATCCTAATCAGACTAGGTTACGGGCGGGCCATAAATGGATCAATAAATGGACCAAGGCTTGTTTACTCCATTTATCCCTACATCTCCCACTTGCACGTAACAGAAATATATTCCATCACTTTGTGTCATTCATGCTCGCAAATAGTTCGTGCGATCGACATACAATCGAGAACTCAAACATTGTAATACTCATTGGAAATATACAACCTCTCGAATTACGTGTGTAATTAAGAAATAGTATGTTTTATCTTAGACTTCATGTCACATCCACTGTAATTGTCATTATCTCAACAGTTCATCTATATTCACAAGCGTGCACATACGCACAACTATCCAGGTTTGTGAAATATAGGACTACAAGACGTGAACTTAATAAAGCCTTTCCCTCTTACTATGTTCCTTCCATAATAATTCATTTTAATTGCATAGTTGGCCTTTATCCGAGCTGAATTAGTACCTAGCTCTTGAGGGCATCCTTCCAAATTAACCAAAATGAATTACATTTCTTGAACTAGTTAAGGGTATCAAAGATAATGTTTCGAGAAAAAAACTTGTTTTTCACGTAGAGGGTCTCACGCTAGGAAAAAGTGAGTGAGATTTTTCTTTTTCCATCTCTTGGTCACTAAGCACATATGGTATGAAAAACATGTGTTATGATGTTATAATCCTTCCATCTGAAGAAAGCGCTGAAGGATAATTAGGCTAAGGTATAGCAGCGGAAATATAAAAAATTTAGCCTACTTCCTTTTAACCATAGGATCCGTTAATCGTTATTTCATATAAAGAGGGATAAGAAGAAATACCTTTTGAAGAACAATCTACCGTTGTTAATGAAGTGCCCACAACTCTTCTCCGAGTTCCCAAGCACGAAGTATAACACGGTGAGGTTAAGTTAGAATCAACCGTATGAGATGCAACCAAAATAGATTGCCTCTAATTAACCAACACAAGATCAAAGAAAAAGGAGATAGATGAAATTAATCGATCGATGGAAGCCGTATGAATTCTTGTCCACGAACTAGGGGAGTCGAATTCTCTTTCTCTCTCTTACTTGCAATTTCGAAAATCACAAAGGGGTTAGTCTATGGCTTAGTCGAAATTCATGTATAGAGGGGGTATATATAATCACTTGTATCTAAACCCTAGTTAGATAGGAATAGGTTACTTAATAGGAATTCAATTCGGAATAGGATTCCCAATTATTATCTCATTATATATCTAATATATCTAGGATAATATAAATAACCTAATTGGATAATAATAGGAGTATATTAATCTAATTAAAACTCATAACTTAATTATCTCTTAATTAATTTAATTCATATTCGTAATCAAATTAGGATTAATGGAATTAAAATAAATCCTTATTATTACATATAAATTTCGGCCCCCCTCTAATTAAATGGGCCTTACTGGGCTCAATTGGGCTTCCATCTATTAATGACATCCATCTCTCTTTTGGTTCCAAGTCTTATGTGTGATCCATTAGGTTCTTACTACTTCTGGCCGTATGCAACTATTAAATTAATTTTTTCAAGAATTATATTTAATCCTTACATAACGGAATGATGTACTGAGTATGTTATTGGCAATCATTCCCCCAGAGTCCGTTAAGAAGACAGGTTGATTCTGTCGTTAACCTTTCCGTATTAGTTACAGTATAATTCGATCCTTTATCAACTACATCCTTGAACTGAATTTTATGACTATGGGTGATGTCAAGTCACATATAGCGAGACGTTCGTTTTACTTGTATAGGCCGAGTCAACTCAAATAGATAGGTTAAGTGAAATCTGTATTTCTTACTCTTAAGCTATCACCTTGCAAGGATTTAGAGTCGAGTCTTCCACAAGCGATCCTTGGATGTATCTCCCATTAATCGGGAGTGATAAATGCTCAATCCAATGTATAACTACCCTGATATTACCTCCTGTGACACCCAACCTTTGCCGTTCACACCCCAGAGTCATCTCTGTTAAGGATCGTGGGACAACAGGATCAAAGTCTCACATTCAGTAATTCAGGATGACCAATTAACACTCCTTTGAGTCTGAGGATTAGTTATACCTATTAATACCAATGAGATGAACAGGTGACAAGGATGAGTCTACCCATCCTGTTATCTCAAATCGGATCCCCAATCCTAATGAACGACGTTTCATCGGATCTATGTAACTGTCCAGATATCTATATATATGAAGCTTGTGAGATCAGCTTTCTGTCGGACAGAAGACATTGTTACATACAAGTCTCAACAGTGATATATCAATCCTAAACATATCACTTGACTTGGGGTGGTTTTAAGTTTATTAGTTTATTATAAAGTTTTGTCTCACTTCATGCTTGTATGAACACTTTATAATCACTTTAAACAAACTTACGGATTTCCTTTTATTAGACTTTATTTAGTGCTTAAAAGGGATTGCCTTTATATAGTTATAAAACATATATCTCATTAAAACAAATGATATAAAGAACAATTCATTTACATTAAGTTTGTATCCTAGAACAATTGTCTATAGGACACTAAACCCCAACAAGCGGAATGTCTATGCTCAAAACAACACCATACGAAGGTTTCAGTTTCAATGTGTCATACCATCTAATCTTAATCTACCTCATTATAGGACTACCTTCGGCTATCTAAGACAGAAGATTTCATTCAAGCAACTCTGATTGAAATCTCAGATTATAAACAATGTTTTACATACATATTTATCTACTCGCATGTATATTTATCATGCAAGCTAATGAAACTAGATCCATTGTTACTGCAGGATGACGTCAATTATTGAGCAAGTTCTCGTTTACTAAAAAATTTGCCTCATCTTTTATCTTTGTCACCACAATTAACAAAATGAGGGTAAACGCTTCTGTGATGTCTTTGTTCAATTTAAAACCCATGCGGAGAAATACTTTGACAAATCCATTAAAAAATTTCAGTCAAATTGTCACGATCGTGTCCAAATTTCTAGAATTTATACATTGATATTAATATATATTAGAATGATTGGGTATGTGATTTTTATTTGGTGTTATAGGAAAAATTTGGAGTTAATTTGATGGTTTTATGTGTAAATTAAAAGTTTAGAATAATTTTTAAAAGATTATATAACGATGGAGGATCAAACTGGATATTAACCAGATTTGGATATATATAGACGGAAATGTTACAGATGAGGATGGCATTCATTAGTTTTCTTTTCTTTTTCTTTTTCTTCTTTCATCTTTATCCGTTGTTGATCGTTTCTCCACCGTTTCTTTGATTTACGGAGATTCGACCGTCCGAATCACTTGAAATTGGAACCATAGCATCCTTATATATAGATCTAAGTTCTAACCGAAGAGTTTTTGAGTTTTGGCAATGTTTGGAGGGAAACGTCTTAGACAGGATTTAGAGGAGAATTGAACAGGTGTATTTTAGCCAAGGTAAGTAACTATCACCTATATTTTGGAGTTTTATGTATATAGAGATATATATAATCAAAGAATTTTCAAAAATTGATATTTTAAGGCTATGCAGGAATTTTGTAAAATTGGAGTTTTTCACGATTTTTCTTTTTATTGTGAAATTATGGTTCAAATGAAGCTATTGACTATGCTTCTATATGAATTTCAGATTTTACTTGATTATGTTGATTTAAGGCTTAATTTGGTTGATTTACATATATACATATATGTTTTTGGTTTCAATATATATCTATATTGAACAAAATGAATTTGATGATTTCTTACGATTTGTGTTTGGATTGAGAAATCTGTTGCGATTATTATTGTTATTATTTTGGATTGAAGTCCAAATATGATTTTTATGATACAAAAAGGCTAATTGAAGCCAAATGATTTATGGTGATGAAATAGTTTGGAATTTGATTGTGAAAGGAAATTTGAGTACGTTATGATTTTATGATTTTATATCCATCGAGAGCTATCCGGATCGGTGGTTCCATATTTGAAGACCATGTTCAGTGAGGGACATGGCCTGTGTACATAGTTTGAAAGACCTATTGGGTATGGCAAAGAAGTGTCGGGTAAGACCATATGGGATAGGCAATGTTAAGAGACGTCTCGATTATATATGTGGTTATGGATTGATACTTAAGGGGAGAAACTCGATGATAGATACAATGTTTTAAGTTCATTTGGATTATGTTTTACGTTCTGATTGATTTTGATATAAGGTTTTACGTTTAATTGATTACGATTTGGTTTGATAAAACGCTTATTTGATTATAATATTTTATAAGGTTTTGAACTCAAGAATCGATACAAGATTTTATATTTTTGGTTTACTACTTTGACTATATTATGAACTTTGGTTTTGAATATATTTTATAAGGTTTTAATTAAATCCCCTTTTAAAGGTATATATGTAGCTATGTTCAGTAAGTTGGTTTTTATAGCTGATAGTTTCTTACTGAGATTTTTGTCTCACCTTTTTAAATGTTTTAATGTTTTTAGGTGATAAAGTACATGATATAGAGAAGGTTACTGACCAATTAGCCAAGGTTGGAGACTCCTAAGTGTTGATTATGATCTTTCTATTTCACGCTCGATGCCGATTGAGGTCGTTTAGGGTCGGGTGTGACACAAATAATGGTGGTGAATTCATAAAACTAACTGATTGCTTTCGGTCCATAGCATCACTCATCAAATTTCTTGTTTTTACACCCCGAACAAAATGGAAATGCTAAAAGAAAACACCGCCACAATGTTGAACATGGCATTGCCTTGTTAAATCGTGCCAAACTCCCACTTAAATAATGGAGTTATACATTTGACATTGCCACCTATCTGATTAATCATACCCCATGGCCAACTTATTTTTCTAAAACCCGTTTCAGCTTCTATTTGGTGAAATCGGGATTATTTCTTCCTTCGTGTCTTTGGTTGTGTATATTTTCCCTAGATTAGGCCATATGCTAAATCTAAGTTTGATACATTGTTTAAAGCTTGCATCTTTCTTGGGCACAATAAATTGCATAAACGATATAAATTCTATGATCTTGTCAATTTCAAAATGGTTATCTCACGTAACATTTTGTTTGATGATCATGTGTTTTCGGGTTTGATGTCAAATGATGTTGTGCCTCTGGTTGTCAATTCCTCCATAGAAGATTTACTGATACAAATACCATTCCTACATCTCCATTACTTGCACAACCAATCTCACCAAATACATGAGTCCTAAATAAACACCATATCGACCTTTCACATGTCGTTTCCATCCATGCTTCTCGAACCCCATACCGATAACCCAACTACTACCCAATCCCATATCCAACATACCGACAACATCCCAAACACTGCCCATGGTCTACCCACTAATGCAAAGCCCGAACTTGTCCACTGCTTGCCTATCGTGAATAATCATATACCAACCGTAATGTCCACCGAACCAACCTTGTCTATTGATCTATCTGCCTATGGTCCATTGCCGCAATCATCTCGCAACATACATAACTGTTGGAGTTTAGTGTCCTAAAGAAAATTGTTTTAGGATATTAATATTAATGAATAAGTTGTTTATTTGATCATTTGTTTAATCAGATATATAGCATTAAAATATAACTATATATAAAGGCAAGAATCTTTCATAAAGAAAGTAACCCTAAGTTTATTTAAGTAGTTATAAAGTGTTCATACAAGCATGAAGTGAGACTGTACTTTATAATAGACCAATAAACTTAAAGTAAACCCAAGTCAAGTAATATGTTATAGGGGTTGGCATATTGCTGTTGAGACTTGCATGTAACAGTGTTTTCTGTCGAGACAGAAAGCTGATCTCACAAGCTTTAGATATTCGGATATCTAGACAGTTATATGGATCCAGTGAAGGAGTTCATTAGGATTGGGACCCGACTTAAGATAACAGAATGGATTGATTTATCTAATGTGTCAACTGTTCATCTCATTGGTATTAGTAGGTATAACTAATCCTCAGACTCAAACATTCGTTAATTAGTGATTCTGGATTATGGAGTCTGATACTTTGATTCTGTGCGACCACGATCCAATAGGTGAGATCCTAGGTTATGTGAGAGCAGGGTTGGGTATCACACAAACTAATTGCAGAATAGTTAATGTCAGATTGAGCATTCGTCACTCCCGATAAGTGGGAGATATATCCAAATGGCTGCTTGTGGTGAATTGACTGAAATCCTTGCAAGGTGATACAATTAAGAGTAGAAATGAACATTTCACTTAACTTATCTTTTCAGAGTGAATTCAACCTGTACAAGTAAAAACGGACTCTTCGTTATATGTAACCTTGACACATTCCATGGTTATAAGGAATTGACCGACATGATATAGTTGATGAAGGATCGTATTATACTGTACCTAATACAGAAAGGTTAACGTCAGTTATCAACCTGACTTCTTAATTGCTCTGGGGGAATATCATAGGTTCTGCTAGTAACATCTCGCGACGGTATTCCGTTATGTATATATTGGAATTAATCGTGATGAATAATTTCAAAGGATATATACGGCTAGTGGCAATAAAGAACCGAATGGGTACCTGGACCCGGACCCGTGAACAACACTAGTTATTAATAGGGTAAATTACACACATGGCAACTTTATCCATTTTCACATTATGGCTACTGAACTTCATTTCTTCCCGGTATGGTCACTGAACTTTACACTTTTTAACACCGGTGGCCACTCAACACCTCAAAACGACCGTTGACGGCTAAAAATAAAAAATCCAAAACGTTAATAATATTTTAAAGAACTTTAATTCTTGAAATTTTTTGTTTTGAGGTTATTTAGGTGTTGTTTGATTAGGAGAGAGAAAGTAAATTTTTAGAGAGAGAAAGCTCCAAAAAATGTGATTTTCGAAAATAAAAAATGTGGGTTCATGGTAAATGTTGTTCTGAACAACTTTAATTCTTGAATATTTTCATTTTGGGGTCGTTAACGATCGTTAACAGTCATTTTGAGAAGTTAGTTAAAATTGAGTGGCCACCGGTGTTAAAAAGTGTAAAGTTTAGTGGCCATACTAGAAAGAAATGAAGTTCAGTGGCCATAATATGAAAATGGATAAAGTTCAGTGATCATGGGTGTAATTTACCAGTTATTAATACTACGCATTGTTTTAGACCATCAAGTTTATAACTTTGAATTTCAGTTATATATCATATAAATAAAAAGAAATTTAGCAAAACTATTTTAATATTTGAGCTTTTATTACACATGGCAAGTTGAAATAACTTAGAACATTGTTGTTTAAATAAAACTTTTTTTGGTTCAAAAAAAAAAAAAAAAACTTCTTTTTTAAAAGAAAAAAAAAGTTAAACATTGTTAATAACTTTTAAAATATATACGTTTTTATATAAATATTAAATATATAACTTGGTATACCAAAAAAAGATATATATATATATAATTTGGTATTGTTGGAAATATGGTATCTACGATGATTTATATGGCTTTCTCCTGGCTAGGGTCTTTCGGATCTCTATTCTCCTAGCTTCCTTGCTTGTTTTTGCCACTGGGGGATTAGGCTTGGGAAAATGATAGTTGAGGCACATGAACTTTCATAGTTTTTTGCATAAGCCTCTTGAATATTTATTTTTATCACATTGAGAAGTATTCGGCCAGCTTGTCAAGCTGGATGTTAGTACAGGGGAAGTATTCGGCCTTGACCTCGACGAGATGGAAGCCATCTCGTCAAGCTGGAATGTAGTGAATGAAGACTTCAGTTGCTTTATTGCCAGCTCGATGAGCTGTTAATTCTAGCTCGGCGAGCTGGCGGGCAGCCTGTCTGTGCGTACAGAGTCCATTCTGATCTTTAGTCAAATCTTCATTGATTTGATTAATCCCTTAGAAATATGCCATATCTCACCAAATCACATTAAATATTTACCCAATCACCAATTAACTTACCAAATCATTCTCTATGCATATCTAGAGGTGTTTAAAAACCGAACCAGACCGAAATAATAACCGACTAAACCGATGCATTTCAGTTTTTTGGTTCGTTTTTTCGGTCTATTAGATTCGATTTTGGTTTTAGTTTATAAAATATATAAGTAATATCGGTCATTCGGTTTTTTTTTTTTGACAAAATTACATAATTTACCGAACCGAATGGAATAGAAATTAATTAGATTTATTATTTGTAAATTACTTCTAAGAGTAGTTTTATTGGTTTTTTCTTTAAATTAGTTATTAATTAATTTTAATCTTAAAATAATAGATTATATAAGTTTATAGGCTATACTTTAAGGTTGTTATATAATATACATTTGGATAGGTCGTAATGTTTAATATAGAAAAATAGTTGTAACTATATAATTGTCTAGGCCTTGTTTGATAACACCATTTAGCACTTAAATTAAAGTGTTAAGCACTTATTTAATTTAAGTTTGTTTGATAATGATTATTTCTCCGTCACTTAAATTAGTCAGTTAAGTTAAAATTCACTTATTTTGATAAGTCAAAATATTTAACTTAACATTTTAAGTTAAACATTATAACTAATATTTTTATATTCAGCACTTATTTTTAATATTTATCAAACAGTTACATTATTAATACTTTCAGCACTTATAATATTTATCACTTAAAATTCAGTACTTATTTTTTCAGCACTTAATTTTCAGTTTTATCAAACAGCACCTTAGTCTGTGATTAAAAATTATAATTACATTTATCAGGTTTAGGATTAAAAATTCAAAAGAATATGTTATAATATATTGGCAAAAAAAAGCATTTGATATTTCATTTTTTTTTTTCAAAAAAGATATTTCATTTTTTTTATTCATTAAATCCTTGACTTTTATTTGGATACATTAAGCCTCTGATCATTTATTTTTTTATCTCATTAAGCCCTTGATAACCAAAAAAAGTAATTTTGAATATAAAATTTGATTAACAAACTGTTATTTATTGCACTTGCATTCGAAATTTGTATTTTTTCACTGTTTGAGAGCAGTTTTGGATGTGTAATGTGGCTATAGGAAAACTGTAAAAACTTTAATTCAAACTGTAAAAAATATTTTTTTTAATACTTTAAAATACAGATGAAGTTAATAACGTATTTTTAACAGAATTAGATGTTCACAACTTACTAATTTGGTCATCAATGGCTTATTGAGACCAAAGATAAATGATCAGGGCTTAATGCATCCAAATAAAAGATCAAGGGTTTAATGAACCAAAAAATGAAAGATCAGGGACCTAATAATGCTTTTTGCCTAATATATAATATATAATAACAAGAGTTGATATATAGTAACATGTATATATATAACTTATTAGAGTCTAATTTTGTTTTAAATTTATATTTATTAGTTAGTACTTTAGATTTATTTAGTATGTGTTGAAACCAATAACCGAACCGAAATATTTGGTTCGATTTGGTTCGGTTTGTTAATATTATTCGGTTAGGTTTGATTCTAATTTTAGATGGTATTCAGTTTTCAGTTATTTCTGTTCGGTTTTCAGACCGAATCAACCGTTTAACACCCTTATCCATACCAAATCAAATAATAAAGTTTGGTAAGTTAATTCCATTATTTGGGCACAAATTAAGCTCTACATTAAATATAAAAATTAATTTAAAATAACAAAATACTTGAAAAAAAGTGAGAAACACTGATAAAATGCTAGACATATAACTAAAAACTTAAAAACATAAATGCAAAAAAAAAAAAAAAGTTAAAAACATAAATTGATTTAAATTAAATAAAGAGGTGATAAAAGACATGAAATAATCCCGAAAACCATAATAAAAAAATAGGGGATAAAATATCCCTATCAATAACGCGCTTGTCATAGCAACCCGTGGATATGCTAAGGAGCCAAATGTAAATGAATTAGAAAATATTTGGCTAATCAAGAGGCTTTAGAAAAACAAATGTCTAAAGTCTAAATTAAGGATAAAGATAAAGCTCTTTTTAGCAATAAAACAAGCAAGGATCCAAAATACCATAAGATCCAGAAATGGCAGAAGGAACAAACATCAAGGCTGGAAGAAAATACATCAAGGAGAGAGTTGGAAATAAGGGGAAGCTCACCATAATCACAGTCATAATCAAGTAGACGAAAAGACATATTGGCGTAAAAATATTCAATGTTACATATGTGGAAAAACTGGTCACTATACTCGAGATTGCTGGTACAAAAAAGTAGCAGAAAACGTCATTACATCCACACACTCACAATATGAAAGAGAATAAGATTGAGATTTCCAGCCTTCATGTACTATTGTAGAACTAGTAACATGTAATCCAGTAATGCCCTGCAAAGTAGATGGAAAACAAGAAAAAACACTTGCTGTTGGGCAGCAAGCAGAAGTAGTGAGGCGATTGGGCTCCTTTCACCTCCTCAATTCTACGTGGGTTATTAAAGATCTAGGTGGTGATGAAAAACCGTTCGAGGGGCCTTCCAAGAAAGAAAGGGACAAATAATTTTTTTACTAAGCCATTGGCTTCTTGCGAGACGCTACCAACCAAGGAAGAGGTGAAGTATAAACGACAAACAATGACAGAGATGCTGCCACTGAGGAAGAAATTGGGGCGTGAACAACAAGTATTGTGTACGATTTGCCATAAAAAAAAGGAAGGTGGATTCTAAGCCAACATGTCCATAAAAAAGGTTGTCATCCAAGGATACAATGGAGCCTAGAACAATTAAGATGTCCAATGTGCGACAACAACATGAGAAAATAAAGCACAAGGCAGATATGGCTAAATGTGGTAATGTTACGTTGAAAAAAAATATAAACAATATGCTAAAAGCTCTAATAAAGAGTTTAAATGAATTGGTTAACTAAAAAAGGCTCTCAAATATTTTCTAAAGGACTGGTAATGAAAAGATATAATAAAAATGTGTCGAATCCACGTAGGTTGAAGTAGGTTGAAAGAGATCAACAACGAACAATGTCACAATCTCAACATGATGCTAGATTAATTCGATTAATACATTAAACCCTAGCTATTAACTTTTTTTTTTTTTTATCCGACTAATCGATTTAAAATTTACAACCACTCTTTAGTTGTCTCTTCTTTTACATACACGTAAACCGTAAGAATTTCAAATATTTATTTTAGAGTTATAGCATTGAAAGGAAGTGCATGAGGAACATGGAATTGATTAGTCAAACCTAATTAGAACATATGTAATAATAGTAATAATAATGATGATGACAAATAATAATGAATTCATTTTCATGTAATTGGCATGAATTGATTTGGCTTGTGCCGACAGTACATACGCTTGGTGAAAGGCCTCATGCCAACACTTGTCATCTCATAATCGTATTAATTTTTTGGGTTAAGGTGTAAAAATACCCCTAACGTTTTAGGTCAGGAGCAATTTTACTCCTAACGTCTAAAATTGTGCAATTTTACCAATAACGTTGGAAGCTAGAAGCAATTTTACCCCTAACGTTGATAAATTGGATCAATTTCAGAAACTATTATAAAACACAAATATTATTGTTTCTTATTCTGCACCAATTGTATAACAATTCGTTTTTAAAAAAAAAAAAGATTTCATATTTTTTATAATTTAATAATAGAATTGGAGATTAATATTTATAAATTCGGTGAATTTTTTGAATTTTTTTTGTCTAGTTCGTACAAATAGACAGTATATTTTTTTATTTTTTTTCACATCCCAACATATGCTTGCAATCTGTTACTGATAAAATGATATACATTTGAAGTGTAAATGAAAAAATTCATGACCGAGAAGACAGTTTGATCAATTATTTCTCAAATTGAACCAATTTATCAACGTTAGGGGTAAAATTGCTCCTGGCTTCCAACGTTAGGGGTAAAATTGCATCATTTTAGACGTTAGGGGTAAAATTGCTCCTGGTCCAAAACGTTAGGGGTATTTTTGCACCTTAACCCTAATTTTTTTATACAATTAACTCAAATTCAAATTTAACTATCTAATTTAATTTCATAAAGTTTAGGTATTAAAGCTGAAAATCTTTAGGTTCATTTATCAAATATTACTAACTTCAAGATTAAGTTTATATATGAACTGTACTGTATTATTTAGCTTTTTAGTCTTCATCTCCTCACCTCACCTCACCTCAATCTTCTTTCCTCTTTTATCAATTTTTCCGCAACTACCACCGTCACTTTGCAGGTTTATTTAGAGGAGGAAGAAGGAAGCTTATCTTCCTTCTTTCTCCTCCCATATATATTTTAGTTTTCGTTTTTAGCTTTAGATTTACATTTTCTTGTTAGTTTGAAGTCTATATAGGTCTTGAACTCCTTTTTCCGTCAGATCTACACTTGTGAGCTATATCTCTTTCTTTTATTCTTTTTTCGGTCTTAGCAAGAGCAGAAAATCTATAGATCTGCCTGGATGCACAAACAGAAAGAACTCAGATCCGAACGTCCGGAAGAGTCTAAAGGATGGAGTATGGATTACAACGGTTTTTCAACGGGATTCGATTTACGAGAAGGATATGACTTTTATGTTTGTTGTATTTGTATCTTTTCTGGTTTTTAGTACTCTTTGTAGTCTTTTATTGCTCTTTGTAGTCTATGTATTGCTTTTTGTAGTCTTGTCTTCCCTTTGTGGGTCTTTACCTGTATGGGATGGAGGTTTTATTCCTCTTTCTTTCGTGCTATATTTGTATTATTAAGTTAATGGAATGATACGTGGCCTTTTATCAAAATATATATATATATATATATAAACCGTGTTATGTGTTAAATTGATTATGACTGTCAATTTTAAAAGTTATTTTAACGGACATTCATGTTTCGGTTCAGTTTTACAAATGTAATTAAACTTTATTTTATTTCAATAAAATAGTTGAACTTTATTTTTTTTATTGCAATACAGTCATTCTAACCAATTAAGTCACTGGAATAGTGATGTGAAACAATACTGAAAAGAATTACGTTACATATAACAAGACAGCCACGTGGTAACCATGTGTATATCAAGTGACAAATAATAGAAATAAAAAAAAGTAGTATATTTTTTGACTGCCACGTTACAGTTTCAAGCAATTAAGTTAATTAAATAATAAATATAATTTTTATTTTCTTCATATCATATAATTATTATATTATAAGTAAAAGTTAAACATTTTCACTGTGACTGTCAATTTGATTTTTTTTTTCATGAAATAGTCAGTATAACTTTACTGAAATAAAAAGAAAAGTTAAACTTTTTAAAACTAACTTCAAAGTTCAGTGAGCATCAGTATAGTTAACCCGTATTTGGACCCTTAATTCCGGGATTAAGCCTTAACATATGAGCTTGAAGCATTTCATAATTAACATATTGATTTCCAAAAAATTGTCTCTAAGTGAAGAGATTGGAATTGGAAGTACATATACATTTATATGGATATCAATCAACATAATTTGAGTAACAAGTTGGCCCCTGTTTTTTATAGCATAGTTAATTATTTTTGCAGGTTATGCAGAGATGACCCTTTCACTATATAATATCATTTAATTAACTTCAATGTTTACTGTCATATAGATCATAAAGCCCACGCCACAAATAAGCCAACAATCTTTACTCAATCTCCTCCATGGAAACAAAAATTTTTTAAAAAAAATATTTATTATGATTTAAACATTTTGATTGTACGAATTCATAATTTGTGTTATTTTCATTTAATTAAATCTTTAAATAGTATTTATAATTGGGAGAGTCACGTAATATTCACATTTCAATAAATAAATACAAATTTCTATAATTTGTGAAATTAATTCTTATTATGTCAAATCTCCACAAACTAATTTTGATTATGTCAAATCTCAAAAAAGAAACTTCACATTTCATATCAGTATCAGTATATATTTTCACAAAGTAACTGTTTATATATTAATCTGCTTCGACATCATTTCATGGATGTTCTTTGGAGTATTCGACAAGAGTGGTTGTATTGTCTCAGTATTTGCTCTAGGATGAACATTTTTTTTACACACATCTTTAGGGAAGGAAATAGAGTTGCTGATGCGTTGGTAAAGTTTTGAGTCTCTTCCTCAATGATCAATTGGTGGCTTTTAGCTCCTGCTTTTTGCCACAGGTTTATCAATGATGACATTTGTAATATTTGTCACTTGCGGTTTTCGTGACCTTTCCTAAACTTTTTTCCTTCCCCTTTCTTCTTGTTTGTTCTCCTTCCTCTTCTCTTGTTCAAACACTCACATTTTCTTTTATTAATATATTGCGTGTTTGTCAATTCTTGGGCCTTGGATGCTCACCCCGCCCAAATTCTGTCTCGTCCCAATTTTTATATAAAAAAAACTGTCTATATTTTCAAAAAGAAATATAAAAATTGCTTACTCTATATAACTGTAAAATAGTTTTCAAACTTGATTTATATGTAATTTTCTTTTTATAATTCGCCCGGAACAAGAAATTCGGCCACTAAAATTAGGAATTGTTAAGGCCCGTGGGTTTAGCCATCTGTCTACGACATATCTCTACTTCCTATACTATAAAGAAAGTCTCACTATTTATTCAAAAAAAAAAAAAAAGTCTCACTATTTTTGTCTTTTCCTTTTAATAAGCGGTTTAAAGTAGACATTTTATGGGTGCGTTGGGCCGAGTTTGGGCTGTCCCTAACCGGGTCTGACATTAATTATTTTGTTGAATTCTAATTCAACCCATATTATATTTACGTCATAATATAGATCATTGGTAATTACCAAATAATAGGTGAGTAGATAATGTTTAGGTATGTTTTATTTTTTTAAACAAATATTTAGGTATGTTAATAACGGTTTATTCTGAAATTTGAAAGGTAGGGTAGTTCAAAGTTAAAAAAATTTAACATTTTTTCTGTCATGTTACTAAAATTAATTATGACATCTCGTGAAGGGATAATAGCGTTACCGCAAAGGTGGGATTGGTATCTAGAGATTCTAATAGGAATATATAGGAATATTGAGATTCTAATAGGATTATTCTAGTATCAACTGACATTTCAATTTATTCTTATTCGAAAATTGAACCAACTGAATTACAAATGATTTTTGATGGACTCATATTTGCTAGAGATTATGGTTTCACTTCTATCGGTATTGAATAAATTAGTTATCGATGTTCTTTTGGAGGCTTCATTCTCAAGTCCTCTCTTTATTTATTATTTTGATGTGCATATGAAGGTGTTTGGCTCTTTCGTGCGAAATTACGGGCATGCCAGAGCATTATAGTATTCTCGAACTATGGAGTGAAATTGAGTGCGCTTTCTAACTTCTAAATATCAAACGACTGTAAGGAATAAAAAGACCGAAAATTCCAAAAATGATTCGATTATCAAAACGATACCGATCTTACAGAAATGATTAAGAATAAACAAAAGAAAATTGAAAGAAAATGATGTGCTTTGATTGAAATTAAACTGAATGTCTACATGTTAAGAAACAAAGTTGAAAAGGAAAAACTGAAACTAAGAATTCTAAATAGCTGAAGTCTAGAGATAATTTGCTAGAGTTTTGCTTGGGTGTGTTGAGTTGTTGAGTTCTTATCGTGATTCCTTCCTTTTATAGACGTTGGGAAACTTCCTATTTTATTCCACAAGTCACGTCCTCCATATTAAGTAACTGTTCCACTTTAACTTTCATGATGAATTGATACGTATACTTTCTGATTTTTCATGCTTTTTAATTGGCTCACAGAATACACGTTAGAAATATTAAATGATCCCCTAGGTTTACCTCAAGTATCCTTTGATGTATATTCACTCTAGGAAGTTGGTTTCCCTGAGTTACACTATAAGACGTTGGTTTCTCACGAGGTACACTATATGGTTTCCCCTAGGGTACACTATAGGAAGTTGGTTTCCCACGAGGTACACTATATGGTTTCCTCTTAGGTACACTATAGGAAATTGGTTTCCCCTAAGGTACACTACATGGTTTTTCCTAAGGTACAGTATAGAAAGTTGGTTTCCCCTAAGGTACACTCTAGGAAATTGGTTTTCCTCGGTTCCCCTTAAGTTTACTATTGGAAATTCTAAATAAACGATGTACCAGGAAAATATAAAAAATTTCCTAAAAGGAAAAGTGTTTCTAATGCAAAGTGTACAACATGATATGTACTAGAATTTTTTTATTTTTGGTGCAATCAGAAGGATAATAAGGTTACTTATTGTCTAGCTAGTTTGGCTAGAAACTTTAAAACTTCAGTGGAGGATTGAACTAATATTGCTTAGAGCCTAGTTTGTAAGAATTCTGATATCTGATTACTACAATCATCTTTTCATTAAAAAAAATTTTACCATTCACTACAAAAAAAAAAAAAAAAAGAATTATTAGGGAAAGATAAAATTGTCCCCAAACATAAGAAAATTTGTCCTCTATATTTTTTGAGACAATTTTAATTGTCCCCTAGCTTTGTTCCCTATGCGAGCGTACCCTATTTTATAGGGGACGAAAAAGATGATGTCGTCCCCATTTTATGGGATGATTGTTGTCCCCAGAAATAGAGACAAATATCGTCCCCATTCTAAGGGACGAGTATCGTCCCCATCTCTTGTGACAGTTGTCTTCCCCATGCAACGGAGACAGATTATGTCCCTATTTTGAGGGGATGATTTTTTGTCTCCAAAGAAAGGGACAATTGTCGTTCCCTTGCAAAGAAAACGATTTTTGTTCCTATTTTTAGAGGACAATTACTTGTCCTCTATTTAAGGACAACTATCGTCCCTATGCAAAAAAAAAAAAGACGATTTTTGTCCTCAAGTTCTGAAGAAAACATACTGCTTGTTAAAAAAACATTCAAAATAATATACATGCATTATACAATAGCAAACAAGAGAGTCAATAATAGAGAAAAAAAACAAGTGTTTATAATTGCATCATAATTAAATTAATAATTATAAAAATGGTGAAGAGAATGAGGTTGACCAAATGTAAGACATAATCGACCAATATGAGAACATAATATAGGTCACGAAGTTAACTACTAGAAATATGAGATATATATATAATACATAGCAAGGAATAAACAAAACAACGATGGGAGACAACATCCATATCGATGAGTTGCAATCTACAGAACTTTGCAACAACAAAACAAAAACATCGGCATTGTAAAACATCTATAAGATTACATTACTACTTATAAACACAAATGGGAGTTAAAATTTTTGTGCTACGGTTTACGTCATCTTGACTAAATCTGCCAGAATTACAAATCCTCTCAAAGAGTTCTCTGCCTGCAGCATACTCCATTACAATGGCTAGATGGGTAGATGTTAACAGGACCTGGAATTATAACATCTCCAACTGTGTTAAACTCAACAGGGGAAACACTATAAATTACTTAGCTCTAATTAAAGTGTTTTATGCAACGAAAGTTAAACATAAGCACCTGCTCCGCCGACATAATTAGTGGACATATACTAGTTTGCTTGTCGATAAAATGACAGAAGACTAAGGAAAGATGATCAAATTTGTTTTTGTGTCATATGTAATATTCATGGAAGTCTATTTTAGCAGAAAGTAGTAGCTTGACTAGTGCAACATAGATCAATAACTAGAAATAAACAAAAGAGCAAAATAAATTAAAAAGCCAACCTCTTTGAATCTTACTATATTGGGATGCTTAAGTGATTGATGGTTCATTATTTCCTTTTGAACATGTTCACCAATCTGCAAACGCAAAAACAAATGATGAGTCCCAGATTGCATAACAAAATTAAACAGCAAACAACAAATTGAATCTTAGAAAATTTGCCACAAACAAGGATAATTAAAGAAAACTACCGACCTTGAGACCTCTTTCAATAAACTTAACAACTCTTTTTCGAGTCTCTGCACCAGCCCTTTCAACAGCAGCTCATTCTGCTCTCCGTCTAGCATCAGATTTAGCCCTTATAACAACAACTCTCTCTCTCTCTCTCATGCATCAATCTCCCTTGCTTCTGCATTAGCTCTTTCTCTTACTTCTACATCTGCCTTTTCTACTCTTTCTCTAGGGTCTGCTGCTGCTCTCTATACTGCAACCCTTTTTGCTCATTCTCAACAGATGCATTTTCTCTCTCCCTTTCTCTCTCTCTCAAGCGTTCTCTGTCCTCTCTCTTCCTCCTCTTGTTCCCTTTGTTGTCTCTCACGATCTGATCTCCCATGTTGTTCTCTTAAGTCTCTCTACTGAGCTTCTAGCACATCTATATCTAGTTGAACAACTTATTTACTATAGTCAATGTTGTCACCAATTAAAGATTGACTTTTAATTGCTTAATTCTTGTAAACTGTAATGAGTCCTAATTTGTCACAAAATAAATTGCATAAGATGTAAAAATCCATCATGCTTGTGCTATTCAAAAGGAAATTAGATAGTCATAAAATAAGCAAATCAAAATGAATTGAACTTCAGGGAAGGGTTATAGTATAGATTGTAAAATATTCAAGTAGTGCAAGTCAACTAAAATAGTAAAGAAGAATGTAACTGATATAACATTTGGTTCCTAAATATCCCATAGTCATTCCATAGTTATGAATACTCAAGGGGGTAGGCTCATAACGAACAACAGATGCATGTTCTATTTATCATATTATATTACCAAAAACATAAATTCAGATACATAAACTCTCTACCCACACTTTGCAAAGTCACAAATTCAGAAGTCAGAAAAATTGAACATTGAGAAGAAGCACCAAATAAGCCCTAACCTAGCAGAACAAGCAAACTGATGATCTGTTTTCATAAATACTGGCTTCCAAACACCACGTCTTACTTAAAAAGGTCCTTGATACTATCAAGAAATTTTACCATACTTCCTTCCTCTGCACTGCACATATAATATCATCAATCAGTCAACTTTAAACAACACACTGCATCAGACAACTCATTTCACCATCTTCATATGTTTAATCAAGAACTTAGCATTTGAGTCAATCCATAACTACACTAGTTCTTATTAGAAAATTAAGAATTAAGGAAGAGACTAAGGTCACACAAGTGAAGATGGTAACCAGCAAGATTGCAATCATATAGACAGCAAAAATAACATTAAAAGTAACACCAATGCTAATTCCAAGCATCAAAATAGAAGAGCAAGATCATAGTCAATTAGGGGGGAAATCAAGTGCAGGATGTCTCTGGTTCAAGTTGTAGTATACTGTTGCAGCTGATGAACCTGTTATCATTAACCGATTTAAATCATAATTAACAACCTTATAGTTATGCTAATTAACTAATAATAACGCAATGGGTTTGGATATGCTAATTGATTATTTGGCATCCACTTCTCTTGAATAACCTGACATTCCTATGTGTTGTGAATAACGTATTGATCTTTACAAATCACTTGGGTCTATAGGTTTATGTGCGGAGAAACAACATCCATAATAGACATATATGATTATGTTATGTACACATTTTTTTTGTTTGATCCTATATATCAAACCTATGATTTTTTAATGATTATTCTTGCATATTCAAAAAAAAGAAAATTATAGTTGGGACTTTATTACACACAAGATTAAAATAGTGAAATTTGGATATTTAGACGTTCAAACATAGGAAAGCTCTGTCCAATATATATATTTTAAACAATTAAAAGTAATATTACTCAGTAACACACCCAATCAAACTAGAATCAGACATTTACTTTGTTCAGACTGAAGACCTGATCAATTTAATCAATTTAAAAATAACTACAAAATAAATATCCCAAATCCTAAAAACCCTGTTTGAAATCAAGCATACGAATGACAAATCCAAGATCAAATAATCAGAATTAAAAGAGCCATATATAATGAATCAAATAGGAAAATGACAAGACAGGTATAAATTAAAGAATGGGTATTTTACAATAGAACTAGAAGCTTTTGTAAAATTGTAGAAACTAATATCGAATTGAGATAAGGACTTACAGACTTAAACTGATTCTGTCACCGGAAATTATTCTGCCGCCCGAAAGAAATAGATGACTGGAAATTTTCGGCAACGACATTACGACTGACGATAGAGTGATAAGAACTTGACTAGACTGTGCTTCAATGGTGGATGACGGCGTGGACTGGAGGTGGTGTCTGGTGAGTCTAAGAGTGAAGGAAGGGGGGCACCGAATCGATCAATGGGATGAGATGAGATGAGATGAGATGAGATAAGAGGAGTGGTGAAAGGAAATTTTTGTTGAACATCGTGGCAACGTAAACTTTTTGGGAAATTTTGAGAAAAGAAAAAAAGAAAAACTGGATTTGGATTGTCCCTATATATTTGAATATTAAATAATAAATTTTTGACAATTTTATAAAACTGTCCCTAATACTAAAATTATAACAATTGGGTACAATAAATAAATTAGTCCTTAATAATAATTTTAAAATAAAAATTGAAGAAAATTTATTTCAACTGTCTCCGAATTTTGTACCGAATGCTAGATTTTTTTTTGTAGTGATTGTACATTAAGTTGACCTATAAATTTAAGGTTTTTGATCAATTTAATGTGTAAGTATAAAATAGCCTAATTAATTAATGTATTTTTGGTGGATGAGGCTGTAATTGAGTTGGGCTACAGTCCAGATGTATGGGCCGAGGAACAGTTATGCATATAAATGGGCTTTTTCTTTTTATTCCCTTCCTATAAATTGTTGATAATTATTGTTTTTCGTAGTTTTATAGATGAAAATAAAATAATGAAAAGTACTAAATCGAATATTATAATAAAAATAAATAAATAATAGAGAGTAGATAGAGATGGGTTGCGTTTGTATCATGTGAACCTGTTTTAATTCCAGCCAGATTTCTTTTTATTAAATCTACTCTTCAGGAGTGTTCGTTATTGCTTTCAAAAACAAAACAAAAGTTCTTTAAGTGATCAGACGCGATATAAGTTGTTACTCTGTTCATTATGTTTTATTAGCGATTATTAATCCAGAAAAAAGCAATACAGGAATAATAATAATAAAGAAAAAATATTATTATTTTAAAATTACTTGAAATCAAATGAAATTATTATTTTTATAATTTTTTAGACTATCCGAAAGTTGAACAGCTTAATTTGAGACCTAATCACATCGATATTTTAAAATAGATTCAGCCACAATTGATTATCCTCTTATACAAAAATGTGATCAAACTTGAAAAAGTACATATCCAACAACAAGACCAAAAACAAAAAAGTTCAGTGTTGTAGCAAGACTTGAGAAAAAAGGAAGCAAAAATAAATAAGGAAATAGTTGAAAGAATGACATTTTTTTTCCCTTTCAAGAAAATAAAATAAAAAAAATTATATTACCATTTTCCAAAAGCAATGGTTTAGAATGGATAAAAGTGTTTTCGAATACAAACATAACATAACATGGTTTTTAGTTCTCATGATTATATTCGTTATGATCACTAATATCTTATGGTTCAGTAAGTTATTTAGAAAACTAAGTCTTATTAGTCTCATTTGAAGCCACATCACTTCACTCTCAATGGGTGATTTCTTTTGTTAAGATTTCTGATGCACAAAGAATCATTAAAAGCATAACTAATTAACATTTTCCGTTTCATATCGTTATTTACATCATACAAATGGACTACAATTGAACCCCACAATGCCACCACAAAGTTTATGCAATTAGATTGTCTATTTGAACCTGTATCTTGTGATCTCCAATCAATAAAGTTGAGTTTTCCTTCATATAAAACCTTAAATATTAAAGGGTTTTAGTCACATTCTTTTCAATATCTTTTCAACTTGATCTTAGTTTAACTATTTAGTTAGCGGATCCTCGGTATTATCCATTGACTCTACAAAATCAATACAGATGACACACATTGAGATTAATTATCTTAACAATGTTTTATCAATGACATATATGTCGATTTTTGCAGTTATATCTGACGTTCTATTCTTTGTTAATCACTTCTTGATTATCACAATGTATACAAATTTTGGACACAAGCTTTGGCCATACAAGAATATCCTCCAAGAGGTTTCGTAGCCACTCGACTTCTTCTCCAGTTTTATCCAAGGCTACAAATATAGACTCTATAGTGGATTTGGTTATAATCGTTTGTCTTGAGGATTTACAGAACACTGCTTCTCTTGCTAGAGTAAAGATGTATCCTCTCGCGCCTTTAGAATATTTTTATATCAGATATCCAACATGCATCGAAGAATCCTTCTAACACAACAAGTTCTCTCGCATAGTGCAATCCATAATTACGAGTATATTGTGAATATGTTACTATTCTTATAGTAGCTTTCTAATGGATTTCCCTAGATTACTTCTGTATCTGCTTAAACTACTAAGTGTAAAAGCAATATCAGACCTTGTACAACTCATGAGATACATCAGACTTCCTATAATCATTGCGTATTCCACTTGGTCAACTCTTTCACCTTTTTTTATATAGATGATGGCTAGTGTTGATTGGAGTTTTGGCTTTACTCGGATCATATTTACTAAAATGTTCATGTATCTTTTTCATGTAGTGTGACCGAGTCAAAATGGGGTCGTAAGGTGAACGTTTAATTGGGATGTCCAAAATCACATATGCGAGTCTCATATTTTTCATATAAAACTGTGAGTTTAACATATCCTTGATACTTTTCATCATCTTGTCATTATTTCCCATAATGGGCATGTCATCAACATACAAACATATAATGATATATCATTCATTTGTAGTTGTGACATAAATACGATTCTCACACTCATTTATTTGATAGTCGTTATCCATCATGGCATCATCAAACTTTTTGTGCCATTATTTTGGTGCTTGCTTTAATCCATATAAAGACGTCACCAATTTATAGACTTTTATTTCCTAACCTCGAGCTACACAACCTTTATGTTGTTCCATAAAGATCTCTCCATCCAAATCTCCATTTAAGAAAGTTGTCTTAACATCCATCTGATTTACTTTAAGATTCCGCAAAACCGGGATTGCAATATCATCTTAATAGACGTTATCCTGGATATAAGAGAGTACATGTCAAATTAATCAAGGGCTTCATTTTGTCTATAACCTTTTAAAACCAACTAACCTTATACACACAATTGTTCCATCTACTTTTAATTTTCGTTTGAAAATCCATCTTGAACTTAGTGAGTTCATTCTTGGAGGAAGTTCCACTAATTCCCACGTATGGTTATGCATGATGGAGTCAATTTCACTCCTTATAGCCTCTTTCCACAAAGGGTTTTTCATTCACCTTACAACTTCTTTGTAGATATGAGGTTTAAGCTCTACCATATAGATTAGAGATATGGTCCAAAAGATTTTTCCATCCTTGCTCTATTACTCCTTCTAGGCTCTACCTCTTCCTCAACTTCAACCTCAACTTATTTTTGAAGGCCTTGACTATTTTGATCAACAGATTCTAGAGTCTATTTAGGTCTCGAACCACCCTCGTTTTTCTTACATGGAAAAACATTTTCAAAGAATGAGGAATTCATTGACTCCATGAAGGTGTTCTCAAGAATCTTAGGATTCTTAGATTGATACACAAGAAATCGATATGCATTACTATGAAGCGAATATCCAATGAAAATACAATCCACCATCTTTGTACCTATTTTCATTCTCTTTGGCAATAAAGTCATTACTTTCGTAAGACATCCCCATAATTTTAAGTAATTATAGGAAGGTTTGTTTCCTTCATAATTAATATGGTGTGTTTTCTAATTATTATGGAGAACTTTATTTAAAAGGTAACTGATAAAACAGCTTCACCTCACATTTTATGTGGCAACCCAAGACTGTTTAGATTAGTGTTCATCATTTCTATCAATGTTATATTCTTACATTATGCTACTCCATTGGACTGGCGAGAATGTGGTGGAGTTACCTCATGAATAATTTCATGTTTCAAGCAAAACTTGCCAAATGGTTCGACATATTCACCACTACCATTGTTTTTAACCATTTTAATCTTTTTTTATTGAGTTTGTATTCGTTTATTACCTTATCTGGTTTGAATAAACTTTAAGTTACAAATATCACTATGTATCAAATCAAGCAATTCTGTTTTTTTTTCACTGTATGGAATGAAGACCACTGAATTTTATTTTAACACAAATTTCACATTTATCTTTATAATCAATTTGGAATACAATTACATGTTCTCAATTAATCTATATAAAATGTCATAATTAACATGTCCAAGTCTACCATGCCATAAATTAAATGACTCAATGATATTCATAGCATTGGACTTAGGATAAATTGCATTAAATTTCCACATCCCATTAGGCATGTAACCCTTACCCACATACATTCCACCCTTTGAAAAAAACAAACTTTGACCAAGGATGAAATCTCTAAGAAGGATTTAGCAAGAATTGGGTCGTATATTAAGGGCCTGATTAGGATTTCCTTTGGTACGCCACAAATTTAACTTTCTTTGCCTCCAATAATGTGGCAGAGTATGAGGCTATACTATAAGGGCTTGATTGGATGGAGGGTTTAGAGGGGTTAGTAAGGGAAGGGTTAGTAAGGGTTGATAGAAACCCTTGTTTGGGAGAGGGAAGGGTTAGTAAGGGTTTCTACAAACCCATGTTTGGAACACAAAAAAAAAATAGAAGGGTAAGGGTTTGGAGGGGTTTTGAAGGGTTTCTTTTTAAGAAATTTCATCAAATTTTGAACCCTCCAATTTGGTGGGTTTGGAAGGGTTAGAAATTAACCTTCCTTCCCCTTCCTTCCCCTTCCTTCCCTTTCATTACCTTTCCCTACCATTCTCTACCCTTCCTTTATTAACCCTTCCCTACCCTTCATCCAATCAAGCTATAAGGAATCAGAATCCTGAATGTGATAAAAAAAAGACAGAGTAGTCCTGAAAAAAGCGACTCTAAATTGGTGGTCAGCTAACTCTCAAGCAGTTATGAGGCCAAAGAAGTCAACAATGAAAAAATATTTGGCACTAACAAGGCAGCTCATGGCTTTGGGACAGAAAGGGGGGGATGAAAATGAGAAATCAGGCGCATCCCAAAAGAATATAATTATGAGGCGGACCACTTAGCCAAAGTAACATCGAACCGATATGGGCCATGGACCTCCCGAACAACATTGAGATCATACCATAAGCAATCATTCAAGAAATAGGAGCATTTTAGTGTTGGGTGAAAGTTGACAAAGGCACAGATGAAATTCATCCAAAACGTCAATAATAGGACATGGAAGGGGGAACCTCATACTATAGAGCAGATGTTGAACATAAATCCCAACAAAAGTCATTTTGGTCGTCATTATGGCCATCGTCAATGCACTGTCAATGATCATGAAAGTGCATTGCCATGTTTTGAAGTTCTAGATATTCTTAAACCAATCCCACCAGCTGGAGCGTTATTAGAGATGAACCTTTCTCCTTGGCCTTGGGATTTTATTTCATCTTAACGACCAACTTTTTGCCTTTATCTGAGTTTTCAGGGTTTGCTTTTTAGGAGCCATAATCCTGGAGTCACTCGAGGAGGTTTGATCAATGATGATGAGCGTCTTTGGGTTGCAAGAATTCTTTCTTCTCAAAACTTCCATACAACAAATGGGAAATAAGGGAGGAATTGAACTTACACATTTTTGAAGCTTGAAAGAGATCGAGAATGGAGAAAAATATAGGAATAAGAGAATGTGTAACCTTATAACCTTCTTTTATATAGTCCATTGGCCAGATGGTGAAGCGACGCCTTCAATGGAGATCCCAAAAAACAACACCCTCGTGGAAATTAGAGAGTTATCTGCTTATCTACTCCTAGTTAGGGAACCCTTGTCCTACTTTTTTTTATGGAAATAAGAAACAGTGGAAAGGACGCATGCAAAAGGAATATCACGTTCTATAGATATGCCGCAAGTCTTAGGGAACGAGATGGGATGTCTCACTTGCCAAGAAGAGAGGATCAAGTACAATGTGAAGGAAAACCACATCGTACTGGTATGAGCCCCTAATTTTTTCTTTTGTAAAATGTCGAACCCTTCTCAAAATTCAAAAGTCCTCTAAACCACAAATGGATGAAGCTCCAAAGAGCTTCAGAAGCTGAAGGAGGGGATCATATGATAACATGTAAATATATCAAATGTAGATGTATCATCATCCGAAAAGTACAAAGACGTGTGGTGTAAGGAAAGCATTCAGATTAAACAATGCTAGGATGAGTAACCGACAGGACATGTGGTCCAGTGGGAGGTGCTCTGAATCCATTCCAGAATAGGATCCCTGATTCATGCATTGAATTTAAGTAATACACACTATTTCTGTCATTCATAAGTTGACGCATGTCCTTAACAGAAGTTAGGGCACACATTTTAAACTCACTATCAGAATTGATACTGACACCGTACAAATAGAACACGACGTTACACAGTCAAGGTACAGACACATCCTTTGCAATTCATACATAATTGCTTAATGATCACCTTCCTAAATATTGCTAACTTATGCATAGAAGTAGAGTCGTCGATCACTTGTCTTCCTTGATCTAGAATGGATCTCAATTGTCATTAAAGCAATACCCATCATTTCAATTATATCACTTGGAAATGTATACAGATAATTTTAGTTAAATATTCATATTTTATCATATTTAATAAAATAATAATAATTTATAAATATATTTACGTTTCACTGTTTGTGTGCAAAGTGAAGTTTTGGTTTATATATAATAGGTTTAATATATCATTTGCCTCTTAATTTGTCAAAACGTTTGATTGATCCCTTAAACTTACATAGTGTTTTATGTTTTATTAGCCATTTCAACTTGCTTAAAGTATAATGATTAAATCACCGAATTTATAAAAACACTATAAAGGCATAAAAAAAATAGCGGTGGTTTTCACCTGGTCAGTGACTAACCAAGTAAATTTGGTCAGTTACCGTTAGATTTATGCTTATTAAAATCTTATGGTGGAGATTAAAATAATCGTAAGGCTAAGATTTACACTTCCTAGATCTAACAGTGACTGATCAAATTCACGTGGTCAGTCACTGACCAGGTGAAAATGATACAGATCGGTTTTATCTGAAAGTTTTAATCGTAAACTTACAAAGATATTTCTTCTCTAGCTAAACTAGAAGGAGTGAATCCCAGGTTTTACGGACTAAATCCATAGGAAATCAAAGATCCCCCATTATTGAAGGTAAAAACCTTAACAAAGCTTCTTGAAGAAGATTATAATTTGATTGATAAAAAGTTAAGCATTACAATGACAAATAGATGAATTTATATCATCTAAAACCTAATTACCAAATTACAATAAAGGGTAAAGCATATAACTACTTAAAAATAATAAGATAAGGGTAAAAGGGGTTAAATATAAAAGGGTGGCATGGATGGTAAATAGGGAGTGGTAGGGTTGTAATAAGGGAGTGGCAAAGGTGTAAATAAGGAGTGGCAGGATTGTAAATAAGGAGGAAGCTGGAGTAAGGAGCAAGTTCCTTAAACTGAAGGCACACGGGGCGTTCCTATTTCTACATGGGGCGTATGTTGGCTATTGAGCTCTTCTCCGGATAAGTACTCATTATACGCAGGGCGTGCCTAATTCTATGCGGGGCGTGCCTTGGCTGCTGAGCTCCTCTCTGGATCAGTACTCACTCTACGCGGGGCGTGCCCAATTCTACGCGGGGCGTGCCTTGGTTGTTGAACTCTTCTCCGGATCATACACTCGAGTACGCGGAGCGTGCTATAAGGTACGTGGGGCGTGCCTGAGCTGTTGAGCTGTTATGTGGCCCTGTTTTGGCCTCTTTACTCGCTTGTTGCTCGTGCTTGGTTCTTCCTCCAACTTCCCTCATACGGACCCGATCCTAGGGAAAGATGCCCCGCATCATACACTCTCTCTTAAAAAGAACTTGACCCCAAGTTGCTTGCCACATATTGATGAGACGTGTTCGTTGTGAATGAACCCAAGCCCTTAAATCGAACCAAAGTGTTGTTCGAGATGAATTCAAGAAGTCCACTCCACATATTGTCGGACTCACCTTCTCCTCACGAGCTTTTCCCCATATCTCCACAAGTGCCTCACCCCGGACTTCATCTTCCGTGGTACTCATCTCCCCATCTCCACCAATATCGGATGCTCTTCCAACATCTAATGGTATGTCTTGGCGAAGCTTGTCAAACCACTTCCCAATAAATGCTTGGGTGATCTTCCAATGCCCCTCATTTGGTTGCACGGACCACCCATGGATCCTCGTGATCTCCCCATCACGAACTTAAGGAATCAACACACTCTTCTTCCGCTCTTGGCCTACCTTGAATTGAATGTCCCGACGACACGTATCAACCCAATTAGAATCGATCTCACAAATATTCTTCAAACCCCAACATGATCTTAAGTCGAATATGCCCGGACCTCAATGTACCTCACGCCATCAACCCGGATGCTAGGCTCAATCTCCACTCGCTCATAGCCAAACTCAAATGACATGTACCATATATCAACCCAAATTGGAGTGATCCCTTGAGTACTCTTCACAACCCAAACATGACTTTGAATTGAATATGCCCGGACTTGGCTATCACTCATTCCACTAACTCGGCTATCATGCTCATTCTCTCCTTGCCCATGGCCCACGTCAAACGGAATATCCCGGCGACATTCGTCAACCCACATTATAGTGAACCCAAGCACACACATAGTAGCTCTTCCCTCACCTTGGGTTAACAATCTCGGAACTTCAAGACTTGCCACTTTACTAACTTGCCTATTATTCTCCAAGCCTTGAATTCCGTCTATCTTCTCAACATATCTCGGGCGACTATTCCCATTCATCAAAGACTTCATAAACCCCACTCTCTTCATCACAAGATCGCTTCTCATTGACTCCTCATAAGGTTGATGCTTCCTTAACAAGCACCACATGTACCCACACACATACATGTCAATAAAGCACACAATAGTGAATTCCCGATTTACCAAGTCTTCACTTCCTTCCATCTTCTCTATATTCCACGGGAAGCCATTCCCCTTCAACAAACAATCACCAAAGCCCACAACAAGATCAACCCTCATGGTCCCATCATAGGAAATGTTCTCCCTCAACATAAAGCTCACATTCCTCACAACAAGCTTGCCTCTCATAGGCTTATCATAGGGAAGGTTCTCACTCAACATAGAGTCCACATTCCTCACAACAAGATCATCTCTCATGGGCTCATCATAGGGAATGTTCTCCCTCAACATGAAGCTCACACTCCTCACAACAAGATCACCTCTCATGGGCTCATCATAGGAAAGATCCTCCTTCAACATAAAACTCCCATTCCTCATGACAAGATCACCCCTCATGGGCTCATCATAGGAAAGGTTCTCCCTCAACATACACAACCAAGCTTCCAACACATATATTTCAACAAAGCACAAAAGAATACGTTCAGATTTTACCCAATGAGTGACTCGATTCTTTTGCATGTGGAATGTGCTAGGCATCTCAGTGCTATCAATAGGCTTCATAGAGCAACCTTCCTCCTCCTCTCTAGAGCTCAACTCACCATATGTAGAGCTAGGTGCACTATCTCCCGGATCCCATGCTATGTTATGTGGTAGCTTTCTCAAAAGTGGAAGCCCTTTAAGAAGCCCTTTAGGTGGCTCGTTGAAAGACATGTACTTATCACCCTCGGACATCGGCTCAACTTCCTCACTTCCAACTTTGCTCTCCCCTTTCTCAACTTCATTCTCCTCTTTGGATCCCAACTCACCATATGTAGTACTAGGTGCACTATCTCCCGGATCCCATGCTATGTCTCGTGGTAGCTTCCTCAAAGGTGGAAGCCCTTTAGGAAGCCCTTTAGGTGGCTTATTGAAAGACACGTGCTTGTCACCCTTGAACATCGGCTCTACTTCCTCACCTCCAACTTTGCTACCCCCCTTCTCAACCTCATTCTCCTCTTTGGATTTGACTTCACTAGGAGAGTGGCTAGCTAACTCATCCATGGAACCCAAGTCAAGATGATTCAATGTATCACCCGTTCCACCAATGCACCCGTTCCACCAACTCCCGAGTTGGACAATTTTCCAAAGTGGTCTCCGTTTTCTTACTAGGAGAACTCTTCAAAGGTGTAAGGACATATCGGATTCCGCCTTTGCGTATGGTGTAGGTGTTGCTTCTTCCCGCATGTGAGGCATCACAATCAAATTGCCATGGCCTACCAAGTAGCACATCACAAGCACCCATCTCCACAACATCACACATAGCTTCATCCCCATAAGCTCCAATAGTAAAAGGAACTTTACACCAATGAGTAACTTGAAGTTTTTCCACCTCGTTGACCCAACCAAGGCGGTAAGGTCTAGGATGTGGCTCGGGAACCAACCCAAACTTGCTCATGGTGGACCAACTAATGATATTCACTTGGCTTCCTCCATCGATCACCATCTCACACTTCTTCCCAAGAACTAAGCATCGAGTTCTAAATAATCGATGGCGTTGGCTAGGTTCCTCTTCACTAGGCATTGGCACCCTAGTCACCAAATACACATTGTGCTCATTGCCATCATCATCAACTTCATAAGTGTCTTCATCTTGGCTCCACTCAACACTTCTTGACTCATCCTCATTTTGGAACTGATTTTCTTCTTCATCATAAGCATCTTCATTTCGGTCCCACTCTACATTTACCGTCTCATAGTCATCTTGAAACCGACCTTCATCATACTCATAAGTGTCTTCATTTCGGTTCCACCAAATATTTCCCGACCCATAGTCGTCTCGGAACCGATCTTCATCATCATAAGCTTCTTCTCTTCGGTTCCACTCTACGTTTACCAACTCATCATCATGATGGAATCTACCTCCATCATACTCATAGATATCTTCATGGTAGTTCCGTTCAACATCCTCCAATTCATCATCACAATAGAATCTACCTTCATTATCTTCATAAGGAGCCCCGTGTCGATCCCACTCAACACACCGATGCCCATTCTCATCATAGTAGACCCCATCTTCGTCTCCCTCATGAGCGGCCCCATATTGGTTCCACTCAATGCTTCGACGTTCATCCTCCCCATGGTAAACTCTACCATCTTCATCATAATCAAACTCATATGCACTATGACAAAGTTCACCATCCTCACATATCTTATCTTCGGAAGCGTGCTCTCTCTCTTTAACCTCATCCTCGAATTTGCCTTCATAATAATCACGTTCCTCATTTCTTTCTAGCTCATTCTCGGATTGGTTCTCCTCTTCATCAATCTCCTCTTCTAACTCCTCTTCTTCATGGTTGTATTCAAATTCATTTCCATCTTCATCAACGATCCGTCTTTTCCTATGATCTCTCGTTTCCTTCCACTTCTCTCTATAGTTCAAGTCGGGTAACCCATTTGAATAGCTACCCGACCCAAATAACATGTTACACCCAACTATAGTTGAACCACCAACATCTCTCCCATCTCCATAGCCATCAACCTCCACACATAATGAAATTTCATCATTCTTCCCAAAGAGATTAATAAGCCCAAGGTCACTCTCCCCTTCCTCAAGAGTAATACCCCCACTTTCCTCACACACACAAGTACAGTTATGCTTAGACCTGTCCACGGGCCCGGGTACCCGCCCGGCCCGCCCAGGCCCGTGTCCCTTGGACCGGGCTTGGACAATAAAAATTGTTCATCGGCCCAGCCCGGCCCAGGCCCGCCAAAGCCCGCCTATTTTTTGGGCGGGCTTGGGATTAATAAAAATGACACGGGCCGGCCCAGCCCGGCCCGCTTATTAATATTAATTAATAAATATATATTTATATATTAAATATTTATTTTTAAGTATAATATTTATTTTTTTATAATTAACAATTATATATATATATTTAGGTGGGCTTATATGGGTTGGGCTCGGGATTTGATTTTTAAGCCCGAGCCCAGCCCGACCCGAGCCCGCCTAAATTAATTGTGGGCTGGGCTGGGCTTGGGCTGAGTATTTTTACTTAAAAACCCGACTGGCCCGGCCCAAGCCCGACCCAGCCCGGCCCATGGACATGTCTAGTTATGCTTAAGGGGTATTTTATCAAACATTTGGGGAGTATCCCTTGCAACATGGGTTTCCTCAATATTCTCACCTATAAGAACTCCTTCCTCCTCATCCACACATGAATCCACATTCTCATTCACAACATCATTATCAAATAACCCATAATGAGAATCTAAACCCACTTCAACACTATAAACAACACCACAAACATCCAATCTCTTCCTAGCAATAGGGCTATCCAGAACTTCAATATGAGAATTTGAAAGTTTTGGATTTACCTCTTCAATGTGTAAAGGAGAAAAGATTGGTGATGAATCTTTAGGATGAACTTCCATGGTTGGTTGGGAGCTACTTCGACATACTTGCTTAAGACTCTCTACGGATGTCGTAAGCTTCCTTGTTAGCTTGTTTATCACCCAAAAATCTTCCTTACAACTCGCGTGTTGCCTTCTCACGAGGGCTTCGAGTTTCTCCAATGCCTTGTTTAAGGTGTCTTCGGATCTATGAGAGGAACTTGGTTGAACCATAGTCGAAAGAAGTCTCTGTTCAAGGAAAACGATCGACTCTGATACCAACTGATACAGATCGGTTTTATCTGAAAGTTTTAATCGTAAACTTACAAAGATATTTCTTCTCTAACTAAACTAGAAGGAGTGAATCCCGAGTTTTACGGACTAAATCCGTAGGAAATCAAAGATCCCCCATTGTTGAAGGTAAAAACCTTAACAAAGCTTCTTGAAGAAGATTATAATTTGATTGATAAAAAGTTAAGCATTACAATGACAAAGAGATGAATTTATATCATCTAAAATCTAATTACCAAATTACAATAAAGGGTAAAGCATATAACTACTTAAAAATAATAAGATAAGAGTAAAAGGGGTTAAATATAAAAGGGTGGCATGGATGGTAAATAGGGAGTGGTAGGGTTGTAATAAGGGAGTGGCAACGGTGTAAATAAGGAGTGGCAGGATTGTAAATAAGGAGGAAGCTGGAGTAAGGAGCAAGTTCCTTAAACTGAAGGCACGCGGGGCGTGCCTATTTCTACGCGGGGGCGTATGTTGGCTGTTGAGCTCTTCTCCAGATCAGTACTCATTATACGCGAGGCGTGCCTAATTCTACGCGGGGCGTGCCTTGGCTGCTGAGCTCCTCTCTGGATCAGTACTCACTCTACGCGGGGCGTGCCCAATTCTACGCAGGGCGTGCCTTGGCTGTTGAATTCTTCTCCGGATCAGACACTCAAGTACGCGGAGCGTGCTATAAGGTACGTGGGGCGTGCCTGAGCTGTTGAGCTGTTATGTGGTCCTGTTTTGGCCTCTTTACTCACTTGTTGCTCGTGCTTGGTTCTTCCCCCGACTTCCCTCGTACGGATCCGATCCTAGGGAAAGATGCCCCGCATCATAAAATTACTAAAAAAATAGAAAGTTACTTTGTTTTAAACATTTAGAATCGTGAATCGGACTTTTATTGTTTAAGTTTTGATTTTTTTTTTACAAATTTAAACAAATTAAGATGTATATCACTTTAAATAAGCTCATTAGATAATTGATCACTGTGAGCAAATTAAGGAGACCAATAAACGATTTTAAACAAACTAAGATGACCAACATGTTATTTTAAGCAAGTTGAGAAGGCTAATGAAACATTTTATAATTTTAGGAGGTAAATTAATCTTTTGAGATGAGTTAAAGGGCTGTTGATGGATTAAGTTATATAATAAGTTAATAGCCTAATACATCACCAGTTTCTTGAACTTGTCCATAATAGTAGATTGACTCTCTGAACTTTGCAAGTGGCTCACCAGCTCCTTCAACTTGATTATTCTGTATCACTAGCTCTCTAAACTTGTCCATAAAAGTAGATTAGCTTTCTGAACTTGATAAATGTCTCACCAACTTTCTAAACTTGTTTATTCGGTGACAACTAAATACAAAAATCGTAATACTAACTCTCAATCAATATCCATTCGATCTCTCAAACATGCAACACTAACTCTTATAATAGGTTGAAAGGTATGAGAAGAGAAAAAATTACCTCTTGAATAGATGGAGATGTATTTTTAGAATTTAGGTTTAATAAGTTTTTGTATTTAGTTGTTATAAAATAAGTAAGTTTAGAAAGTTAGTAAGACACTTATAAAGTTCAAGAAGTTAATCTAATTTTATGGATAAGTTTAATAAGCTGATGTTACGAAACAATCAAGTTCAAAGAGCTTGTGAGAGAATTGTAAAGTTTAGAAAACCGATCAATATGCTGTTATAGACAAATTCAAGAAACTGATATTGTATTAAGCCTAATTTAATTTATGCGAAATAATGAATAGAATAGAATAGAATACATATGTGATTGGTAAGAAATAAGCACCCCGAAAGAAAGGCCCACAGTTGATAAAACAAGGAAAAGGGAAAATGATTAGTGGGGTTTAGTACTCTCAAAAACAAAAATGGTGAAAATAAATAAATAAATAAAACTATAGAGTAAATGTTTAACCCACCAAAATAACTTATCTTGTCTAATTTATAAAACACTAACATATTAATTGAATTGATTGATGTGATTTTGGGCCTTTTTCTTTTATGGACGGATGCTTTCTGCCCAAACTTGCCAAATTTTACTTACCTTTAAAAATAAAATAAAAGATATTGTACGTATTCTATCATATTCATAAGCTACAAAATTAGCCTATATAGTGGTACATATTGTACATTTTTAAACATAATGTTAGTGGAATGACATAATTTTAAATCATAATACCTTTTTTTCCCATTTTATGTGTTTTGTCCACGTAATTCTAATATTTTTATGATTATTAAAGAATTAATTTTTGTTAATTTTTATGCGATTATAGGATTTTGATTTAACACCGGTAGAACTTGTTTTATAAAAAAATAAAAGAAAAATATTCTATAAATATAGGTTAAAAGTAGAGTTATGTAAAATTATATAAATAAATTTTATCGTATCTTATTTAATTTTATTAAATAAGAAAGTGTAAACACAATATGAAAAGTAAGGAATAAAACCTTATATAAATGTCATGTATATAATAAATATTTTTTTTTTGTCTCTAATAAACCTTATGGATTAGATTAAAAAAAAATTAGAAAAAATTATAAAAGTTTATAATATTACTTACTATTTAATGCCACTTTAAAAGTTATTATATTAGATAGTAAAAACTAAAAAAAAAATGCTTGTGATTTAAAAGTGTGTAAATAAAGATTTAACAAAAAATCTCATACAATTTTTATTCACGGTTCTTCCCTGTCCTAAACTGAAAATGATTTCAGTTTCTTAACCCTATTCATTAATCAATTAGTAATTATAGGAATATGATGACCCGCGAAGCCAAACCGGGCCGAATTCATTACACGGGCCCAGCCCATACTTAGATCCATGGTCTAGGATCGGATGGGACCCGAATAGAGCCCGAATAGAGGAAGCGGGTGAAGTAAGTAACCGCCCCGAATTCCTAAATGGAGCATCAAAACTCCCACTCAGAACAAACGATACCACAAATATGAGCCAAGCGGCGGGGGATCGGATGATTGGTTTACTAACCGCAATCGCTGATCACAATAACGCAGTGGCGGCTGCTCCTCAACAACCTGTTGTCATCTCCACACAACCATCGACTACTGCCACCATATCTGCGCTTCCGCAGCCATCTCGAGAGCCAAATCAGATAGGTCAGAGTAGTCGCATGAACCCACACAGCCACCCAGGCAACTACTCGTATCACGATCCTAGTATGACGATCCATCCGACCTGGCAAACATCCCAACCGACGTCGGGAATACCAGGAATCCTTCCACTACAACACACGGAGCCTTTGGTTTGCGGGCATTCAGAGTTAATGACGTCTGGGGCGAATACGTCTGGGCAGGGGCACACTTGGAACTTTGATCCTATAACCGGACGGCGGCTAGAACCACGGCGAGAACAAATCTCAACATCAACTGGCGGGTGGATGCCACCCAGAGTTCACCAGCAGCGGATGGAGGAGATTCGGCGAATACCCCATCCTGAGTTGGAAGATCAACTACGGAATATGATGGAGCGAATGGGGTACACGCCTAGGGCGAGAGCAGAGGTGCAGAGTGATTCGCCTTTTGCTCCGTCGTTGCGGGAATTTATACCAGATCACAGGATAAAGGCGCCGACGATACCTAAATACTATGGGGATCCAAATTCTGATCCTGAGGCTCATGTCAGGAACTACAGAGAATTAATGGATGTTGCCGGAGCGAGTGAAAGCATAATTTGCAGATTATTCTCGACCACTTTGGGCGGAGCGGCATCTGATTGGTTTCGGTCTTTACCTGCTGAATCTATTCACAACTGGAATCAATACAGTCGTGATTTCTGTGCAAAGTTCGTGGGCTGTAAAGCAGCGGATGTGACGGATAGGCAGCTGAAGGAGATCAAACAGAGGAACTATAATTCCCTAAGGGAAGTTGTTGTCGCATTCAACGATATTTTGGTGCGGTTGCAGAACCCGGATATCGTGAGCATTCGCAACATCATGGTGGATGGAACCACGGATTGGAGCATGCGGGAGGAAATCATCCGCAACAAGCCGCGCACAGTGGCCGAACTCATGAAGATAGCAAAGGAATTCATGGAAGTGGACGATGTCAACAGAGAACATAGAGCTCAAACCCGGAGAGAGAGAGATGCTGCTAGATCCACTTCGGACAATCGGCGCCAGACCTAGTCCAAGGGTAATTTTGTTCGCAAAAGCGATCGCTCCTTTCAAGGGGGAGGATATCAAACACCATTGAATACGACTCGCCAGGAGGTGTTACTTTGGATCGAAAAGAACCCCCTGAAGAAGGATGTGCGGTTCCCCGAGGCGAAAGGCCGAACTAGTTTGGGGCGATATCCTAACAAATATTGCAGGTTCCACAGATTGAACGGCCATGACACGAACGATTGCTATGAACTGAAGAAGGAAATAGAAAAGCTGATTGAGAGGGGCAAGCTAAGCCAATTCGTAAGAAAAGAAACAATTGATGAGAAAACAACGCTCCCGTATGAGGGAGAAGCAAGGCCCGAAAAGAAACAGATGAAAGGGGTGATAAACGTGATAGCTGGCGGGATCTATGAGCCGCCAACAAAAAGGGCTCGCCGTGAACAACGAAAAAGCAACACGCATAGGGGGGATGCCCTCAATTACTCATTTGCGTGAATCACGGAGCCGCATGCGGATGCCTTGGTGATTACGATGGCCGTTAAGCGGGTCCTTATTGATACCGGCAGTTCTTGTAATGTTATTACTCGGACTGCATTCAACAAGTTGGGAATTAATGACGAGCGAGTGGAACATACATTCATGGATGTAACTGGTTTTGGGGGTCAATCATCTCAAACAAGTGGACAGGTGGTGTTGGAAGCAGAAATGGGCGATAAGAATCTAAAATGGCGAGGTGATCTAGAATTCGCAATTGTTGATCTCCTGTTGGCCTACAACATAATTCTAGGGCGTCCGTTCCTATCGGAAATGGAGTCGCTCATCTCAATGAAGCATTTGACATTGCATTTGCCAACACACCAAGGGCGAGTCATAGTTGAAGGAGATCAACTTGTGTCTCAACAAGCCTATACATTGTCACTTGAACCAAAGCCAGATGAAGAGGATAAAGTTGATGAGAAGTTGCCGGCAGAAGCATTAGGAGAAACAGAACTATTCGCCATCTCAAATGACAAGAATGTACGAATAGCGGCAGGACTCCCCGAGGAAACGAAGAAAGCCATTACTGAGGTGTTGATCCAATGCGAGTCGGCATTCGCCACTCCGAATGAAGTGCTGAAAGGAATAAGTCCAGATATAGCAACCCATCGGTTGAATGTGGACAAAGGTGCAACCCCAGTGCGACAGAAAAAGAGAGGACACGCTCCAGAGCGGCAGAAGGCGATTGAAAAAGCAGTGGCAGATTTGCTAAAATCGGATGCGATTCGAGAAGTCACGTATCCGGAGTGGCTAGCCAATGTGGTGCTAGTCAAAAAGCCAAATGGAACGTACAGAATGTGCGTCGACTTCAAAGATCTGAATAAAGCATGTCCGAAGGATATGTATCCGCTGCCTAACATTGATATATTAGTAGATGGAACTGCAGGATTTGAGGCTTTATCGTTCACCGATGTGAAATCCAGCTACCACCAGATACCCATGGAGAAGGCGGATGAAATCAAGACATCATTCATAACTCATCAGGCAACTTATTGCTTCAAGGTGATGCCCTTTGGACTGAAAAATGCGGGAGCAACATATCAACGAATGATGAACAAAATATTTTCAGACAAATCGGGCGAGAACTTCTCGATCTATGTGGATGACATAATCATTAAAAGCAAGAAGATGCAGAACCACCCGAAGGACATTAAGGAAATCCTGGAAGTGCTAATCAAATATGGCCTCAAATTGAATCCAGAGAAATGCACATTTGGGGCAAGAGCGGGAAAATTCATGGGTTTCATTGTTAGTGGCAAAGGAGTCGAGGCGAATCCCGAGAAAGTTAAAGCGGTAATGGAGATGAAGACACCGAGGAACATAAGGGAAGTACAGAGACTGAACGGGCGGCTGGTGGCATTAGGGCGATTCATATCATGCTCAGCTAGGAGATGTCTACCTTTTTACAACGCCATCAAAAAGTCTAAGTCCTTTGAATGGACGGCGGATTGCCAAGAAGCATTCGAAGGGATAAAGCGACTGCTATGCTATCCGCCCTTAATGAGCAGGCCGGAGGATGGAGAAGATTTATTTCTTTACGTATCCGCCACCAGTATGGCGATATGCACTGTGATGGTGCGAGAAGAAGAGGGCCAACAATATCCAGTGTACTATGTGAGCAAAGTCTTGAAGGATGCAGAACTTCGGTATTCGAAGTTGGACAAAATGGCTCTCGTGGTGATAACCACGGTGGCTAGGCTAAAACCATACTTTCAGGCGCATACTATCATTGTGAGAACCGGAATTCCAATGCGGAAGGTACTGCAGAAACCTGACGCATCCGGCCGATTAATGGAATGGTCAATTCGCCTGGGGGAATTCGATATTCGCTACGAAGGAAGACCAGCACTAAAGGGTCAAGTACTTGCCAATTTCGTGAATGAATTCACATGGGATGAAGATGAACGTCCAAAGGCACAAAAAGAAGAGTGGAGCATGTTCACAGATGGGGCATTGTCCACGGATGGAGCTGGACTAGGAGTCGTCATCAAAGGTCCGGAGGTTATTCGCCTGTACTATGCGGCAAAGTTAACATTCGAAACTACCAATAATGCCGCAGAGTATGAAGCAATGATATGCGGATTGAAGCTGCTTAATGAACTTACGCCAGAAAGAGTGGTGATCTACAGCGATTCTAAACTCATGATAAATCAGATCACAAAAAACTATCTGGTGAAACAAGAAGATCTGGTCAAATACCATCAGGTAGTAGGCAGATTGACGCAGGAGTTAACACACAAGGGAGTCATCTGGGAAATGGTGCATGTTTCAAGAGGCCAAAACACAAAGGCTGATGAACTGGCAAAAGCAGCGGCGAGTAGAGAACCATGGAATCAAAAAGCATGCAATTTGTAGATAAGAACCGCACCGGCATTTAAAGTCGATCAGATTATGGTCATTGAAGAGCTGGAAGATGATGAAGATTGGCAGATACCCATCCGCCAATATCTAGAGCAGGGAGATTTACCGGATGACAAAAGCCTAGCCAGAAAGCTAATTGGACAATCAGCGAGATACTCAATTCGAGATGGAACTTTGTATCGAAAATCATATACATGTCCATGGTTGAAATGTGTTAGCCACAATGAAGGAGACTACGTACTGCGAGAACTCCATGAAGGAATGTGCGGTGCACATGAAGCTTCCGCGGCGTTGGTAAGAAAAGTCAAGCTAATGGGATACTATTGGCCAAAGGTGATGGAGGATTCCCAGAAGATGGTTGCGGAATGTCACAGCTGTCAAATCCATGCGAATGAAAAGCACGTTCCCGGAGCCGAACAAATCTCTATAATGACGGCATGGCCATTCGCAACATGGGGAATCGATATAGTGGGTCCATTCCCAGAAACGACAAAGAAAAGGAAGTACTTGGTAGTCGCAGTTGACCACTTCAGCAAATGGGTAGAAGCGGAGGCAGTAACCGCTCAAACACCTGAACGAATGATCGAGTTCTTACGAGAGAAAATTATCATGCGATTTGGAATCCCGCAAAAGCTTATAACTGACAACGGCACCCAGTTCAACTGTGTCAAGTTCAAAGCATACTGCGAAAGCATGGGGATCAAGAATCATTTTTCTTCCGTAAACCATCCCCAATCGAATGGTATGACAGAGGTTACCAACAGGGCCATGATTCAAGGGATCAAGAAGCGGCTAGGCGATAAAAAAACAGGTTGGGCGGATGAGATACCCCATATGTTATGGGCATACAGAACTTCTGTAAAAGCAGCAACTGGCGAAACACCTTTCTCGCTGGTTTATGGAGCCGAAGCAGTCCTACCTGTTGAAATCAAGTCGCCTACAGATCGAATAATTTATTATTGCGACACACAAAATCCTATCAACATTAAAGATGCATTGGATTCTGTTGAAGAACGAAGAGAAAAATCTTACATGCAAATGGCAGTATACCGCAATAGGGTCAAGAAATATCATGACAGAAGGGTGCGAAAAGTGATAATCAATGAGAATGACTTGGTCTTGAAAAATGCGGATAAAATACAATCCAGAGATGGCAAAGGCAAATTAGGCGTCAACTGGATCGGACCATACAGAGTATCCAAGAAGCTGGGACCATCAACTTTTGAAATAGAAGAAATGAGCGGAAAAAAGCTCCCGCGCACCTGGAATCTAGAAAATCTGCGCCTATATAAACGGGCCGGGTAGTTCAGGGAAATGACGAGTACTCTTTTTCCTTTTATGAGTTTTTTCCCACTGGGTTTTCTGATAAAAGGTTTTAATGAGGCTTTGATCCCGCAGATTTCATATACCAATGTAACAAAAAGTCTTTTCTTTTATCAATAAAGATATTCAATTGTTGCATACAGCGTCTGAGTGCGGATCCTTTTTAGGACAACCACTTCAGTGTATTATCTACAAACAAAAGGCGGGTAAATCGCGCAAAAACATTATGGTTAAACTTAAAAACACATAAATATGTTGCCTATTAAGAAAGGCGGATGCATGATTACGCATCACTCGCAAAAACCTTATGGTTAAACTTAAAAACACATAAATGTGTTGCCTCTTAAAGAAAGGCGGATGCATGATTACGCATCACTCGCAAAACCTTATGATTAACCTTATGATTATATTATTTTCGAAAGAAAAATTATAAGATAAGGCATAAAATTAAGCGAATTAACGAGTACTCAAAAAATTGCAAAAAGGGTCTGGCCACCCTAGCGGAAACGAAACTAAACTACGAGGAAATACAAATATGGAGTCGGCAAAAGGCAAGGGTCACATATGAAAACAAAGGGCAATAAGGAATAAAGCAACAATCGCACATATAGGTAAAGCGGCAAGCAAAAGAAAATATATATATACGGGCAGTTTGTTACATACAACAGTCCAGATATAAATCAAACTATGCTACAGCTTCCTCTCCTTCACCCCTATGGCCCTCCTCGCCTTCAGCGGCTCCCTCATCTCCTCCAGTGGGCGGATCTGCTTCAAGCGAATCCTCAACCCTCGAATCAGTAACCGCTTCAGAGGGCGGTACCTCTTGCTCAGGCTGAGAAAGGTCTTGTGGTGCCTCTTTCTCCGCGTTCTGAGTAGGGATCTCGCAGCTAATTGGAGAGTTCTGAAAACTCTGCCAATCTAAGAAGAGTACCTCATCCATATCAGCATCCTCGGCTTCCAGCTTGTCCCACTTCTCAATTAGATCCTTTTTGGGGATGGGAACCTTGGGGCGGCTAAGTACTCGATCTGGATGCCCATGCTCATAAGCGGCATGAATTCGCTCCCCATACCAATAGATGCGAGCACCATCTTCGGCTAGAATCTCCTCAGCTTTCTTCTTTTGCATCTCCAGAGCCTCCTTGGATGAATTTAGATCATCAAGGACCTTTTGCAGCTCGTCGGACTTAGCCTGGAGGGATCTGAGAGCTTCCTCCTTCTCGCTCATAACCTTCTGACAAGCGCCTTCAAGAGCCTTTACCTTCCCTTGGACATCATCATAAAGCGACTTTTGAGTCGCCAATTCAGTGCCAAGGTTCTCCAACTCTTGGCTCGTTCAGCATCCCTTTGGAGAGCGCCCTCCGCGAAATTGATAATCTGCATATAAGACGGCTCGTGAATAAAAAGGGCGAATAGAAACATGCGATTACTATGGACACAAGATCCTTGAAAGGGAATGACAAGCCTCTACCCCCAAAACAACAATATACCTCTATGGTACGCTTCTCAATCCCCTCCATTGCAGTAGGAAGCGGTACTTGTTCTCGCACACGGGAAGCAGAGGGGAGCCGCCCAAGGACATTGCATATGGAAGAGACAATGTCCTTACAAGAAAAGCTCACGGCCATACCAAAGGTCCTAGTCCACCACCCGCTGATGTCGGGAATCGGCTGCGAATGCATAAGGAGAAAGATCAGGAGAACAGCAGATAACTCATGAGGAAAAGTTAACAACATAAAAAAGGGGGGAATGGATTGAGATACCTCGTGAATTGGAGTACTGCTCTTTCCTTTGGACGGGGCGGATACGGGTGTGCCGCCAAGAGTGAGGGACACAGAGGTGTTTTTCTTTCTGGGACGAGAAGACTCTGTATCCGCATTATGCTTCCGCTTCCTAGTTAAGGGAAGGTCCTCGGAAGCAGAAGCTGGACCTTGTGAAACGGAGGCCCTTACGGGAGAAGCAGCCTCAATAGAAGTAATCGCCCCTCCAGGAGAATTCGCCCCTGCAACGGAAGTGGTCCCCGCCATCCGCCTCTTCCTTCTCGCTAGGGCTTTCGCCTCCCGATCTGCATCGAGTTGAGATAAAGGATCACCCCTGCAAAGGGTTAAAAGAAATCATCAACTTGGAAATAAAAAAAATACCTTGAACAAAAACGCGATAAGGGATATAGACAACGCGATCTCCCTCGCGGTAGGCAATCGCTACTCGGCTCCTTAGCATATGGAAGGTCTGGTCATATGTCCATACGAAAGGAGGCGTACTCTTCAAGAACTTTATAACAGCGGATTCTTCCTCACTGGGGTAACCGAAGTTCAAACTCTTTACATTGGGCCGGCCCCAACAACGAAGGAAGTTTGGATTCCCTTTATTAAACTTGATAAAGAAGTAAGATCGGTCCCACTCGCGGATCTTGTTCAGCTTCTCGTCGAAACCATAGTAACCGCTCTGACAGATGAAAGTGAAATACCCCGCCGAACTTTTGAAATGATGAAGCTTGGAGAAAATTTTGAGCGAGAAGGGAACCTCCAGACAATCCGCCAGAAATTTGTCCAGAGTTAAGTCGGCCCATCCGTTGGGATGCAATTGACCAGGTGCGATTCCGTAACTGCCAAGGACGGAGGCAATCTCATCCGCCAGCGGATACGTGAAACCGCAGATAATCTGGGCGACGAAAATGGTGAAATACCCCTTTGGGTAGTCACCCGGTCCTCTATCCTCCCCGGGAATGAGGGCTTCGAGACCTTGAAGCCAAGAATACTGCTCCCGCAAGTCATCAATTGTCTCCTGACAAACTAGGCTTCCCGATCTGTCCTTCTTCGGTAGCAAACGAGGGGTTGGGACAGGTGGCGGAATCAACTTTTTAGGGTCAAAACCTAAACCCTCATCGGATGTATTCGCTAGGTGGAGGAAGTCGGCGGGATGAGAATCAGACCCAGGAGAGCTGGTTGAAGCTTCATCAACCATCTCATCGACCTCATGAGATACCTCGCGGACGTAATTTTCGTCGAACGGTGCGAAGTCGAGCTCAGGGTTCGACATATTGATGAAGAAAAATGAACAGAAGTAAAGAGTCGAGCGAGGTACAAGTTGTGGAAAGGAAAACTTACATATGAAAGACTACACAGAGAAGAATGAACGCGAAGAGGTTGATCCCGGAAAAGAAACGACGATGCCGGAAAAGAAACGACGGACAAGGAAATTCACAATTTTTGAATTTTGAATATCCAGACAAAAACGAAGAGTCCCCTATAAAAAGACCCTAAAGGGCTCTTGCCAAACTAAGGGGGAGGCATGTGATGACCCGCGAAGCCAAACCGGGCCGAATTCATTACACGGGCCCAGCCCATACTTAGATCCATGGTCTAGGATCGGATGGGACCCGAATAGAGCCCGAATAGAGGAAGCGGGTGAAGTAAGTAACCGCCCCGAATTCCTAAATGGAGCATCAAAACTCCCACTCAGAACAAACGATACCACGTTTGTTGCCACGAAAGCCACGAAAGGGACATGGCCTAAAAAGGAGTAACCGCCCTCGGAACGTGGCCTGGAAGGAGTAACCGCCCTCGGCGGTTACTTAAGAACACTTATAAAAAGCCATAAGGCCAAAGGGGAGAGGTACGTTCACATTTTTCCCCGTAATGCTATTATTACCAACCTTCATACAAAGAACTGACTAGATCGTCGGAGAGTTTTCCCGGAAATCCCGTCTCCGGTTCTGTTTTGCAGGTAACTCCGGCGGAGATCATCAAATCGGATTCAGCAAGTTATCAAGAACTTATAGCACGATCTCAAAAAAAATAAGCAAATTCGGTTGAGCTTTTATTCTTTTTTAAGTTTATTTGATTCTTTATTGGTTGGAAGTTTTAGTTACTTTAAAAAAAAATTGCATATTTTATTTCCGTCTCAGCTGGAAAGCTATTTTAGTGGCTTGCGATCTACCAGTGTTCTTGAGCAAAGACATTTAACAATATTCTCCAAATCATGTATAAAATAAAAACTCCAACTACTTTTGCGGTTGCTACAGAGGACTATAGAGTTTTTTCTAGGCGGGGTTACGGGTTGCAATCGATGATTTTTTAGTTTTATTTAGCATCTAGACATGAGATAACAGAAAATTTAACTAAGTAATTCATTATGCTAACGTCTAAGATTGATCATACTTACAAATGTTGAGTCCTTAACCGTTAGGTTTCTAACGTTATTGTTATTATTAGATAATTAGCATCGGTAGTCATAAAAGTTTAGACAATAGTTTAATTTATCTCAATAAAATAGTTTAAGTTTGTTTTTATCACAATAAAATCATTTTGACGTTTTTCGATCATTTTTTCCACTAGAGTTGATTACGTGACATCTAATCACATGTCTCAACACCATGTGGCATAATAAAAAAAATTTAACCATAAGCTAACTCAAGTAAATATGGATTGCCAATTCAAATTTTAACCACAAATTAACTCATGTGGCATATTGATTATCAATTAAAATGTGCAGTTACATTTTTTAATTATACTAGGTGGTGTTGATGTGACGTTGAGATGTCATGTCATCAATTTCGGCGAAAAGATGATTGGAAAACGTTTAAAGTGACTTTACTAAAATAAGGGTAAATAATTATAAGGTCCCTCAGTTTTTACTTAATACACTAGTCAGTCATTCTGTTTTTAGAAATAATTATATAGTCCCTCAGTTTTTGTTTTCAATCAACTTATTAGTCCTTATGTTTGAGTCAAATGTCAAACTATACCAAATAAATTTCAAAATACCAAAATTACCCTTTACTCTATATTTTAATAATAAAACATCTATTTTTCCCATTTTATGTTTTTTTCTCCTTGTTCCCTACATAATAATCTCTACAATATTGAGTAATTAATTTATTAAATTTTATATAATCATAGAAATTTAATTTAGCAGCCTAAATTTTTTTAACTAAAAAAATAAATGAAAAATATTTCAAAAATTATCAAAATAAGAGCAAAACTATATAAATTGTAAAAAGTAATTTTTATTTATCTCTAATAAATTTTATAAATGAAGAAAAAAATATATGATTTCTTAAAAAATATTAATATTTAATGTTTGTTTAAAGACATTATATTAAAAAATAAAAATTTAAGAGAATAAAAATACATTTTTAATGATTAGTATATACAATTATATAATTTCGGTGTATATATATTTCATAAATTTTATTAAAACTATTTAGATTAAATTTGAAACTAAAAGATAAGTTTTTTTATGTAAATAACTAGGGGTAATTTGGACTTTCATCTACAAAAACAAATTAAAGGACTAAATAGTTGATTAAAATAAAACTTAAGGACCTCATAATAATATGATGAACCTATTAGTATGTTAAGAAAATATAAAGACTGTATAATTATTTACCCTTAAAATAAAAGCAAATTTAAGTAATTTTATTATGACAAAATGAACTTTTATGACATTTGGAGAATATTACCCGAACTTTTGTGACCGTGGATTAATTATCATTCCAAAATTTTATAAAAATGTAAAATTTACGCGCTAATCGTATTATTGTAGTATCTTTGTTTATAACTAAGTTTACAGTCTGGCTCAGTCCTAAAATTTCATGCACCTTGTACAAAAGTTAATTAAAGTGTCCAACCACTAAAACGAAAAATATAATATCTTACAATTTAATTACAGAAAATAAAGTAAAAATAGTATTTTTCGTATTTTTTGAAAACAAAAAATCACTAATTCGGTTCTTGTAATTAATATTTTCAAACAAATCATATTCAATTGTGACATGGTTGATTATAAATATCGTTTAAGTAACTTTACTTTTGAAAAACTATTTTTTATAGATGCAAATAATATCATATAAGTAAAAAATACATTTGAAAAGAGATAAGGTGCAAAAATATCCCTAAGATGTATATTTAGGAGCAATTCTACCATTAACGTTTAAAACTATGCAATATTACCCTAATGTTGGTAGGTAAAAGCAATTTTACTCGTAACGTTGATAAGTTGATAAATTTCAGACATTATGGGTAAATTATATCCATGGCCATTGAACTTTACCCATTTTCATATTATGACCACTGAACTTCATTTCTTCCCGGCATGGCCACTGAACTTTACACTCTTTAATACCGGTGGCCACTCAATTTTAACTAATTTCTTAAAATGACCGTTAACGACCTCAAAATGAAAATATTCAAGAATTAAAGTTGTTCAGAACGACATTTACCATCAAACCACATTTTTTATTTTCGAAAATCACATTTTTTGGAGCTTTCTCTCTCTAAAAATTCACTTTCTCTCTCCTAACCAAACAACACCCAAATGACCTCAAAACGAAAATTTTCAAGAATTAAAGTTCCTTAAAATATCATTAACGCTTTCGATTTTTTATTTTTAGCCATCATGGGTCGTTTTGAGACGTTAAGTGGCCACCGGTGTTAAAAAAGTGTAAAGTCCAATGGCCATACCGGGAAGAAATGAAGTTCAGTGGCCATAATGTGAAAATGGGTAAAGTTCAGTGGCCATGGGTGTAATTTACCCCAGACATTATTAGAATATATATATATATATATATATATATATATATATATATATATATATATATATTGTTCCATATTCTGCACGATTCAAACAAAAAAAGATTTCATATTTTTTATGATTTAATAATAGAATTAAAGATTATTTTTTATTCGGTGAAAATATTTGAATTTTTTTGCCCAACTCGTACAAAATACAATATATTTTGTTTAATCTTTTTTAGTTTTTTTCACGTTTAACAATTTATTTGTGATCTGTTACTAATGAGTGATAAATTAATGCACATGTGAAGTGCAGATGACAAGATTTATGACCGAAAAGATAGTTTGATTACTTATTTCTCAAATTGACCCAACTTGTCACCGTTAGATGTAAAATTTGGCTGCCGATATTAAGGGTAAAATTGTATCATTTTTAGAGGTAAAATTGTTGTTCACTGTAAATGTTAGGGGTATTTTTGCACCTTATCCAATTTGAAAAACAATTGAATAGTTTCAAATAACACAATATCTCAATATGATTGTCTTTGGTAAAATAATTCGTAAAACTCTTGAAACAAATCTTGAATATCAACGTCACAAGAATATTTTTATAATGTCCCTACTATTTGGAAACTGATACGGATCGGTAGTCAAGTGAAGATTTTGATCTTAAATCCACAAAGAAGTTCTTCTCAAGCCTATGCTTGAAAGAGTGAATCCTAAGTAATAAGAACAATAGCTCCAATGGATGCTTGGTTTTTTATTAGATTGACAAAAAGTTGCATCTCTTACCCTCCTAAAGGACAATAAGGTCCCCATTAGGGGTTACATCATAAAGAACAAAGCATATGCTAATAAAGAGACAAAAAGGATAGATGGCATTTGGGTTAATAATCCCAAATGGTAAAGCAACAAAAATCAGAATATGGATAGAAAATTAGCATTGTCCTTCAAATGGTCGGAGTGCAGTTTTTCAGGGCCACACACGTCGTGCCAACTAACCCACACGGCGTATGAGTCAAGTGACACGTCGAGTGGAAGAGTGGCGCATCGTGTGGATGAGGTTCTGACCGTCTTCGTGCGAAAGTCGTTTTTCCCCAACTCCAGCAACAGCCTCACACGGTGTGTGACTTGACTGGCACACTGTGTGAGGGATCTTTTCTCCTTAGCGTCCATTTCCTCCAACTTGGTCTTCCTTCGCTCCAACTCTCGTTCCAACTTTGGGTCTCGTGCTAAAGATACTCGCATCAGTACTTACGGTCGCACATCACTATTAAAAAAACGTTGAACCTAAAAATTACAGGAAATTATTAGACGTAGCCGGTTTTTATGTCAAATGGAGGAACTCTCATACATATTTTAACATATGTAACATGGACCTACATATATTGTAAGAGGTCCCACTATTTTAATTATTAAGTGAGACCATAATATATGTGTGTTGGGGGTCCTCCGAATGACATGGAAAATCAGATGCTTAATATAACAACTTCAAAATTACACCCTCATTCGTTGTTAGTCTTCTTCTATAGTAGGATGTTATCTAATGATCTTTAGCTTTTTCAGAAAATTTAAAGCTCCGTTGGAAAGCTTTAATGGAGTTTCCAATACTTAGTGGGTCCTCAAACTTCCTGTAGCTTGGATTATGATTGTCACTTTGTTTTTTCACCCAACATTAATTTCCAACTATAAACGATATATTCTGTTTGTTCAAAGCAATTCCCTCATCATCATCATTCTATTCAAATATTTCTGAAAAAGCTATTAACATTTCCAAACTTGTCCATTCAGAATATCGTATTTCTTTTAAAGCTAAATTAGGAAAAAAATAATAATTTATAAATTAAAGATAACCTCAAAGCAGGGACAGATTCAGGGGAGTTTGAGCACCCAACAGTGACCAGAAAAGGCTAAAAATTGTATAGAATTTGTATATATGTTTTTTTTTTTGAATAAGCCCTTCAAATTAAAACGAACAGGGAGAAAGATCCTGCTCAATAACAGATGTTAGCCACCTTGGCTTTACATTCGAAATAAAAGAATTAGCATTGGAACGAGAGTGCCTTGCCACTAAGTGAGCAGCCTCATTCGCTAATCTAGGAACATATTTAACTGAAAAATCTCGGTTATTCAATAATAAGTGTTTGCAATCTTCTATGACCATCCCAAAGTCGGATAAATCCGGAATCGAACGTGTTGTAGCTGTTACCACGTTTGGTGCATCCGATTCGAACTCAACTTTCGTCCAATTTTTCCTGACAGCCCAAATAAGCCCTTCCCGTAAAGTCAGCGCTTCGATTAGCCTAGGCGAGAAGGGACATGTGTAGACGCTACTGCCAAAGCATATTAATTGACCCGTTTCTCCTTGTGCTATCCACCCCGTGCCTCCTTCTTCCGGATCTTTAAAATTAGCTCCATCAACATTACACTTGACGAAACCGTATTGCGGTCTGCTCCATGCTGCGTCGTTCCGTCGACCCGCTTCTACTGCCCCTTGTCCATTCCGCCGGTATCTCGCAGTTGCAGGAAGATTTCCGACTTCTGATCCCATGGTTTATGCGTTCAACGCTAAGCAGCCCGCCATTGCTTGGTTGATAGCTCCCATTTGTATAGGGTTTGTAGACCCCTTTTAGTTCGTTTTTGTTTTATTTTCTTTTAACTTTAGTATCGTTTTGTTACATTTTAGTTAAAATAAGTATTTTCCATTATTTATAGCATTTTCGGTGTTTTCTGGGATTTTCAGGGATTATTCGAGCATTTCCAAACCAGACCCAAGCCTATTGGAGCATTTTCGGATTATTCAGGGACCGTCGGAGCACTTTTGGGATTCGCCAGGACCATTAGAGCATATTTCGGAAGCCTAGGGACCAAAATAGATAAAAGCCGGAGCCACAGTTCCTCAAATAGGACCTGTCTCGGCGAGACATCACCTGTCTCGTCGAGACATGCCCTGTCTCGAAGAGACGAGGCGGGGAAAGGCGCACCAGCGCCTTCCCCCTTTCTGGAATGCACGGATCGGGCCCAAAAGCCCACTAAAATACTTTGTAAATGCCATTTTTACCCTTGAGGCATTAAGGTTTCCTTCCTAACTCTATAAATAGGGAGCTAATCTTAATCTTTCAAGGGGGGATTAGCCATTGAATAAATCAGAGAGCCGCTAGGGCTTTCTCTCCTCCATTATATAGGTTTATATTTTTGTTTAGATTAGATTTCCTTCTTTCTAGATTAGGTTTATTTTCAGTTTTTATTTCTTATTCAAGAACAATTGATGGGAGAAGCTCCAGATCTTCTATTTTTGTAATCAGAATCGACAAGCGGGTTTTGGATTTCTATCTCTCCTTCTTATCTTTTCCTTTTATATTCAATTGAAGCTTTTTTTCCATTATTCCTATTTTCCTATTGCTATGATTGGTTTGTCTATGGACTGATCTCCATCCAATTTGGGATGGGGATGAAATTGATTGTATGAATATGTATGATTAGGGATCTAGGACCTTTGATTGATCAGTTTATGCATGCTTAATGCCTAGAAATTGTTAGGAACAGGATTTATGCTAGAATGAACATTGATAATGATCAACTAGCCTGTTTATGTATATAATGTGCTTAATGCCTGTGACCCTGACATTAAATATGATTATAGATAGATAAGAACCTGACCACGGAATCGTCTATACCGAATTTGTATTAACCTGACTTCGCTAGAGACCACTAGGAATGAGGCTTTGTGGCTGGGCTACGACTTTAGCCTTAGTTGTCAATAAACCTAATGCTTTGCATGACCTAGGGTATATGCCTAATCAAGCCGTCACCCGAATGCATGTGAATAGGAAGGACAATACTGATCACATTAGTCTTTCACTTAGGACAATTACCTTCAATCATTGGTAAAACATAAATCTGAACTCCCTAAACCCATACATAGGATTTAATCAAATGATTCCTCAGCCTAGGTTGTGCCATCCCTTAATTCACCTTCTACCCTGTCAATTGTTCCCTTTATTTTATTATCTTTATTTTTTTAATTCATTTAATTAGTTATCAAAAACCCAAATCTTTATCCAACTCTCTAAACAATTAGATCATTCTAGGTAGAATTGCTAGTTATAACAAATAGTCTTTGTGGTTCGATCTCGTGCTTAGCACAATATTACTTGTTGCGATAGGATACACTTGTCCTATTAAATGCTATATACTTTACGAGCATCATTGTTCTACTCGACAGAGAGCCCCATTTGCTGCTAGTCTGTTATTTTGTGCTGACAGTAACCCATTTTCTACATTTTCGCCCCCTTCTTCAGCAGATGCACCGGCTGTCTGCATCCTAGTAGTCGACTGCCTGCTCATATGTCTAAGATCCGTCTTGCTTATTTCTCTAAGGATTGTTTGCCGCCTGCTGCTGTTCCCCGAAGAGTCTGCTATGGTGTTCATGTTTTGTAGTTCTGCAGAACCTCCGGAAGCCGTTTGTCAAGCCAAGACCCATTCCCTAAGCTGCAATATGCCTCTCCTCATGGATTCTGCGGCTGTGACTACTTTTCCATTCCACAGTTTGTTGTTTCGCTGTCTCCATATCACTAGCACGATCAGAATGCGCTGCACCAGCAGTTCATTGCTAATACCCGTGGGGCCCGACGTTAACCATTGCAATACCATTTGGTATTCGCCCGCCGGTTGCGGTAGCCTCGCTTCCTTCCAACATTCACCTGCAAAACAACAAAGTGAGAATAAATGTCTGCATGTCTCCTCTTCTTCTCCACACAGCACACACGGGGTTGGAACCGGTACATGGCGTCTCGCTAGGTTCGCACGAGTCGGGAGGCAACCCGAGCACAGCTTCCAAACGAAAGCTTTCCATTTTGGTGGTATGTGTAGCTCCCAAATCTTCCCCCAACCCTTAATCAATGTGTGGTCAACAAGTGAATGTTCAATTGCCCTATACCCTGATCTGGACATCTTCAATGTCACGAATAGGCAGGGTGATAGCACAAACTTTTTTAGCTTGCTCTTCGCACAAACAACCAAACACCTTTATTCTATCCCACTCTCTTGACCCTTCACTAAACAGATCCTCCACCTTCATTTCCTCCAAACCCGGTAAGCACATCGAGTTAATAGAGCATCCCTCCAGTGAGGGCACCCATTGGTCTCTCCAAACATTTATGGTCTTTCCGTCTCCCACCCTCCACCTTATTCCAAGCTTTAGCAAATCAATAGAGCCCCAAATAATCCTCCAAACAAAACTAGGATTATTGCCTAATTTGGAGGATAAGAACGAGTTATTAGCAGAATATTTAGCCTTGAGCAACCGACTAACAAGTGTATTTGGGTTTTGTATCAATTTCCAACCCTGCTTTCCCAGGAGAGATAAATTGAACAAATGAAGGTTCCTAAATCCCAACCCTCCCTGGTCCTTCCCTTTACATAGGGTTGACCAATCAAACCAATGTAAATTCCTCTTTCCCCCCTCCTTCGAACCCCACCAGAAGGAATTCATCATACGTTGCAGCTCATCACATATAGATTTTGGAAGTAGGAATGTACCCATACAAAAAGTTAGCAAAGCCTGAGCTACAGATTTTAAGAGTACCTCTCGTCCTGCATGGGATAGGAATCGAAAACCCCAACTTCCAAACCTCTTTCTCAATCTATCAATCAGGAATAGGAATATGTTTCTCTTTGATCTGCCAATCAGTGATGGCAAGCCCAAATATCTCCCCATGTCCAGAGGTTGTGTAACATTTAAAACCGTGATAATCGCCTCCCTCAAACTCCCCTGAACATTTTTGCTAAAGAAGATACCTGACTTGTTCAAGTTGATTGCCTGTCCTGAAGCCATTTCGTACTCGTGTAATATTGCCCCCACATTCTGAGCCTGTTCGACACTTGCTCTAAAGAATAGGAAGATATCGTCTGCAAAGAACAGGTGCGAAATGGAAGGAGCTCCCCTACAAATCTTGCAACCCTGCAGCCTCTCCTCCCTCTCAGCTTTCACAATTAATGAAGAAAGCACTTCTGCACATAGGATGAACAGATAAGGCGAAAGTGGATCTCCTTGTCTTAATCCTCTTCCTGGGTTAATTCGCACCCTCCAGGCCCTGATTAACCAACACGTTGTACTTTACAGTTGTGATGCAGAGCATAATCCATTTGACCCACTTCTCATGGAACCCCAAGCGTAGTAGCACTGCCTCCATGAATCCCCAATCAACTCTGTCATAGGCCTTGCTAATATCAATCTTTAGGGCCAGTTCACCTCCTGCCCCTCTGTTATTTCTATGCATATGGTGAATTGTTTCAAAAGCTATCTGCACATTGTCAATTATAGACCTTCCAGGGACAAAAGCTGATTGACTCTCATGAACAATATCAGGCAAGATCACCTTTAACCTGTTTGCTAATACCTTAGCAATTATTTTGTGCAAAACATTGCAAAGGGATATAGGCCTGAAATCCTTTATTGACAAAGGGACCTCAATCTTTGGAATTAGGACAATAGTTGTATCATTCAAGTTTGCGGGAAATTCTCTCTCCAACCATCCCACACAAGCCCCAAAGATATCCTCACCCATCAGGTCCCAAAATTGTTGGTAAAAACCTGGACTTAGCCCATCCGGTCCTGGGGATTTATCAACATGCATAGAAAAAACTGCACACTTAAACTCTTCAAATCTAAAAGCTGCAATTAGATCTGAATTCATTTCCCTAGTAACAGTACTGTGGAGGATATTTACCGTGTCCGATTGTGTAAAAACGGAGGGAGAAAATAATTGTTTGAAATACTCACTGATGTGCGATCCCAGCTATGCCGGATCATCAATTGTTTCTCCTCTGTCGTCCTGAATCCCAGTTATCACCTTCTGCCTCCTCCTTGATTTTACACAAGCATGGAAAAATCGGGTGTTTTGATCCCCCTCCTTTAGCCAAAATACCTTAGCTCTCTGCTTCCAATACTGCTGCTCTTGCTCCAGTACCCTATTTAGCTGACCCTGTGCTATCAGATATTGTGCTTCGTACTGACTGCCCACTTTATCCTGAAGAAACTACAACTTTCTGGTCAGACTCACCTTCTTTGCAGTAAACTTCCTTCTGAACTCTCCTTCCCACTTGTTCATCACCTCAGCATATCTATCAAGTCTATGGCTGATATCAGCCCTTCTCTGTTGTTTCCAACTCTCCTCAACCACTTCCCTAAACCCCGGCTCCTTAATCCATGCGTTTTCAAATCAAAATCCACCCTTCCGTCTCTCCTCCACCCTTCCTTCTACCCTCAACACTAACGGAATATGATCCGAATAAACTGAGATCGTACTCCGCAATTTGTAATTTGGGAAGAGCTGAATCCACTCCTCACTTGCAAAACCCCTATCCAGCTTTTCATGGACCCATCCTGCAGTACCTCTCCCTCTTTCCCATGTAAACTGACTACCTTCCCCTATGAGTTCGATTAACCCACAGTCCTCCACCACCTTTGCGAATTCTCTACTCAACCCCAGAGGGTAAACCAAACCACCCACCTTTTCCTCAGGGCGTAAAATGCAGTTAAAGTCGCCAAGAATTATCCAAGGCATCGATGTCAGGCTCGCCACCCTACGAAGGAGCTCCCAAGACTCATTCTGTCTACTTCTTTCAGCATACCCGTAGAACCCCACAAACCTCCACATCCCCTTTCTCTCGTGTTTCACTAGAAGATCGACATGGTGATCCAAAAACCCCTGAACCATCATATCTAAATCCTCCTCCACCATCCAGCTAAACCTCCACTCCTTCCCCTCACATTTACTGCCAAAACTCCCTTATAATTAAATCTACTTCCTAAGCCCCTCACTCTATTTTCATCAGTAAGGGTCTCCATTAGGAAAACAAAATCGGGGTTATTAATCCGGACTAACTCCCCCAATGCGCGAACTGCCCGAGTGTTTTCCATCCCCCGGCAGTTCCAGCTAATACAACTCATGATCCCCAGCGGACCTGGCTTCTAGGTCTCGCCGCTTCCTTATTCTCGTTCAGCTCCTTATCATTTGATGAAATAGAGCTAAGCTTTTCTGTCCCTGGCTTGCTTGTCTGGCCCATACTAATGTCATTGATAATGTCTTTTAGGATAGATCCATCCATCTCCTCCCATGTTCCATCCCTCCTCCTTTTTCTATCATCCTGTACGTCTATACCCTCATTCTCCTTCTCCATCTCCTCAATCATTTCTGTTTCCCCAAGTTCAATCGGTCTAACTAACGAACCCCCTCTCATTCTCATTCTCGTAATCTGGTTGTGAACCGGATGCCGATTCAGTCCCACTCCCAATCTCAGTCCTCCTATTGCTTCTGCAAAGCATGTTCCCCTGAGCTCCCCTGACCCGATTCTCTCAACCATCTAGACCCACTCTGGTCCCCTCCCCTGCGTATAGGGGCCTTCAACCATTCACGCCATTCCCTCTTTAACTCAAGCCCCCCTTGTTCAAAAACCCTAGAGCAGAAACGATCTGCATGCCCTAGCAGCCCACACAGGTAGCAGAATATGCCAATGCGTTCATATTTGAAGTTTACAAATTGTCAATCTCCCTGAGCCCTACGGGTTTTCTTAAAACGTTTCAGGGGTTTTGTGACGTCTACTGATACTCTTATCCGCATATAGGATCTGTACATGCCACTACTGTTGTTTGGGTCATATTCCATAAATACTCCTAGGAAACTCCCCAACTGAAGGAAATTAGGCTAAGGTATAGCAGCGGAAATATAAAAATTTTAGCCTACTTCCTTTTAACCATAGGATCCGTTAATCATTATTTCATATAAAGAGGGATAAGAAGAAATACCTTTTGAAGAACAATCTACCGTTGTTAATGAAGCGCCCATAACTTTTCTCCGAGTTCCCAAGCACGAAGTAAAACACGGTGAGGTTAAGTTAGAATCAACCATATGAGATGCAACCAAAATAGATTGCCTCTAATTAACCAACACAAGATCAAAGAAAAAGAAGATAGATAAAATTAATCGATCGATGGAAGCCGTATAAATTCTTATCCACGAACTAGGGGAGTTGAATTCTCTTTCTCTCTCTAATTTGTAAATTTCGAAAATCACAAAGGGGGGATTAGGGAGCTTAGTTGAAATTCATGTAGTAGGGGGGTATATATAATCACTTGTATCTAAACCCTAGTTAGATAGGAATAGGTTACTTAATAGGAATTCAATTCGGAATAGAATTCCCAATTATTATCTTATTATATATCTAATATATGTAGGATAATAATAAATAACCTAATTGGATAATAATAGGAGTATATTAATCTAATTAAAACTCCTAAATTAATTATCTCTTAATTAATTTAATTCATATTCCTAATCAAATTAGGATTAATAGAATTAAAATAATTTCTTATTTATTATATATAAATTTCGGCCCCCTCTATTTAAATGGGCCTTACTGGGCTCAATTGGGCTTCCATCAATTAATAACATCCATCTCTCTTTTGGTTCCAAGTCTTATGTGTGATCCATTAGGTTCTTACTACTTCTGGCCGTATGCAACTATTAAATTAATTTCTTCAAGAATTATATTTAATCTTTGCATAACGGAATGATGTACTGAGTATGTTATTGGCAAGTCTGTAATCATTCCCCCAGAGTCCGTTAAGAAGACAGGTTGATTCTGTCGTTAACCTTTCCGTATTAGTTACAGTATAATTCGATCCTTTATCAACTACATCCTTGAACTGAATCTTATGACTATGGGTGATGTCAAGTCACATATAGCGAGACGTTCGTTTTACTTGTACAGGCCGAGTCAACTCAAATTGATAGGTTAAGTGAAATCTGTATTTCTTACTCTTAAGCTATCACCTTGCAAGGATTTAGAGTCGAGTCTTCCACAAGCGATCCTTGGATGTATCTCCCATTAATCGGGAGTGATAAATGCTCAATCCAATGTATAACTACCCTGACATTACCTCCTGTGACACCCAACCTTTGCCGTTCACACCCCAGAGTCATCTCTGTTAAGGATCGTGGGACAACAGGATCAAAGTCTCACATTCAGTAATTCAGGATGACCAATTAACATTCCTTTGAGTCTGAGGATTAGTTATACCTATTAATACCAATGAGATGAACAGGTGACAAGGATGAATCTACCCATCCTGTTATCTCAAATCGGATCCCCAATCCTAATGAACAATGTTTCATCGGATCTATGTAACTGTCCAGATATCTGTATATATGAAGCTTGTGAGATCAGCTTTCTGTCGGACAGAAGACATTGTTACATACAAGTCTCAATAGTGATATATCAATCCTAAACATATCACTTGATTAAACAAACTTATGGATTTCCTTTTATTAGACTTTATTCAGTGCTTAAAAGGGATTGCCTTTATATAGTTATAAAACATATATCTCATTAAAACAAATGATATAAAGAACAATTCATTTACATTAAGTTTGTATCCTAGAACAATTGTCTATAGGACACCAAAACCCCAACATACTCCCACTTGGACTAAAGCCAATTGTTTCTAAAACTTATCCCAGTAGAAGTTAAATGACGATCATGTACTTTCTGGGTTAAAGGCTTTGTCAACGGATCTGCAACGTTGTCCTCTGTAGGTACTCTTTCTATTCTCACATCTCCTCTAGCCACAATCTCTCTTATGATGTGGTATCGCTTTAGGTAGTGCTTGGATGCATTATGAGACCGTGGTTCCTTTGCTTGCGCAATGGCTCCATTGTTATCACAGTACAGAGTAATGGGATTGACAATGTCAGGCACCACACCTAGTTCTGTAATGAACTTTTTAATCCAAACTGCTTCATTTGCTGCTTCCGCAGCAGCGATGTACTCTGACTCGGTCGTAGAGAAAGCTACGCTTCCCTGCTTGGAAATCTTCCAACTGACCGCGCCCCCATTCAAGATAAACAGGTATCCTGATTGGGATTTAAAATCATTCTCATCTGTGAGATGACTAGCGTCTGAAAATCCTTCAATTTTCAGATCTCCTTCTCCGTACACTAGGAACATATCTTTAGTCCTTCTCAAGTACTTAAGAATGTTCTTGACGGCAATCCAATGCTCGTCTCCCGGATTCCCTTGGTAACGACTCGTTACAGATAACGCGAATGCTACGTCATGTCTAGTGCATAGCATAGCATACATAATCGAACCGATCGCGCTGGCGTACGGGACTACAGCCATGCGTCGTTTGTCATCATCAGTTTTAGGACATTGATGATTATTTAACTTTACTCCATGTAGCATGGGTAAGTTACCTCGTTTCGATTCAAGCATGGTAAACTGATTTAGCACCTTTTCAATGTATGTAGCCTGTGAAAGACCAAGCAGTCTTCTCGATCTATCTCTATAGATCTTTATACTAAGTATATAAGCTGCTTCACCAAGGTATTTCATTGAGAAGTTACCGGATAACCATACTTTTACCGACTGTAATAGAGCAATGTCATTTCCCATTAACAGTATATCGTCCACATATAGTATGAGAAATGCTATAGAGCTCCCACTTGCTTTCTTGTAAATGCAAGCTTCTTCGCAATTTTGTTCGAAACCAAATTGTTTTATGGTTTCGTCAAAACGCTTATTCCAGCTTCTAGATGCTTGCTTGAGTCCATAAATGGATCTCTGAAGTTTGCAAACTTTATTTGCATCCTTCGATATGAAACCTTCAGGCTGCATCATATATACATCCTCAAGCAGGTTTCCGTTCAGGAAAGTTGTTTTCACATCCATTTGCCAAATCTCATAATCAAAATGAGCGGCAATTGCAAGAATGATTCTGATTGATTTGGACATAGCCACAGGAGAGAAAGTTTCATCATAATCAATTCCTTGCTTCTGATGATATCCTTTCGCTACTAACCTAGCTTTGTAGGTGCTAACCTTTCCATCCATGTCTGTCTTCCTTTTAAAGATCCACCTGCACCCAATGGGAATTATCCCTTCGGGTGGATCAACCAAAGTCCACACTTGGTTAGTATACATGGAATCCATGGCCTCAAGCCATGCTTTAGAATCTGGACTAGCAAGAGCCTCTTCGTAGTTTGCGGGTTCATCGTCTAACATGGGAACCTCATTATCATCTCCCACTAGAAAACCATATCTAACTGGGAGTTCACGAACTCTTTGTGATCTACGAATAGGTGCCACTGAAGTCTCATCTAATGGGACTACTTCGGGTACCTCAACCGCTTCTGTTGTTTCAGTCGGTGTTTCTTCTTCTTGAACTTCATCGAGTTCAATCATGCTTCCCTTTTGTGTTTCTTCGAGAAACTCTTTCTCTAAGAAGGTTGCGTGCTTGGATACTATTACTTTCTGATCATCTGGATGATAGAAGTAATACCCTACGGTTTCCCTGGGATATCCAATGAAGAAGTATTTATCAGATTTAGAATCTAGTTTGTCGGATGCAATGCGTTTGACATATGCTGAACAACCCCATACTGTCATAAACGAGAACACGGGTTTCCTACCAACGAACAATTCATATGGTGTGGAAATAGCGGATTTAGTTGGTACTCGGTTCAGGGTGAAGAGGGCAGTTTTTAAGGCATAGCCCTAGAACGTCTTTGGAAGTAAGGCCATGCTCATCATGGATCGTACCATATCCAATAGGGTACGGTTTCTCCTCTCGGATACACCATTGTGTTGTGGTGTATAGGGAGGTGTCCATTGTGAGCATATCCCACATTCAGTTAGATAATTCAGAAAATCATCCGAAAGATATTTGCCACCTCGATCGGATCGAAGCGTCTTTATTTTCTTTCCTAATTGATTTTCCACTTCATTCTTGAAGCATTTGAACTTGTCAAAAGCTTCTGATTTGTGCCTCATCAAGTAGATGTAACCATATCGAGTATGGTCATCTATGAAGCTTATGAAGTATCTGAATCCTCCTCTTGCTTGGACCGACATAGGACCGTATACATATGAATGAATGAGTCCTAGAGTGTCTGATACACGCTCACCTTTATTGCTAAAGGGTGTCTTTGTCATTTTACCTTTTAAACATGATTCGCATGTTTCCAATGATTCGGAATCGATTGGATGTATAAGCCCATCTGAATGTAGCTTTAGCATGCGTCTCTTGTTTATATGGCCTAAACGACAATGCCACAAGTAAGTTGAATTATCTAGCTTATGTCTTTTGGTATCAATTTCAAAAGCAGGAATTTTGTTATCTAACACATAAATCCCATTTTGTGAAATTCCTGAAAAATAAAAGATCGAATCTTTATAAAAATTGCAACTCTTGTCTTTTATTGAAATATGAAAACCGTCGTCAACAAGACGGCTAATAGAAATAATGCTACGAGACATTTCAGGAACGTATAAACAATTTCTTAATTCTATTACAAGCCCAGAGGGCAAAGGTAAAACATAATCTCCAATTGCGAGGGCGGCAACTCTTGCTCCATTTCCTACTCTCAAGTTTATGCTTCCTTTCTTTAGTTCATTAGTTTGATTTAGCTCCTGCATATTTGTACAAATATGAGATCCACATCTGGTATCAAGTACCCAAGATTCAGACAGTGAAACTGTATTTATTTCAATATAAAACATACCAGATGCTGAACCACCATTATTTTTCTTCTCGTGGAAGGTTAGGTACTCCATGCAGTTCCTCTTCCAATGCCCCAAGTCACCATAATAGTAGCACTTTCCTTTGGGCTTCTTTGGTTCCTTTCCCTTCGTTTCGGTGAGCACAGCCCCCTTGCTTTTATCAAGATGGTTTGGATTGGGAGAGACCCCTTTCCTTTTTCTCGATCCTTCAATAGCAAGGGCCAGTATCTCCTCGTTTTCTTTTATAATGGGCTCGACTGACTCGAGCATATGTGCAAGCTCTACAAGAGAGGTTTGCAAGCCACTCATTTGGTAGTTCATTATGAACTGTGAGTAACTCTTGGGGAGGGACTGAAGAAGTAAGTTTTCACTTAGTTCATGGTCCATCGCATCTCCAATACTAGAAAACTTGGTGATAAGTCTGATCATCTTTGCACAATGTGCCATTACAGATGTGCCCTCCTGCATCTTGCTTTTATATAACTCCTTGGTTATTTCGAAGCGTTCGCACCGAGTTTCATTCACAAATAACTCTTTGAGGTGCTTGACCATGGAATAGGCATCCATATCTGAATGTAGTTGCCTTTTAACTTCCGGTGTCAGAGATGCAAGTATGATGTCTCCCGTTTGATCATCATCAGATTTATGCTTCAAGTAAGCATAGAATTCTTAGTAGGGAGCATCATCAGTTGGGTAAGGGGGTATCGGTGTATCAAGTACATACCCTTTCCTCTCGAACTTCAAAACAATTTTGAGGTTACGAAACCAGTCGGTGAAGTTTGAACCATTCAATTTGTTATCGGTAAGGATGTTACGCAGATCGGTGTTAGTCATGATTTTAAGAGTGTGTTTAAATAAAAACCTGAGAGTGAGAAATAGTAAACGTATGTCATTCATTTGCTTTAAAGTATAACAATCTAAAATTACAGGCCTTTTAATTTATTTCAGATTGCTCCCACTATTTTGCCAAATTAATAGCCCTCCATATTAATTCGAAGAATTTCACAAATCCTTTAGTGAGCTAGGATCCTAACTCCTGAGATTTCGCCTTGAGTTTGCTCAACAAGCTAGTCTCATTTGTTAGGTAGATTCATGTAATCAATCACATCTCGAATGTGACTCCTAGGTTATTGGGTTACTAACCACATTAGTAACTAATATGCTATTCACATTAATCCCAACCATATTGCCCATTAGTTTATGACAACATGAGTTTGCTCATCCAATTATCATAATCTAATTTAAGTATTACCCCATATTCATGAAAAAACGATTTTCGATAATTCAGGTGTTACCATAAGACCCCGAGCTTGAGTTTGCTCAACAACTCAAAGGCCCCCAGTACTGCCGGCTGAATTATAATATTAGGGAGGGGCAACCGATTTTAATAACTTACTTATTTACTTAACTTTTTAACGAGGGATTTTATTTAAGTCTCATAATCTAACTTAGTCTTGATTTGCTTTAGCATACATCAGACACATACATTCACATACATTGGCGTTATGGACATATCATATAAATTATTCCGTCGAGCCAGAGACGGAATAAAAGGGCAAACCTAAGGAAATACTAACTATTATATATTTCTCTTTAGGTCCTCCGTCTTCTCCATGGCGCCTTGAAATTACATATTAATTTCTATACTACTATAAGAAAACTTCAATTGAATTGAAGGGAATCAGATGAGAGGAGAAATTACAATAGATAGTAGAAAGGCAGGACGCGCAGACCCTATTTCAAAAATACCAAAAGACTAAAAGAGGGTCCAAATATGTCCATAACTCCAAACATGCATAGACTCAATTAAATAAATTTAATTGGTTGATTACATAACCATCTTATGTAATATTTAGGTTAATCACATTAACTCGTCAAATTAACTTTCATCCAATTTTACTTCTAATCGTTTTGTATATTTATATTAATTCTTAGATTAATATAACCATATAAAACGTCGATTATGCATGTCCCAATTATTTTGATTTCAATTCATTTAACGCTTTGATTTACAACTTGGTAAAAACAAACTTTTAAACGAATTTTTCATTCGATAATCAAAACAGAAAACTATTAATTTCCGAAACATATATTTATATATACAAGTTATATTCAAGCCGATTTTAACGATTAAAATCAAGTGGGATTCGGGCCGGGGGCCCAAAGCCGGGCTGCTGCCATTTGGCAGCAGCCCAGCGGCTGCGCACGCGGCTGCTGCCGCGAGGCAGCAGCCGCGCGACGGCGGCTGGTCGCGCCGTGAGACGCGACCCGAGCCGCTGTCGTATTTATTTATTTTTTTAATATAATACATGTATATATATATATCAGAATTTAAAACGGTTTTAAAAACGATTTTCAGAAATAGGAAAAACTACAATAGATTTTCGTTTTATCTTTTAGAATTAATAAAACTAATTTTATTAACCTAACTATAAAACTAATAGATTTTGTTATAATGATTATCAACCGAAATAATTAGGAACATACGCATAATCTATTTTAATTAACAATTAATTAAAATTTATTTATCTTTAGAATTAATTAATCAAACAATTTGTTAATTAACCCTAACCATAAATATTTATTCAATCCTATTGAAAAACTTCTAAATTTTCATATATGAAATAACGGATTTAACGATGGCTCTGATACCACTGAAGGAAATTAGGCTAAGGTATAGCAGCGGAAATATAAAAATTTTAGCCTACTTCCTTTTAACCATAGGATCCGTTAATCGTTATTTCATATAAAGATGGATAAGAAGAAATACCTTTTGAAGAACAATCTACCGTTGTTAATGAAGCACCCACAACTTTTCTCCGAGTTCCCAAGCACGAAGTAAAACACGGTGAGGTGAAGTTAGAATCAACCGTATGAGATGCAACCAAAATAGATTGCCTCTAATTAACCAACACAAGATCAAAGAAAAAGAAGATAGATGAAATTAATCGATCGATGGAAGCCGTATGAATTCTTGTCCACGAACTAGGGGAGTTGAATTCTCTTTCTCTCTCTAATTTGTAAATTTCGAAAATCACAAAGGGGGGATTAGGGAGCTTAGTTGAAATTCATGTAGTAGGGGGGTATATATAATCACTTGTATCTAAACCCTAGTTAGATAGGAATAGGTTACTTAATAGGAATTCAATTCGGAATAGAATTCCCAATTATTATCTTATTATATATCTAATATATGTAGGATAATAATAAATAACCTAATTGGATAATAATAGGAGTATATTAATCTAATTAAAACTCCTAAATTAATTATCTCTTAATTAATTTAATTCATATTCCTAATCAAATTAGGATTAATAGAATTAAAATAATTTCTTATTTATTATATATAAATTTCGGCCCCCCCTCTATTTAAATGGGCCTTATTGGGCTCAATTGAGCTTCCATCAATTAATAACATCCATCTCTCTTTTGGTTCCAAGTCTTATGTGTGATCCATTAGGTTCTTACTACTTCTGGCCGTATGCAACTATTAAATTAATTTCTTCAAAAATTATATTTAATCTTTGCATAACGGAATGATGTACTGAGTATGTTATTGGCAAGTCTATAATCATTCCCCCAGAGTCCGTTAAGAAGACAGGTTGATTCTGTCGTTAACCTTTCCGTATTAGTTACAGTATAATTCGATCCTTTATCAACTACATCCTTGAACTGAATCTTATGACTATGGGTGATGTCAAGTCACATATAGCGAGACGTTCGTTTTACTTGTACAGGCCGAGTCAACTCAAATAGATAGGTTAAGTGAAATCTGTATTTCTTACTCTTAAGCTATCACATTGCAAGGATTTAGAGTCGAGTCTTCCACAAGCGATCCTTGGATGTATCTCCCATTAATCGGGGGTGATAAATGCTCAATCCAATGTATAACTACCCTGACATTACCTCCTGTGACACCCAACCTTTGCCGTTCACACCCCAGAGTCATCTCTGTTAAGGATCGTGGGACAGCAGGATCAAAGTCTCACATTCAGTAATTCAGGATGACCAATTAACATTCCTTTGAGTCTGAGGATTAGTTATACCTATTAATACCAATGAGATGAACAGGTGACAAGGATGAATCTACCCATCCTGTTATCTCAAATCGGATCCCCAATCCTAATGAACAACGTTTCATCGGATCTATGTAACTGTCCAGATATCTGTATATATGAAGCTTGTGAGATCAGCTTTCTGTCGGACAGAAGACATTGTTACATACAAGTCTCAACAGTGATATATCAATCCTAAACATATCACTTGACTTGGGGTGGTTTTAAGTTTATTAGTTTATTATAAAGTTTTGTCTCACTTCATGCTTGTATGAACACTTTATAATCACTTTAAACAAACTTACGGATTTCCTTTTATTAGACTTTATTCAGTGCTTAAAAGGGATTGCCTTTATATAGTTATAAAACATATATCTCATTAAAACAAATGATATAAAGAACAATTCATTTACATTAAGTTTGTATCCTAGAACAATTGTCTATAGGACACCAAAACCCCAACAACTGTCTCCCTACTTGTTCTGACATAGCTCCAATAGGGATATCAAAAATCTGAACCTGGACCTCCATATTATTCAAGTTAATTTTTTCCGGATTCTCTCCCATTTGCAAATAATTAGTTACCCCAGTATAGTTATCAAAAGTCCACGGCCCTCCCCCTAACACCCTATCACGGTCTATAACCTGAAAGAATTCAAAAGTGTAAAGATTTGTACCTATTTCCTGGATTGTCACTCCTCTTCCTGGCCTCCACAGATTTGCAAGTCTGATCTTCATGGCAGGAAAATTGATCATTTTGTCCGCTACGAAGCGTCCTACCATACATAGGCACTCCCTCGTTGTTTCCACCACCGGGACGGTCAACCCCAAATCAATACCCACCCCCTCATCCTCTTCCCCCTGCCCGATATCCTCTCTGTTGTCCATACCAGGAACCTTCCCAACGCATCTCCCTTGCCTTCACAAAATCCCCTCCTGCTCGAAAAGACCTCCCTAAAATCTCCAACATCCGGACTGATTGTGATCGCCTCTCTCCGCCTCTCGCAACCCGCTGCTACAGAGAAACGAACTTCACGACACCGCAATCCGGTATACCGTCGAGCACCCCTCCAAGTCGCAGGCTCCACAAAAAGAGACGTAGTCGGATCAAGAAAACACGAAAAACCCCAATCGAACCAGAAAACGATCCAGTCAGAATCACAACACAGTGAAAACGAGAGAGAGCACCAAGAAACGCAACGCAATCTCACACAAAGAAAAAATGACAACAAACTAACAAAGGAAGCACTCCCACATGACGGCGGAGACGAAAACTCTCACTAGGCGGCGGAGAGAAAAAAACTTGTATTTATGTTTTTAAATTTTTTTATGTAAAAACATTAAAAATACCAATTTAACACATAAATCGACAAACAGTGAATCTTTGATCCATCATTACCTCACAACATTGAATAACACGACTTCTCTTAGAAACAGATTAATGCCTAGTTTTTTTTTTCTCCGTCTAACTTAATTAAAAATAAATATTTAATTAATTAAAAATAACAAATTTATATTTGTAATATATTAAATAATTACTAGCCTATTAATTAAAATAATAAAAGAAAGCAAGAATTACGGGAAGATAAAAAAACACAAAGCAAATGAAATTCAAAAGTCACAAATAAACTTCTATATAAAGTATGATAGATAGTATTCCATCATTATATTCATTGGTCACGATAGATAGTATTATATTTGTAAAGGTAAATATTCGATTTTTTTCATATGTTGTAGTTATTTTGTTCTCAATTATGTTGTTGTTTTATTTTTATTAAACAATAGTTGTTATAGTTTCATCTTTCAGATTCATTTCTGTTGTTACCCAGGTTCTATACCTCTCGCTATCTTATTCATGTTTTCTTTTTTATTTGTCTTTTTTTTTTCCAAACCGATAGCTTCAATTGAAGAAATCTGACAGAAATAGAAGATGCATGAACAACTAAAACCGGAAAACACAAAAGTGTCAAAAATTACAAGAAATTCTTATGTTTCTCAAGGTAATTATTCGATTTTTTTTTCATATGTTGTAGTTATTTTTGTTCTCAATTATGTTGTTGTTTTCTTTTTATTAAACAATAGTTGTTATAGTTTCATTTTTCAGAGATGAAATTTCATTTATGTCGTTACCCAGGTTCCATTCCTCTCGCTACCTTATCCATGTTTTCTTTTTTATTTGTATTTTTTTTCAAAATGACTAAAATAAAGATTTTGTAAATTTGTATTCTTTTTTAGTATATGTTGCTAGGTGTTATCATTTCGATTGCTAACCCTTAACAAAAATTTAGATTTTCGGCTTTATATGAACTCAATTTTTGGCTTTCTCAATGGTGCTGTTGTTTTTTTTATTAAACAATTGTTGTTATAGTTTCATCTTTCAGAGATGAAATTCCATTTCTGTCGTTATCCAGATTCCATACCTCTCGCTACCTTATCCATGTTTTCTTTTTTATTTATTTATTTTTCAAAATGACTAAAATAAAGATTTTCTATATTTGCATTCTTTTTTAATATATGTTCCTAGGTGTTATCGTTTTGATTGTTAACTCTAACTAAAATTTAGATTTTCGGCTTTTTATGTACTCAATTTTTAGTTTAATTGAAGTTAGATTAATTTTTCTAATTCAGAACATGTTGAAATCAACTCATTTTTTTAGTTTGAGTTTAGTTCATTGATATGGATTGTATTTTTTATTTTTATGCATTTTGGTACAAATAGATATAAAGTTTCACACGATAGTTGTTCATTGAAGTTTGAGACATATTAAATAAAATATTAAAGAGATATTGGAATATTATACTTACAATGAAGTTTATTTCAATATAAATTATGTTATATTATTATTATTATCATTATTATTATCAAGAAGTTATTTTTTCCCAATTTTCTAGACAAGGAGATTGTAAGCGTCTAATACGCTTGATAAGATGTTTATTCTTGAAGAATGTGGATTATGCTAGATACGAATTCAAAATCAAGGTAAATAAAAATAAATTTTGATGCTCAAAATCCTAAAAATGTACATTAATTATCGATATTGAGATAATTGCTTTTGCAACATTGGCTTATATAATTTTTAACTATTATATTATGGTTCGTACAAAATTGTTAGTATTTCAAGAGTTTTTAACAGATGAAAATGAAATATGATTATTGGACAAATTATTGAAAAATATTAATTAAGAAAATATTATTATTTGAATCTCTTCAACTTTTCAAATGTTGAGCATAATGATTCTAATTAATATAATTAATTTCACATATTAATTATAAAACGTTTTTTTTGTACTGAGTGGTTACAATTGCGATTTAATTCTATTTAACTAAAATTAATTTATGGACTTAATACTTCATTAAGAAAAAATAAAATGTTTAATTAATGGGCAAAAAATATTTTCACTCTCCTCTTTATACGCTTATGTCTCGACATTCTCTCTTATTTTCAAAAAAAAAAACCCGAGAGGAAGATGGTTCTCTCCTAATTATCTTTTTCGTCCCTTCATTTTTTTTCAATTCTTTTGTTTGTTTTTCTTACTTACAAAATTTAAGAATATATAATTATTAGAAAATATTAATGAAGTCAAATAAGTGATATCTGCAAGTATGGCTGATATTCTATATAGTGAAAGAATGAAGAACAAATTGATCGAATGTCTTGATGAGATATTACGAGATGAAAATAGGAGAAATCATCATCTTAAACTGATTCAATTAGATATATTGGGTTATTATAGCAGAATGAATAATTGAATTAGAATACTTGGTGATCATGAAATTCCATCAACCAGAATAATTATCATCAAGATGAATTTGTGACTAATTCTTACGAATTTTATTTTTTTATATGTAACATATTGAATTGATAAAGTTTCTTCATATGCAACATTAGAAAAGTATTGGTTGTAATAGTTTATAGAATAATATATCGATGTTGCTTCCATTTTAACATAGATTGTAATTCTTTTGTATCGTAGATATAATATTTAATTTTAATTGTAGTTTAATTCAATTTTTGTTTAACCTATATTGTAATTTTTTTGTATCGTAAATATAATATTTAATTTTAATTATAGTTTAATTCAATTTTTGGTTTTTTATTATATTCTAATATATTTCTTAATTAATTTGCTATTTTATTATTTTTGTTTCACAAAATATTTGGAATATAAAAATGTATTAAAATTCTTAAAAAGTACAAATCATTGAATTTTGTAAAAATAAATAAATCATTCATCTTTAGTTAAAATTCTATAAAAAAGTAGTCAATTATTTTTAAAATTAAGGGTTAATTACAAAAAACTACCCTGTGGTTTGGACTTTTTGCGATGTGGTACCTGTGGTATTTTTTGTTACAAACACAACCCTGTGGTTGTCACCGTTAGACAAATAAAGGAGACAGTCAAAATTCTGTTAAAAAGATGATGCGGCACAGGGGCAATTTGGGAAATTCGATTTTTTTATTTTTATTTTAATTTTATTTTTTAGTTTCTTCTTCTTCTTCTTTCTATTTTTTTCTTTTTCTGTTTTTCTTCTAATTTTTTTTAGATTCATGGAAATTCCAGAAATCTGGAAATTCCAGACGTGAAGACATTCTTCACGTCTGGAATCTGGAATTTCCCGATTTGGAAATTCCAGAATTCTGGAATTTCCTGGAAATTCCAGAAATCGGGAAATTCCAGATTTTGGAATTTCCAGAAGAAAAAAAATTAGACGAAAAAAACGAAAAAACTAAAAGGAAAAAAATAGGAAGAAGAAAAGAAGAGAGGAGGAAGAAGGAGAAGAAAATGGAGGAGAAGAAGAAGAAGAAAATGAAGGAGGAGAAGAAGAAAAGGGAGGAGAAGAAGAAGAAAATGAAGGAGGAGGAGAAGAAGAAGAAGAAGAAGAAGAACACGATGAAAAAGGAGAGAGAAGGAGGAGAGAGAAAGAAAAAAATAAAAAATAAAAATAAAAAAATCGAATTTCCCAAATTGCCCCTATGCCACATCATCTTTTTAACAGAATTTTGACCGTCTCCTTTATTTGTCTAACGGTGACAACCACAGGGTTGTGTTTGTAACAAAAAATACCACAGGTACCACATAGCAAAAAGTCCAAACCACAAGGTAGTTTTTTGTAATTAACCCTAAAATTAATTTAATTTGAATTATCATTAAAATATATATATATTAATTTCAAATATACATAATATAAATTTTTTTTATAGCATGATATAAAATTATTTAAAAGTAAATATGTCAATTTATTTATTTATCTAAATTATATAAAAGTTTCATACCCCGTGCATCGCACGAATTTTCGACTAGTTTATCTAATTTTATAAGAAAATATCAAAGAAAATGAAACAATCAATTTTTAGTAGCTTATTCGTCGCATTTCATGTCAAGAACTTCAATCTAATAATGTCTATCCTCTTTTATTATTATATAAAAAAAGGGTAAATTTCAAATAAAACTCAAGTGGTTTCACTAATTTTTAGATAAAGAACTGTGATTTACTTTTTTTCAAAACGAGGATTGAGGTTTCACACTTTTAATAAAACAAGGACCTTTTGAGTTAATGCTATTAAAACCATCTTTAACGACCTGAAAATGAAAGTTTTCAAGAATTAAAGTTGTTCAATATCATTCAACCAAAAAAAAAAAAAGTTGTTCAATATCATATTTTCTATGGAACTACATTTTCGATTTTCGAAAATCATCTTTTTTGGAACTTTCTCTCTCTAAACATTAACTTTCTCTCTCTTTACCAAACATCATCTAAATAATCTCAAAATAAAAAATTGAAGAATTAAAGTTGCTTAGAATATTAGTAGTTCTTAAAATATGTCATTTTTGAAGTCGTAAAGGATGATTTTAATAGTATCAATCGAAAAAGTCATTGTTTTGCTAAAGTTGAAAACTTCAGTCCTTACTTTGAAAAAAAATTAAATCACAGTTATTTATCTGAAAATTGGTGAAACCACAAGGATTTTATTTGAAATTTACCCTATAAAAAAACCTCTTTTATTAAACCGCATAAAATAATTGTTTTTATTTTTATTTTCTCGTACCATTAATATTAGATGGATCTGAATTACTAGTATATATAAAATAATGAATGGGTATAAGTTGCATCAATCAAATCTAGTTAGGATTTTTTTTTTTAAATTTTCCATGGTTGAAGTCAATATTACTTTATATATAGTTGGAGGAGTATATGAATCACAAAATGGGTAGGGTTGTTGAGGGGCAAACCGTCTCATCATAATCCCTTCACAAATCACTTGCATTTTTCAAATTCGCCTTTCAAATCTCCATTAACTTCCACATATTTCATAATTCACTTCCTTATCCAACCTTAATATATCATTATTGTGCTTTCATCACCACCCGAAATATTAGAATCCGGTCTACGAGACCATTGGCTCGACCGGATCGTTAGAACGTGCTTTTAGAACCACATTTTTTTTTATGATGTGTTAGAGATAATTTACTGCATTATCTCTTAATTAGATTTATTATCTAGTTAGTGTTTATATTTTATCTAGCTAGTGTTTATATTGATAATTGGCTTCCACCGACCCGCAGCAATCTCACCCCATCTGTTATCTTTGCAAATCAGCCAGTCAATTCCCCTGCAATCCGGTTTGCTGCTGCCGCAAACAGTCTGACGGTTCAGTTATCTCTGTTTGTATTTCAGAATCTGTCAATCGAGGCTTCACTGTTCTATTTACAAATCCGATTAGACCTAATTTTGGCCGCCTCCGTCATACCACATCATTGAACTTCAAACGGCTCAAAATCCGTAACCCTCGACATCCTTCTCTTCTAATACACTTAGTAACCTTTTTCTATCCCTCCTACACAATTTCAGTCTAATCATATTCCACTTCAACCTTACTTGTTTCCTCAATCTAACACTATCAATCTATGTATAATACAAAACAGTAACGATGAAGCTGAGATGTCACTTCCTCTTTTTTTACTGATAAAAAATATAATATAAATAATATATTAATTTTAATTATATTATTATATTTATCTATAAAAATATTATTTTATTCATATTATGTCTAAGAGTTCTATAGAATTTAGATTTAAAATTTAATTTAAATAATATCTTTATGTCATTAATTTTGATTATTAAATTGATTTTTTTTTTTAATATTTATATGTCAAAATGAATCTGTATATCGCACGGGCAAAAAACTAGTATACATATATAATTCGTCCAACTATTGTAACTACTCTCTCTGACCAATAAATATAGACAAAAATTCACATTTTTAACGTCTCATGAAATATACACAATTCTTCTTTTATCTATCAATAATCACTTATTTTGTACTATACCCCCTATTTACTATTTACTATATATGATTTTTTTTTTTACAACCAATGAAGCATATATTAAGAATCAAGAAGAAGCATATTACAAATAAAATCAGGGGGTACAGAAAACCACTCACCCCGATGTAAAGGTAAAATACTACTTCTAGCTAACAAATGAGCAACAGAGTTTGTAGAACAACAGACAAATCGAATAGAGCAATTAAAAAGCTCGTTCAATGAAAAATGACAATCATTGGCTAAGACGTTAAAAGGAGATGAAACCTCTAACGGGCGGGCCATAGACTGTACCACGATCAAAGAATCTGATTCAATGATTACATCCTTCCATCCGCGTTCTTTGATCCAACTGAGAGCTTCACGGACCGATAGCGCTTCAATGAACGATGCATCTTGATAATTCTGCAAGATACCATTTTTAGCCGCAACAAACCGGCCCAACTCATTCCGAACGATACACCCAAACCCAGCCACATTCTCGTTCGCAAATGACGCACCATCCACATTTAGTTTTAGAAAGCCTGTTGGAGGACGCTGCCACACTGTCGGGCTTGGCACAGCCGGACAGCCTGAAGGAGAAACCGATGCCTACGCTTTCTTCCATGCCTGTAGAAAGGATCCGGCCGAATGGTACAGGATCGAGGCGTGTGAATCCTTCCGATTCCACACAATGTCGTTTTTATAACACCAAATAATCCACCATAAAACCGCTACAAGCTCAACAAGCTCCACCGGTTTAGAAAAGATCCAGCCCCAATAATAACAAAATGTTATGAAATTGGGTTCCCACATCCCCAATAGGCGAGAGAGTCCAAATAGCTCGATCCATAGTACATTTGAGAAAAATATGATAAGAATCTTCCACCGCCCCATGACAGAGCTCACATAAATCTGAGATAGGAACCCTCCGGGCTTTCAGCGCGACTTTAGAAGGGAAACATCTAGCAAGAACCCGCCAAAGAAGGTTCTTAACTTTAGGGGGCACTTTAAGATTCCAAACTTTATTCCAAACTGGAGAATCACTGAACCAATTTGTTCCAAATCCAGCCATAAGCTTTTGGTACCCACTTTTAACTGTATAGTTGCCCCGTCGGTCATCCTTCCAGTACCACCCATCATGATCAATCCGATTAGATAAGGGGATACGGAGAATAAGTTCTGCATCCCGAGGGACAAAAATGCCCGAAACTAACCCAACATCCCATGACCGCCGACCCTCCTCCATAAGATCAGTCGCCACTTCCACCCCTAAACCATCCAATTTTTATACTATATTGATACCTTTTTTTCTTTTTTCCCCACTTTTTTTTTTCACTTTCAATATATGGAAAATGATCGTCAGGGAGCCACGGGTCATCCCAAATCCAGACCTCACCACCCGCCCCTACAAACCTGCGAATACCTGACTTTATCAACTCTTGAGCACCCATAATACTACGCCAGATAAAGCTAGGTCCATCAGATAACGATGCATCAAGAAAAGAGCTATTCGGATAATAAAGGGCTTTAAAAACTCGTGCCACAAGAGACTCAGGATTTGAGCTAAGTCGCCAACCTTGTTTAGCCAATAAAGCTAAGTTGATATTATATAACTTACTAAGGATATTGTTTCAAAAAAAAAATTACTAAGGATATCGTTATTTTTTTTAAATGTGTCAATTGCAACCATGATTTAATGGTGTAACGTGTGTGCCAAGAAAACATTACATCCTTCAGTATAAAATTATATTTAATTACTGTGAAATTATATATATTTTTTAACAAATGAACTTTATTAAGAATCACACGATAAGAGCATTACAAGCAAAAGATGGTGGGGAATCAAACCACACCTCCCGATCAGACATAGATACTACAGCCCAGACCAACACATGAGTTAGCAGATTCGCTGATCTACACAAAAAAATAACAGAACAATTAACTAAATCCTGCAATGTTATTTGACACTCACCAACTAGAAGGTCTAGACTCGAATTGCCTCTAATTTCTTGTCCTAAGACATACACTAGAACTTGTGAATCCTATTCCAGAATGATGTTTCCCCAACCATTACCTTTGATCCAACTCAATGCCTCCTAAAATGAAAGAACCTCAATCAAGAGCGGATCCAAAGTACACTGCATGAGTCCGTTAGATGTCCTAAAAAACTTGTCAAACGAGTCACGAAGCACAAAGTCATAACCACCCATTCTGATCTCCTAAAAGCACGCACCATCCCCATTAACCTTCAATCTACCCATCGGTGGAGGCACCCAACCAGGCTGAGGAGGTGAACTTTCACTACTGTCGTAACGAGTTGTTGGATTCGCAGTCTGCCACTGCTAGAGGAAGACCTCAGCTCTATGAAAAGTAACAGCCACAGGCGCAGCAGTTCCATTCCAGACCATATCATTATGGTTTAGCCAAATGCCCCAGCATAGCACAACTGCCAATTCAACATATTGCTTGTTAAATCTCTGCACTGAAGCCTAGAAAATTCGAGAAGGACATACAGCGCCCACTGCAATCACCAACAACCGAATAATTCCATACCCGTCGACTTGCTACACACCCGACCAAGGTATGAAACGTTGATTCCACAGCTACTGAACATAACACAACACCTGGAACATACCGATCAGCTAGAGCTTCCTTCTTAGGTAAACAGTTTGAAAATACCCTCTAGAAAAAACCTCGATCTTCGGTGATACCTGAAGACGCCACAAGGCAACCCAGTCAATTCTAGAAACCGAGTTAGAAATTTCTGATTAGTCTTCCTGAAGCCGATAATAAGCCACTTTAACAGAGAACCTACCTCGCCTGTCTCAATGTCAGCACCATGAGTCGGCCACCTCCCAAATACTCAACGGGATCCTGCAAATTAAATCAATATCCCTATCAGTAAAAAGCCCCCTCATTATATCCATATCCCAGCACCCTCTGCTAGGGATCTACAGGCTTCGGACCAATTCACAGCTCCAATCATTGATGCAAGGACTTTCTGTATATGGGTAAACATCTCCGGTAGCCAAGGGTCTTCCCTGATGTTAATACCATCCCCCGAACCAACCACCTTCTGGCACATGACACAACCAACTTTTGAGAAGCTAGCACACTCCTCCATATGAAACTTCGGTTATGAGTGAGTTTAATGTTCAGAAAGGATGTATTCGGATAGTAACGTGCTTTATAGACTCTGGTAACAAGTGAACTAGGCTCCGTGAGTAGACGCCACCCTTGCTTTGCTAATAGGGCAATGTTAAATTGATGTAAGTCTCGAAAACCCAACCCTCCAGAATGTTTTCTCCTACATAATTTGTCTTAGGACTTCTAGTGAACTCCCTTTCTGTCTTTCTCAAAGGACCCCCATAAAAAAGAATTCATCATCTTCTCTAAATCAGAGCACAACCTTCGAGGGAGAAGAAATAGGCTTTGATAACAACCCGAATTATTCCTTATAAAAGTAGAATTAATGATAATTAATGCAGGATTAATGCAGGGGTGAATATGCAAATAATAAAGAAAAAGGAAGGAGTCTCTAGCATTATGCCACGCCGCATGGACCATGACGAGACATGCCATAGCAAGATACGCCTAATGAGAGCAAGTAATGGAGACCCGCCATAGTTCTCAAGAAGAGCATACATACGCCTCGACGGTTCTAAAGAATACCAAAAGGCGCACTTATAACCATCCATGAAGGAAATAAATACAATTAAATGGCAATTAATAGCCATCAATAAAGAGATCAGTATCCGTCAGGTGAATATAAGGAGGTTTCTTGAGACAGGTCCATCCAAAGGTCTCTAAACCATTATCAAGGAGAAACCTCTGACATTGATGATACTAATAACTCCATTAATACTTAAACCATCAAGTATAACTAAAGTAACATCAAAACTCACATTCAAGGACAATAAAGGGGATTAATACGATTGTTACAGAATTGCATATAAATACACTAGCTTCCTGGGATCAAAGGTACACACATTATTCTAACCCTACTTTGTGATTACAATTTATTCTCTCAAGAATATTACTGACTTAGGCATCGGAGTGTCCCCGGCCGATCCCAACGGCGCCTCACAGGGAAGGGCTCCAATCAAGAATCTTTTCACAAGATATCATGCTCATAGCACAATAGGGTAATGAATGAATAGTGGATTTTATAAGAACTTCCTTACCTACCTTTGACAAACACTTCGACTTCCAGCTATGAAGCCTGACACGAACCCGATTCGCGATGTAAGTGAACAATTGAGATTTATTCTTACCAATTACAGAAAGAACACCCAAGTATTTGCTAGGAGCCGTCAACTGAGAGATATTAAACAAAAAGCTCATGTCGGCACAAACAGACGAGCTACAATTCTTACTAAACGAAATTGATGACTTAGAGAAATTGACATATTGTCACGAAGCTCTCTTATATTGTAGCAAGTGGTGTTTCACTATATTACCCTCCTCAATCGTGGCTTGGAAAAACATATAGATATCATCAGCAAAGAAGATGTGAGAAATAGGAGGAGCCGTCCTCGCAATATTGCAACTATGAATCAGACATTGACTCTCTAATGTTGTAAGTGAAGTTGAGAGCCCCTCCGCACAAATGAGGAATGGGTAAGGTGAGAGAGGATCCCCCTGCTGAAGGCCTCTGTTGGGAGTGATAGGCCTAATCCTATGCCTATCATTAGTAACGTGGTATAAACTTTTTGTGACACACTCCATAATTAAGTCAAGCCATTTTTCAGCAAATCCTATCCTTCTCATCATTACCCTCAGAAATTCCCATTCACTCTATCATATGCCTTCACCATATCCAGTTTTAGAGACATAAACCCTTTTGCCCCTTGAGTTTTCCTATTAAGAAACTGATTAACTTCAAAGGCAAGTATAATGTTATCTATAATTAGATGGCCTGGAATGAAAGCACTCTAGGCAGGTGATATGAGGTGATGAAAGACTCTTTTCAACCAGTTCATAATAGTTTTAGACAAAATTTTGTAAATCACATTACATAAAGTTGTCAGTCTTAGATCAGATACATACTCTGGATGTTATTTCTTCGGGATAAGCACAAGGTTACTGCTATGAATATCATCTAGGAATACACCCTCATTGAGCCACCTGATACAAGACGATACCGCATGAGGACCAACAAGGTCCCAATAATGCTAATAGAAACACAAGTTGTAACCATCGGGCCCTGGGCTTTTGTCTATGTGCATTGAGAATACCACTTTCTTGATTTCATCAGCCATAAAAGGTCTTAATAACTCCTCATTTATGTCAGTCATAATGGTGGACTGAATATTTCCCAGAATATACGCATGATCACATCCCGGGGAATTCAAAAGCTTGTTATAATAATCCAAGATAATCGAGGCCATACCGTTGCTCCAATCCACCCAGGAACCAGAATCATCTTTTAGATGAAGGACTTCATTTTTCTTCTTCTTCTGATTAGTTGCATTCGTGTGGAAAAATTTGGTATTCAAATCTCCCACTTGGAGCCATTGCTTCTTACCCTTCTGCTTCTAATAAACCTCATGCCGAAGTAACGTCCCAGTCGACTTCTTACAGCCGCAAATAGCAGTAGAGATTACTGATTTGTGCCTGCCTTCAGTCGCTACAACTCTCTATAATAATCTGCTAATTCCTCATAGAACTTGTCTCGAACCTTCTATCCCCATTCTGCCAGAATCAAGCCGTACCTCTACTGATGCTGTAACAGCCCTGCTCTTGTAACGATTCCCAAGCATCTTTTATAGTTATGGAACAACCCTCAAGACCGACCTAAGAATTTTTGAACCGAAACTAATGAGCATGATTTCAAGCTGATTTCGGCCGTATAGTGAGGTAAAGCGCAGAGTGATCACTACAAGGCGTATCCTCATTCATAATTGTTGCCATGGGGAATAACTTCATCCACTGCATATTAGCCCGTCACCTACCTAATTTCTCTTTAATGCAACCAATTAAGCCTCTACTCCTTTCCCAAGTAAACTGGTGACCAAGCAAACGAACCTCACACAAATCATAGAATACAATAATATTATGAAAACCTCGGATAAGAGAGGCGGGATGCTGATTACCCCCTCTTTTCTCACAGTGTGCTAATAGATCATTGAAGTCCCTTATGACTAACCACGGGAGGGAGGAGACACCACTTAAAGACTTTAGTAACTTCCACGAATCAGCTCGATGAGAGCGTTCAGGGTAACCATAAAAACTAGTTAATCAATCTCCGGCAAACCGAGCATAGTAATACGCACATCAATATAATTCATAGAGAAGCTCAGAAAATCGATAGACCCAAGGGTCTTCAACCACACTGCCAAACCCCCACCAGCATTAATTGCATCCACACAAAACCATCATTTATTACTTCAATCTTTAAACGGTTACACTTAACTTCCATTAAAAATATAAAATCTGGTTTTAGTCTGGCTACGAAGTCAACTAGCTAGCGACCTGTATGGGTGTTACCTAGATCCCAATAGTTCCAAGATAGTACTTCGTAATCTCTAGCGGGTTTGAACTCCAGAACCCACATAATGTAAAGCTGAAGCCTCGACCTGCCTCACATTAGCCCAGTCCATCTGACCTGATTTCACTGTTTCAGTCTCTGGACCTGTCTGTTCAACTCGTTGATGCTTAGGATCAACAATCTCAATACCTTCCACTTTGCTAACCAGTTCGACCTCTCTTGATGCTGCAGCGCTCTTTGTTACTATTTCCATGCATAAGCCCGGCGAAGGATTAGCCTTCCCTAGAATTTTCGGCAACTGAAAATTTTCCCCTGCAGCCGAACCACGGGAATGACCTATGTCAGGACTTGTAGAAGGTAAGTCAGGTATATGGAGACTATTAAGTAGGAATCTGAATTGCGACTGATTTTGTGCCTTTCTTATCGGGGCTCGAAGCCACGTGCCATACACTTTCTCCACCTTTGGAGGTTCCTCTAACTCTAGTAATACCGGGAAGAAACGACCAGCATGACCAATGCAGCCACAATAAAAGCAGAAAGTCGATAATCTTTCATATTTAAATTGTATCCATAGGATTTCTCCACCAGCCTTACTCAACTTCATTTTTCGCTTGAGCGGTTGAAGAACATTCATCAAAACTCTAATCCGTAGATACGTACGCCCTACGCCAGAGAAGTTATTAGCATCAGATTCCACAAAAGCACTCAGGAAATTCCCAATTCCCATAACCACTGTTTCTGACTGAAACCCTGCGGGGACATCATAAGATTGTACCTAAAACTCTGTATCATCCAGTACCACTTCCTTCGAATTCTGAACCTCTTCTAGTCGATGTTTAACTAAGAGATGCTGATCAAAGGTCTAGGGCCCTCCTCTGATCACCTGCTCCTGCTCCAGGGGGCGGAAAAATTTGAACCGAAATAAATTAGGACCTAAGTCCTCAATACACACCCCCTTAGCATGCATCCATACCTCAGCTAGCATATTCGTCATAAAAAGGATTTTAACAGCTCTATCTGTGAGAAACTTCCCCACTATACTCCATGATGGCGGCCGGACTGGTGCTAATATCTCTTTTGCCTGCACCACTAAGCCTATCGCATTCTCGAACTCAAGGGTGATATTTGCACAGCTGTCGATGATATCCTCCATAGTTAGGTTTTGTGAGTCGTCCATATTGACAGGGAATCAACACAGAAAAGTACGATGGTTTGAAAGAAAGAAAAGATTGATGGAGGCGACACAACAGAAGGCGGCGGCGGCCGGACTAGGGTAAGGACGGCATAAGCTCAACAAAAGTAAGAGATTCTTAGATTCTTTATATCCTCTCTTCTTTTACATTAGATTGCAAAAATAATATTGTCATGTAAAACAAATACTTACACTGTAAAAGAAGAAGAAGAAGAAGAAGAAGAAGAAGAAGGGTCCTTCATAATAATAATAATAATAATAATAATAACAACAACGGATTACACCAAAAGAAATATCTTAATTGGTACCAGAGTCGGACCTGAACATAAGTTAGGAGTGTGGCTGTCCAGGGTTCAATGCTAAAAAGGGTCCAATTTTTTATAGTAATTTTTTTATTATAAATGTAGTATAATATCCATTTAGGTTTAAAAGTGAATCAAATAATATGATATTTTAGATTTAAAATGAATTTATCTAAATTTTTATTTTAAACTTTAAGTATGATTTTTTTTAGTGAGCTGCTAAATACCGCCATCAAATTCCTTCTCACCGCCACTTTTGGACTTTTTTACCCTTCTCATAATTTTGATCAAAAACTGAAAATCCTCTCTCCAAAATCATAAACCCAAACAATAATAATTGAAATTATGAAAATAATTGATGTGTGACAATCGAACCCCGAAAATAGATGATTACGAGTCGGAAACATTAAGATTTACATCTTTTTATCAAAGAACTCATGAAAATAATACATATTTTTCATGACGATTTTGCATTTTTCGTCACAAAAAATAGGAGAATTTTTAATTTTTCGTCACAAAAAATTGAATGATTTAGTATTTTTCGTCACTAAATTTTTTACGATTTTGCATATTTACCAGGTGCGATTCCGTAACCGCCAAGGACGGAGGCAATCTCATCCGCCAGCGGATACGTGAAACCGCAGATAATCTGGGCGACGAAAATGGTGAAATACCCCTTTGGGTAGTCGCCCGGTCCTCTATCCTCCCCGGGAATGAGGGCTTCGAGACCTTGAAGCCAAGAATACTGCTCCCGCAAGTCATCAATTGTCTCCTGACAAACTAGGCTTCCCGATCTGTCCTTCTTCGGTAGCAAACGAGGGGTTGGGACAGGTGGCGGAATCAACTTTTTAGGGTCAAAACCTAAACCCTCATCGGATGTATTCGCTAGGTGGAGGAAGTCGGCGGGATGAGAATCAGACCCAGGAGAGCTGGTTGAAGCTTCATCAACCATCTCATCGACCTCATGAGATACCTCGCGGACGTAATTTTCGTCGAACGGTGCGAAGTCGAGGTCAGGGTTCGACATATTGATGAAGAAAAATGAACAGAAGTAAAGAGTCGAGCGAGGTACAAGTTGTGGAAAGGAAAACTTACATATGAAAGACTACACAGAGAAGAATGAACGCGAAGAGGTTGATGCCGGAAAAGAAACGACGATGCCGGAAAAGAAACGACGGATAAGGAAATTCACAATTTTTGAATTTTGAATATCCAGACAAAAACGAAGAGTCCCCTATAAAAAGACCCTAAAGGGCTCTTGCCAAACTAAGGGGGAGGCATGTGATGACCCGCGAAGCCAAACCGGGCCGAATTCATTACACGGGCCCAGCCCATACTTAGATCCATGGTCTAGGATCGGATGAGACCCGAATAGAGCCCGAATAGAGGAAGCGGGTGAAGTAAGTAACCGCCCCGAATTCCTAAATGGAGCATCAAAACTCCCACTCAGAACAAACGATACCACGTTTGTTGCCACGAAAGCCACGAAAGGGACATGGCCTAAAAAGGAGTAACCGCCCTCGGAACGTGGCCTGGAAGGAGTAACCGCCCTCGGCGGTTATTTAAGAACACTTATAAAAAGCCATAAGGCCAAAGGGGAGAGGTACGTTCACATTTTTCCCCGTAATGCTATTATTACCAACCTTCATACAAAGAACTGACTAGATCGTCGGAGAGTTTTCCCGGAGATCCCGTCTCCAGTTCTGTTTTGCAGGTAACTCCGGCGGAGATCATCAAATCGGATTCAGCAAGTTATCAGAATACAATTTGAATGGAGGTTTGTCAATTTTTATATATTAATTTTTTATTAAGATAATAATTATGCGCTTGATCAATTTCTGGTCTATTATACACATCATTACAAATGAAAGATGTTATTTAAAAAATTGTTGGTTGCTAATGAAACATACTTAAGTTCTTCACTTGTAAGCTTTTAAAGGCGTGCTTGGTTTATCTGTTCCTATTTACTGTTACTGAAAGGTAGTAGAAGTTAGTTGATTTTTCTGTTAAAAATAGTTGTTTCAATAGCGCATCGTTAAAAATTCATTCAAAAAACTGAATAAAACTCCAAAACCTCATGAAATCCCTAACTCAAGTCTTCCCAATTTCCACTACAACTTTAATTAAAGAAACCGAAATATAAAAGCGGGGAACAAATCATTTTGAGGACTTGAGAGAACTTGAACTTCCATCGAAAACACAACTCGAGTTGAAATTTCAAACAAATTTCGCAGCACCTATTGTGGTGGATTTGGATTGAATATAAGAGTTATTTCTTTTATTTGATTTTGATATAGGTTAACATGTGAGTGGATTATGGTTTTTAAATTTCTTATTTTGATTCATAAGGTACTTTTTCTTAATATAACTAAAGATTTACATTAAAATAGTGCGGGTTGATGAAAATTATTATGGGATAGTCTCGCACATCCAGTAAAAAGTAAGATTTAGTATGATAAAAACATATATGTATAGAACTGATGACCCGCGAAGCCAAACCGGGCCGAATTCATTACACGGGCCCAGCCCATACTTAGATCCATGGTCTAGGATCGGATTGGACCCGAATAGAGCCCGAATAGAGGAAGCGGGTGAAGTAAGTAACCGCCCCGAATTCCTAAATGGAGCATCAAAACTCCCACTCAGAACAAACGATACCACGTTTGTTGCCACGAAAGCCACGAAAGGGACATGGCCTAAAAAGGAGTAACCGCCCTCGGAACGTGGCCTGGAAGGAGTAACCGCCCTCGGCGGTTACTTAAGAACACTTATAAAAAGCCATAAGGCCAAAGGGGAGAGGTACGTTCACATTTTTCCCCGTAATGCTATTATTACCAACCTTCATACAAAGAACTGACTAGATCGTCGGAGAGTTTTCCCGGAGATCCCGTCTCCGGTTCTGTTTTGCAAGTAACTCCGGCGGAGATCATCAAATCGGATTCAGCAAGTTATCATTGGTGCGGTGAACGTGGACCTTTTTTACCAACATTTGGTTAAAGGTACACAAAGAACATGTCAGAACCATCACGAACGATCGGCGTTACAACCAGATCAACTAGTATGAACTCAAGGGGTCCACGGACTGCGAATTCGCAGCCTGCGAGTACACAACCTGTGGTGCCTAGCTCGACGAACCCTTCGGGACAATTGAGTCCATTATTGGAAGTCCAAGTGCAAACTGAGATGGAGATGTCCAATAGCGATTTCGTCCAAATGGCAGGACAAGTCTTGGCTTCAAATATGAGCCAAGCGGCGGGGGATCGGATGATTGGTTTACTAACCGCAATCGCTGATCACAATAACGCCGTGGCGGCTGCTCCTCAACAACCTGTTGTCATCTCCACACAACCATCGACTACTGCCACCATATCTGCGCTTCCGCAGCCATCTCGAGAGCCAAATCAGATAGGTCAGAGTAGTCGCATGAACCCACACAGCCACCCAGGCAACTACTCGTATCACGATCCTAGTATGACGATCCATCCGACCTGGCAAACATCCCAACCGACGTCGGGAATACCAGGAATCCTTCCACTACAACACACGGAGCCTTTGGTTTGCGGGCATTCAGAGTTAATGACGTCTGGGGCGAATACGTCTGGGCAGGGGCACACTTGGAACTTTGATCCTATAACCGGACGGCGGCTAGAACCACGGCGAGAACAAATCTCAACATCAACTGGCGGGTGGATGCCACCCAGAGTTCACCAGCAGCGGATGGGGGAGATTCGGCGAATACCCCATCCTGAGTTGGAAGATCAACTACGGAACATGATGGAGCGAATGGGGTACACGCCTAGGGCGAGAGCAGAGGTGCAGAGTGATTCGCCTTTTGCTCCGTCGTTGCGGGAATTTATACCAGATCACAGGATAAAGGCGCCGGCGATACCTAAATACTATGGGGATCCAAATTCTGATCCTGAGGCTCATGTCAGGAACTACAGAGAATTAATGGATGTTGCCGGAGCGAGTGAAAGCATAATTTGCAGATTATTCTCGACCACTTTGGGCGGAGCGGCATCTGATTGGTTTCGGTCTTTACCTGCTGAATCTATTCACAACTGGAATCAATACAGTCGTGATTTCTGTGCAAAGTTCGTGGGCTGTAAAGCATCGGATGTGACGGATAGGCAGCTGAAGGAGATCAAACAGAGGAACTATAATTCCCTAAGGGAATTTGTTGTCGCATTCAACGATATTCTGGTGCGGTTGCAGAACCCGGATATCGTGAGCATTCGCAACATCATGGCGGATGGAACCACGGATTGGAGCATGCGGGAGGAAATCATCCGCAACAAGCCGCGCACAGTGGCCGAACTCATGAAGATAGCAAAGGAATTCATAGAAGTGGACGATGTCAACAGAGAATTTAGAGCTCAAACCCGGAGAGAGAGAGATGCTGCTAGATCCACTTCGGACAATCGGCGCCAGACCCAGTCCAAGGGTAATTTTGTTCGCAGAAGCGATCGCTCCTTTCAAGGGGGAGGATATCAAACACCATTGAATACGACTCGCCAGGAGGTGTTACTTTGGATCGAAAAGAACCCCCTGAAGAAGGATGTGCGGTTCCCCGAGGCGAAAGGCCGAACTAGTTTGGGGCGATATCCTAACAAATATTGCAGGTTCCACAGATTGAACGGCCATGACACGAACGATTGCTATGAACTGAAGAAGGAAATAGAAAAGCTGATTGAAAGGGGCAAGCTAAGCTAATTCGTAAGAAAAGAAATGATTGATGAGAAAACAACGCTCCCGCATGAGGGAGAAGCAAGGCCCGAAAAGAAACAGAAGAAAGGGGTGATAAACGTGATAGCTGGCGGGATCTATGAGCCGCCAACAAAAAGGTCTTGCCGTGAACAGCGAAAAAGCATCACGCATAGGGGGGATGCCCTCAATTACTCATTTGCGCGAATCACGGAGCCGCATGCGGATGCCTTGGTGATTACGATGGCCGTAGAAGGATGGGACGTTAAGCGGGTCCTTATTGATACCGGCAGTTCTTGTAATGTTATTACTCGGACTGCATTCAACAAGTTGGGAATTAATGACGAGCGAGTGGAACATACATTCATGGATGTAACTGGTTTTGGGGGTCAATCATCTCAAACAAGTGGACAGGTGGTGTTGGAAGCAGAAATGGGCGATAAGAATCTAAAATGGCGAGGTGATCTAGAATTCGCAATTGTTGATCTCCCGTTGGCCTACAATATAATTCTAGGGCGTCCGTTCCTATCGGAAACGGAGTCGCTCATCTCAATGAAGCATTTGACATTGCATTTGCCAACACACCAAGGGCGAGTCATAGTTGAAGGAGATCAACTTGTGTCTCAACAAGCCTATACATTGTCACTTGAACCAAAGCCAGATGAAGAGGATAAAGTTGATGAGAAGTTGCCGGCAGAAGCATTAGGAGAAACAGAACTATTCGCCATCTCAAATGACAAGAATGTACGAATAGCGGCAGGACTCCCCGAGGAAACGAAGAAAGCCATTACTGAGGTGTTGATCCAATGCGAGTCGGCATTCGTCGCTCCGAATGAAGTGCTGAAAGGAATAAGTCCAGATATAGCAACCCATCGGTTGAATGTGGACAAAGGTGCAACCCCAGTGCGACAGAAAAAGAGAGGACACGCTCTAGAGCGGAAGAAGGCGATTGAAAAAGCAGTGGCAGATTTGCTAAAATCGGATGCGATTCGAGAAGTCACGTATCCGGAGTGGCTAGCCAATGTGGTGCTAGTCAAAAAGCCAAATGGAACGTACAGAATGTGCGTCGACTTCAAAGATCTGAATAAAGCATGTCCGAAGGATATGTATCCGCTGCCTAACATTGATATATTAGTAGATGGAACTGCAGGATTTGAGGCTTTATCGTTCACCGATGTGAAATCCAGCTACCACCAGATACCCATGGAGAAGGCGGATGAAATCAAGACATCATTCATAACTCATCAGGCAACTTATTGCTTCAAGGTGATGCCCTTTGGACTGAAAAATGCGGGAGCAACATATCAACGAATGATGAACAAAATATTTTCAGACAAATCGGGCGAGAACTTCTCGATCTATGTGGATGACATGATCATTAAAAGCAAGAAGATGCATAACCACCCGAAGGACATTAAGGAAATCCTGGAAGTGCTAATCAAATATGGCCTCAAATTGAATCCAGAGAAATGCACATTTGGGGCAAGAGCGGGAAAATTCCTGGGTTTCATTGTTAGTGGCAAAGGAGTCGAGGCGAATCCCGAGAAAGTTAAAGCGGTAATGGAGATGAAGACACCGAGGAACATAAGGGAAGTACAGAGACTGAACGGGCGGCTGGTGGCATTAGGGCGATTCATATCATGCTCAGCTAGGAGATGTCTACCTTTTTACAACGCCATCAAAAAGTCTAAGTCCTTTGAATGGACGACGGATTGCCAAGAAGCATTCGAAGGGATAAAGCGACTGCTGTGCTATCCGCCCTTAATGAGCAGGCCGGAGGATGGAGAAGATTTATTTCTTTACGTATCCGTCACCAGTATGGCGATATGCACTGTGATGGTGCGAGAAGAAGAGGGCCAACAATATCCAGTGTACTATGTGAGCAAAGTCTTGAAGGATGCAGAACTTCGGTATTCGAAGTTGGACAAAATGTCTCTCGCGGTGATAACCACGGCGGCTAGGCTAAAACCATACTTTCAGGCGCATACTATCATTGTGAGAACCGGAATTCCAATGCGAAAGGTACTGCAGAAACCTGACGCATCCGACCGATTAATGGAATGGTCAATTCGCCTGGGGGAATTCGATATTCGCTACGAAGGAAGACCAGCACTAAAGGGTCAAGTACTTGCCGATTTCGTGAATGAATTCACGTGGGATGAAGATGAACATCCAAAGGCACAAAAAGAAGAGTGGAGCATGTTCACAGATGGGGCATTGTCCACGGATGGAGCTGGACTAGGAGTCGTCATCAAAGGTCCGGAGGTTATTCGCCTGTACTATGCGGCAAAGTTAACATTCGAAACTACCAATAATGCCGCAGAGTATGAAGCAATGATATGCGGATTGAAGCTGCTTAATGAACTTACGCCAGAAAGAGTGGTGATCTACAGCGATTCTAAACTCATGATAAATCAGATCACAAAAAACTATCTGGTGAAACAAGAAGATCTGGTCAAATACCATCAGGTAGTAGGCAGATTGACGCAGGAGTTAACACACAAGGGAGTCATCTGGGAAATGGTGCATGTTCCAAGAGGCCAAAACACAAAGGCTGATGAACTGGCAAAAGCAGCGGCGAGTAGAGAACCATGGAATCAAAAAGCATGCAATTTGGAGATAAGAACCGCACCAGCATTTGAAGTCGATCAGATTATGGTCATTGAAGAGCTGGAAGATGATGAAGATTGGCGGATACCCATCCGCCAATATCTGGAGCAGGGAGATTTGCCGGATGACAAAAGCCTAGCCAGAAAGCTAATTGGACAATCAGCGAGATACTCAATTCGAGATGGAACTTTGTATCGAAAATCATATACATGTCCATGGTTGAAATGTGTTAGCCGCAATGAAGGAGACTACGTACTGCGAGAACTCCATGAAGGAATGTGCGGCGCACATGAAGCATCCGCGGCGTTGGTAAGAAAAGTCAAGCTAATGGGATACTATTGGCCAAAGGTGATGGAGGATTCCCAGAAGATGGTAGCGGAATGTCACAACTGTCAAATCCATGCGAATGAAAAGTACGTTCCCGGAGCCGAACAAATCTCTATAATGACGGCATGGCCATTCGCAACATGGGGAATCGATATAGTGGGTCCATTCCCAGAAACGACAAAGAAAATGAAGTACTTGGTAGTCGCAGTTGACCACTTCAGTAAATGGGTAGAAGCGGAGGCAGTAACCGCTCAAACACCTGAACGAATGATCGAGTTCTTACGAGAGAACATTATCATGCGATTTGGAATCCCGCAAAAGCTTATAACTGACAACGGCACCCAGTTCAACTGTGTCAAGTTCAAAGCATACTGCGAAAGCATGGGGATCAAGAATCATTTTTCTTCCGTAAACCATCCCCAATCGAATGGTATGACAGAGGTTACCAACAGGGCCATAATTCAAGGCATCAAGAAGCGGCTAGGCGATAAAAAAACAGGTTGGGCGGATGAGATACCCCATATGTTATGGGCATACAGAACTTCTGTAAAAGCAGCAACTGGCGAAACACCTTTCTCGCTGGTTTATGGAGCCGAAGCAGTCCTACCTGTTGAAATCAAGTCGCCTACAGATCGAATAATTTATTATTGCGACACACAAAATCCTATCAACATTAGAGATGCATTGGATTCTGTTGAAGAACGAAGAGAAAAAGCTTACATGCAAATGGCAGTATACCGCAATAGGGTCAAGAAATATCATGACAGAAGGGTGCGAAAAGTGATAATCAACGAGAATGACTTGGTCTTGAAAAAAGCGGATAAAATACAATCCAGAGATGGCAAAGGCAAATTAGGCGTCAACTGGATCGGACCATACAGAGTATCCAAGAAGCTGGGACCATCAACTTTTGAAATAGAAGAAATGAGCGGAAAAAAGCTCCCGCGCACCTGGAATCTAGAAAATATGCGCCTATATAAACGGGCCGGGTAGTTCAGGGAAATGACGAGTACTCTTTTTCCTTTTATGAGTTTTTTCCCACTGGGTTTTCTGATAAAAGGTTTTAATGAGGCTTTGATCCCGCACATTTCATATACCAATGTAACAAAAAGTCTTTTCTTTTATCAATAAAGATATTCAATTGTTGCATACAGCGTCTGAGTGCGGATCCTTTTTAGGACAACCACTTCAGTGTGTTATCTACAAACAAAAGGCGGGTAAATCGCGCAAAAACCTTATGGTTAAACTTAAAAACACATAAATGTGTTGCCTATTAAGAAAGGCGGATGCATGATTACGCATCACTCGCAAAACCTTATGATTATATTATTTTCGAAAGAAAAATTATAAGATAAGGCATAAAATTAAGCGAATTAACGAGTACTCAAAAAATTGCAAAAAGGGTCTGGCCACCCTAGCGGAAACGAAACTAAACTACGAGGAAATACAAATATGGAGTCGGCAAAAGGCAAGGGTCACGTATGAAAACAAAGGGCAATAAGGAATAAAGCAACAATCGCACGTATAGGTAAAGCGGCAAGCAAAATAAAATATATATATACGAGCAGTTTGTTACATACAACAGTCCAGATATAAATCAAACTATGCTACAGCTTCCTCTCCTTCACCCCTATGGCCCTCCTCGCCTTCAGCGGCTCCCTCATCTCCTCCAGTGGGCGGATCTGCTTCAAGCGAATCCTCAACCCTCGAATCAGTAACCGCTTCAGAGGGCGGTACCTCTTGCTCAGGCTGAGAAAGGTCTTGTGGTGCCTCTTTCTCCGCGTTCTGAGTAGGGATCTCGCAGCTAATTGGAGAGTTCTGAAAACTCTGCCAATCTAAGAAGAGTACCTCATCCATATCAGCATCCTCGGCTTCCAGCTTGTCCCACTTCTCAGTTAGATCCTTTTCGGGGATGGGAACCTTGGGGCGGCTAAGTACTCGATCTGGATGCCCATGCTCATAAGCGGCATGAATTCGCTCCCCATACCAATAGATGCGAGCACCATCTTCGGCTAGAATCTCCTCATCTTTCTTCTTTTGCATCTCCAGAGCCTCCTTGGATGAATTTAGATCATCAAGGACCTTTTGCAACTCGTCGGACTTAGCCTGGAGGGATCTGAGAGCTTCCTCCTTCTCGCTCATAACCTTCTGACAAGCGCCTTCAAGAGCCTTTACCTTCCCTTGGACATCATCATAAAGCGACTTCTGAGTCGCCAATTCAGTGCCAAGGTTCTCCAACTCTTTGGCTCGTTCAGCATCCCTTTGGAGAGCGCCCTCCGCGAAATTGATAATCTGCATATAAGACGGCTCGTGAATAAAAAGGGCGAATAGAAACATGCGATTACTATGGACACAAGATCCTTAAAAGGGAATGACAAGCCTCTACCCCCAAAACAACAATATACCTCTATGGCACGCTTCTCAATCCCCTCCATTGCAGTAGGAAGCGGTACTTGTTCTCGCACACGGGAAGCAGAGGGGAGCCGCCCAAGGACATTGCATATGGAAGAGACAATGTCCTTACAAGAAAAGCTCACGGCCATACCAAAGGTCCTAGTCCACCACCCGCTGATGTCGGGAATCGGCTGCGAATGCATAAGGAGAAAGATCAGGAGAACAACAGATAACTCATGAGGAAAAGTTAACAACATAAAAAAAGGGGGGAATGGATTGAGATACCTCGTGAATTGGAGTACTGCTCTTTCCTTTGGACGGGGCGGATACGGGTGTGCCGCCAACAGTGAGGGACACAGAGGTGTTTTTCTTTCTGGGACGAGAAGACTCTGTATCCGTATTATGCTTCCGCTTCCTAGTTAAGGGAAGGTCCTCAGAAGCAGAAGCTGGACCTTGTGAAACGGAGGCCCTTACGGGAGAAGCCGCCTCAATAGAAGTAATCGCCCCTCCAGGAGAATTCGCCCCTGCAACGGAAGTGGTCCCCGCCATCCGCCTCTTCCTTCTCGCTAGGGCTTTCGCCTCCCGATCTGCAGCGAGTTGAGATAAAGGATCACCCCTGCAAAGGGTTAAAAGAAATCATCAACTTGGAAATAAAAAAATACCTTGAACAAAAACGCGATAAGGGATATAGACAACGCGATCTCCCTCGCGGTAGGCAATCGCTACTCGGCTCCTTAGCATATGGAAGGCCTGGTCATATGTCCATACGAAAGGAGGCGTACTCTTCAAGAACTTTATAACAGCGGATTCTTCCTCACTGGGGTAACCGAAGTTCAAACTCTTTACATTGGGCCGGCCCCAGCAGCGAAGGAAGTTTGGATTCCCTTCATTAAACTTGATAAAGAAGTAAGATCGGTCCCACTCGCAGATCTTGTTCAGCTTCTCGTCGAAACCATAGTAACCGCTCTGACGGATGAAAGTGAAATACCCCGCCGAACTTTTGAAATGATGAAGCTTGGAGAAAATTTTGAGCGAGAAGGGAACCTCCAGACAATCCGCCAGAAATTTGTCCAGAGTTAAGTCGGCCCATCCGTTGGGATGCAATTGACCAGGTGCGATTCCGTAACCGCCAAGGACGGAGGCAATCTCATCCGCCAGCGGATACGTGAAACCGCAGATAATCTGGGCGACGAAAATGGTGAAATACCCCTTTGGGTAGTCGCCCGGTCCTCTATCCTCCCCGGGAATGAGGGCTTCGAGACCTTGAAGCCAAGAATACTGCTCCCGTAAGTCATCAATTGTCTCCTGACAAACTAGGCTTCCCGATCTGTCCTTCTTCGGTAGCAAACGAGGGGTTGGGACAGGTGGCGGAATCAACTTTTTAGGGTCAAAACCTAAACCCTCATCGGATGTATTCGCTAGGTGGAGGAAGTCGGCGGGATGAGAATCAGACCCAGGAGAGCTGGTTGAAGCTTCATCAACCATCTCATCGACCTCATGAGATACCTCGCGGACGTAATTTTCGTCGAACGGTGCGAAATCGAGGTCAGGGTTCGACATATTGATGAAGAAAAATGAACAGAAGTAAAGAGTCGAGCGAGGTACAAGTTGTGGAAAGGAAAACTTACATATGAAAGACTACACAGAGAAGAATGAACGCGAAGAGGTTGATGCCGGAAAAGAAACGACGATGCCGGAAAAGAAACGACGGACAAGGAAATTCACAATTTTTGAATTTTGAATATCCAGACAAAAACGAAGAGTCCCCTATAAAAAGACCCTAAAGGGCTCTTGCCAAACTAAGGGGGAGGCATGTGATGACCCGCGAAGCCAAACCGGGCCGAATTCATTACACGGGCCCAGCCCATACTTAGATCCATGGTCTAGGATCGGATGGGACCCGAATAGAGCCTGAATAGAGGAAGCGGGTGAAGTAAGTAACCGCCCCGAATTCCTAAATGGAGCATCAAAACTCCCACTCAGAACAAACGATACCACGTTTGTTGCCACGAAAGCCACGAAAGGGACATGGCTTAAAAAAGAGTAACCGCCCTCGGAACGTGGCCTGGAAGGAGTAACCGCCCTCGGCGGTTACTTAAGAACACTTATAAAAAGCCATAAGGCCAAAGGGGAGAGGTACGTTCACATTTTTCCCCGTAATGCTATTATTACTAACCTTCATACAAAGAACTGACTAGATCGTCGGAGAGTTTTCCCGGAGATCCCGTCTCCGGTTCTGTTTTGCAGGTAACTCCGGCGGAGATCATCAAATCGGATTCAGCAAGTTATCAAAACTTTAATTTTTCGATGCTCTTCGAATATTAATAGTAGTATTATGTAGGAGAACATAAATAAAGAAATACTACAAATAAGTACATCCAATTGTATATACACAATAAAGTTTGGGATAATATTATTTATAAATACAATTGATAAGTATCCAATGGGTCATGTTCCTCATTGGCAGTCACACGTGTCATTGTCTCTCATCACTTTCTTCATGTCGAAAATAGTGTACATCATTTTGATTGGGAGTTGCTTTCCTTCCTTTTCTCTCAATATACACTGGATTTTTCCATTACTCATAGAAAACCATTAAATATATCACTTTTGATAAACAAAGAAAAAAAACCCTTAAAAATCAGTACCACAAAATTTCTAACTCGTTCTAATTTCAAAAATAAAAGTTTTAGAAAATCCAAAAGAAACTTGATTTTTAAAAGACTCAAGTTATGCAACCCAGATTTCAATCTCCGACGATCAAAACTAAAATTTTAAATTGTTCAATATACCTTAAAAAGCACAACGAAAAACTCTTATGGATAAATTGTTTGGGTGTTGTTATACCCAGCCTTAAATTCTCACCCATACCCCCGTGAAATGACAAAAATACCCTTTCAGAAGTTTTGGATAGGAAGTGGCCTTTTTTTTGCCATCCCGACACGCGAGCGTGTCTCTATTACGCCCCACCTTGCGGTCGGGCATGATAGCCACACGCCTTACCGTGTGGTCGGGCGTGATAGCCACACGCTCGACCACACGGTGAGGCGTGAGGCTATCACGCCCGACTGCAAGGTGGGGCGTGGTAGCCACACGCCCGACAGCACGATGGGGCGTGATAGCCACACGCCCGTGTGTCGGGAGGGCAAAAAATATAGTCCATGCCGAGTAAACCCGTAAAACCTGTAAAACCGTTATCCGAGTAAACCTGTAAAACCGTTATTCGAGTAACCCCGTAAAACCTGTTTATACGATACAATTTTGATGACCCGCGAAGCCAAACCGGGCCGAATTCATTACACGGGCCCAGTCCATACTTAGATCCATGGTCTAGGATCGGATGGGACCCGAATAGAGTCCGAATAGAGGAAGCGGGTGAAGTAAGTAACCGCCCCGAATTCCTAAATGGAGCATCAAAACTCCCACTCAGAACAAACGATACCACGTTTGTTGCCACGAAAGCCACGAAAGGGACATGGCCTAAAAAGGAGTAACCGCCCTCGGAACGTGGCCTGGAAGGAGTAACCGCCCTCGGCGGTTACTTAAGAACACTTATAAAAAGCCATAAGGCCAAAGGGGAGAGGTACGTTCACATTTTTCCCCGTAATGCTATTATTACCAACCTTCATACAAAGAACTGACTAGATCGTCGGAGAGTTTTCCCGGAGATCCCGTCTCCGGTTCTGTTTTGCGGGTAACTCCGGTGGAGATCATCAAATCGGATTTAGCAAGTTATCATTGGTGCGGTGAGCGTGGACCTTTTTTACCAACATTTGGTTAAAGGTACACAAAGAACATGTCAGAACCATCACGAACGACCGGCGTTACAACCAGATCAACTAGTATGAACTCAAGGGGTCCACGGACTGCGAATTCGCAGCCTGCGAGTACACAACCTGTGGTGCCTAGCTCGACGAACCCTTCGGGACAATTGAGTCCATTATTGGAAGTCCAAGTGCAAACTGAGATGGAGATGTCCAATAGCGATTTCGTCCAAATGGCAGGACAAGTCTTGGCTTCAAATATGAGCCAAGCGGCGGGGGATCGGATGATTGGTTTACTAACCGCAATCGCTGATCACAATAACGCCGTGGCGGCTGCTCCTCAACAACCTGTTGTCATCTCCACACAACCATCGACTACTGCCACCATATCTGCGCTTCCGCAGCCATCTCGAGAGCCAAATCAGATAGGTCAGCGTAGTCGCATGAACCCACACAGCCACCCAGGCAACTACTCGTATCACGATCCTAGTATGACGATCCATCCGACCTGGCAAACATCCCAACCGACGTCGAGAATACCAGGAATCCTTCCACTACAACACACGGAGCCTTTGGTTTGCGGGCATTCAGAGTTAATGACGTCTGGGGCGAATACGTCTGGGCAGGGGCACACTTGGAGCTTTGATCCTATAACCGGACGGCGGCTAGAACCACGGCGAGAACAAATCTCAACATCAACTGGCGGGTGGATGCCACCCAGAGTTCACCAGCAGCGGATGTAGGAGATTCGGCGAATACCCCATCCTGAGTTGGAAGATCAACTACGGAACATGATGGAGCGAATGGGGTACACGCCTAGGGCGAGAGCAGAGGTGCAGAGTGATTCGCCTTTTGCTCCGTCGTTGCGGGAATTTATACCAGATCACAGGATAAAGGCGCCGGCGATACCTAAATACTATGGGGATCCAAATTCTAATCCTGAGGCTCATGTCAGGAACTACAGAGAATTAATGGATGTTGCCGGAGCGAGTGAAAGCATAATTTGCAGATTATTCTCGACCACTTTGGGCGGAGCGGCATCTGATTGGTTTCGGTCTTTACCTGCTGAATCTATTCACAACTGGAATCAATACAGTCGTGATTTCTGTGCAAAGTTCGTGGGCTGTAAAGCATCGGATGTGACGGATAGGCAGCTGAAGGAGATCAAACAGAGGAATTATAATTCCCTAAGGGAATTTGTTGTCGCATTCAACGATATTCTGGTGCGGTTGCAGAACCCGGATATCGTGAGCATTCGCAACATCATGGCGGATGGAACCACGGATTGGAGCATGTGGGAGGAAATCATCCGCAACAAGCCACGCACAGTGGCCGAACTCATGAAGATAGCAAAGGAATTCATGGAAGTGGACGATGTCAACAGAGAACATAGAGCTCAAACCCGGAGAGAGAGAGATGCTGCTAGATCCACTTCGGACAATCGGCGCCAGACCCAGTCCAAGGGTAATTTTGTTCGCAGAAGCGATCGCTCCTTTCAAGGGGGAGGATATCAAACACCATTGAATACGACTCGCCAGGAGGTGTTACTTTGGATCAAAAAGAACCCCCTAAAGAAGGATGTGCGGTTCCCCGAGGCGAAAGGCCGAACTAGTTTGGGGCGATATCCTAACAAATGTTGCAGGTTCCACAGATTGAACGGCCATGACACGAACGATTGCTATAAACTGAAGAAGGAAATAGAAAAGCTGATTGAGAGGGGCAAGCTAAGCCAATTCGTAAGAAAAGAAATGATTGATGAGAAAACAACGCTCCCGCATGAGGGAGAAGCAAGGCCCGAAAAGAAACAGAAGAAAGGGGTGATAAACGTGATAGCTGGCGGGATCTATGAGCCGCCAACAAAAAGGTCTCGCCGTGAACAGCGAAAAAGCAACACGCATAGGGGGGATGCCCTCAATTACTCATTTGCATGAATCACGGAGCCGCATGCGGATGCCTTGGTGATTACGATGGCCGTAGAAGGATGGGACGTTAAGCGGGTCCTTATTGATACCGGCAGTTCTTGTAATGTTATTACTCGGACTGCATTCAACAAGTTGGGAATTAATGACGAGCGAGTGGAACATACATTCATGGATGTAACTGGTTTTGGGGGTCAATCATCTCAAACAAGTGGACAGGTGGTGTTGGAAGCAGAAATGGGCGATAAGAATCTAAAAAGGCGAGGTGATCTAGAATTCGCAATTGTTGATCTCCCATTGGCCTACAACATAATTCTAGGGCGTCCGTTCCTATCGGAAACGGAGTCGCTCATCTCAATGAAGCATTTGACATTGCATTTGCCAACACACCAAGGGCGAGTCATAGTTGAAGGAGATCAACTTGTGTCTCAACAAGCCTATACATTGTCACTTGAACCAAAGCCAGATGAAGAGGATAAAGTTGATGAGAAGTTGCCGGCAGAAGCATTAGGAGAAACAGAACTATTCGCCATCTCAAATGACAAGAATGTACGAATAGCGGCAGGACTCCCCGAGGAAACGAAGAAAGCCATTACTGAGGTGTTGATCCAATGCGAGTCGGCATTCGTCGCTCCGAATGAAGTGCTGAAAGGAATAAGTCCAGATATAGCAACCCATCGGTTGAATGTGGACAAATGTGCAACCCCAGTGCGACAGAAAAAGAGAGGACACGCTCTAGAGCGGCAGAAGGTGATTGAAAAAGCAGTGGCAGATTTGCTAAAATCGGATGCGATTCGAGAAGTCACGTATCCGGAGTGGCTAGCCAATGTGGTGCTAGTCAAAAAGCCAAATGGAACGTACAGAATGTGCGTCGACTTCAAAGATCTGAATAAAGCATGTCCGAAGGATATGTATCCGCTGCCTAACATTGATATATTAGTAGATGGAACTGCAGGATTTGAGGCTTTATCGTTCACCGATGTGAAATCCAGCTACCACCAGATACCCATGGAGAAGGCGGATGAAATCAAGACATCATTCATAACTCATCAGGCAACTTATTGCTTCAAGGTGATGCCCTTTGGACTGAAAAATGCGGGAGCAACATATCAACGAATGATGAACAAAATATTTTCAGACAAATCGGGCGAGAACTTCTCGATCTATGTGGATGACATGATCATTAAAAGCAAGAAGATGCAGAACCACCCGAAGGACATTAAGGAAATCCTGGAAGTGCTAATCAAATATGGCCTCAAATTGAATCCAGAGAAATGCACATTTGGGGCAAGAGCGGGAAAATTCCTGGGTTTCATTGTTAGTGGCAAAGGAGTCGAGGCGAATCCCGAGAAAGTTAAAGCGGTAATGGAGATGAAGACACCGAGGAACATAAGGGAAGTACAGAGACTGAACGGGCGGCTGGTGGCATTAGGGCGATTCATATCATGCTCAGCTAGGAGATGTCTACCTTTTTACAACGCCATCAAAAAGTCTAAGTCCTTTGAATGGACGACGGATTGCCAAGAAGCATTCGAAGGGATAAAGCGACTGCTGTGCTATCCGCCCTTAATGAGCAGGCCGGAGGATGGAGAAGATTTATTTCTTTACGTATCCGTCACCAGTATGGCGATATGCACTGTGATGGTGCGAGAAGAAGAGGGCCAACAATATCCAGTGTACTATGTGAGCAAAGTCTTGAAGGATGCAGAACTTCGGTATTCAAAGTTGGACAAAATGTCTCTCGCGGTGATAACCACGGCGGCTAGGCTAAAACCATACTTTCAGGCGCATACTATCATTGTGAGAACCGGAATTCCAATGCGAAAGGTACTGCAGAAACCTGACGCATCCGGCCGATTAATGGAATGGTCAATTCGCCTGGGGGAATTCGATATTCGCTACGAAGGAAGACCAGCACTAAAGGGTCAAGTACTTGCCGATTTCGTGAATGAATTCACGTGGGATGAAGATGAACATCCAAAGGCACAAAAAGAAGAGTGGAGCATGTTCACAGATGGGGCATTGTCCACGGATGGAGCTGGACTAGGAGTCGTCATCAAAGGTCCGGAGGTTATTCGCCTGTACTATGCGGCAAAGTTAACATTCGAAACTACCAATAATGCCGCAGAGTATGAAGCAATGATATGCGGATTGAAGCTGCTTAATGAACTTACGCCAGAAAGAGTGGTGATCTACAGCGATTCTAAACTCATGATAAATCAGATCACAAAAAACTATCTGGTGAAACAAGAAGATCTGGTCAAATACCATCAGGTAGTAGGCAGATTGACGCAGGAGTTAACACACAAGGGAGTCATCTGGGAAATGGTGCATGTTCCAAGAGGCCAAAACACAAAGGCTGATGAACTGGCAAAAGCAGCGGCGAGTAGAGAACCATGGAATCAAAAAGCATGCAATTTGGAGATAAGAACTGCACCGGCATTTGAAGTCGATCAGATTATGGTCATTGAAGAGCTGGAAGATGATGAAGATTGGCGGATACTCATCCGCCAATATCTGGAGCAGGGAGATTTGCCGGATGACAAAAGCCTAGCCAGAAAGCTAATTGGACAATCAGCGAGATACTCAATTCGAGATGGAACTTTGTATCGAAAATCATATACATGTCCATGGTTGAAATGTGTTAGCCGCAATGAAGGAGACTACGTACTGCGAGAACTCCATGAAGGAATGTGTGGCGCACATGAAGCATCTGCGACGTTGGTAAGAAAAGTCAAGCTAATGGGATACTATTGGCCAAAGGTGATGGAGGATTCCCAGAAGATGGTAGCGGAATGTCACAGCTGTCAAATCCATACGAATGAAAAGCACGTTCCCGGAGCCGAACAAATCTCTATAATGACGGCATGTCCATTCGCAACATGGGGAATCGATATAGTGGGTCCATTCCCAGAAACGACAAAGAAAAGGAAGTACTTGGTAGTCGCAGTTGACCACTTCAGCAAATGGGTAGAAGCGGAGGCAGTAACCGCTCAAACACCTGAACGAATGATCGAGTTCTTACGAGAGAACATTATCATGCGATTTGGAATCCCGCAAAAGCTTATAACTGACAACGGCACCCAGTTCAACTGTGTCAAGTTCAAAGCATACTGCGAAAGCATGGGGATCAAGAATCATTTTTCTTCCGTAAACCATCCCCAATCGAATGGTATGACAGAGGTTACCAACAGGGCCATAATTCAAGGGATCAAGAAGCGGCTAGGCGATAAAAAAACAGGTTGGGCGGATGAGATACCCCATATGTTATGGGCATACAGAACTTCTGTAAAAGCAGCAACTGGCGAAACACCTTTCTCGCTGGTTTATGGAGCCGAAGCAGTCCTACCTGTTGAAATCAAGTCGCCTACAGATCGAATAATTTATTATTGCGACACACAAAATCCTATCAACATTAGAGATGCATTGGATTCTGTTGAAGAACGAAGAGAAAAAGCTTACATGCAAATGGCAGTATACCGCAATAGGGTCAAGAAATATCATGACAGAAGGGTGCGAAAAGTGATAATCAACGAGAATGACTTGGTCTTGAAAAAAGCGGATAAAATACAATCCAGAGATGGCAAAGGAAAATTAGGCGTCAACTGGATCGGACCATACAGAGTATCCAAGAAGCTGGGACCATCAACTTTTGAAATAGAAGAAATGAGCGGAAAAAAGCTCCCGCGCACCTGGAATCTAGAAAATCTGCGCCTATATAAACGGGCCGGGTAGTTCAGGGAAATGACGAGTACTCTTTTTCTTTTTATGAGTTTTTTCCCACTGGGTTTTCTGATAAAAGGTTTTAATGAGGCTTTGATCCCGCACATTTCATATACCAATGTAACAAAAAGTCTTTTTTTTATCAATAAAGATATTCAATTGTTGCATACAGCGTCTGAGTGCGGATCCTTTTTAGGACAACCACTTCAGTGTGTTATCTACAAACAAAAGGCGGGTAAATCGCGCAAAAACCTTATGGTTAAACTTAAAAACACATAAATGTGTTGCCTATTAAGAAAGGCGGATGCATGATTACGCATCACTCGCAAAAACCTTATGGTTAAACTTAAAAACACATAAATGTGTTGCCTCTTAAAGAAAGGCGGATGCATGATTACGCATCACTCGCAAAAACTTATGATTAACCTTATGATTATATTATTTTCGAAAGAAAAATTATAAGATAAGGCATAAAATTAAGCGAATTAACGAGTACTCAAAAAATTGCAAAAAGGGTCTGGCCACCCTAGCGGAAACGAAACTAAACTACGAGGAAATACAAATATAGAGTCGGTAAAAGGCAAGGGTCACGTATGAAAACAAAGGGCAATAAGGAATAAAGCAACAATCGCACGTATAGGTAAAGCGGCAAGCAAAAGAAAATATATATATACGGGTAGTTTGTTACATACAACAGTCCAGATATAAATCAAACTATGCTACAGCTTCCTCTCCTTCACCCCTATGGCCCTCCTCGCCTTCAGCGGCTCCCTCATCTCCTCCAGTGGGCGGATCTGCTTCAAGCGAATCCTCAACCCTCGAATCAGTAACCGCTTCAGAGGGCGGTACCTCTTGCTCAGGCTGAGAAAGGTCTTGTGGTGCCTCTTTCTCCGCATTCTGAGTAGGGATCTCGCAGCTAATTGGAGAGTTCTGAAAACTCTGCCAATCTAAGAAGAGTACCTCATCCATATCAGCATCCTCGGCTTCCAGCTTGTCCCACTTCTCAGTTAGATCCTTTTCGGGGATGGGAACCTTGGGGCGGCTAAGTACTCGATCTGGATGCCCATGCTCATAAGCGGCATGAATTCGCTCCCCATACCAATAGATGCGAGCACCATCTTCGGCTAGAATCTCCTCAGCTTTCTTCTTTTGCATCTCCAGAGCCTCCTTGGATGAATTTAGATCATCAAGGACCTTTTGCAGCTCGTCGGACTTAGCCTGGAGGGATCTGAGAGCTTCCTCCTTCTCGCTCATAACCTTCTGACAAGCGCCTTCAAGAGCCTTTACCTTCCCTTGGACATCATCATAAAGCGACTTCTGAGTCGCCAATTCAGTGCCAAGGTTCTCCAACTCTTTGGCTCGTTCAGCATCCCTTTGGAGAGCGCCCTCCGCGAAATTGATAATCTGCATATAAGATGGCTCGTGAATAAAAAGGGCGAATAGAAACATGCGATTACTATGGACACAAAATCCTTGAAAGGGAATGACAAGCCTCTACCCCCAAAACAACAATATACCTCTATGGCACGCTTCTCAATCCCCTCCATTGCAGTAGGAAGCGGTACTTGTTCTCGCACACGGGAAGCAGAGGGGAGCCGCCCAAGGACATTGCATATGGAAGAGACAATGTCCTTACAAGAAAAGCTCACGGCCATACCAAAGGTCCTAGTCCACCACCCGCTGATGTCGGGAATCGGCTGCGAATGCATAAAGAGAAAGATCAGGAGAACAGCAGATAACTCATGAGGAAAAGTTAACAACATAAAAAAAGGGGGGAATGGATTGAGATACCTCATGAATTGGAGTACTGCTCTTTCCTTTGGACGGGGCGGATACGGGTGTGCCGCCAACAGTGAGGGACACAGAGGTGTTTTTCTTTCTGGGACGAAAAGACTCTGTATCCGCATTATGCTTCCGCTTCCTAGTTAAGGGAAGGTCCTCGGAAGCAGAAGCTGGACCTTGTGAAACGGAGGCCCTTACGGGAGAAGCCGCCTCAATAGAAGTAATCGCCCCTCTAGGAGAATTCGCCCCTACAACGGAAGTGGTCCCCGCCATCCGCCTCTTCCTTCTCGCTAGGGCTTTCGCCTCCCGATCTGCAGCGAGTTGAGATAAAGGATCACCCCTGCAAAGGGTTAAAAGATATCATCAACTTGGAAATAAAAAAAATACCTTGAACAAAAACGCGATAAGGGATATAGACAACGCGATCTCCCTCGCGGTAGGCAATCGCTACTCGGCTCCTTAGCATATGGAAGGCCTGGTCATATGTCCATACGAAAGGAGGCGTACTCTTCAAGAACTTTATAACAGCGGATTCTTCCTCACTGGGGTAACCGAAGTTCAAACTCTTTACATTGGGCCGGCCCCAGCAGCGAAGGAAGTTTGGATTCCCTTCATTAAACTTGATAAAGAAGTAAGATCGGTCCCACTCGCGGATCTTGTTCAGCTTCTCGTCGAAACCATAGTAACCGCTCTGACGGATGAAAGTGAAATACCCCGCCGAACTTTTGAAATGATGAAGCTTGGAGAAAATTTTGAGCGAGAAGGGAACCTCCAGACAATCCGCCAGAAATTTGTCCAGAGTTAAGTCGGCCCATCCGTTGGGATGCAATTGACCAGGTGCGATTCCGCAACCGCCAAGGACGGAGGCAATCTCATCCGCCAGCGGATACGTGAAACCGCAGATAATCTGGGCGACGAAAATGGTGAAATACCCCTTTGGGTAGTCGCCCGGTCCTCTATCCTCCCCGGGAATGAGGGCTTCGAGACCTTGAAGCCAAGAATACTGCTCCCGCAAGTCATCAATTGTCTCCTGACAAACTAGGCTTCCCGATCTGTCCTTCTTCGGTAGCAAACGAGGGGTTGGGACAGGTGGCGGAATCAACTTTTTAGGGTCAAAACCTAAACCCTCATCGGATGTATTCGCTAGGTGGAGGAAGTCGGCGGGATGAGAATCAGACCCAGGAGAGCTGGTTGAAGCTTCATCAACCATCTCATCGACCTCATGAGATACCTCGCGGACGTAATTTTCGTCGAACGGTGCGAAGTCGAGGTCAGGGTTCGACATATTGATGAAGAAAAATGAACAGAAGTAAAGAGTCGAGCGAGGTACAAGTTGTGGAAAGGAAAACTTACATATGAAAGACTACACAGAGAAGAATGAACGCGAAGAGGTTGATGCCGGAAAAGAAACGACGATGCCGGAAAAGAAACGACGGACAAGGAAATTCACAATTTTTGAATTTTGAATATCCAGACAAAAACGAAGAGTCCCCTATAAAAAGACCCTAAAGGGCTCTTGCCAAACTAAGGGGGAGGCATGTGATGACCCGCGAAGCCAAACCGGGCCGAATTCATTACACGGGCCCAGCCCATACTTAGATCCATGGTCTAGGATCGGATGGGACCCGAATAGAGCCTGAATAGAGGAAGCGGGTGAAGTAAGTAACCGCCCCGAATTCCTAAATGGAGCATCAAAACTCCCACTCAGAACAAACGATACCACGTTTGTTGCCACGAAAGCCACGAAAGGGACATGGCCTAAAAAAGAGTAACCGCCCTCGGAACGTGGCCTGGAAGGAGTAACCGCCCTCGGCGGTTACTTAAGAACACTTATAAAAAGCCATAAGGCCAAAGGGGAGAGGTACGTTCACATTTTTCCCCGTAATGCTATTATTACCAACCTTCATATAAAGAACTGACTAGATCGTCGGAGAGTTTTCCCGGAGATCCCGTCTCCGGTTCTGTTTTGCAGGTAACTCCGGCGGAGATCATCAAATCGGATTCAGCAAGTTATCAAATTTTAATTAAAACCTGTAATAATAATATAAGTTCATGAATAAATATTATTAACTACAACAAATAAATTCATCTACATCAATCAATGTAATCTAGTCCATGCAGCTCTCTTGTCAGCATATATATTGTCCAAGTGATGAACACTCGGTTCACGAAATCCATGCCATTGGGTGGCAATGGGAGGCACTGGAAATCCATGTCTTAAATAAAGACGTATGTAGTGTTCAAAACCCCCAAATGACAAATGACAATCTCTCGCTCCGGTGGTCTTCCATCGTCCGAACGCATCGGCAGTATGGTACAACATCCTTACTGTGGCGCAGTAAAAAGGAATATCACTGCACTCAACACGGATGCAGCAGCATATAAGTCATCCAGACTCACCATCTAATGAGATTGACCACACCCCGCTCCTGTCCATCTAATACGCGTGAGGGCATCATCTAGTCCGTTCTAGAACACTAGCGCATACAGATCACGGTGGGCCTGCACCTCATTTTCTATAAGCACTCTCATCAGCTTCCACTCCTCCTAATTATTTGTGACAGTGTCGGCTAAAACACGAAATCCATAGTTACCATCTGATACAACATCTAGGTATCCAGTAATATATGGTACGATTAGTCCCTGAACCCTATGTAAATGTCGGTATCCGCTGATATCCGCATCAAATCCGACTGCAAATATGAACATATGAACATATGAAGTTCATCAGTGATAATATATTTACTTTAACATGAACTTATTTATTACGAAAATAAAATATACCCGGCATCTTGTTGTTATGTACAGAAGACGATGAGCTTCGGCCTCGACTACAACTACTCCTCGAAGTAGAAGACCGAGCACGACCACGTGCACCCTGACTGTACTCCCATGCACTCGGATTCCGCTTCGTAGATGAATTCCCCTTTGGTCTACCCCTAACCGTGTCTTTGACCTCGGGTTCTTTGTAACTACTTTGATCCGGGTTAATTTGATCATGGATGTAGATAGATATGCTACACACCATTGCAGGATCTAATTTGTCAACCTTTTCCACAAGAGAGTGAAAAAATCGGTGATCTTCAGACCCGTCACCATATACGGGAGCAGTAACTGGTATCTCACTCAAACCATCAAATGCTAGAGCTCTCCAAAAAGGATGGATGCGCTCCACACTAACTGACGTATTCGACTCAATATATTTTTTAATTTAACATGCACAAGGAATACCATGAGTCATGGGCAACACACATCCGTATTGCTGAAAAAAATCCACACTCAAATCGCGCATACGTACCATCTCATCATACATTACCCGCAAACAGTAATGTGAAACATGTAAGTTGAGGTACGTGAAAGGAGTTACACAGTGAGACACCGTAGATCTTCGTCTCGAGTCCTCCAGTGAGTATCTGGTTATATACAGTAAAACACATTACAAAACTAATTTGTTAAAATTAAAAAGATTAAATTTAATAACAGATCAAGATGTCTTACTTGATCACATCGATTTGAGTCTCAATGTCATTATGCACCTTCGCCCACACTATATCGTGTGCACTAGTAGATGAATTCAACCACTGCTTTAACTGTGCATGTGAACTCTCCACTCGACATGTTGTCGTGTTTCCTAAGTGCAACACCTTGTTCGTCCACGCTCGACAGAACTTCTCCTTATGCACTAGCCATGTGGTCTCCACATACTGTATCGCACGAGGCCATTTGGCAGAAGTATTCTTCATGCTTATCACTGCCTCCTCATATTCGGCTACTGTCGGGGCTTTGTCGGGGCTTCAATTATATTTTTCCATTTCATATTCTTAAAAATTTCTTCAAAAACCTTCAATCCACACAACTTGCCTACTCTATCCTCCGCATCTTTATTAATATGCCATGTACACAACAAATGATGAGTTTCAGGAAAAACCTCCTAACCGGTCTCATCAAGCATAATTCTCGGTCAGTAGCAATGGCTGTCGCATGCACATCAGCTCCAAGCAAAAGCCTCAATCTTCCTAAAACCCACATATAACTACCCTCAGTCTCATCCTTCATAATTGGATTGGCAATCAAGAAGTTCTTGTTTGAAGGCGGCATTCCAATGATCTCAAAAAATGGCATTTTATACTTGTTTGTTTTATATGTTGAATCCATACCAACAAACAAGTAGTAGGATCAGAACAGCGTGATCGAAGTAGGATGTGCCATAAAGAGAGTCACAACATTGCTGCCCGGCTCCGCTTGCGTCTAATGTATATACTCCATATCTATAGCAAGCCGATAAAACTGACTGATTATATCCCGACCCTCAAAACTCTCAGTCCTTATTTTTTCCCTGTAATTATACACATGTCTTCGGGTCGGGCAATCCTCATGGTGTTTTTCTTTAATTGCTGCAAAAAATAGCACAAGGCTTTGCTTGATCTGCACTCATTTGATGAATAATTTTTTTTGAACCGGGACTTAGTCCGCTCATCTATCGATAGCCCTATGGATATACAACCAATCCATGATTGTGTTGTCCTCTCTCTCCAGCAACCCCATTCACCACCCAACCCCCTAATTCAACGATTTCCAGAACCTTCACCTGGAATTTGCAACAACAGTATTTAGTTTTCATATTCCTCCGTACTACTTCCTCCATATCCATATCCATATCCATATTCCTTTAAGTGTTCTTTATACCACGAGCACATTTTACCAATATCCATTTTAACTTTCCCCATGTTTTGTGAGAAGCTATAGTTAACTCGAAGCCAAGCCGAATTGCCATCTGTTTTTTCCAGTTAATAGCTTCCTGGTATGACTCAAACGTCTGTACAGGAAAAAATTCCGCACTGTAATCGATAGGGGTGAGCATCGGTTCGGTTCGGTTACTAACCGAACCGAACTGTCGGTTAACCGAACCGAAATTTTCCCTATTTTCATAACCGAACCGAACCGAACAAGTTTGGTAACCGAATTTCATTTAACCGAAAATTTTCGGTTCGGTTACCGACCGAATAACCGAAAACATAAAATATTTAATTTTTTCTACATTTTTATTTAATTAGTTTTCAAATAATATCCTTGTACAAAAGTTACAATTGAATAAATTAAAGGCTACTAAACCAAAATATATATATACAAAGATAAAAGTGTATTTTTTAGGGTTGGACTTTTTATTTATATATATATAAAGATAAAATTATATTTTTTATATTTATATATGAAGTTCGGTTCGGTTATTGGTTATACCGATATTTTTTTTCAATAACCGAACCGATAACCGATTACCAAATTGAGCTAAAATGAAAACCGAACCGAACCAGAATGAATAACCGAACCAAACTAAAATTTCGGTTCGGTTATCGGTTTGGTAATCAGTTACCGGTTATTTTGCTCACCCCTAGTAATCGACACTGCTACCTCCGAAGTCTTCTAACAGAACCTGCAAATGATAACTAACAAACATTAGACTCAATTACGATCAATTCCGTCACTTGTTCGATGCCAAAACCCCTAAAATCCAATTTTGACAGTACTGGGCGTGTAAACATCATGCCCCACCACAAGGTGGGGCGTGTGGTTATCACGGCCTACCTTGTGGTGGGGCGTGTGAACATCACGCCCCACCTTGAGGTGGGGCGTATGAACATCACGTCCTACCACATGGTGGGGCGTGATAGCACACGTTCCACCTTGTGGTGGGACGTGATGTTCATACGTCCCACCACAAGGTGGGGAGTGAAGTTCACACGCCCGACAACAGGAATCTGAATTTTTTCTAAAAATTTAATAGAAATCATTATATGCTCAATCGGAAAAATACCTCGACTTCAGGGGTTTGGTCATTCTCGTCTCTTCCCTCGCCATTGTACGTGTAATCTTTGATTTCGGAAAGAAATGAGTTTGGAAGAGTTTGAGAGAGTTTAGAGATTTTGAATTTTTGCTAAGGGGCGGTTTCGTCTTTTTATGAGCTAAGGGTGGAAAATTGGGGCTGGATATAGTAATCCACGATTGTTTTGAATGGTGAAAAATTCAACAACTAACTAACATTTGTAATTTTAGAGTTCATAATACTCCAACAAAGAAAATATTTTAAATTTTAAAATAGCTAAAAGTCAACAAGCAATAGTAAATAACCAATTGGAAGTGATATTCTCTAATACCTAATTTAGATACATACTTACCCATAGATAAAAATAATAGATGCTAGAGTTTTTAGCACATGCTTTAAAGACTCTCTTAGAGAATCTCTAAAAGATTCATCTGTATCCAACAAATTCTTAGTTTTCCCTCAAATAACTAAGGGGGTTTGGTTCCTCTGATGGGTAAGGGAATGAAATAAACAAGAAACGGGAATGGGATGACTAAACATTCGTATATGTGTTTGTTTTGGTTCTAGAAAGATAATGATAAATCTTTGATTCTCTTTGTGACGGTTTGGTTCACATGAGGTAATAAACTAGAATTATCCATTGTTTTTAATAATAATTTTTATACATACGTGTGTCTGTATTAATAAATTAATCATATGCAAATATATGAATTAAAATCAATTATTTCAACCATTAAAAATCAAAATACGGTGAAACAGAGGAAATTGAAATAAAATTAATCAAATAAAATGCATAGACATTCTATCTTAAAAAAACAATCATTTCAAATAATTAAAAATAAATATGAAAACTGAATAATATGATAAAAGAAAAAAAAATTGGTCAAAATTATTTTCAAGGTAAAAAAATAAACATAAATAAGCATAAGGATCAAAAGTGAAATTAGTCTAGAGATAAAAAGTATAAATAAATAAATATAAAGATCAAAATAAAAATGAAAAAGAAAATTTAGTCAAAAAAATTGAGAAAAAAATTTAAAATATATATGCATAAGGATCAAAAGTAAAATTAATCCAATGATAAAAAAAATAAAAAATAAAAATACATAAAAAAAATTTTAAAAAATAAAATAGAGATTAAAGTAGAATTTTATTAGGAATGTAGATGTTAAGTTAGTAAAGAAGGGGAAAAGAAACGGGAAATCTAACACTTGACTCTTAGTAATTTAAGAAACGGCTAATATATATCATCTCCAACAATACTTCTCATATTTACTCGTTATTTATTTTTGTCATTAATTATATTTACAATAGTAAAAGGGAAGAGAATCTTCAATAATAAATTATTATTAAAAAATAAAATAATGATGAGACTATGAGTGGGGAGAGACTCCTCAATAATAAAGAGGTTATGCGAGCTCTTAATGATTTAAGGAGTCACTAAGAGATTATTGAAGTTTGTTTTTGAGTTTCTCTCCTCAAATTTTAATTTAAGAGATAAACTAATATCCTGTTGGAGATTCTCTTATTGAGGAGTCTTTATTCCTCATTATTTTTATTTTTTTATTAATAAGTTGTTATTGTGGAAGCTATTCTCTTTCTATTGGTAAACATAATAACGAATAAATAGTAATAAAAAAATAAATAAAAAGTGAGTATGCGAAACATTGTTAAAAGTGATATGTTTTTTAACGTCTTAAGTGACTAACAGAAAATTATTTATATTATTTTTAAAGATGAAACTAAGAGTCTCTTAGAAATAATTTTAACCCTCTTTTTAAGGTGCTCTCTAATGAATGTACAAGGGGCAAATTCAGTATAGGGGCACTGGGACAGTTGCCCTCACTGACATTAATTTTGAAGTTTTAGAGCTTTGCCCCCCTTTATCAATGGAGGTTTAGGGTTTACTGGTTCTATAATTGAGGATAAATAATGATTTTAATTTTAATATTTTCTTTTTATTTTTTTTAATTCTGTTTTAAAGCAAAACGACGTCGTTTTATTTAATTAGAACTACGTCGTTTTGTTGACAACAAAAATAAAAAAAATAAAAAGTAAATATTTAAATATAAAACTAAATAAGTCCTAAAACAAACCATCGGTCTTTCTTACTCTCTTTAATTTCTTTAGTTCTTCTTCATCAATTTTCTCTTTCTTCTTAAGCCTAAATTGAAATCCCTAATCCTAACTAAGATTAAATCAAAATCGGCAACCAATCCCTCCGTAGTCGGATCGTTGATTGTTGGTCTGACACTCCATCTCTGATCTTTTGCCTCTTTGCTCTTGTATTTTTTTTGCTTCTGCTTGAATTTTGATTTTATATTTCTGCTAATATTTTACTTGAACTTGAGTTTTGATTTCTGGTTTTCTATAATTAATTAAATTGAAATTGCATTACAATAATGAAGAACACTACATCTCCTGCAAATTAAAAATAACCCTTGCTTGACCGAGATTGACTAAAATGTTGTTATAATATTCAGTTTGCTGTTTTATTTAACAGTTTGTAGGAATTTTAAAGGCTAAATCTTGGAATTATTGTAAGCATTGGTTAGGAAGTTTTATGGTTGTGTTTTTTCATATGATTTTGTTGGGTAAATTGCATGAATTTAGGAAGTTTTATGGTTGTGTTTTTTCATATGATTTTGTTGGGTAAATTGCATGAATTCATTCTAATGTGTTCAGTTCTTCAAACACTCTTTTTTAATTGTTTTAAGGAATTGTTAATTTGTTGCATAGAATTCTAAACTTTATCATTTAAAAACTTACTATTGGTAGTAATGAAGTAGGCTTCTAAATTATAATGATGTGTTTATATTGTTATATAGGGTGATCCATTATTTTAGTTGTATTGTTTGCTCCCATGTGGGAGAAATCCTCGATTCGCCCCTGTGTACAAATATTGTAAATACCATGTATATAAACATAGCATTTAATGTGTAATTATTATGATTAGGAAGGGTGTAATTACTATAATCATTGTGATTTCTATCGTTAGGAACAGTGTAATTATTATAACTAGTCGAAAACCCGTGCGATGCACAGGGTATGAAACTTTTATATAATTTAGATAAATAAATAAATTGACATGTTTACTTTTAAATAATTTTATATCATGCTATGAAATTTTTTTTATATTATGTATATTTGAAATTAATATATATTTTTTAATGATAATTCAAATTAAATTAATTTTAAAAATAATTGACTACTTTTTTTTTATAGAATTTTAACTAAAGATGAATGATTTATTTATTTTTACAAAATTCAATGATTTGTACTTTTTAGGAATTTTAATACATTTTCATATTCCAAATATTCTGTGAAACAATAATAATAAAATAGCAGATTAATTAAGAAATATATTAGAATATAATAAAAAAACCAAAAATTGAATTAAACTATAATTAAAATTAAATATTATATTTACGATACAAAAGAATTACAATATAGGTTAAACAAAAATTGAATTAAACTACAATTAAAATTAAATATTATATCTATGACACAAAAGAATTACAATCTATGTTAAAATGGAAGCAACATCAATAAAATATTCTATAAACTATTACAATCAATACTTTTCTAATGTTGCATATGAAGAAACTTTATCAATTCAATATGTTACATATAAAAAAATAAAATTCGTAAGAATTAGTCACAAATTCATCTTGATGATAATTATTTTGGTTGATGGAATTTCATGATCACCAAGTATTCGAATTCAATTATTCATTCTGCTACAATAACCCAATATATCTAATTGAATCAGTTTAAGATGATGATTTATCCTATTTTCATCTCGTAATATCTCATCAAGACATTCGATCAATTTGTTCTTCATTCTTTCACTATATCGAATATCAGCCAGACTCGCAGATATCACTTATTTGACTTAATTAATATTTTCTAATAATTATATATTCTTGAATTTTGTAAGTAAGAAAAACAAATAAAAGAATTGAAAAAAATGAAGGGACGAAAAAGATAATTAGGAGAGAACCATCTTCCTCTCGGGTTTTTTTTTCGAAAATAAGAGAGAATGTCGAGACATAAGCGTATAAAGAGGAGAGCAATTTTGCAATCAATCTCATCCACTTGTGTTACTTTAGTTGTTAGAAGAAACACAATCTTATGCTCATTAGGAATAGGCCTGTAGCTTTGCGAAGCTGGTATAATTTTGAAGTTCTCAATAACATGAATTTTGCCTTCATGTAATTTGCTTCGAAATCTATCAATTTGAGCTTTACGGATAATTCCATGAATGGTGCTACCCTATTTTGCAACAAAAAATTATATCAATGAATTTTCAGTTTTAATGAATACATATAATATATATAATATATCAATGAATTTTCAATTTTAATGAATATATAAAAATGTTATATAAATACTTCTTCATCTAGCAATATCATATCCAAACTCATTACAGAATTATTTTCTTTTGTGTTTAGTGCTTCCCATAACCTAATAACTCTCACTCTTATTCTCCACGTGTCTTTTTCGGCAGAGAGGTAGCTAATTTGGTTGAAGCGAGCCTTAATTTGCAACATTGCCATACTGCATGAAAATATATTCATTAAAAAACAATTCATAAAAAAATCATATAACTTTAACAAAATTCAACATAGCCGTACTTGAAGATTTAAGTTTGTGGGGATGTAAATCTGTGAAGAAAAAAATCACAAACTCCTTACATTATATAGTACAATAAATGTAAAAGTACTATTCCAAAATTTTCTCTTCTCTGCGGCGATGACAAAGGCGAACGCAAAGGAGAGGGTGGACTGGTCGGTGAAGGCGGGCGGCCGGCCAGTGAGGATCTGGCGAGTCGGGTGGCGGGGCGCGGGCTGGGTAACGATTTGGTGCAGGAGGAGGCGTGGGCGGCGGATGATGGGAGATCGGAAGGATCTCCTCGGGGTAGGCGACGGAGTAACGAGAGACCGAGGGATAGGTCCAGGGATCGGAGTAGATCGGAGTGGGTTGATGGTGGGGAGGCAGATCCGGCGGTTTCGCTGGTTAGATCAGGGGTTGTGGCGGCCGATCGGGAGCGGGGAAGGAGAGATCCCGCGGCCCTGGATTCGGATGCTGTTTGTGGGGCCGAGCAGGGTTCCGGTATGGTGGGGCCGAGTCCTGCGCTTGGGGCACAGGGAATGCCTACCGCCTCTCCCTCGTAAGTTGGGCAAGCCTTGCGGCTTTTGCTGGCCGCGCTGGCCGCGCTGGCCGCTCAAGCCGCTCAAGCCGCTCAGGCCGTTGTGTCCGGGGATTTGAGTATGTTGCAAGCAGGACATATTAGGGAAGGGGCTTTGTCCCCAGGCACTAATGCTATCCAGGGCCAGCATGTCCAAGGTTATCAGAAGGATGGGGGAGTTCCCTCCTGGAGGGATAAGGTGTTAGGGGTGTTTGAGGAGGAACCCATGATGGAGGAGGATACTATTGAGAACGAATCTGGGGATTTTCTTTCCGACTCCGATTCTGAGGATGGAGAGCCTGATAACCCGCTGTGTCCTAGGATCCGTCTTTCCTCAGAAGACAAGCGGGTCCTGAGATCAAAGTGGAAATTGGCGTTAATTGTCACTGTGTTGGGGAAAAGGATCAGTTTCAATTACTTTGCCCAGAGGATCCAGGCTCAATGGGCAAAGAAAGGAAAGGTTACCATCACAGACATTGAAAATGTTAACAGGATCCTTACTTGGGTTAGGTTCCCAGGCCTACCTTTTGAATACTACAATGATAGATTCCTGAACAAGATTGGTAGCCTTGTTGGGAAGGTCCACCATATTGATAAGACTACCATTGGGGCAGTAAGAGGCAAGTTTGCCAGGGTCTGTATTGATATTGATCTCGCTAAGCCTCTTCTTTCTCAATTCTGTATTCAGAATAAGGTCTTTCATATTGAATATGAAGGTATACACAATATCTGCTATGAATGTGGTATGTTTGGCCATACCTTTGAGGGATGTCCTAAGAAGAGGAAGGAGGTGGAGGAGTTGGTGCAATCTATCATAGGCGGAGCTGAGAAGAGTCAGGGGGAAGAAAGGAGTTTTGGCCCATGGATGCTTGCCAAGAGGTCAGTGAGAAGGAAGCCACGTGCTAATGTTAATTCTAATCATTCACCGGATATTAGTAGAAAGATGACTACGCTCCAGATTGCTCTTGAGATCAAGGTCAGACCCCCGGATATTAAGAAGGGGAATGAGTCTGGAGTGGACTCAGCTTCTGGTTCGGGGTCAAGGTTCGGTGTTTTGTCTATGGAGGAAGGTCAGGACTCGGATCCTTCCTATAAGCAGATTGATTTAAGCATCCCTGGTCTGGAATCGGCAGAGCATGCCTCCAGTCTGGGTAATTCTATTAATCCTCTCTTTTTCTCTAATGCTAAGGCCAAAGCCAAAGGGAACTCCCAGTCTCTCCTGTCAGCAGGGAAAGGGTTGAGTAGTGAGGTTAGTATTCTGAATCCTCCTGTTGATGCTCCTATTGGAAAAGCTATAGGAGTGAGTAAGTTAAACATGAAGAAACCCAAAGTGAAACCTAAAAAGAACCTTAATGGGTTGGACTCTTGGGATAAAAGGGGACCTTCTGGGACCTCCTCTAGGCTCTCCGGAGCCCCGAATAAATACCTGATCTAGGGTATGGGCTTGTGTCAGTAGTCTTCATTTCTGATGGACTTCTTTGTTTGGAATGTTAGAGGTGCGGCGAGCAAGGCAACCCGCATTCATGTTAATGATCTTATTAAACAGTTTAACCCTTCTTGCTTTGTTCTTCTAGAGACCAAGGTCAGTGGAGCCAAAGCAGATGAGGTGGTTAGAAAGTTTAAGAATTGGAATTGTGTCAGATCGGAGGCTACTGGCCGGGCAGGGGGGATTTGGCTCTTTTGGAAGCCAGGTCAAGTCAATATTGATATTGTTAGTATGGACAGTCAATTCATCCATAGTAAGGTGTGTTACCCTAGTAATAAACCTTTCTTTGTTACCTTTGTTTATGTCGATCCTGTTTTGACTAACCGAAGGAGGCTGTGGGAGATCCTTCATTCTATTAGCTCTAACATGGTGGATGCTTGGTTGGTGGCCGGGGATTTTAATGATATTGCCCTTTTGAGTGATCAAAGAGGAGGGGGTAATCATTATGTGAACCGGTGTCTAAATCACAAGCAAAGTATGGATCTGTGCGGGCTTTCGGACCTGGGTGCTGCTGGTCACAAATTTACCTGGAAAAGGAATAGTGTGTTTGTTAGGTTGGATAAGGTGTACGCTAATGTTGCTGCGATCTGTAGGTTTCCTGAGGTCAAGGTGCTTAATCTCCCTTTCCGTCACTCTGACCATTGCCCTATCCTTATTAATTTGGTCAAAGGTAACCGGCTGAAAGGTAACAGACCTTTTAGGTATCTTGTGGCTTGGGATTCTCACCCCGAGTTTAAGAATTTCGTTAAAAACAATTGGCATCCCCACTCTGATGTTCTCCTCGCTGTTGAGGAATTCAGGAGGAATGTGGCTGGATGGAATAAAAACATCTTTGGCCATATTATCAGGAGGAAAAACAAACTCTTGAGGAGGATGGAAGGTGTTCAACGTTGCTTGGAGGTTCGCTTCGACCATAGCCTGAATGGTCACCTTAGAGCTCTCCAGAACGAGTTGGAAGCAGTGCTTAGACAGGAAGAGCTTCTGTGGTTCCAGAAATCTAGGAAGGCTTGGATTCAAGACGGGGACCGGAATACCAGGTTTTTCCACCTCTCAACGATCATTAGGAGACAGAGGAATAGGATCGATGCTATCAAAGATGCCAGTGGTGAGTGGATTTTTGAGGAGGAAGACATTCGGCGCCTTGCCCTTGAGTTCTACAAGGACCTGTTCAGAGAGGAAGCGGTGGACTTGGAGAGTGCCCACTCTGGTATTTCCTTTCCTCGGTTGGGGGAGGATGCTATTAAAGATGCGTTCCATCCTATTGACCTTAAAGAAATTGATCTGGCCTTCTCCAGCATCGGTTCCACTAAGGCTCCTGGGATTGATGGTATCCCCGCTAGTTTCTATCATAAACACTGGGACACTGTGAAAGAGGGCATATACAGTTTTGTGTTAGGTGTTTTTGGTGGTTCTAACGATATCAGGTTGGTTAATAAAACCCTCCTCGTCTTGATTCCTAAGGTTGTCAAGCCTTCTTCCTTTCTCCAGATGAGACCCATCAGTCTTTGTAATGTTTTGTATAAAGCTATTACTAAGATTGTGGCTAATAGAATCCGGAAGATCCTTCCGAATATAATCAGCCAGAATCAAGGGAGCTTTGTTCCTGGTAGACAATTGATGGATAACGTTGTTATTGCCCAGGAGGTTGTCCATTCTATGAAGATTAAGAAAGGCAAGAAAGGGATCGTGGCTCTCAAACTGGATCTGGAGAAAGCCTATGATAGATTGAACTGGAGCTTTCTTCTGGATAGTTTAGCCAAAGCTGGTATCCCGGATAACTGGAGGAATTTGATTGAGAAGTGCATCTCCTCTCCTGTTTTCCAGGTCATGATCAATGGGGACATGTCTGATAAGTTCTCTCCCTCCAGGGGAATTCGTCAAGGGGATCCTATGAGCCCCTTCCTTTTGGTTATTGCCATGGAAAGACTGTCTCACCTGATCCAAGAGGCGGTGTGCAAGGGGACTCTCCACCCTGTTTCCATCAACAGACATTGCCCCCCTATTACCCATTTACTCTTTGCTGATGATGTCATGCTTTTCGTGGAGGGTAATGAGGAGCAAATTAAGGCGGTGATGGATATCCTTGACTGCTTTTGAGAGGCTTCTGGCCAGAAGATTAACATCCAAAAGTCCCGTATGCTTTGTTCCAAGAATAAGGACAACAGCTTGTGCAGAAGACTGAGTGAGCTCTCTGGCATCCCCCTGACTCACTCGTTGGGGAAGTATCTTGGGGTCCCTCTTCACAGTGACAGGGTTTCCAAAGCCTCTTTTAAAGACATTTTGGACAAAACTAACGGTTTGTGTGCTAGCTGGAAAGCTAATTCTCTTTCCCTTGCAGGTCGCCTTACTTTAATCCAGTCTGTCAACTGCGCTGCTCCGAACCACATCATGCAAGCCTGTAAGCTCCCTGAGCCTGTTCTTAACGACCTTGATAAGATTAATCGGTGATTCCTGTGGGGAGAGTCTGGAGATGGGAGAAAGGTTCACCTGGTCCCTTGGAAGGAAGCCTGCCAGCCTAAAGGCAGGGGGGGTCTTGGTATAAGGCAAACTAAGGACAACAATAAAGTCCTGTTAATGAAGCTTCTTTGGAGAATGTGGCAATGCCCCTCCTCCCTTTGGGTTCGTCTTCTATGCGGCAAGTATCGGAAAGACAGAATTTTTGGTGGCCCGAAGGAGAGGGTTGTCAGCTGTTCCTTCCTCTGGAAAGGGCTTAGTGCCGTGTTTGCTGAATTCTGTATTGGGATTGGCCTGGAGGTGGGTAATGGTAAATCCATTAGTTTCTGGTATGACACCTGGATTGGTGATAAACCGCTGATTGAAGTGTGTAGCGCCCCTCCGCCGTGTGATTTCCTTTCTTGGAAAGTTGCTGATGTGGTGGACTCGGAGGGAGACTGGATCTGGTCTAAGTTCGACTCTTTCTTTAGCCTGGAGAGCCTCCTTAACATTAGAGGAGTGAAGATTAGCAATCAAGAGGATGATAAGGACAGACACTGCTGGGCCTTGACTAATAATGGTACTTATTCTTGTAAATCGGCCTATGAAGCTTTTACCCCTAATAGGGCTGATCCTCCTTTGGAGATTTGGAAGTCCATTTGGGCCCTCAAAATCCCTTACCGCATTAGAAGTTTCCTGTGGCTGGGAGTCAAAGACAGGCTCCTCACGAATGCGGATAGGCACAGAAGGCACTTGGCTGAGTCTGGCGCCTGTAGTAGATGCAGCGGCCATGTGGAAACCTTGTGCCATGCTTTGAGGGATTGCTCGAATAGTAAAAAGATTTGGGAAGGGATCCTCCCTCACCACATCCTTCCTTCTTTCATGGCTTATTCTGAAGTTGACTGGTTCTCTGAAGGAGCCAATGGGAATTTGTTGGCCAATATGGAGCACGGTGCCATTCTCTTTGCTATTATATGTCACCAAATTTGGAAATGGAGGAATGAAGAGTTATTTGCTGAGAAGACTGTCCTTATTCCTGACTTACTGTTTTACTTCTCGAAAAAGCTCTCTGTTATTACAAAAAGGTTTGAAGGAGAGCCCCTTGTTCGCCCCTCCCCGGATAAAGAGGTCCATTTAGTTGGTTGGAGTAAGCCCAGAGAAGGGGTTGTCAAGTTGAATACGGATGGCTCCTGCCTTAGCAATGGCAGAATTACTGCTGGAGGAGTTCTTCGGGATGCTGGTGGTGCTTGGCTGGCTGGGTTTACCCATAACTTGGGAACGGGCTCCTCCTTTTCTGCGGAGCTCTGGGGTATTCTGTCAGGTATTAAACTCGCCATTCGCATGGGTGTTAAAAGGCTTTCGGTGGAGTCTGATAATTTGGAGGCAATCAACAGGATTTCGGATAGCCAGACTGTTTGTCTTAAGAGCCAGAATCTCATCAAAGCTATTTTGAGGCTTCGTCCTGCCTTTGAGACTCTTAATTTCTCCCATATTTATAGGGAGCAAAACCGCGTGGCGGATCGCTTGGCAGCTGCTGGGCATGGGGGGATGTTAGGTGTTTCTACCCTTTCTGTTCCTCCTTCTTTTCTGTTGTCTTCTCTCCTAGAGGATAGGGTTGGTGTCAGCCTTCCTAGATTGATCCCGGGTTAGGTTTTTGTTTGTTTGTTTTTTCCTTTCCTTTCCTATCAAAAAAATATAGTACAATAAATTATAACAGTTGATGTAATAATAATACTTATTAAATACAATTAATTAATGCAATATCTCTTCATCTACCCTGAATTGTTATATGATTAAATATACAATTATTGATTCAAAAAAAATATACAATTATTATTTAATTAATCAAATGAGTATATAATTAGTAATGGTCATTAATATACTCGAATTTGATGTATATGCATTAATACATTAATATAACTATGCAACTATACAAATTCTAATACTAAATATAAAATGTAAATGTTAATTATACAAATTCTACAATATCACGAATTTCATATTTTCAGATTTAATATAAATTTTTAATTAATTAAAATCCTATTTAATCTAGTTTTTTAAATGATTGACAACTAATGAAATAAGCCTCTAAAACACTTCTCTCATTTTCTCTCTGCTTCCGTAATTATATATAGTATAGATTATTTTGATTAGATTTCCACATGTCGTAGACTAACTTGTATATATTCTTTTATTATTATCAATAATATCAAGGAGCCACACATTCTTTAGAACATCTCCAATAGAGATAGTTTGGAAGAGTGTTTAGTGATGTGACAATTATTTTGGCAACTTCCAAATTATGCTATCTTTTAGAGTAAGAGTGATTGCTTAGGAAGATTGTCACTTTTTGGCAACTTTGATTACTTTTTGGCAACTTCCATAACGATTGTCAAACTTTTTTTTAATATAAAAAAGTGATTTACTTGATTATTATTGGTGCACATTTTTTGAGGAGTCTCTCTCCTTTCACTACTGGTTGATAATATTTATAATTAAAATAAGTTATATATAACATAATGATTTGTGGGGCCATTGTGGTAACTTTTAAAGTTGCTTACTATTTGAGCATTTTTTTTTAACAAAAGTTATCAAGAGTGACGTGGATGATTAAGTTAATAAAATATTATATTTTAGTATGATGTGTTAAGTTTTGACACTCTTTAAAGCAACATTTATTGAAGATGCTCTCATTGAAAATAGAGAAATCGTGTCACAAAACATGTCCTCTTCAACTCCTGAATCATAAATTCATTCAACCTTCTCATTTCCAAATCTGATCATCCAATTAACTGTGAAATTGGAAGCGAAAATGTGGCTTCATTAGGGTTATCGTTTATCTCACCATGTTGATCCACCTCAGTCATCACCACCAAAGGTTCTTTTGACAATAACTCAAACCCACTATATGTTCTCACTTGGCTCCTTGCATGCGTTACAAAATCTCTTCTTCCACAGATTATTGATACCACCATGACATTTGATGTTTGGACAAATTTTTCTAGTGTATGCTCGTCTGGCTCCCGTTCTGTGATTCAAAATTTAAGTCCTCAATTACAAACCTAAATCGTGGTAATGATGAAATATCTAGCTACATTCTCAAAACAAAAAATATATTAAACAAACTTACTTCACTCCAACATCATGTCATTAAGGATGACCTAGCTGATGTAGTTCCCATGAGACTCAGGTCGTTTATACGCCATTTGTATGTGCTATTGAAGCTCTTCATGAAGCTATTAAATTCGAGGATGTCTATGAACTTCTTCTAAGTGAAGAGCAATAATAGCTCAGTGATGTTGCTACTGAAACAATGCAGCCAACTACTTTGTATGTAACCCACAACTCATTACCAAATCACCAAGGTTGAGACTGGGATCAAAATTTACACGGGGAGGAAGATTTCATAATTTATCTCAGTAGTCCCTCTCAAGACCTTCTTTGGGTCAAACATCCCCCACCGATGTTTAAACTATCATCCAAGTTACTTATCCCACCTATAGGGGTATGAATCATATTAACTAAAATTGTTCTTCACCAAAACTTTCCCAAAACAACCATTATGCTCAACTTCCATCTCATATTGTCACTAGTACATTAGCTAATCAACCCTGGATTGTTGATTCTGGTACCCATCACCTTACTTCGGGTTAGGAAAATCTCAATATTCATTCTAAATACATTAGTCATGATGATGTGCAAATTAGTAATTGTTTTAAACTCTCCATTGTTCGTGTTGGTAACTCAAATATTTCTCTTAATCCTCACTATTTTCAATTGCACAATATATTTTTTTGTTCATAAATCATCTACTAATTTATTATCATTATATGCACTTTCAAATTCTAACCATGTTTCTGTTGAATTCTTTTCTAATCAGTTCCAAATAAAAGATTTGGCAACAGGGAATATTCTCTATCATGACTTTATACTCATTGCGTCTTTCTACTTTCAAATCAAATCATTGTTCTACAAATGTAGAAAGTTCATCAACTAGGCACGATCGTTTAGGACATGCCTCCTTTTCTATTATTAAACGCTTGCTGAATTCCAATAATATTGCAATTTTCGATTCAAAGCATTCATTATGTTCTTCTTGCTCTTTAAGAAAAAGTCACAAATTATCATTTTCATCTTAAGATAATATCTCCACCGATCCTCTTGAATTAATATATGATGATGTCGAGGTCATGTCCCTGCTACTTATATGGATGGATATCGCTATTATGTTTTGTTTCTAGATTACTATACCAAATACAATTATACTATTGAAACCAAATTTTGATGAAGTTTTGATTATGATAAAAATTACAATTAAGGATTGAAATCCCTTAAGTTATTAAAATTTAGAATCAATGTAATGTCCTTATGTACTAACAATTTTATCTGAGTGATCCTTATTGAATAAGGGATTAAAGACTAAATACAAAAGTTAGCTAAAAAAGCCTTAAAAGAATTAAAGGCCTAGTAGAAAAGGCTCAAAATCGGAACCAGAAGCCCACATTGAAAGTCAGACAGAAGACTTCCCCAAACTGGTAAAATTTCAGAAGACAGAATGATCTGTTAGAAACTCATCTCTCTCTGATGTCATCGATACGGAAGTAGAACTCAGAAGACGATCATTGGCCGTAATCCTCAATGGTCAACTGTACTCTAAAGAAAGAAACGACATTTAAATGGAAAAATGGGCGCAGCAGTCAGAAGGTCCATAGAAGATCAGAAGTTGTTTCTTCTCAATGGCCATCTTTTGATTCAAACGACTAGCTTGAATGCTCTACCTATAAAAGCCAAGTCCAAGCTCCAAATTCACAACTGATCATCAAGCATATGCGAAATATGTTTAAAAGTGAAAAATAGCAAAGAGCAAAAAAAAGCAAATTTATATCTGTGTAATCAATTTGAAAGAGATCAGTCCAATCACACTATAATCTAAAATGTAATCTTTTGGATTGAAAATTAGTAGCGTTTTTTGTTGCTTAGGTTATAGGCAATAAAGAGTGTTTTAGTTTAGTGTTGTAGTAAAGGAATGTACTTTACTCAAGCTTAGACTAGTTGGTACAAGGTTTGTACTCTACCTCCTAAAGAGTTCAGTAATGGCTTAAAACTCAGAATAAGGTATTCTAAGGACTAGACATATGCAGAAGGCCGAACCAGTATAAATCTATCGAGTAACTTCTTTTCCTTTTATCTCCTTTTACTTCTATTAAATATTGCATGCTCATATATTTATCTCACATTATCACTTTGAATATTCAGTGCATAACTTAAATACCATCTGTCTTAAGAGTTGTCCTCTTAGTGGAATTATCAAAAGCTAAAGCAATCTCAATAGATTGAAGTGCTTAAACATCATCTGTCTTAAGAATTTTCCTCTGTGTTATATTGATTTGAGCAAGAAAAGTTTTTAAAGATTAATTTACTCAATAGTTCTATTCACCCCCTTTAGATCTAATCTGCCTTATTAGGGACCAACAAGTGATATCAAAGTGAGTGCTCTATCTCTAAGATATAACTATCTTGAGCTAAAGATCCCCTAATGGCTATCAATAGCACATATAACCGGCCTGGTAATGAGACAACACAAATCCTTCCAGAAGTTCTGCATATTACTAGACCCATTTGTTCTTCGGTTCAACCTTCATATTCTGGAAAAATAGAATGAAGAACTTTGTCCAAACTCAGAGTATGAGTGCATGGTTAGCAATAATCAAAGGCTCTGATATCCCTACTGAATTATTGGATGGGGAAGAGGTTGCTAAGTCAGAAGAAAAATTGACCGATGATGATCCTAAAATATAACAAGATCTCAAGATTTGAGACCACACACGAGATCTTAACCAAGCTGGAGATTACGTACGAAGGAATCAGCATGGTTAAGGAGTCCAACATCAATCAAAATATGAGGCTGTATGAGTTGTTCGAAATGTCAAAAAGTGAAGGCATTTTTGAAATGAATGCTAGATTCACTAAAATCATTAATGAGCTCAAATGTCTGGGAAAGGCGTTCTCAGAAGAAGAACAAGTGAAGAAGATCCTCACAAGCCTTCCAAAAAATTGGTGAGCCAAGAAGACACCCATTGAGGAAGCTCAGAATTTGACCACCTATAAGTATGATGAACTTATAGGATTCTAGGTCTCCTGTCCAAACTTGATCATCATCAATGATCTTGCACTCCAATGTTACCTGGCCCTTGGTTTGGATTGTATGTCCTATTACTCCGAGGATATCTACAATCGTTGTCTCTACTTGTATCGGATCTACCTTCAACTTGGCGAATGCTCCTCTAGTGATCACATTGCATGAGCTGCCTGTGTCAACCATGACTCATTCATCTCCCACCCTTCAATCGCCATTATTATCACCAACGTGTCTATGTGGAGAGGGATTACTGGACCTGCGTCTGCAAAATGGTGATTGAGGGATGTTTTATCCAGGGTGGATATTTTTGCTTTTTTCGCAGGTGGCTGGGACCCTTGTCCACTTGCTATGACATTAATGACACCTTTGGATTTCTTTCTGGGCTGTCTTCTGTTTGTCACTGTCTTGTTCTTTGTTATTCTGGACAAATATATCCAGTTTGCCCCTTTCAATCAACTTCTCTATCTCTTTTTCCAGCTCCTAGCAAGCTTCAGTGTGTCATGGACATTTCTTCTATAGAACCTACAATATGCCTTGACGTTTCTGCCAATGTTTACATACTCCCCCTCTTTTGGTTCGGGATATGTATACTGACTCTTCTCTAGCCACAAGATGATTTCTTGCTTAGGGGTGTTTAGAGTTGTATACATTGGTCTTTCTCTTGTATTCCTCTTATTTATGGATGGCAGATCTCTAGTATTCTCTTTCTTTTTGGATTTGTCTTTCTCTTTTTTCTGCGAGGAATTCGCATCACTTTTGCCTAATTTCACATTTTGGTGCACAACCTTCAATTTGTCTCACTAATATGTACGACCTTATAAGTGATCTTCCACTTTAGTGTACATCCATTAAAAATGACCGGTCAGTGCCTGGTCAACGCGTCATCTCATCATTTTCATAAAAATTATTAGTAAAGTGGGATCCACATATTATAAAAAAAATCAATTTTTTTTTTCATTTCTCTCTTTTACCCTTATCCCTTCATCTCTCCATCTTCTTCTCTCTATTTTTTTCTCACTCTTCAAATTTCTTTTTCTCTCTAACCTTTCTCTTTAAATTTCTTTCTCTCTCTCTAACTCACTTCTCTTTCAAACCTCTCTAGAAAGCATATCTAGTGAGTTATTTACATTATAACTGCAATATTTACGCTGTATTTTTTATGAAAAAATTGGTGTTGCTGTCAAGCACGAGGAAAGGAACGAAAATGATTATACAAATACCAAATGACAACCTTTAAATATAAAATTAGGTTGTTAATGGAAAAACATCAAATTGGACAAATTCGTTTGCTTTGGAGTCTTGGTCTTTGCATTTCCTCATTAAACAATGATAAAATAAAACTTTATCAATACAAGAACAACAATTGGTTTAGTATTTAATTATTTAAAAAATTTAATTAATATATATTGAGAAAATTAAGACTGAACTTCTATCTTCTGCCACTTCTAGCTTCTTCTTTCTGATAATATTGGAGAGTTTATCTTGTAATCACCTCTATTTCCCCTATTTTTTATTTTTCTGGTTTTTAAATATCTTGTAAACTTAGAAATTTAATAGTCATTGATATTTGCCTAGCTAATGAGTGTGCTTAGGAACACAGCAAGCATCTGGACTACTTTTATTTCCATGGATTTCTCTTATTTCAATTGATAGAAGCACTACGAATTTAACCATAAGTTTAATGTGCAGTTAGTCTTAACATACATGTTTGAAGAAAGAGATCATCTATTATAATAGAACTTGAACAAAGATTACAGAATTGTTGAAGGAGAAGATGAAGACGATAAAACGTTTCATCTGGTACCTTAATATAGAGAAAGAAGAAAAAGGGAAAAATTACATATTATCTACTCCTAATTACTCCTATTTATAATAACAGCCCTTACATCATAAATGGACTGTGTACATAATTACAATATTGCCACAATACTAATTAACTGAATATGAAATGGTTACAACATATTATAACAGAATAGTTAGTAAACATAGGGGTGAATATAAAGCTGTAAAGTGATGCAATAGTATAATTAACAGTAAATTAATAGCATAAGTTAACATTTAGAGTTGTTTAAAGATCACATTATTCTGCAGATTAATAATGCGTAGCAAGTGTTCAATTTGAAGATAGAGGGGTTAGAGAGAGAGGAGAGTTAGAGAGAGAAAGAAATTTAAAGAGAAGGGTTAGAGAGAGAAAGAAATTTAAAGAGAAAGGTTAGAGAGGGAAAAAGAAATTTGAAGAGTGAGAAAGAAATAGAGAGAAGAAGAGAAAGAGATTGAGGGATAAGGGTAAAAGAGAGAAATGATTTTTTTTATAATTTGTGGGTCCCATTTTACTAATGATTTGAATGAAAATGATGAGGTGGCACGTTGACTAGACGTTGACCGGTCATTTTTACCGCTTGTACACCAAAGTGGGAGGTCACCTATAAGGTTGTACATATTAGTGAGACAAATTGAAGGTTGTACATCAAAGTGTGAAATTAGGCAAAGGTTGTACACCATTGATGAAATTTACCCTCATCTATCTCCATATACCTTTTGCATATCTCCATAAACTCCATAAGTCTTCGAGGTCGACCGTTACCAGCTTTTCTCGCAATCTCTCACATTTTGTATTTTTTTTATCACTGCTTCTATGGTTGTGTTGATGTCAACATGAGTGATTTTTATACATAACTTGTTGAAATTCTCAATGTAATCCCTCAGGGGTTCTCCCTCTTTTTGCACGAGATCATACAACCTTCGACAAGATACGACGGGTGGAATACTCCCGGTAAACTTTGCGCAAAACTCTCTGCTTAGTTCTTCCCAGATATATATCGATCCCGTAGCAAGGGATTGAAACCAATCATACGCCGACCCCTTTAAGGTGGTAGAGAATATTCTGCAGACAATCCCTTCGTTGGAACTATAAATATCCATCAGCTCATTGTATTGCCTTGTATGTACTTTAGGATTATCTTCTCCTTTGTATTGGGGCAGGTTTGGGACTTTGAACCTTCTATCTGCCTTGTACCTCAAGATCCGCACTATAAACAGTGAATCCCTATTGACAAGATGGGTGTTCCTTCCTTCATTGTTATCTAGCTTGTTCAAGGCAGCTTGCACACTTCTTTTGATCTCATCATCCATGTATTTGTTGTTGAATCGTGGTGATGAAATTGGTTCTTGATCTCGATTTTGCTCATGTTGAGGTTCTAGTTGATGCCTTAGACAAGAATAGGAACGTTCTCGATTTGAAGCGTATCTTGGGCCTATCACAGGGTCATATGCCAACTCTTATCTTGGAGCTTCTTCTGGCGGATCATGGAACAGTCGCTTTTATAGAGGGGCAGATCTAGACATGGTATGGGTGATCGCTGCATCGACACCATGGGTGCGAGGAGGATTGCTACTTCTTGGTTCCATGAAAGTGTGAATCTGGCCCTAACAAAATCCTATCTTGGGCCCTCATGGTGATAGGGGCGACCAGGTCGTCCTAAAGCCCTGAATTAGTGCTACCTGATCAAAATCATCTTCCATCTGTGGGCTGGGGGTCGGCCCATTGTAGGGCCTCCCAAAGGCTGATTTTTCATCATAATTCTTATAGGGTCAAATACATGAATATCATAATTAAGTACAAAATTACAACTAAATCATATCACCAAACTTAATTCTTAATATGACATTATTCTCTATATGTTATGATTTTACACTATAATTTAAAAATTCCAGACTCCAATTCATAAATCATAAACCCTAGAAAATATATTCTAGACTTCTAATTTATAAATTCTAATCCTTAAAATATATTAAAAGTACTAATTTTACTAGTTTGACATAAATCAAAATTAGGATTTGACATAATTGTAGAAAGTTTTTCAAAGTTGAATTTCTGTGTAAATTTCCGATTCTTATACGATCACCAGCGTCTTGGCCCAGGTCCCTCATAACTAAGGCTTGGACTTCTTCCTAAAAAGAAAGAGGTGAAACCTCATGCATTTCTTGAATTATCGGCCCCATTGGATGAGTGGTGATTCTAATAGAGAGTGGAATGGTGGTGCCAATGGGGTGAGGATTTGGTCCCTCCGACGTTATTGTGTTTGTGGTGTAAACTCTATGAGACGTCATTGGTTCGGTCGGGGACACTCTGATGCTTAAGTCAGTAATTGTTTGAGAATAAACTATAAGCACAAAAGTAAGGAATCGGTAAGTGTGCCTTGAATACCTCGAAGTTGTGGTATTTATATTAGATTCTATATCCATCCAGTTGGTAACTTAAACAGTCTTGCATTTAATGCCCTTTAATATATTAATGATACATTCTTTCAGGTTCGGCTATTAAGGCCTTTAATGAACTATTTAATGTTATTGATTGTAGTGGTTTCCTGAGTAAACGGCTTAGTGACAACAAGGGCGTATCTACCTTGGATGGCATATCTACGTAGCAAGGTCCCCTTTGCAAGTGACTTCTGGCATACGCCACTTTTCTAATAACAGCGGATGATGCACCACAGTTGGACTATATGCCAATGGGGCCCTTTGTCTATGGATTTTTATGGTTTTGCCCCGAGGATAATATTCGAATGTTATCAATGAAAGGGGTAAAACAAAAAAAAAACAATGACAAAATTCTCATAAGAAAATGGTATACTACTTTGTATCTAACGATACAGAATTGGTAAACCAATTGTCATTTGAGCGTTAATACTTTGACAGAATTTAATACAAATCATGTCATGTGAATTATGTTACAATGACAGCCAGGAAAATAAAAATTATCATAACATTAACATAACAGATTCATTTTAACTTAATATTTTGACAGATTATTTAAAATGGTATCATCAGAATATAAATTCGGTGACAATTATTCTTAGATAATCTTCCATATAATTCGTGGTCAGATGATAGGTAGCAATTTGGTCGCTACCGTGTGACGTTATTTCATACGACAGATTCGAACCGTCATCTGAAGCATCATCAGACGGCAGCGAGCCCCGTGACAGTTTTATTTTCATCAGGATGACGGTTTTCAATCGTCATCTAAAGAGGTTATCAACGTAGTGAGATATCAATTTTCTTTTTTTTTTCGAGTGCCAATAGTACTTTAGAGATTTAATCTCAGACTGTGAGTTTAATTTGTTACTACAGACTTTTAGGCCTTCTCCACTTAGCTCGTCGACTTTGACCAAATAACCATTAATGAGCTCTCATTGTAATAAGGAATTTATAATCTCTTCTAAAGTTATCTTCTCACGTCTCACAAAGTTTTGTATCAACGCCATTTCTCATCCGTGTTGAAAGAAAATGACTTGCATCTTGAGTTGTCATATACCAAGTCTTATTAATCTATCTCTTAATATCAAACTTGGAAACCATATTGTTCATGTGTTGAAATAATCAAAACCAAAACTAGGTCCATGATACAACTAGTTAGGAACTAGGATTGGACCTGGTATTGATTAAACTAGCTTTGTATCTTTGAGGTCTGACAATGGTGGTGAGTATGAGCTTAGGGAATTCAAGGAATTCTGTGCTGAGAATGGAATTCGCATGGAGAAGACTCTGAAAGGAACTCCTCAGAAGAACGGAGTTGCAGAACGAATGAACAGAACTCTGTGTGAGCGTGCTAGAAGCATGAGGTTGAAGTGCGGACTTTCGAAGACGTTCTGGGCAGAAGCAGTTAACACTGCAGCATTCTTGATCAATAGAGGGCCATTGAGTCCTTTGGAGAGTGGCATTCCTGAAGAGGCTTGGAGTGGCAAACAGGTAAATCTATCCTTTCTGCGAGTATTTGGATGTGATTCATATGTTCATATTGCTCCCCTTGAGAGAAGTAAGTTAGATGCGAAGTCTGTTAAATGTACGTTCATTAGATACGGTGGTGATGATTTCGGATATCGGTTCTGGGATAGTCAGAACAGGAAGATTATCCACAGTCGGGATGTTGTTTTCAATGAGCAGATGATGTACAAGGATAGTCTGGGAGCATCTGATACTGCTGATTCAGAACCAGAGGTCGTGGACCTAGACATCACGAATTCTGGTGGGAGCAAAGAGGTAGTTGTGGAGGAGGCAACTGTGGAGGAGGTAGTTGTGGAGGAGGTAGGAGAACCCCAAACTCCACCGGTTACACTACGCAGATCCACCAAAGAGCGTAGAGCACCTGACAGGTACACGCCTACAAGCAACTACATGCTGCTGACAGATAGTGGTGAACCAGAAAGCTACTTGGAGGCATCTCGTGGAGAGGATGCAAGCAAGTGGAAGCTATGAGCCACAAGTTCACCAACAGCTCCACCATTAGTATGATATTGTCCGCTATGAGCCCCTTCCTTTTGGTTATTGCCATGGAAAGACTGTCTCACCTGATCCAAGAGGCGGTGTGCAAGGGGACTCTCCACCCTGTTTCCATCAACAGACATTGCCCCCCTATTACCCATTTACTCTTTGCTGATGATGTCATGCTTTTCGTGGAGGGTAATGAGGAGCAAATTAAGGCGGTGATGGATATCCTTGACTGCTTTTGAGAGGCTTCTGGCCAGAAGATTAACATCCAAAAGTCCCGTATGCTTTGTTCCAAGAATAAGGACAACAGCTTGTGCAGAAGACTGAGTGAGCTCTCTGGCATCCCCCTGACTCACTCGTTGGGGAAGTATCTTGGGGTCCCTCTTCACAGTGACAGGGTTTCCAAAGCCTCTTTTAAAGACATTTTGGACAAAACTAACGGTTTGTGTGCTAGCTGGAAAGCTAATTCTCTTTCCCTTGCAGGTCGCCTTACTTTAATCCAGTCTGTCAACTGCGCTGCTCCGAACCACATCATGCAAGCCTGTAAGCTCCCTGAGCCTGTTCTTAACGACCTTGATAAGATTAATCGGTGATTCCTGTGGGGAGAGTCTGGAGATGGGAGAAAGGTTCACCTGGTCCCTTGGAAGGAAGCCTGCCAGCCTAAAGGCAGGGGGGGTCTTGGTATAAGGCAAACTAAGGACAACAATAAAGTCCTGTTAATGAAGCTTCTTTGGAGAATGTGGCAATGCCCCTCCTCCCTTTGGGTTCGTCTTCTATGCGGCAAGTATCGGAAAGACAGAATTTTTGGTGGCCCGAAGGAGAGGGTTGTCAGCTGTTCCTTCCTCTGGAAAGGGCTTAGTGCCGTGTTTGCTGAATTCTGTATTGGGATTGGCCTGGAGGTGGGTAATGGTAAATCCATTAGTTTCTGGTATGACACCTGGATTGGTGATAAACCGCTGATTGAAGTGTGTAGCGCCCCTCCGCCGTGTGATTTCCTTTCTTGGAAAGTTGCTGATGTGGTGGACTCGGAGGGAGACTGGATCTGGTCTAAGTTCGACTCTTTCTTTAGCCTGGAGAGCCTCCTTAACATTAGAGGAGTGAAGATTAGCAATCAAGAGGATGATAAGGACAGACACTGCTGGGCCTTGACTAATAATGGTACTTATTCTTGTAAATCGGCCTATGAAGCTTTTACCCCTAATAGGGCTGATCCTCCTTTGGAGATTTGGAAGTCCATTTGGGCCCTCAAAATCCCTTACCGCATTAGAAGTTTCCTGTGGCTGGGAGTCAAAGACAGGCTCCTCACGAATGCGGATAGGCACAGAAGGCACTTGGCTGAGTCTGGCGCCTGTAGTAGATGCAGCGGCCATGTGGAAACCTTGTGCCATGCTTTGAGGGATTGCTCGAATAGTAAAAAGATTTGGGAAGGGATCCTCCCTCACCACATCCTTCCTTCTTTCATGGCTTATTCTGAAGTTGACTGGTTCTCTGAAGGAGCCAATGGGAATTTGTTGGCCAATATGGAGCACGGTGCCATTCTCTTTGCTATTATATGTCACCAAATTTGGAAATGGAGGAATGAAGAGTTATTTGCTGAGAAGACTGTCCTTATTCCTGACTTACTGTTTTACTTCTCGAAAAAGCTCTCTGTTATTACAAAAAGGTTTGAAGGAGAGCCCCTTGTTCGCCCCTCCCCGGATAAAGAGGTCCATTTAGTTGGTTGGAGTAAGCCCAGAGAAGGGGTTGTCAAGTTGAATACGGATGGCTCCTGCCTTAGCAATGGCAGAATTACTGCTGGAGGAGTTCTTCGGGATGCTGGTGGTGCTTGGCTGGCTGGGTTTACCCATAACTTGGGAACGGGCTCCTCCTTTTCTGCGGAGCTCTGGGGTATTCTGTCAGGTATTAAACTCGCCATTCGCATGGGTGTTAAAAGGCTTTCGGTGGAGTCTGATAATTTGGAGGCAATCAACAGGATTTCGGATAGCCAGACTGTTTGTCTTAAGAGCCAGAATCTCATCAAAGCTATTTTGAGGCTTCGTCCTGCCTTTGAGACTCTTAATTTCTCCCATATTTATAGGGAGCAAAACCGCGTGGCGGATCGCTTGGCAGCTGCTGGGCATGGGGGGATGTTAGGTGTTTCTACCCTTTCTGTTCCTCCTTCTTTTCTGTTGTCTTCTCTCCTAGAGGATAGGGTTGGTGTCAGCCTTCCTAGATTGATCCCGGGTTAGGTTTTTGTTTGTTTGTTTTTTCCTTTCCTTTCCTATCAAAAAAATATAGTACAATAAATTATAACAGTTGATGTAATAATAATACTTATTAAATACAATTAATTAATGCAATATCTCTTCATCTACCCTGAATTGTTATATGATTAAATATACAATTATTGATTCAAAAAAAATATACAATTATTATTTAATTAATCAAATGAGTATATAATTAGTAATGGTCATTAATATACTCGAATTTGATGTATATGCATTAATACATTAATATAACTATGCAACTATACAAATTCTAATACTAAATATAAAATGTAAATGTTAATTATACAAATTCTACAATATCACGAATTTCATATTTTCAGATTTAATATAAATTTTTAATTAATTAAAATCCTATTTAATCTAGTTTTTTAAATGATTGACAACTAATGAAATAAGCCTCTAAAACACTTCTCTCATTTTCTCTCTGCTTCCGTAATTATATATAGTATAGATTATTTTGATTAGATTTCCACATGTCGTAGACTAACTTGTATATATTCTTTTATTATTATCAATAATATCAAGGAGCCACACATTCTTTAGAACATCTCCAATAGAGATAGTTTGGAAGAGTGTTTAGTGATGTGACAATTATTTTGGCAACTTCCAAATTATGCTATCTTTTAGAGTAAGAGTGATTGCTTAGGAAGATTGTCACTTTTTGGCAACTTTGATTACTTTTTGGCAACTTCCATAACGATTGTCAAACTTTTTTTTAATATAAAAAAGTGATTTACTTGATTATTATTGGTGCACATTTTTTGAGGAGTCTCTCTCCTTTCACTACTGGTTGATAATATTTATAATTAAAATAAGTTATATATAACATAATGATTTGTGGGGCCATTGTGGTAACTTTTAAAGTTGCTTACTATTTGAGCATTTTTTTTTAACAAAAGTTATCAAGAGTGACGTGGATGATTAAGTTAATAAAATATTATATTTTAGTATGATGTGTTAAGTTTTGACACTCTTTAAAGCAACATTTATTGAAGATGCTCTCATTGAAAATAGAGAAATCGTGTCACAAAACATGTCCTCTTCAACTCCTGAATCATAAATTCATTCAACCTTCTCATTTCCAAATCTGATCATCCAATTAACTGTGAAATTGGAAGCGAAAATGTGGCTTCATTAGGGTTATCGTTTATCTCACCATGTTGATCCACCTCAGTCATCACCACCAAAGGTTCTTTTGACAATAACTCAAACCCACTATATGTTCTCACTTGGCTCCTTGCATGCGTTACAAAATCTCTTCTTCCACAGATTATTGATACCACCATGACATTTGATGTTTGGACAAATTTTTCTAGTGTATGCTCGTCTGGCTCCCGTTCTGTGATTCAAAATTTAAGTCCTCAATTACAAACCTAAATCGTGGTAATGATGAAATATCTAGCTACATTCTCAAAACAAAAAATATATTAAACAAACTTACTTCACTCCAACATCATGTCATTAAGGATGACCTAGCTGATGTAGTTCCCATGAGACTCAGGTCGTTTATACGCCATTTGTATGTGCTATTGAAGCTCTTCATGAAGCTATTAAATTCGAGGATGTCTATGAACTTCTTCTAAGTGAAGAGCAATAATAGCTCAGTGATGTTGCTACTGAAACAATGCAGCCAACTACTTTGTATGTAACCCACAACTCATTACCAAATCACCAAGGTTGAGACTGGGATCAAAATTTACACGGGGAGGAAGATTTCATAATTTATCTCAGTAGTCCCTCTCAAGACCTTCTTTGGGTCAAACATCCCCCACCGATGTTTAAACTATCATCCAAGTTACTTATCCCACCTATAGGGGTATGAATCATATTAACTAAAATTGTTCTTCACCAAAACTTTCCCAAAACAACCATTATGCTCAACTTCCATCTCATATTGTCACTAGTACATTAGCTAATCAACCCTGGATTGTTGATTCTGGTACCCATCACCTTACTTCGGGTTAGGAAAATCTCAATATTCATTCTAAATACATTAGTCATGATGATGTGCAAATTAGTAATTGTTTTAAACTCTCCATTGTTCGTGTTGGTAACTCAAATATTTCTCTTAATCCTCACTATTTTCAATTGCACAATATATTTTTTTGTTCATAAATCATCTACTAATTTATTATCATTATATGCACTTTCAAATTCTAACCATGTTTCTGTTGAATTCTTTTCTAATCAGTTCCAAATAAAAGATTTGGCAACAGGGAATATTCTCTATCATGACTTTATACTCATTGCGTCTTTCTACTTTCAAATCAAATCATTGTTCTACAAATGTAGAAAGTTCATCAACTAGGCACGATCGTTTAGGACATGCCTCCTTTTCTATTATTAAACGCTTGCTGAATTCCAATAATATTGCAATTTTCGATTCAAAGCATTCATTATGTTCTTCTTGCTCTTTAAGAAAAAGTCACAAATTATCATTTTCATCTTAAGATAATATCTCCACCGATCCTCTTGAATTAATATATGATGATGTCGAGGTCATGTCCCTGCTACTTATATGGATGGATATCGCTATTATGTTTTGTTTCTAGATTACTATACCAAATACAATTATACTATTGAAACCAAATTTTGATGAAGTTTTGATTATGATAAAAATTACAATTAAGGATTGAAATCCCTTAAGTTATTAAAATTTAGAATCAATTTAATGTCCTTATGTACTAACAATTTTATCTGAGTGATCCTTATTGAATAAGGGATTAAAGACTAAATACAAAAGTTAGCTAAAAAAGCCTTAAAAGAATTAAAGGCCTAGTAGAAAAGGCTCAAAATCGGAACCAGAAGCCCACATTGAAAGTCAGACAGAAGACTTCCCCAAACTGGTAAAATTTCAGAAGACAGAATGATCTGTTAGAAACTCATCTCTCTCTGATGTCATCGATACGGAAGTAGAACTCAGAAGACGATCATTGGCCGTAATCCTCAATGGTCAACTGTACTCTAAAGAAAGAAACGACATTTAAATGGAAAAATGGGCGCAGCAGTCAGAAGGTCCATAGAAGATCAGAAGTTGTTTCTTCTCAATGGCCATCTTTTGATTCAAACGACTAGCTTGAATGCTCTACCTATAAAAGCCAAGTCCAAGCTCCAAATTCACAACTGATCATCAAGCATATGCGAAATATGTTTAAAAGTGAAAAATAGCAAAGAGCAAAAAAAAGCAAATTTATATCTGTGTAATCAATTTGAAAGAGATCAGTCCAATCACACTATAATCTAAAATGTAATCTTTTGGATTGAAAATTAGTAGCGTTTTTTGTTGCTTAGGTTATAGGCAATAAAGAGTGTTTTAGTTTAGTGTTGTAGTAAAGGAATGTACTTTACTCAAGCTTAGACTAGTTGGTACAAGGTTTGTACTCTACCTCCTAAAGAGTTCAGTAATGGCTTAAAACTCAGAATAAGGTATTCTAAGGACTAGACATATGCAGAAGGCCGAACCAGTATAAATCTATCGAGTAACTTCTTTTCCTTTTATCTCCTTTTACTTCTATTAAATATTGCATGCTCATATATTTATCTCACATTATCACTTTGAATATTCAGTGCATAACTTAAATACCATCTGTCTTAAGAGTTGTCCTCTTAGTGGAATTATCAAAAGCTAAAGCAATCTCAATAGATTGAAGTGCTTAAACATCATCTGTCTTAAGAATTTTCCTCTGTGTTATATTGATTTGAGCAAGAAAAGTTTTTAAAGATTAATTTACTCAATAGTTCTATTCACCCCCTTTAGATCTAATCTGCCTTATTAGGGACCAACAAGTGATATCAAAGTGAGTGCTCTATCTCTAAGATATAACTATCTTGAGCTAAAGATCCCCTAATGGCTATCAATAGCACATATAACCGGCCTGGTAATGAGACAACACAAATCCTTCCAGAAGTTCTGCATATTACTAGACCCATTTGTTCTTCGGTTCAACCTTCATATTCTGGAAAAATAGAATGAAGAACTTTGTCCAAACTCAGAGTATGAGTGCATGGTTAGCAATAATCAAAGGCTCTGATATCCCTACTGAATTATTGGATGGGGAAGAGGTTGCTAAGTCAGAAGAAAAATTGACCGATGATGATCCTAAAATATAACAAGATCTCAAGATTTGAGACCACACACGAGATCTTAACCAAGCTGGAGATTACGTACGAAGGAATCAGCATGGTTAAGGAGTCCAACATCAATCAAAATATGAGGCTGTATGAGTTGTTCGAAATGTCAAAAAGTGAAGGCATTTTTGAAATGAATGCTAGATTCACTAAAATCATTAATGAGCTCAAATGTTTGGGAAAGGCGTTCTCAGAAGAAGAACAAGTGAAGAAGATCCTCACAAGCCTTCCAAAAAATTGGTGAGCCAAGAAGACACCCATTGAGGAAGCTCAGAATTTGACCACCTATAAGTATGATGAACTTATAGGATTCTAGGTCTCCTGTCCAAACTTGATCATCATCAATGATCTTGCACTCCAATGTTACCTGGCCCTTGGTTTGGATTGTATGTCCTATTACTCCGAGGATATCTACAATCGTTGTCTCTACTTGTATCGGATCTACCTTCAACTTGGCGAATGCTCCTCTAGTGATCACATTGCATGAGCTGCCTGTGTCAACCATGACTCATTCATCTCCCACCCTTCAATCGCCATTATTATCACCAACGTGTCTATGTGGAGAGGGATTACTGGACCTGCGTCTGCAAAATGGTGATTGAGGGATGTTTTATCCAGGGTGGATATTTTTGCTTTTTTCGCAGGTGGCTGGGACCCTTGTCCACTTGCTATGACATTAATGACACCTTTGGATTTCTTTCTGGGCTGTCTTCTGTTTGTCACTGTCTTGTTCTTTGTTATTCTGGACAAATATATCCAGTTTGCCCCTTTCAATCAACTTCTCTATCTCTTTTTCCAGCTCCTAGCAAGCTTCAGTGTGTCATGGACATTTCTTCTATAGAACCTACAATATGCCTTGACGTTTCTGCCAATGTTTACATACTCCCCCTCTTTTGGTTCGGGATATGTATACTGACTCTTCTCTAGCCACAAGATGATTTCTTGCTTAGGGGTGTTTAGAGTTGTATACATTGGTCTTTCTCTTGTATTCCTCTTATTTATGGATGGCAGATCTCTAGTATTCTCTTTCTTTTTGGATTTGTCTTTCTCTTTTTTCTGCGAGGAATTCGCATCACTTTTGCCTAATTTCACATTTTGGTGCACAACCTTCAATTTGTCTCACTAATATGTACGACCTTATAAGTGATCTTCCACTTTAGTGTACATCCATTAAAAATGACCGGTCAGTGCCTGGTCAACGCGCCATCTCATCATTTTCATAAAAATTATTAGTAAAGTGGGATCCACATATTATAAAAAAAATCAATTTTTTTTTTCATTTCTCTCTTTTACCCTTATCCCTTCATCTCTCCATCTTCTTCTCTCTATTTTTTTCTCACTCTTCAAATTTCTTTTTCTCTCTAACCTTTCTCTTTAAATTTCTTTCTCTCTCTCTAACTCACTTCTCTTTCAAACCTCTCTAGAAAGCATATCTAGTGAGTTATTTACATTATAACTGCAATATTTACGCTGTATTTTTTATGAAAAAATTGGTGTTGCTGTCAAGCACGAGGAAAGGAACGAAAATGATTATACAAATACCAAATGACAACCTTTAAATATAAAATTAGGTTGTTAATGGAAAAACATCAAATTGGACAAATTCGTTTGCTTTGGAGTCTTGGTCTTTGCATTTCCTCATTAAACAATGATAAAATAAAACTTTATCAATACAAGAACAACAATTGGTTTAGTATTTAATTATTTAAAAAATTTAATTAATATATATTGAGAAAATTAAGACTGAACTTCTATCTTCTGCCACTTCTAGCTTCTTCTTTCTGATAATATTGGAGAGTTTATCTTGTAATCACCTCTATTTCCCCTATTTTTTATTTTTCTGGTTTTTAAATATCTTGTAAACTTAGAAATTTAATAGTCATTGATATTTGCCTAGCTAATGAGTGTGCTTAGGAACACAGCAAGCATCTGGACTACTTTTATTTCCATGGATTTCTCTTATTTCAATTGATAGAAGCACTACGAATTTAACCATAAGTTTAATGTGCAGTTAGTCTTAACATACATGTTTGAAGAAAGAGATCATCTATTATAATAGAACTTGAACAAAGATTACAGAATTGTTGAAGGAGAAGATGAAGACGATAAAACGTTTCATCTGGTACCTTAATATAGAGAAAGAAGAAAAAGGGAAAAATTACATATTATCTACTCCTAATTACTCCTATTTATAATAACAGCCCTTACATCATAAATGGACTGTGTACATAATTACAATATTGCCACAATACTAATTAACTGAATATGAAATGGTTACAACATATTATAACAGAATAGTTAGTAAACATAGGGGTGAATATAAAGCTGTAAAGTGATGCAATAGTATAATTAACAGTAAATTAATAGCATAAGTTAACATTTAGAGTTGTTTAAAGATCACATTATTCTGCAGATTAATAATGCGTAGCAAGTGTTCAATTTGAAGATAGAGGGGTTAGAGAGAGAGGAGAGTTAGAGAGAGAAAGAAATTTAAAGAGAAGGGTTAGAGAGAGAAAGAAATTTAAAGAGAAAGGTTAGAGAGGGAAAAAGAAATTTGAAGAGTGAGAAAGAAATAGAGAGAAGAAGAGAAAGAGATTGAGGGATAAGGGTAAAAGAGAGAAATGATTTTTTTTATAATTTGTGGGTCCCATTTTACTAATGATTTGAATGAAAATGATGAGGTGGCACGTTGACTAGACGTTGACCGGTCATTTTTACCGCTTGTACACCAAAGTGGGAGGTCACCTATAAGGTTGTACATATTAGTGAGACAAATTGAAGGTTGTACATCAAAGTGTGAAATTAGGCAAAGGTTGTACACCATTGATGAAATTTACCCTCATCTATCTCCATATACCTTTTGCATATCTCCATAAACTCCATAAGTCTTCGAGGTCGACCGTTACCAGCTTTTCTCGCAATCTCTCACATTTTGTATTTTTTTTATCACTGCTTCTATGGTTGTGTTGATGTCAACATGAGTGATTTTTATACATAACTTGTTGAAATTCTCAATGTAATCCCTCAGGGGTTCTCCCTCTTTTTGCACGAGATCATACAACCTTCGACAAGATACGACGGGTGGAATACTCCCGGTAAACTTTGCGCAAAACTCTCTGCTTAGTTCTTCCCAGATATATATCGATCCCGTAGCAAGGGATTGAAACCAATCATACGCCGACCCCTTTAAGGTGGTAGAGAATATTCTGCAGACAATCCCTTCGTTGGAACTATAAATATCCATCAGCTCATTGTATTGCCTTGTATGTACTTTAGGATTATCTTCTCCTTTGTATTGGGGCAGGTTTGGGACTTTGAACCTTCTATCTGCCTTGTACCTCAAGATCCGCACTATAAACAGTGAATCCCTATTGACAAGATGGGTGTTCCTTCCTTCATTGTTATCTAGCTTGTTCAAGGCAGCTTGCACACTTCTTTTGATCTCATCATCCATGTATTTGTTGTTGAATCGTGGTGATGAAATTGGTTCTTGATCTCGATTTTGCTCATGTTGAGGTTCTAGTTGATGCCTTAGACAAGAATAGGAACGTTCTCGATTTGAAGCGTATCTTGGGCCTATCACAGGGTCATATGCCAACTCTTATCTTGGAGCTTCTTCTGGCGGATCATGGAACAGTCGCTTTTATAGAGGGGCAGATCTAGACATGGTATGGGTGATCGCTGCATCGACACCATGGGTGCGAGGAGGATTGCTACTTCTTGGTTCCATGAAAGTGTGAATCTGGCCCTAACAAAATCCTATCTTGGGCCCTCATGGTGATAGGGGCGACCAGGTCGTCCTAAAGCCCTGAATTAGTGCTACCTGATCAAAATCATCTTCCATCTGTGGGCTGGGGGTCGGCCCATTGTAGGGCCTCCCAAAGGCTGATTTTTCATCATAATTCTTATAGGGTCAAATACATGAATATCATAATTAAGTACAAAATTACAACTAAATCATATCACCAAACTTAATTCTTAATATGACATTATTCTCTATATGTTATGATTTTACACTATAATTTAAAAATTCCAGACTCCAATTCATAAATCATAAACCCTAGAAAATATATTCTAGACTTCTAATTTATAAATTCTAATCCTTAAAATATATTAAAAGTACTAATTTTACTAGTTTGACATAAATCAAAATTAGGATTTGACATAATTGTAGAAAGTTTTTCAAAGTTGAATTTCTGTGTAAATTTCCGATTCTTATACGATCACCAGCGTCTTGGCCCAGGTCCCTCATAACTAAGGCTTGGACTTCTTCCTAAAAAGAAAGAGGTGAAACCTCATGCATTTCTTGAATTATCGGCCCCATTGGATGAGTGGTGATTCTAATAGAGAGTGGAATGGTGGTGCCAATGGGGTGAGGATTTGGTCCCTCCGACGTTATTGTGTTTGTGGTGTAAACTCTATGAGACGTCATTGGTTCGGTCGGGGACACTCTGATGCTTAAGTCAGTAATTGTTTGAGAATAAACTATAAGCACAAAAGTAAGGAATCGGTAAGTGTGCCTTGAATACCTCGAAGTTGTGGTATTTATATTAGATTCTATATCCATCCAGTTGGTAACTTAAACAGTCTTGCATTTAATGCCCTTTAATATATTAATGATACATTCTTTCAGGTTCGGCTATTAAGGCCTTTAATGAACTATTTAATGTTATTGATTGTAGTGGTTTCCTGAGTAAACGGCTTAGTGACAACAAGGGCGTATCTACCTTGGATGGCATATCTACGTAGCAAGGTCCCCTTTGCAAGTGACTTCTGGCATACGCCACTTTTCTAATAACAGCGGATGATGCACCACAGTTGGACTATATGCCAATGGGGCCCTTTGTCTATGGATTTTTATGGTTTTGCCCCGAGGATAATATTCGAATGTTATCAATGAAAGGGGTAAAACAAAAAAAAAACAATGACAAAATTCTCATAAGAAAATGGTATACTACTTTGTATCTAACGATACAGAATTGGTAAACCAATTGTCATTTGAGCGTTAATACTTTGACAGAATTTAATACAAATCATGTCATGTGAATTATGTTACAATGACAGCCAGGAAAATAAAAATTATCATAACATTAACATAACAGATTCATTTTAACTTAATATTTTGACAGATTATTTAAAATGGTATCATCAGAATATAAATTCGGTGACAATTATTCTTAGATAATCTTCCATATAATTCGTGGTCAGATGATAGGTAGCAATTTGGTCGCTACCGTGTGACGTTATTTCATACGACAGATTCGAACCGTCATCTGAAGCATCATCAGACGGCAGCGAGCCCCGTGACAGTTTTATTTTCATCAGGATGACGGTTTTCAATCGTCATCTAAAGAGGTTATCAACGTAGTGAGATATCAATTTTCTTTTTTTTTTCGAGTGCCAATAGTACTTTAGAGATTTAATCTCAGACTGTGAGTTTAATTTGTTACTACAGACTTTTAGGCCTTCTCCACTTAGCTCGTCGACTTTGACCAAATAACCATTAATGAGCTCTCATTGTAATAAGGAATTTATAATCTCTTCTAAAGTTATCTTCTCACGTCTCACAAAGTTTTGTATCAACGCCATTTCTCATCCGTGTTGAAAGAAAATGACTTGCATCTTGAGTTGTCATATACCAAGTCTTATTAATCTATCTCTTAATATCAAACTTGGAAACCATATTGTTCATGTGTTGAAATAATCAAAACCAAAACTAGGTCCATGATACAACTAGTTAGGAACTAGGATTGGACCTGGTATTGATTAAACTAGCTTTGTATCTTTGAGGTCTGACAATGGTGGTGAGTATGAGCTTAGGGAATTCAAGGAATTCTGTGCTGAGAATGGAATTCGCATGGAGAAGACTCTGAAAGGAACTCCTCAGAAGAACGGAGTTGCAGAACGAATGAACAGAACTCTGTGTGAGCGTGCTAGAAGCATGAGGTTGAAGTGCGGACTTTCGAAGACGTTCTGGGCAGAAGCAGTTAACACTGCAGCATTCTTGATCAATAGAGGGCCATTGAGTCCTTTGGAGAGTGGCATTCCTGAAGAGGCTTGGAGTGGCAAACAGGTAAATCTATCCTTTCTGCGAGTATTTGGATGTGATTCATATGTTCATATTGCTCCCCTTGAGAGAAGTAAGTTAGATGCGAAGTCTGTTAAATGTACGTTCATTAGATACGGTGGTGATGATTTCGGATATCGGTTCTGGGATAGTCAGAACAGGAAGATTATCCACAGTCGGGATGTTGTTTTCAATGAGCAGATGATGTACAAGGATAGTCTGGGAGCATCTGATACTGCTGATTCAGAACCAGAGGTCGTGGACCTAGACATCACGAATTCTGGTGGGAGCAAAGAGGTAGTTGTGGAGGAGGCAACTGTGGAGGAGGTAGTTGTGGAGGAGGTAGGAGAACCCCAAACTCCACCGGTTACACTACGCAGATCCACCAAAGAGCGTAGAGCACCTGACAGGTACACGCCTACAAGCAACTACATGCTGCTGACAGATAGTGGTGAACCAGAAAGCTACTTGGAGGCATCTCGTGGAGAGGATGCAAGCAAGTGGAAGCTTGCAATAGATGATGAGATGGATTCCTTGATGACAAATGGAACCTGGGAACTTGTTGAGCTTCCAAAGGGTAAGAAGGCTTTACCAAACAGGTGGATTTTCAGAATCAAAGAAGAGGCTGATGGTAGCAAACGCTACAAGGCAAGGCTGGTCGTGAAAGGCTTTCAGCAAAGGTACGGCATAGTTTATACTGACGTTTTTACTCCAGTGGTGAAGCTGACTACTATTCGTTTAGTGTTGAGTATGGTTGCTGCAGAAGATTTGTAGCTGCATCAAATGGATGTAAAAACGACATTTCTTCATGGGGACTTAGATGAAGACATCTATATGAAGCAACCTCAGGGCTATGAGTCTGATAACGCTGAGCTTGTGTGCAAGTTGAACAAGAGCTTATATGGTCTGAAACAAGCTCCAAGACAGTGGTTTGTTTGTTGGGCCCACGAGTTCACCAACAGCTCCACCATTAGTATGATATTGTCCGCTTTGCGCCAAGCCCGCACGGATTTGTTTTTGGGTTCCTTCCCAAAAGGCCTCATACTAATGTAGTTGGTGAACTTCTTTATAAACTATGCATCTCCCTTGTATCTTTCCGATGTGGGACTTGGGATGTATACCCAACAATCCTCCCCTCAGACCAAGGACCACAAGCCTCCCCTTCAGCGATAATCTGTCTAATCATCTTGTACCGCCGCCAACCCGCGAAACACGCCGCCTGACCACCACAATATCAGGAAGACTTTCGACACAAGGCACCAAGCACAGATTTCCCATCGCGAGGTCACACTGAGAGCCTCCCACATCTCCTTAGATCTCATGCATGTTCTCCCAGCCGAACCATCGGCTCTGATACCATTTTTTGGGCCCACAAGTTCACCACAGCGCCACCATTAGTATGATATTGTCCGCTTTGGGCCAAGCCCGCACGGATTTGTTTTTGGGTTCCTTCCCAAAAGACCTCATACTAATGTAGTTGGTGAACTTCTTTATAAACTATGCATCTCCCTTATATCTCTTTCCGATGTGGGACTTGGGATGTATACCCAACAATCCTCCCCTCAGACCAAGGACCACAAGCCTCCCCTTCAGCGATAATCTGTCTAATCATCTTGTACCGCCGCCAACCCGCGAAACACGCCGCCTGACCACCACAATATCAGGAAGACTTTGGACACAAGGCACCAAGCACAGATTTCCCATCGCGAGGTCACACTGAGAGCCTCCCACATCCCCTTAGATCTCATGCATGTTCTCCCAGCCTAACCATCGGCTCTGATACCATTTGTTGGGCCCACAAGTTCACCAACAGCTCCACCATTAGTATGATATTGTCCGCTTTGGGCCAAGCCCGTACGGATTTATTTTTGGGCTCCTTCCCAAAAGGCCTCATACTAATGTAGTTGGTGAACTTCTTTATAAACTATGCATCTCCCTTGTATCTTTTCGATGTGGGACTTGGGATGTATACCCAACAAGGACAAGAGACCAAGAACAAGTACAAGAGAATTTACGAAACTCACAAATCCAAGAAATTTCTTAAGGAATTCTATACCCAAGTGGTTTCCTAAAACGCTTTTCATTATTTCTCTCTTTAGCTCTACTTCCGACCACAATCTTTCAATTTTGGTATGCATTATAGACTAAATTACTTGATCTCTAAGACTTAAAACTTGATCCCCTGCTTCAAGTTTCTTCAACTTGATTAACAAATTAACTCAATCCTCAAGTTTTGCCTTTCACCATATGAATTAAGAGTTAACTCTAATAAAATGGATTACAACCTATACAGAATTAGGGGGAAATCAGAGACAAACAAGTATCAAATATGTTATACCATGTGTTGACGATATTTTCGAAGTATCCAAATTTTCAACCTTGATACGCGTTTGCGGGGATTAAAAATGATAAAAATAATGCGGGCGTGCCAAAAAAGCTAGTTCTCAAAGGGTGAAATAATAATTGAATAAAATAAATAAATAAAATGTGCCTAAATTACTTGAATTCTAAATGAAAATTGATTGACGACCGTTACAAGGACTGAAAATAAAAACAACGGTCTTGGGCCCTGACGTTACTTGACAGGTCGGTCGGAAAAATAATTTTTTTAGATAAGTACCAAAAATAAAAGCAATAAAATAACACAAAGATATAAAAATTTTAACTTTCTTTTATATTTTTATTGATTTTGTAGATATTTTTCAATGTTTTTTGTATTACAAATAAGCATAAAGCATGAAAATTACAACTTAAAAAATAATAAATTTAAAACTAGAAATATAAATAAGTCGTAAAAAATAATATGTACGGGATTAAATAAAATTAACCGGTCTTTTTGACGTTGTTGGAATGAGTGAAAATGAGGATTAGAACTCCGGAAACTCATCTCGGGGATTGTAGTGATGTCCGGGTAATTCTGGGAGAATTTGGAGCAATTTAGAGAGTTCATGGACTTGACCAGTAATTTACCACCAGGTCAGCAGCAATTCTGGGACTAAAATGATGCTTCCATGGGACTTTTGGGCTCGATTTTGGGAGCTGTAGAGGTCGGATTGGAGCGAAACGAATGCTAGTATTTAAAGTTCATGTGTAAGGGAAGGATCTGGAATTGGAATTTCAGAAAAACGTTGACTAACAGAGTCGGAATAAATTATTGAAAATTGGACTAACAGAATAGTTGTTTGATGGTTGAAAAACCAAAAGCTTGATTCTGTTTCGTAGATGGTACTTTAAAGACGATTTTAGAGGCTGTAGGAGGTTGTTTTTTACGAAATAAAAATTAGGAGTTTCGAGTCTGATATAACTAAAGACATTAAAATTAATTCGGGACGAAATAATAGACTAATGAACCCATGATAAAGTTCGTAAAACGGCTCTCCATAAAAGTTGTTTGATTAATTCTTCAATGATGAAAAATTCAAAAGCTTGTTTCTGGATCTTTTTAATTGATTGAGATCAATGAAAAGTTTCTAAACATGATTTAGAATAGGTGTCTAAACTAAGAATAACTCAAAAATGGGGTTTCGATGATCTCGGTTTCACGAAAAAATACTTAAAGCTTTGAAGAGTAGGATAATGGTGAAATTCGTTCTAGACTAAGAGAGTTTAAATTGAGGATTGGGTAATGATCTTACTGACTTAACTAAGAGATTGTAAAAAAAAACGATTTGGAAATTGATCGAGTAAACTAAGAGAATTTCGGACTTGAAGTTTCTGAATATTGGAAGTTTTGTTGAAGAACTTGAGATTGAAGAACGAATTCTGGAAATTGAGAGCTTGCTTAAACTAATTAGATGCTAAATAATGATTTCTAAGAATCTAAGGATCGATAAAATGGCAAATAATTTGATAGACAAATTGATTTGTTGTGTGTTTGATTGATTTGAATGGGAGTTGGAAATGAAGGAATTGAGCACCATTCATAGTTTTTTAGTAATAAAATTTCATGTAAATGGTCCTTAAATTTCTCATCCATGATTCTCATTACCTTCCCATCACTTGAAACACGTTCTTGAGAGTTGTATAAAACTTCAAACCCGTTTTTCAGCACTAGTGGTCTTTGAAAAATTCTACCGGTTTCGTTACTGCTCCGTTTTGCTCCCTTTTTGACATTCCGGAAAGCTAACATCTCGAAATTTCTGAGAAAAATATTGGTCGTCCGATATTTCACTGTTTTAGGATCCGTTTTCATCGTCGAAGTTGCTAGACGGATTGCTGAAAAATGGTGCAAATTTGCCTCTAATTTTTATTATTTCTTTTTCTTTTTTTATTTCTGTTTTTTCTTTTTGATAATCTTTGATGTTATTTTCTATTTTTATCACATTTTTATTTTATTACAAGATGAATTTAATTAAAACAAATTAACTATAAAATAAAAATTATAACCTATGCTAAATCAAAAAAAAAAAAAAAAACCAACACCATCAAAATGATTTTCTAATAGAAAATAGCTCAATTGGATAAAGACTTTGTATACATTTGACTCCGAAGCAATCCCAATCATAAAGTGTGAGAGTTTCATTTTCTTTCACACTTCATTTTCCTTCTACAAATTTCTGTGTGAGAGCAATTTCGTGCAAAATACACTTTCTATTATAAGTCTTGTAATGTTTGATAAAATATAAGTACACCATAAATTCACAAGCAAATCATGCTATATATATATATATATCTTCAATCTATTAAAAAAACAAATGATTTACATGTGCAGCTGTTTAGTTTGAATTAAAAATGAATATATGAATGCTAATTAAACTGAAAAAAGAACATCTAAAAGATGTTGAAAGCTATGATTGTCTGTGAAAGGAAAGTTAGATTGATCCAAAGGCGGACAAATACTAACCCTAATAATTAGAATCTTAGGTAATTAGACAATAGTTGTTGCCACAGTTCAATTGGGTCCCTATCAATTTGCCTTTTTAGCATCAATTTGGACCCACTTTTAAATATTTAAGCATTACTGCTTGGTTATTATTCATTTTCGTCAATTTCTCATTTTATGTTAATCATAAATCATGTATGGGTCACTCTCATCCCAGAAAAATGTGGTCTTTCTTTTTCTCTAATATCTTAAGAGGGCAGTTGAAATGTCATCTCCAAATATCATTCTAGCTTTGTTTCTTTTATATGTATACTCCGAGTAAGGACAAGAATAATCTCCATGGACCTCCATATTGCTTTCTTATTGCTCCACGTTACCTACAAACTCTAACATTTTAGAGAAAAAAAAAAAATCAAAAACAATATAGGTAGGAAAGGAAAACCTATCAAGGTTGACTCCACGATAGATATGATTATGTAAGTTATCTCGTAAATTCTTTCGTGAAGTGTAAATTATCTTATAAATTCTTTTGTGGAGTGTAAATAACCTCTAGATTGTAAACTCTAAAAGAATTTTATTTTTTTTTAGGAATTAAGTAAATGAATTGCCAGTAACTGGGCCAGGTGGAGCATTGTGATTGGGTGAGAGGAAGAAATTGGTGAATCTTTGAATCAAAACACATGGTAAGATAAGGGTTGTAGCCAGTTGCAATATTTCTTTCTATGGGCTTTGGCTAGTGGGATAGCACTGACCTTTATAAATAGGCACATGCTAGGGTTAGGGTTAGTCATCAATCAATACACACATAAATAGGCACAACACCTTCTTTTCCCCCTTATTATATTTCCCTTTCTTCTAGCTCAATCCACTTCCTTATTTTCCTTCATGTTCACTTCTTCTTGACTGGATTCAATCTACTAGGGTTTTGAAATGATGAAGAAACGGCAGGTCGTATACAAGAGAGAAGGGAGTGGAAGGGGTTCATCTACGACTTCATCTTCAGTGGTGAGAAATGTGAGATACGGAGAGTGCCAGAAAAATCATGCGGCGAATATCGGAGGATATGCAGTAGATGGTTGCAGAGAATTCATGGCGAGTGGAGAAGAAGGGACTAATGGTGCGCTTATGTGTGCTGCTTGCGGCTGTCACCGGAATTTCCATAGAAGAGAAGTTCAAACTGAGGTTGTTTGTGAGTATTCTCCTCCTAATTGAACTCCTCGATATATTCTTTTACTAAAACAAAAAATCAAACAAGATACATATATAGATATGATTGAACTGAAGATCCAATTTTAGATTTCATATGATCAAATTTACTGATGATTGTTGTGTGATTCAAAGAACCAAAGATGAAACTTTGGGAACACAGATTCTATATTAATCTTCAAACAGAGTGTGATTGCTAGCTCTTTCAGATTTGTTTCAAGTTTGTATTAATGCAATTAATCCTTCAACAAAGATTGGGTGGCTTCTTTTCATTTTTTCCCTTTCCCTTTTCTTTTCATGTTCTCAATTCATTCAATGGCAAAACTTGAATATTCCTGGCAATTGCTATTTCCATCGGATTCAGAGATCAAATAGCAATTAATTTTACAAGAAATTAATTCAAAGCTATATCTTATGTTTCAGGAAACTCCTATTTAGTAGCCCTCTTGTAGCATTTCTGCCTTTTGTGTCCATTTTGTTTGGAGGCTATTTTATAAAAGTTATATTTAAGAAATAAAGGTTCCAGGTGTCTGTGTCCGTGCCAGTGCCCATACAGCATAGGCTACATCTTTGGAGTTGGTTGATCTTTCATTCGTTTTTCTTATGCCGGTAGAACACCTATATGAACATATAGAAATCAAAGTTCATCCATTCACTTTGTTTATACTTACAGAAAGAGAAGAATATAGGAATTGACCTGAGCTTAATTAATTATAAGCAAGGTTTAATTTATTAAATATTTCTCCTTCCTTCTCAAACCTTCTATGGATACTGGTTTATACCTTTGATGAATGAAAAGGAAAGGTTGCTTCTACATGTCACTCTAAATTTAGACCTAACTTACTTTAACTAATAACTGTTGAATAAACTAGACATGCAAGTTGAATTTTGGCTTCATCTTTTTTCCATGGAATGATTTTTCTTGGTGACCAAACAGCCAAAAAAGATGCGACAATCATGTAGAATATAGAATAGAATAATTTTACTGAGGCCCACATATCCAATCATGTTTATAAATCTCTCCAATAGTGTATATAATAAAAGTAGTGAATAAAGTTTAAAAAACAACAGAATTTATAATCTTGAGGAGGTGACCCTCCTCATCTTCTGGGTGGTGAAGCTCAACCATACACTAAATAAAATAACAATAAAATGATTTCAAGTGGAAACAATGCTTTATATCTTTTCCTTCACATGTTTCTTTTAATGGTTTAATATAAGCATACTGTATGGGTTTGTGCATCTTTTAATACATATAGATATTATATCACACTCTTTATGTATATTATTTGGTTCAAGTGCTAGACATCTTAAGATGGGAACATTAAGTTATGGGAAGCACAGAATATCTATAAGCAAATTAAAAAAAGAGTGCTTGAAGCATGATAAGATGTATAAATAATTGACATTTTGACAACCAAATTAAGAGTGGTTGGAGCATGATAAGATGAATTGACAAGCTCAACTGTTTAATTAGGTGGTTTTAGATGTACTAGATTTTGATATTTTATGTGATACTATTAATTTCTTTTTATGATTTGAGAGAGATCCTCCATTAAATTTAGTACTATATATGTTTTAGACAACCTGCAGGTGGGTATTATATATATTATGGAAGTCAAAAACTTCATTTATTATAGCTAAAGTCATGTACTGTAGTGTTCATGATAATTAAAAGAAGACCTTATAGTATATTAGCAGAAGAAAAAGAGCTGTGAGGTGCCGGTATGAATAAGCGGTTCTTGTGGTATCCCCCACTCGGGTTCGGTTTCTAATGTTACTTTTGAAGTCGCATAACTGAAGTAATATGCAAGTCCTCTCGTAAACTCTTGTGGAGCGATATATAAGTCTCTTAGGATTTGAGTGGATTGATTAATTTAGAATTACTAATATTGGTGTATATTACCACTTCATTATTTAAAGAAGAAGAAAACTACACATGATTATAGTTTCAAGAAAGGTAAAATAATGGTCAAAATAGGTAGAATAAGAAATTAGGAACATCGAGTTAGTATATTCTTTCAAGAAAGAAAGTATAGGGAGTTGTTAATTACCATTCTTTATATATTTGTCTTCTCCTTTATGTGAATGACCATTATTTGTGTCCAAGCATGGCATAAATTAGATTCTTTTAACTTATTTTCAAGCTCCAAGGAGAAAAATTCATCCACTCTTTTTTTGAGTAAAAAGCTGGAGAGTGTGGGAAAAAGACCCCGAACATCCCAACTAGATTGGTACCCGGGAAAAACCCCAAACTCAGTTTAATTTGTTGCTCAACTGTCTTATTAAAAAGACTTTATGATGACTCTAATTCAATGGAGCGTAGCACCGTAAAGTTTACATATCAATTATGCATTATAAGGGTTTTGCATTAATCCACATAAGATATGTATTTCAATAGGGAGAAATTCATGAGTATGGTAGATTACCTTCAGTATGACAGTTTATCAGTGATGTAGTCCGTTAAACTAGGACTCACTAACTTTCTCATGTACATATATAGACATCTTTTTTTATATAGCTTTATTCAAGTCATCCATATTTATATATAGTACTCTAAGATCCATTGTAAGTTTAAACGTCACTAATCCAGTCATTTGATATAATTAAGTCTGAGATAAAGATCCAATACATTCTAGTGAGTTCTTGATTTTGAATTTTTAAAAAGCCTTTTTTATTATATATAGATGCTGGGTGACCAATCTGATCCAATTGATCTTGTAGGGACCTCCCAGTATGTAGAAGTACACCAACTCTAATACATATAATTATCCCTTAGATAGATTTCAACTGAACTATTATTTAAGCTGTTTTTAAAAGGGAACATTTGTTAGACAATGCCACCTTTTATATGTTAATTCCTTACCCATAAATTGGGATTGGCTGGCTGATTATATTGTTCCTTGAATTAGATCATTTGACAGCACACCTTGTTTTCAATTTTCTAATCTTAAATTCTGAAAGCTTTCTATATTTATATATGTGCTTGACTGTATGCTGAATCTGTTCTTTTATTTTAAATATGTGCTGAGGCTTCCAAAGTCTGAAGGTTCCATTAATTAGCATGCATATATAATATAATCCCCCAACAAAGCCACAAGGGCAGTGTCAGTTTTATACATTTACATGTACATGCATGTTTGCTATATATATTAAAAACCTGTGAGTAAATTATTGAACCATTAGATGCTTCTTGACAATGCATATTCCTCAAAAATCCAACAGACATTCTAAATGTACATGTCTTGAATTGATGTTCACTTAGATTGCCAGTAATCACCTCCATGCCCCAATAATTTGAAACCCTTTCATTTCAATATAATTCATTCGGATTAATTTTCAACCAACAGATTCGAGTTAATTGATGATTGTAAGATAGAGGAAATTACATGTAGTATAGTATAAATAATGTGCAAGTATATATAGATAAAGAGTTATACCTACCTAGACAATAGGTAGAAAACCTATTATAACAAGGAATCATAACTAGTGAAAATAAGATTACTAGCTATATACTCCCTCGTTCATAATAGAAGTCTTTCTAGAGAGTTTTTTGTTCCACAATACATGACATTTTGTTTCAATCTATGCACATTAATTTACTTTTACTAAATATACCCCTATTTAAGTTGACTTTTTGCCTTGGGAATAGATAAAGTTACTAGTTGATGCAATTAATACAAGGGTAACAAAGTATTTTACTTAAAACTAATTGTATTTATTAATTAGTGTGCATTAACCTTAAAAGACATGTATTATGGACCAGAGGGAGTATACACTAGTCGAAACCCTAGAATAGGATTCTGGGCCAACACAACTTCCTAAACCGTGTAGCTAAATACTTCCTATACAAAACCTTCCCCCCCCCCCCCCCTCTCTCTCTCTCTCTCTTTTCAAGTTGTACAAAGTGGGAACGAACGGTAAGCTTGTCACATAAAAATTGAAACCACCATAGGGTCAGAGGTTTAGTAATCATATGTGTGATCTACTGTAGATATATAGCACACAACAAGTGCCTTTGAACGGGCTCGATTCCGAACAAAGTAAAAATCAATTTTCAAATGTTTATAGGAACAAGATCACATTAGATGTAAGATAAATTGCAATAAGATCATCACACCATAAGATAGCATGGAAATTGGAAAGTCAAATTCTCTTATCAACATTTAAAGCCAACTGAGTTCAGAAGTTACAAAAGCAACGAACAATGCTCAGCCTCAGTAGACGAACGGGAAATAATTTTCTATTTGCGTGATGACCAAGGTAGCAATGAAGTCCCTAAAAACACATCAAATCCGCTAGTAGACATATGATCATCCTGACAACTACCCCAATCTTCATAAAAAAAAAACAATACAATCTCCCAATGGAACCATTTAAATACCCAACCGATGAAGATAGTATCGTTTAAATAACGGGGAATTAATTTAATAGCACATAAATGAGTATCGTTAGTACATGGATGAACTGAGACATCTTGTTGACTGCAAAGGAAAAGTTTGGTTGTGTAAAAGTCAAGTATTGTAAGCTCCCAACAATGCTCATATAAAATGATGGATCAGTAAAGGCATTGCCATCGCCTAATTTTAAGTTGTCGAACGGGTTAGTATGGCCCGACACGGATCGGAAATCTACCATCTTGGCATTGGTGAGGATAGAAAAGCTATAATTTGTCTGATGCAGAAAAAGTCCATGTTTAGTCCAATAAATTTCGATTCCTAAGAAGTGTTAAGCTCGTACAAGAAACGTTGGCTTCAAGAAAGGTGACTAGGCAACATATAAAGGGATGGACAGTTTCCAGTAACAAAAAAATCATCAACATAGATAAGACAATACACTCGCATAGCCTCTTTAATGAAATGATATAGGGAGCTATATGTTTTGGAACCTTAGAAGCCAAAAATAACCAGCTATGAAGTTAATTTTTCATGCCACATTCGAGGGGACTATTTGATATTGGGCCATGTACAAATTCTCCTTCAAATCCTCATGTAAGAAGGCATTCAAAACATCCCATTGAAACACATTCCACTCAAGAGATACTGCCAAAACAAAGATAAGATGAATTTTTGTCAATTTGACCACTGGATTGAATTTTTTAGAAATGAACTAAATAAAAACGAGCAGCTATAAACACATGTATTCAAAAAGCAAAGGGTAATTAATTTATTAGTCCCTGTATTTTGATAAAACACACTGTTTAGTCCTTGTATTTTTAAAAACACATGGTAAGGTCCCTAACCTTTTTCTCAGTGAACTGTTTAGTCCTTCCGCCTGTTTGTTAGATTTTTTACCATTTATGACTTCGGAAATGACTAAATTACCCTTTACTATTTACCTTCAAACTTTAGAAGAGGAAATCCAATTTAGAAGAAGACGCTATTTGTATGGAAAACAAGAAAAAGAACAGACTTAATGCTTACGAATTTGAACGATTAAGAAGAAAATCAAGAAGAAGAACACTCAAAGTTGATTTCAGATGTATTAGAGTTTAAAGGAAAGGAAAATAAAGGAAAAGAAGAATGCAAATCCAAATTGACTAACAAAATCTTCATGAGGGTCTAACGGCAGGGACTAAACAGTTTATCGAGAAAAACGTTAGGGACTAAACAGTTCATCGAGAAAAAGGTTAGGGACTTTATCATGTGTTTTTGAAAATATAGGGACTAAACAGTGTGTTTTGTCAAAATATATGGACTAGTAAATTAATTACCCAAAAGCAAATAAGAATATGATGCCCAAAATTCGTAATTCGATTAGCAAAGGTCATACTTTTAAGTAAAAGGAGACATGTTTGATCAAACGAGTTTAAAAGGAAAACTAAATAAACACATCGCCTAAGGTTGTTCGCTCAATCATATAATATTTAGGTGGTTTGGTGTTTACTCTCATCTTTATACTTGCCTAAAGTTACTGTGAGTTTGCACGGTCATTAGAGTACCTCTACTTTGCTAAGACTCAAACAATATCAAAAACACTTTCGAAGTTCGGGTTATAATGAGGTTAAGGTTGCGGGTGTATTAAGAAGTAAATTTTGGGTTAAGAATCTAGAACTAAAAAAATATTTACACGAAATGGCATAAATGATGTATTGGCAAGTTATTCCAAAGGAAATGAGCTTATTATAAACAAACTAATCTTTTTATTTTCTTTTTTCTCTTTTTTTTTCTTTATTTTCTTTTTTATATATATGATCGAGTGTACTATGATCATACGGAATAAAGAATGAATTGATCCTAAAAGGGGATCAAATAAGAATAACTAGACTGGTGCACGGTCTTTTTTTAAACTTGCTCATCTACTTTCGGGGTAACCAACTTACTTTTAATGAAAATAGAATTGCCAAAACAGATAGTGCTAGAAGAAACGAATATCGTTTGCAAACAATTTGTGCTGAAGAAGAAAGAAATTAGAAATTTGTAAAAAGGCTGAACATGGCTTTCTAGAAGTGATGAAAAATAAAGAAAATGAAAATATAAAGAAAAAGTGTTAATTCTAAAGAGACCCTTCATCGTCTATTGTTTGAAATCAAAACGTGTAAACTTAACTCAGTATTAGGTGTAAAATCTGTAACTCTCAACAAGCAAAAGCACACACAAAAATGTCAAGAAATAGAGTTTTATGATGTTCGCTTTTAAGGCTCAAAATTGCTCACAATTTGTTGGGTTATTTTGTGCTAAATAGCTTCCATAAACTGAAGTTTAATCGCACATGTCTTTGATTCTTAATTTATGAAACCAGTGGAATGAAAATAAGCAAATCAAACAAAGTAGAATCTAGATGTAATTTTAGCTCATGATTTTACAGATACATGGTTTGTGTCTTCCACCTAAACTGATTAGCATGAAAATTCAGGTCAAATTCTCATTTTCTCAAAAACAAATAACGAAGCTTAACTTCGGGGGAGATATAAAATTATTCGGATTATCACAAAATTGGAAAATAAAAACTAATACAAAGCAAAATAAAAAAAATGACACGATACAAGAGAAAATAAAATTTTAATTGGGTTTGTCTGCCCCTTCTCATAATTAAATTTGCAATAAGTTCCAACATTGCAATTTGAAATGAAAGCATATAGTGTAAAAAAGTAGGGATGGAGAAGATAAACTCAGTGATTGGGCAACGGGGGCCTACGCGAAGAGAGATTGTAGTGGTGATAGTAGTCCTCGTGTACATATTCGTGACTAGAGATCCTTAATTTGGTCCATGGATTGGACCAACTGATATGTGTTGAATCGTAAATTTCTCATCTTCAATGTCATCTCCTCTAATTCCTTCATCGTATCCCTCATTCTAGGCTCAGCCTCTGCACTCTCTTGCTCCACTTCTTTCTCTTCCTCTACACCAACGTCCTCCTCGAACTCCTCTAGTCTCTTTGTTTCTGTGCTTGTGATCTCTTCCAGGACTAGATGACTTCCCCTACTTCCATGGGCTATGAGGAACCTCCATATGTCGCCTACAAAATAGTTTTAAATGTGGACTTTTAGAGAAAGCCCTTAGTCATAAAATTTGGCGAAATAGGGTTAGGTTTATTAAAACGGGCCCTTGTGAAAAAGGCCTTAGCAAAATTAGTTACTAGGTGACCTAAACCAATATGTTTATGTTTCTTAGCAATAATCTCATTAAAGCACGTGAAAATAGCTCATACCCCATTAGTTTTGATGTTATTTGAGACACACCACAGCAGAAACACTTTTGTTTCGTGAACTCTATTACTCTCCTTCTTGCTTATTAAATTGAATGCAATGAATTTATGAATTAAATTAAGAATCGGGTCAAGCAAAGAACTGAAACTTGATTTATTTGCATTATAATCCCCACAGTTCATAAACTCAAGCCACAGTTTATTACAATTCATCTTTTCTGGCCAAGTTACCCTGACATGAGCATCATTCTCAACCTCATTAGAGCAGATATCCAACTAGCCTTTGATTTTGTTTTTCTTAAGAGTACTTATAAATTATAGGGTAAGAGAATCGTAGGCATCAACCTTTTTTAGCAAGTTCGAGCCATACCTGAAATTTGAAGGTATCTCGAACTTTTTTATCCAACCCTAGAATTTATAGGTAAGGAATATCAAAAAATGTTCTGGTGCAAGAGGTAATAAAGTTAAAAATTGAAACAAATTTCCTCCCCTTTCATCAACTAAATCCAAATGTGTACCAGAAGATGCCTTTCAAGCAGGGTTAAATGCTACCTCGGTGTCGGAATCACTTCCCTCTACAAAAACATTTTTACCTTTAAACTTGGTGGAGATTGCTTTTCTACCCATCTTGAAGCTTCAAAAATGGTGGATTTGCCCAAGGTTGAAGATGAAGTTGAAGAGATGGACATCTAAAAGACCCTTGAAGCATAATTACGAAGAAAAATTAGAGATTTATGGATGGAAGGTTGAGTTTAGGGGTGATTTATAGGGTAGATATTGGATTTGAAGGGTTTTTGGTGAAAAGGTTTTTAAAAGGGGGAAGGTTTTCCTTCCCCTTTTTGGATAATAATCTTGAGTTGTACTCGTGATTCTCGGTCGTAACTCGATGAGTTGAGGGATTCAGCTCGTCGAGCTGTAGCCCATCAAATTCCAATTTAAGGAATTTGTTGGTTATCACATTGACGAGCTGGCTAGCTCAACCTCTTGAATAAGAAAAAGTTGAATCACACTAGCAGGCGTCATTTTTCTGCCCGCCAGCTCGGCGAGCTGGCTAGCAGAAAAAATTGACATGACCCCTCTTTTCCAAAAAATCTTGTTTTCTATTTAGACATTTTTTATTTTCTCGACCTGAACATTAAAATAAATGTTAAAATTGACTCAAAAACATAAAATTGAAAAATACAAATTTCATATTAATATACAACTTACAAATGCTTAGTCAAAAAAGCTAGACTTTCTTAGTACACTGAATTCAGACATTTAGAAGGTGCATTTAGTGTTTTTAGGTGTCAATTGACACTGAAATAGATCTTGAGATGGTGATCGTTTACCTTGTGGATTATGTCATCCTTGTCCTTGATTTTAATCATTTCGGATGGGTGGACTTCTTCCAATTCAAAGGGCTCCGACCATCTACTCTTTGTCGTGTCATCGCTTCGTCCGCTCTTTGTAGAGTTTGGCATTTTCATACAAGTTGAGATGAAGTTTATCCAACTCATGCAAGTGTGCTAAATGAATCTCACATGTAGCATTTAAATCAAAATTCAGAAATTTTGAAGCTCAATAAGCCTTATACGTAAGTTCTACAGGCAAATGGCATGATTTCCCAAAAACTAAATTGTAGGGGGACATTTGATTGGAGTTTTAAGGGTTGTAAACTAATTACAAGAGGCTCATATATGATAAGATTAGGAACAAGTGGCCTTTGTGGCATCAAGGTTCAAGTCCAGAGCCAAATGGAGCTGAAGTTGAAGCTCGAATGGGTGAAGGTGTATGGCTCTACATAGAGATGCATGACTACATAAATCAACCTCGACATTGTATAATGGGAAAATAAATAGGAAGGTGATCAATGAGTTAGTAAGGCAGGTTGGGGGGCATGAATAGCACTATAACTTTTCTTTATCAATACCTCGATTGGAAACTCATGTTCATAAAAAAGAATGTGTCGTGAGACATAAGATTTACCCATAATAAGATCAAAACATTTATAACCTTTATAAATCTTGTTGTATCCTAGGAACATGCATTTGTTAAATGCGAGGCTAACTTATATGGAGAATAAGGACGTAGCCACGGATAACAAACATCCAAAGGTATGCATCTGAGTAGTTAGACATGAACCCAAACAGAATATTGTACAATACATAAAAATTAGGAGTAGATGTAGACTAATGACATACACAATAGTATCAAAGGCATATGACCAAAATGAAGTAGGCAATTTAGCATGCTTCAATAATGCAAGACTAGTTTCGACAGTGTGTTTGTGTCTCGTGCAGCACATCCATTTTTATCAGGTGTATATGAACTTGATGATATTTGAACAATAACATTATACTAAATATATCTAGTCAAAGCACGATATTCACACCCCCCCCCCCAATCGGGCAGAAAATATTTAATTGGCCACTCAAAAAAATTCCATAATTCGACGAAAATGAAAAAAAAAGTATCATAGACTTCATATTTGAGTTTCAAGAAATAAATCCAAGAAAGTTTTGTATATTAGTAAAAAAAAACATAATAAGCACAACCATTATGGGAATATACTTTAGTGGGTCCCAAAATATTAGGATAAATTAACTGTAATGATTGAGTAGCAACAAAAGTTGAACGAACAAAGGCTAACTTGTGAATTTGACTAAAACAACAATCTCTGTAAAGAGATTTATTTTTATTATTCAAAGGTAAAAGAACATTCGGAAATAACAAATTTTAAGTTATCCTAAAATGTGACTCTAACAAGTGTACTATGTACAAGTAATATAATGATTAGTAAAGTATCGTCTTGACGTGGATTGAATAAGAAAAATTAATTGAATAGATACCAAACAGTCTGTTTGTGCTTAAAGGTGAGAACATTTTAATGGTTTGCAATAGATCTCATACAACAAATATAAAAACATTACAGGAATGGTAGATCTAGAAGTTTGAGATATAAATGAGTAAGCTGTAACACAAATAATTAAAGCCACACTATGCCATTTTCCCTTTCACATGACACAAGATACATGATAGACATTTGTTTTCGTGTCGTCTGGATATTTTTCGTGACAGTATTTTAACTGTATGTCATCTGAAAGCGAAATAAAAAATACGCTCGATTCTCAGATGACATTATGATTACATAATCCTGTCATCCAAAGAAAACGCGCGTTTTCGTTAAATTTCACTTACTCAACAGATGACACTTCTAATAAATGAATGTCAATGTTTGCCGAAAACAAAAAAGCGGCAAATGAAATTTCACTTACGCGGTCAATCCCCAAATTTTAGGCACTCTTGTTTGACTGAATATCAGCTGATATATAAACCCTCTCTCTAATCCCAAACCCTAGTTTAGGTTACGCAAGAGCTTCATCCCTCTCATCCCTCTCATCCCTCTCTATCTCCATGGCTGATTTGAACATGCAATCACTGGGTGAGCTATAAACACGGTACTGGTAAGTATCTATTGATTTTCATTGTTCCTTACTCTCTCTTTTCCTCATCCGATTTACTTTTGTGTATGTCGATTTCAACAGCTGGAATAAGGATCTATTGATTTTCAGAGCTATGATTTAAAGGGTTAGATCTCTCGCTTAGATACTGATTTTATTGTATTCATTGTTAGATTCAACGCTGAAATTCTTGGGTCATTATCTTTTTTAACCTAGGGCAATACATTGCCAGTTGCTGAAGATGTTCTGATTTCTTTTTATTTGAACATAATATTTGCAGGGATAGTAAGAATGCTACATGCGAAGGCTGACTGAAGAGATTGTCAATCGGTTCATGCCTTTAGCATATGGGAAGATTTCTTTAACTTACTGAATATATATTAATGTTAAGTTGGTTTGAACTGATTGGTCATGCCTTTAGAAGTGCTTGTGTATGTTTGATGTACTGTTTTGGAACCTAGAACTCATTGATTTAGGAAACTAGCCTGATTTAGTATATATATTGTTATGTGGGTTTGAACTGAACGATTACATATATGTATGATGTTTTGGGTGATGATGAAATGATTGGTATGAACTGATTGGTTAGATATAACTGTTTAGGAAGGTAAGACTCATAGAGTTTATGTATGAATGATCATTAAGCATGTGGCTGATTAGGCATACTCTAAAGCTTTGAATGTTCATTGAGATTGGCACTACTCTTACACATATGAGTTATACTGCTAGAAGTGATTGAGTATGTGTATGTGTATGTGTATGAAACATGTTTATGTATGATGTTCTGTTGATGTTAATGTTTGAGGTTCTGTATGAGTATGTGTACGATTGTTCATTTGGGCATGTAGCTTATGAATCATGCATCAAGTATTAGATGAACATTGTAAAATGGTCATTGAGCATGTATAAAGCATGTATTAAAAGGTAAATTTAGGCTAATTGCATGTGCTGATATGGCTTGCAAATGATAAGATATCACCATACTCTTTTTTATTTGAACATGACCTATGATGATAAGTAAGGAATAAGTTATCTTGAATAAGTAAGGAATAGACATGCACGAATAAGTTGTCTACTTGTTATAGCATGTTCACTTGAATATACATGTCTACTTGAATAAGTTGTCTACTTGTTATAACATGTTCACTTGAATATACATGTCTACTTGTTATAGCATGTTAGGCATACTCTTAAAGCTGAAAATGTTATGAACTCAACTGGCTCATTTTTATTTGAAATGATAAGTAAGGATTCTGAATGCAATTTGTTTATGAAGCATGTATTAAAGGGTAAATTTAGGCTAATTGCATGTACAGATATGGCTTGCAAATGATAAGATATCACCATTCTCTTTTTTATTTGAACATGACCTATGATGATAAGTAAGGAATAAGTTGTATGCTTGTTATAGCATGTTCACTTGAATATACATGTCTGCTTGAATAAGTTGTCTACTTGTTATAGCATGTTAGGCATACTCCTAAATCTCTATTACTATGTATCATGTCACTTGGCTTGTTATGCTTATGGAAATGTGTTTAACATGGTGATGAAGTTGTATGATTCTAACAACACAAGTTTATGACTAAGCTTGTGGTGACAGTATCATACATTTCATCATCATGCTAACTTCATCATGAACTGTACAATCCAAGTGGCAAGTACATAGTGGTGGCTTTATGATGCTATGAGAACAAGTTTTAGACATGCACGAATAAGTTGTCTATTTGTTATAACATGTTAGGCATACTCTTAAAGTTGAAAATGTTATGAAACCATTCAGGATGGTGATGAGATAAGTTTACAATATACCTTCCACTTGGCTTGTTATCTGATTGAAACCATTCAGGATGTTGATAGGTTTTCGATGCTATCAGCATAAGTTATGAACTTGATACTATTTTAACATGAGTTATGCTGATGAGACATATGTTTCATGTAAATTTAACATGTTATGTATTATGTGTCTATGCATGAAGCATGTTGGCTTGTTTTATGTTCTGTTTACGAAGTAACTGATTCAGGAATAGACATATGTTTCATATCAATTTAGCATGTTATGTGTTATGAAGTATAACTGGTTCAATTTAATAGACATAAACGAATAAGTTGACTACTTTGTTATAGCATGTTATGATCCACTTGAATATACATATATATGTCTACTTGAATAAGTTGTCTACTTTGTATTGCCTATAAAAAAAAGGATAGCGTGCAAGGGGGGCATTATGATATGACGTGCGAATAGCATACAAGGGGGGGCGTGATGCGCGATTAGAAAGGAGATTTTGATGCTAAAGAAACACTGGAGCTGGATGGATGGAGTGGAGTACTGGAGGGGCATGGAGCCAACATTGAAGATCAGATTGATTACCAAGTACATTTGTAATCAGTAATTATTCTGTTCTTCAAGAATGGCTCTATGCCCATCCAGTAGTCCACACCATCCAGCTCAGTGTTTCTTTGGCATCCAAATCTCCTTTCTTTAAGAATGTGCAGATGGTAAACAAGGATATCGGGATGATGGGGAACCATTAGAGTTAAATGGCATCGAATACTAGAGGGGCATGGAGCCAACATTGAAGATCAGATTGATTACCAAGTACATTTGTAATCAGTAATCATTCTGTTCTTCAAGATTGGCTCTATGCCCATCCAGTAGTCCACACCATCTAACTCAATGGTTGCCCAGCATCCAAATTTCCTTGTTATTCGCACATCATGCCCCCCCCCCTTGTACGCTATTCGCACGTCACATCATAATGCCCCCCCTTGCTTGCTATTTGCACATCATATATCCACTGCATGCTCTTCAGTCCATCTCCTGGCAGTTGCTACGTAACCTGCCCTATTGCTGATGTATCGTTCAGCAATTCGCTCTCGGCCAGAAAATGGCCCCTCAATGAAGGGCTCTACCAGCAGTCCATAAATATTCCACAGCAGCTATAAAATGCATAGATAAATTAAATTAGACCCCAAACATGAGTAGATAAACTAGACCCTAAACATGAATAGATAAATTTACGGGTAAAAAATACATAGATTTACATCTTACCGTGGCAATACTATGGACAGGGCGATCAAGTAGTTGGGGCATAGAAACATGCCCCAAGGGACCGATATTAGGATGGTAAATTTTGGTCCTGAATATGACCTGCGAACAATAGTAATATCATGAGTGTATTTACAAAGATATGAACTGATTTATGTGTGTTAACAAGTTTATGCATGTTCTTACAACTGGAGGTGTGGAGGGGAAATCGACAGGGAAGTCCATTTGGACTATGAATAGACCTCCTTCATAAGGGGTGTTTGGAGGGCCATTCATCACGGCAGTCCATTGCTGCCGGTCAGGACCATGTATATTGACAAGCCACCTAGGTGCCTCACATCGGACTTGGTCAATCTGAAACTCAACATTCCGATAGAGGTTCCTTCTATCCATGCTCGAAATAACAAACTGTAAGTATAGTGTTAGGTTGCCCTGGGTGACTATTGAGAATTGGTAAACGCTTCCTATTTATAATGTGGGTGGGTAAGTGAAGGGTCTCAGAATGGAGAAAGGGTAAAAGGAGATTAATTAGGTCTATCTGTATACGGTATGTAATTAATGAGCATCATCAATTGGTTTTGCAGATATCAAGACTTTGGGGATTCTAGGAGATGATGCCTTAGATATGCTTCAGTTCAAGTTGGATTTGGCTTTCCAATCAACACCACCACGCCTCTGACTATATATACTGATGACTAGCGGGGAATTTCCGATTAGCTTCCGTCCCTGTGGGGGCGTCATTGGGTTCGACGGGGCGAAGCTCCGATGCTAAAGTCAGTATAAAGTAAGGAGGAATAAACTGAATTGACAAAGTTGGGTTGCTAGGATTGTGAGAATGTGTACCTTGATAGGTTGAGATGCAAGCTATATATAGTCATGAAATTGTAACCTTTAGTAACTAGAAAGTCTCCATTAATGGCGGTTACTGGTTTCCTTTAAGTATGTCCGTTAGCTCATTAATAGCTCATTAATTGCCTTTATTTGAGGAATCGGCTCAGCTGCTCAACTGGCGAATCGAAGGGTGATGGCGAATCTAATGTAGGTGTGACTACGGATCTTGCGTGGCGGAGCTTCGGTGATCCGCCCATCGGATGTCATTGCTTGATATGCCATGGCCTTCTTTGTCCGGTTCAATACGCGGTCGTTTGGGTAAATATCTCCTTTGATCCCTCGGATAATATCTCAATGTTATCAGAAGCCCCCCTAAAGTTCCTTTAAAGTCCTTTAGGGCTTTTGAGCTTCTTTGCGCGCCGCCATGATGATTTGCATTGATGGACACTTTGTTCAATGCCATACGTTGGGTGACAGGTGTCATGGGCGTGCTGGTCGAGGGAAGAGAAAACGCCTTCTTCCCCTTCCCTTTTCTCTTTCTTCCTCATTCACGTCTTTCCCTTTCGTCTTCCTTTGAGCTTTTTACAGAGCTTTTTTCGGAGTTCCAGAATCCTCAAAGCCTTTAATTCTCATGTAAGTGAATCCTTTTGCTCTGCTTTCTGAATGTTTAGGAGTTCTTCTTCTTCTTCTAAGTCTACTTTGGAACTGTTTAATTTGACCACTTCTTCTGAAACTGAAATTAGCTGGACTACTTCTTCGGAAAATTCCGATTCTTCCGAAGGTACTCCTAGTTGCGACCTAGCTGAGTTGTGTAACTCGGCGTGTAATAACTATAGAACTCGTTTAGGTAGGACTCAAAATCTTCCCGTCGCCGTTTCTCGTATTACTCCGGCAATAGGTTCTAGGCAGTTTTCTGGGATGGAGGCTTCTTCTTCAGCTCCGTCCAGGAAAAAGGCGCCACGTGCGGAGTCCACTCCGTCTCGTATGAGCGCCGCGGATCTAGCGAATCTGGCGGATCGCTTTCCGTGGATTAAGAATTATGAGAACCAGTTGGCGGCTGCTCATCAGCGACCCGCCTGTCCGCCAAGTGGATATTTGTCTGTGTATAGTTGTCATGTAGAAAGAGGGTTCCGGCTTCCTCTTCCTAAGATGATGGCGGACATCTTGGCATACTTTGGGATCACTGTTTGCCAGCTGCATCCGAATGGCTGGTTAGATCTGGCTCTGGATTGTTATTTGGCTTCGAACTTAGGGATAGTGTGTAACCCTCGCGTCTTTCGGTCTCTTCACAAACCAACGAAGCGAAAGGCCGAATCTTTCCTCACTTTCACTAAATTCAAAACGTATTCGCCCTTCTACAGTAAGATGTCCAATGTCCATCTTTGGGACGAAAAATTTTTCTTTGTAAAGATAAGAGAGGGAGAATCTCTAGGATTTCCGTCGATTTGGAATGCCAAACCTTTCCATATGGCTGGAGACATACGTATATTGACGGACAGTGATGAGGAAGTGGCGGATATCCTAAAAAGTATCAAGGCGGATGCCTGGACATATGCCGACGCCTTGGACTTTATGATGAATGACATTCCTTTGATCCGTTGGGAAGGGGACAAGATCTCTTACGTGAAGTTTACACAACTTGATGAAGGTAACTTTGTTTTTCCTTAAACCTTGATTATTTTATTGTTCCCTTGTCAGGGGTTTGTTTGAGGCCAGTTGCGCCCTTGTAGAGATACGCAAGAAACAGAAGGAGGAAGAGGCTCGAAAGAAGGGGCAGATAGCGGATCCCCGTAAGAGTGCTGAGAAACGACCTGCTGTCGATTTGGTTGATCCCCCTCTCCCAAAGAAGAAGAAGTCTGTGTCTAACAGTGGAGGGAAGCTACTGGCGGATGCCATAAGAGCCGAGAAACCAATAGCGAGGCTTGAAGAGGTGCGTCTATTTTATTATTTGCTTCTTCTTTTACTTGGATCTTATTTTCTGCTTTTTAATGTTTGCATAGTTGGTGAAGCCAGACCTAAGAGGTTACTGGTCCGCCAAATATGGTGACAAAGGATCTCTAAGGAATGAATCTGTCATCAATGATCTGGATGAAGCTCTTGATCAGCTAGGGGAGGTCCGGGAGAGCCAGAATAAGATCTCGGGATCAGCCCATGTCCAGATGGGAAAAATAGAGCTTCTTACGGTAAGTTTCTTCTATCTCTTTTTGCATTTTTGGATGAAAGAGTGATCTTCTTGAGGAAGAGTTTGCGGTTATTCCTTTGCTTGAATTGGCTTTTTCCTTGATAGGTATACACCCGTATGCGTGCTATGGAAGTGGATCTCCTTCAAGGAGTAGCGGATAAGGCAACCATAGAAAGGTTGGAGAAGGAGGTCGCTGTTGCCAATGCGAACGCTGCTTCTACTATTGCCCTGAACGAGAGTAAGGATGCTGAGATCCTTAGATTGAAGGAGAAGATAGATGCGGATGCTGAAGCGCATAAGGCTGCCTTACTCGACACGAAGATCCTGGCATGGGAACGGGCTTACTATTATGGCGAGTGGATCATGGCGTATGTTCAACTTGCTCATCCTGAGATTGATTTTACTGATCCGGAGTACGTGGTTCCTGACGTGGAGGTTTGCCTTAAGTATCGCAAAATTCCAAACGTCAAGAATTACATCCGTGATCACATTCGCAAAGTGATGAATGGATCCGCCGAAGAGAGTAAACCCCTTGTCGACCTTGAACCAGAGGACCTTGCTGAAGTGTCTCAGAAGGCGGGTGATAAGAGTGAGGAGCTGATAACTGATTGTACCATTCCTCAGGAGGGTACTATTTCTGTAGAGAAGGAAGCCCCACTGGAGGGCGCATCTGGTGTAAAAGATGCTAAGGAGGATGCTCCTTTAGATGTTTAGTTTTTTTGTAAAACTAAGTACAATTTTTAATCCTTACTATAACCATTTACTTTATGCTTTATGTTTTTCAACAAGTAAATCTATAGGTTTTAGGATTGAGTTGAAGTAGGTGGCCATCCATACCTCAGAGTGTGAGCCTTTGTAAAGGCTTGGAGCTTTTATTCCTTTAGAGGAAGTTAAGCTGCCTTAGGTGATCGATTGGCTTCCTATCTTTGAGGTGAATCGATCCGCCACTAGGACTTTGGACTCTTTTTTGGAAAGAGTGTAAGAGAGTGTAAAGATCTCACGTTTGAGAAATGTTTTAACTATATCTCTGACGGGGATCAATTTGTTTCCTATCTTTGAGGTAGATAGATCCGCCGTTGAGATTGTTCTCCTATCTTTGAGGAGAAAGCATTATCCTATGCGTGTGGGAATGCGTTTGTTGGCCCCCCTTCTTTTTTAATCTGGAATATTTATATTGCTACAAGAAAATACTTAAAAAAGAATTGATAGGACAAAATTTTCTTTTTATTGAATGGCGATGCGCCTTATTACAGCAAGTAGGTCTTACATGTGAGCCTCATTAAAACCTTTAATAAGAAAAACCTCATGGGATAAAAACTTACTAAAGGAAAAAGAGTACTCAAGACCTTGATTACATTATATTTTCTAGTGAAATATTTTTGAAGGTTCTGGATGTTCCACGTACGTGGCAGTGTGTTCCCCTCCATATCTTGAATTTTAAACGTGGCGGACCCAATCTTGGTGATTATTCTGTATGGACATGTCCAGGTGATCCCCAGCTTTCCTCTTCCTTCCGCAGATTGGATTTTATCCGCCTTTCGGAGCACGAGATCTCCTACATTCAGACTTACAAGCTTTGCATTTTTGTCATGATAAGCTGCGATCCGTTGCTTGTAGGCTGCCATACGTACATACGCCTTCTCTCTTTTCTCCTCCACTTGATCGAGACTTTCTTTTAATCTTTGGCTATTTTCATCCTTGCAATAGAATGCAACTCTATCACTGGGGACCTGTATTTCAACAGGGATTACAGCTTCCACGCTGTGAGAAAGCGCGAATGGTGTCTCGCCAGTGGCCGTTCATGGAGTGGTCCGGTATGCCCATAGGACTCTCATTAACTGATCCGCCCATTTTTTATCATGCTCTCCCAACCTTTTCTTTATTCCTTTAACGATCGTCCGATTTGTAACCTCGGTCATCCCATTAGATTGGGGATAGTAAACAGAGGCGAACCTGTTCTGAATGCCCAGCTTTTCACAGAAAGTTTTGAACTCTCCACAATTGAATTGTGTCCCATTATCAGTGATAATCATGTGGGGAACCCCGTACCTCCCAACGATATTATCTTTGACGAACTCCACCATTGGTTCGGCGTTGATAGAGGAGACAGCTTCGGCCTCTACCCATTTAGTAAAATGATCCACAGCCACCACCACGTACTTTCTTTGTCTTTTGGTAGGAGGAAAGGGACCAACGATATCAATCCCCCAAACTGCAAAGGGCCGACCTTCGATGATGGGCCTTTGAAGGTGTTTAGCTGTGTGAGATTCATTCGCATGAACCTGACAATTATGACAAGACTCCACTAACTTTTGGACATCAAGTTCCGCCGTGGGCCAATAAAATCCTGCTAACCGGGACTTCTTCACGATGGAGGCCGATGCCTCATGGGCTCCGCATGTGCCTTCATGCAACTCTTTGAGGATCTGTTGTCCCTCTTCTGTCACGATGCATTTCAACCAGGGGTGGCCAAAAGACTTTCTATATAAGCAATCATTTATCACGGAGAAATAGGTGGCCTTCCTTACTGTCCGTCGAGCTTCTTCTTTATCCTATGGTAGGGTGCCATCTATCAGGTACTAGCGAATAGGTGACCTCCAATCACTTTCAACAGATGCAAGTAAGGATACCTCTTTTGAGGCGAATGCCGGTGCTGTCTTGACCTCGAACGGGCACTGTAGATCCGCCCAATGCCCTTTGCTTGAAGCCATTTTAGCTAGGTGATCGGCCTCGGTGTTAGATCCTCGGGGAACATGGATCAGTTCCCACTTGGTTTCCTTGGCTTCGAGGTGGTTCAGCAATTTCTTAACTTCTTCAACATATTTGGCCAGAATGCCATCTTTCACCTCAAAATTCTTGATTACCTGATTGACCATTAATTTGGAATCACTGTAGATAACGATCCGCTCGGGAGTGATTTCTTTCAAAAGGCGTAGTCCCAATATTAAGGCCTCGTACTCCGCTGCATTGTTGGTTGCGAGGAAGTCCAATTTTGCCGCGTAATGCAGTTTTATATATTGGGGACCTTTGATCACGATGACTATACCTGCGCCTTCCGTCGAAGAAGCCCCGTCTGTATACATCGTCCATTCTTCGACCTTAGATTTGGGGAGATTCATACCTTCTTCAGTGAATTCATTTACAAAGTCTACCAAGACTTGACTTTTCAGAGCAGATCGACTTTCGTAACGAACATCAAATTCACCTAAGCGAATCGCCCACTCCATTAATCTCCCCGAGGTTTCTGGATTTTGTAATACTTTCCTCATGGGTATGCTAGTGCGGACTATGATAGTAGGTACCTGAAAGTATGGCCTGAAACGTATTGAGGTGGTGACAACGGCCAGTGCCATTTTATCCAATTTGGAGTATCGGGTCTCGGCGTCTTTTAACACATTACTCACATAATAGATTGGATACTACTGTCCATCCTCTTCTCTGATCATGACTGTGCAGACAGCTTTATCTGTAACTGAAACATACATGTAGAGATTCTCACCTTTCAGGGGCCGACTCATCAGAGGCGGTTCCGTGAGAAATCGCTTGATCCCTTCGAAGGCTTGCTTACAGTCCTCATTCCACTCAAATGCCTTTTGCTTTTTGATTACCTCATAGAAGGGTTGACATCTGCGAGCCGAACAGGAGATGAACCTGTCCAAGGCCACGATACGCCCATTCAGACGTTGCACTTATCTGATGTTCTGTGGTGTTTTCATATCCAGGACTGCTTTAACTTTATCCGGATTTGGACTCACTCCTCTCTGGCTGATCATGAATCCTAAGAATTTTCCATATGTCGCCCTAAAGGTACATTTCTCTGGATTCAGTTTAATGTTGTGGTGTCGGAGTACACCTAGGATCTCTCTTATATCATCTGCGTGCTTTTCCACAGTGGAACTTTTGATGATCATATCATCCACGTAGACAGAAAAGTTATTACCTTTGCTTTCTTCAAATATTTTGTTCATCATCCGTTGATAGGTAGCCCCTGCATTTTTAAGCCCAAAGGGCATGACCTTGAAGCAGTAGGTGGCTTGGTAAGTCACAAACGAAGTCTTGATTCTGTCAGAAGGCTCCATCGGGATCTGGTGATAACTCGACTTCACATCAGTGAAGGAATACATGGCGTGTCCGACGGTCCCATCTACTAAAATATCAATACATGGCAGAGGGTAGTTGTCTTTGGGACAAGCTTTATTGAGATCGGTGAAGTCAATACACATAGAGTATGACCCGCCCGCCTTTTTGACTAGCACCACATTCACCAGCCATTGTGTGTAAAGTACTTCTTCGATGGTGTCCGCCTTCTTAAGCTTCGCAATCTCCTTTTCTATTACCTTCTGTCTTTCAAGACCATGATTCCTTCGCTTTTGTGCTATTGGGACAGCGTCCTCGGTAATATTGAGCTTATGAGTGATCACATCCGGATTAATCCCTGGGAGGATCTCATCCTTCCAAGCAAAGACATCTTCCGACTCACGGAGAACCTTTGTAATAGCTTCTTTAATTTCACCTTTTAGCCCTGTAGCAATTCGTATCTGTTTTTCATCCGCCATAAGGTACATCTCTGTTTCACCCAGAGCCATTGTGACAAGTTCCTCTTCTTCCTCATCTTTAGACTGTGGGCGAATCATCAAGGATGCCGAATACGTCTCCTGAGCAACTTTTTGATTTCCTCTGACCATTACTCCTCATTTGGCCATGGGGATGTAAATGATGAGATGGCGGATGGAGATGAGAGCCGCTGTTTTGGAGATGAAAGGCCGACCCAGGATGATATTATAGGCCAATTGACCATCTATAATGGAGAACTCCAGATCTCCCTTCCAGGTTTGATCTTCGTCCGCCAACTCGCAATCTAACGTTACCTGTCCCTTCGTTTGGATTGTGTGCCCCGTTACTCCTAGGATGTCCACAATAGTGGTTTCCACTTGGACAGGATCGACCATAAGTTTGGCGAATGCTCCTCTTGTAATGACATTGCACGAACTTCCAGTATCAATCATTACTCTTTTCATTTCCCATCCTTCTACCATCATGGTAATGACTAGAGCATCTGCGTGAGGGGGAACCTCCGGGCCTACGTCCGCAAAAGGGCGATTGAGTGATGCCCTATCCAGAGCGGTGGTCTTTGCCTTCTTCAGCACAGGTTGATATCCTGGTCCGCCTGCTATGACATTGATGGTCCCCTTTGCCTTCTTTTTCTGATCATCCCTTGACTTATCATTATCTCCTTTCTTGTTATCATTTTGGACGAACCTGTCTAGCTTTCCCCTTTCTATAAGCCTTTCTATCTCCCTGGCCAACTCCCAACACGCGTCAGTATCATGGCCATTCTTCCTGTGGTACTTGCAATAATTTTTTGGATTTTTTACTGTGTTGGTGTACTCCCCCCCCTTTTGGTTCGGGGTATGAAATGCTCCGCTTGTGCTGGCTGTTTTCTATCCACATCAGCACTTTGCTTTTGGAGGCGTTTAATGGTGTAAATGATGGTACGTATGCCGATTTGTTTTTAGAGCCTCTGCGCCTGCCTCTAGATGACGAGTTAGGATGTTTGTCCTTTTCCTTATCCCGTCTACGAGATTCGCCCTTGTCCCTCTTAGGCGGAGATACTGACTCCTTGCGGATGTCGTCCACCTCCATGAAATCCTTGCATCTTTCTATCAATTCTTTCATATCTCTGGGCTTCTTTCTGATTAGATCTTCCTGCAAACTTTTGCATGTGGTGTTTTTCACTAGAGCTTCCACTGCCATGGAGACATCCACATCAACAATTCGTATACATAATTTGTTGAAATTGTCTACATATTCTCGAAGGGGCTTATTTGCTTTCTGTTTCAATTCAAAAAGCTTCCGTGATTTGACCACTGGAGGGATGCACCCGGTGAATTTTGCACAAAACTCTCTACTCAACTGATCCCAGCCGTCTATTGATCCTGGAGGTAAAGACTGGAACCAATCATAGGCGGGACCACCAAGCGTGGTGATAAACATCCGACACAACACTGCTTCACTGGCCCGGTTAAGACTGAGCAACATACGGTACTTCCTAGCATGGGCCTCAGGGTTGTCCACGCCCGTGTAGACTGGGATATTAGGAATTTTAAAGTGCCTATCCGTTTCTTCAGCTTCGATCCACGCTGTAAAGGGCGAATCCCGATTGGCGAATGGGTTATGTCTCACATTCTCTTCATTTTGGCGGCGCACCTCATCTCGGATTAGATCCTCAATATTCCTGTGATTCTCCCTGGAACGTCCTCTACGTGGGGATCTACTCGGAGATGATGATGAATTGGAATTAGATGAAGGATCTGATGGCGAATCACTTCCTCCTCGCCCTCCTGGCGGACCACTTCCTCCTCGTCCTCCTGGCGGACCACTTCCTCCTTGTCCTCCTGGCGGAGCTTGTCCATTAGCTCCTGGATTAGGAGGCGGATGCTGTCTATCTTGACGAGGTTCCTCAATTGGTTGTTTACTCCTTCTGCGCTCTGGGGGTGGAGGAGATCTACCTCTCCGGGAGGATCTATGCTTTGGGCGAGATGGAGATTTAGATCGTCCTCTTCCGGTCGTCTTCCTACGCTTTTTGTGCTTTCGACCCTCCGATCCACCCTCCGGGGGATTAGTCCTAGCACTATTAAGAGCTCGAGACCCGCTAATGTTAAGCCTTGGGTTTGCAGGTCCCTTAGGAAAAGCTTGATCATTTCTCCAACTCCCTTCTGCTCCGTCAGAAAACAGTCGCTGATTTAACGGCGGGCCATCGGCTGCCACAGAAGTAATTACCATGGAATCCGCAGGTTGAGAGTGAAAAAATGAGGAATCACGAGCGTTTGGTCCTATGGTGATATTTTTCCATTGGGATGCCGTAGGAGTTGGTGCCGTACGTCGAAGCGGGGGAATTAACATGTACGACCTTAAGCGGTTTTCCATCTCAGGGCCAAGATCTTTTCCTATGGATCCCGCACATATTTCAAGAAATGTGTCAGGTGACATACTTCCCTCACCATGTACCGTAGGAGCTTCAATCCCTGAGGAGGGATCAACGCGGCCAGCGTTCGTAACAGGTTTGGATGATGGGGTTACTAAGGGCGTTTCAATCCCTGAGGAGGGATCAGACCCTCCACTCGTCATGTCTTATAATGTGAACGATACCCTTATTTGGTTAGGGTTCCACGCTCACCGTACCAATTGATGAACTTCCTCGTTTATAACTCCATTAAGGAATGCACTCTTAACATCCATTTGAAACAGTTTAAAGTTCATATAACTTGCATAAGCGCATAAAATTCTAATAGCCTCTAGCCTTGCCACTGGTGCAAAGGTCTCACCGTAGTCAATACCTTCTTGCTGACTGTAGCCCTGAGCTACAAGTCTTGCTTTGTTCCTAACTACATTTCCTTGTTCATCCAGCTTGTTGCGGAAGACCCATCTTGTTCCAATGGTCTTCTGACTCCTTGGATGTGGCATTAACTCCCATACATCATTTCTTCTGAATTGATCAAGTTCCTCTTGCATTGCGCTCATCCAGAATTCATCGTGCTCAGCATCAGCGAAGTTCTTTGGTTCCTGAACTGACACGAAGGCTACGTTGCTAAGGTATCTCCTGAGTTGATTTCTTATCATCAGGGTATTCTCAGCGGCATCAAGAATAGCACTCTCTGAGTGTCCTCTTGGTATCCTTATCTCCTTTGGTAGATTGATGTCTTGTGCTGTCTGTGTTTCAACAATCTCTACAGGTGTAGATTGGTCAGTGAAAACAATTTGAGGTTCACTTTTACCTTTGGTCAGCCCTTGAGGGAATGACTCAGCGGCTGCATCTTGGTCAGTGGGTACTGAGTGTGGATCATCCTCGGTCAGCGGCTGATATCTACCTGCAGGGTTAGTTTCGTCGAACTCAACATGTACTGACTCTTCTAAAACTTGAGTTCGTTTATTGAAAACTCTGTATGCTTTGCTGTTTGTTGAGTAGCCTAAAAAGATAGCTTCATCAGCTTTTGAGTCAAACTTAGCTAAGCTATCTTTGGTATTCAAAATAAAACATTTACAGCAAAAGGCACGAAAGTATCCAATATTGGGCTTTCGTCCTTTCCAAAGTTCGTAGGGAGTTTTCTTTAGTATAGGTCTAACAAGAGCCCTATTAAGAATATAGCACGTTGTGTTGACAGCTTCTCCCCAAAAGTACTTCGGAAGCCTATGCTCACTCAGCATTGTCCTGGCTATTTCAACCAAGGTTCTGTTCTTCCTTTCAACAACCCCATTTTGTTGAGGTGTTCTAGGAGCAGAAAAATTATGGTCAATGTCGCTGGCTTCACAGAATTCAACAAACTGTTGGTTTTTGAATTCTCCACCATTATCACTTCGGATGTGAGCCAATTTTAGGTCTTTATCATTTTCAAGTTTTCTAACCAAATTTGAAAATGTCTCAAAGGTCTCATCCTTGCTACTCAGCAAGATGATCCAAGTGTACCGAGAAAAGTCATCTACAATGACCAAGGAAAATCTTCTTCCACCCAAGCTCAGCGGCTGGACTGGACCGAAGAGATCCAAGTGTAGTAACTCTAATGGACGCTTAGTTGAGACAATGTTTTTACTGTGAAAAGATTGTTTGGTTTGTTTTCAAGCTTGGCAAGCGTGGCATAATTGATCTTTTTCAAATTTAAGTTATGGCAGTCCCTCAACCAATTGCTTTCTTGCTAATTTGGCCAGGAGGTCCATGCTTACATGACCAAGTCTCCTGTGCCATAGCCAGGAATTTTCTTCCTTTGAAACTAAGCATACAGTTTTTGAAAACTTTTTCTCTAAGTTTAGCATGAAGACATTATCAATGCGAGGGGCAGTTAAAATTAACTCATTAGTCTTACCCTCGAATATTTTACATCCAGTGTCATCAAATATAACTTTTCTCCCATTGTCACATAGCTGAGCTACGCTGAGTAAGTTATATTTGAGTCCGCTGACTAGGGAGACAGACTGAATAGTAGGATTACCTCCAACGGTTCCTGACCCTACTATCTTACCCTTTTTGTTGTCTCCAAAACTTACGCTTCCTCCTCATTTACGCTCAAATATGATGAACTGAGTTTCATCACCAGTCATATGCCTCGAGCATGCGCTGTCAATATACCACATTTTTGACTTCTCAGCACACCTCAGGCTTACCTGCAATGTAACTAGTTACTTTTAGGTACCCAATTCTTTTTGGGTCCTGGCTTGTTAGGTTCAACAGGTAAAGCATCATATTTTATTTTATGGCGACATACTTGGACAGTATGGCCATTCTTTCCACAGAAGTCACAGCTGACCTTTCGTTTAGGATGTCTCACTAACTGGTCAGCACCCCAGTGCTGAGCATGCCAGCACACCTTTGTGGTGTGTCCTTTCTTCCCACAGAAGTCACACTGGACATTCCACTGAGGATTCCATCTCTGCTGACCAGTACTTCGGTACTGAGTATTCAGAGGAATATTTCTTTTGTTTGGAACCTTTAGTTGGTTCTGAATAGATGTGACGTCCTTTCTCAGTTTCTTAGAATCTGATTGGACCTTAGAGACAAGCTTTTGCATAATTCCAATGTTACTATGCAAATCTGAGTTGTCCTGAAGAAGATATCGAAGGTCACTCAGTTTGACCTCCTCAACCTCGTCACATCGCCTGCTGAGTGCTCTAACCTTTTTATTACACTTTTTGACAAGTGTGTAGAGGTCACTCAGGGCATTAACCATTTCATTTCTGAGCAAGGGTAGTGATATTACCTCAGTTGAATGTTCCTCATCGTCAGATGCAATGGAAGGGTCAGCATGCTCAGAAACACATGGCTCAGCAAGTTCGTCAGCCATGAAACAAATCTTCGCTGACTCAGTGGCATCAACTTCAGATGATGATGAATCATCACTATCACTCCAGGTTGCCACTATTGCCTTCTTACCGTTCTTTCTTTCTTTCCTCAGCGAGGGACAGCTTGACTTGATATGGCCAGTTTGATGACATTCAAAGCAAGTTATGGGCTTTGAGTTGTCCTTCTTGTACTTGTTGTCGCTGGAGTCAGCTTTGTACTTATCAAACTTCTTATAAGGCTTCTTAGAATATTTGTCATTCTTTTTGAACAGCATTTTCATCTTTCTGGTAAACATAGCCATCTCTTCATCGTCTGTTGAGCTCCCATCAGTGGAGTCAGCTTTCATGACGAGAGACTTTTGCTTCTTGTCTTCAGACTTTTCCTTCACCTCGAAATTCTTCATCGAGATCTCATGGGTCAGCAGTGAGCCGATGAGTTCATCATACTTATAGGTGGTTAAGTCTTGAGCTTCCTCAACAGCGGTCTTCTTTGCTTGCCAGTTTTTAGGAAGACTCCTAAGAATCTTCTTGACTTGTTCTTCCTCAGTGAAGATCTTCCCAAGTCTCTTGAGCTCGTTGATGATGTTTGTAAACCTTGCATTCATGTCAGAAATTCCTTCATCATCGTTCATTTCGAACAGCTCGTATAGTCTCATCTGCTGGTTCACCTTGGACTCCTTCACTTTGTTGGTTCCTTCGTAGGTGACCTCCAGCTTCTTCCAGATCTCTTGCGCTGACTCACAACCTGAAATCTTGTTATATTCTGCAGCATCAAGTGCACAGTGAAGCATGTTTATAGCCGAAGCATGGTTTTGTAGCTTCTTGAGATCATCTTCTGTCCATTTGGCCTCAGCTTTGACAATTATTTGGCCAGCCACAACTTCAACAGGAACAAATGGACCTTGGACTATTGAAAGCCATGCACTCATATTTGTTGCCTGAATAAAGTTTTTCATCCTATTCTTCCAAAAGGTGTAGTTAGACCCGAAGAATAGGGGAGGCCGAGTAATGGACAGCCCCTCAGGTAAGATCTGAGTTGTCTGGTTTCCTGGGAGAAACCGAGTGCTGTTTTTAGCCATAGTGGGGATCAGCTCAAGGTAGTTAAACCTTTCACAATGAGCTTTTAAGCTCCGATACCACTTGTTGGTCCCTTTTAACGTAACAGTTTAGTTCCAAGGGGGGGATAGGAACTATTTACAATTTTAATACGTTAAGGCTGACTTCTTCTCTTTGAAAAGGAATTACACAGCGTGCTGAGTGAAGTAAGACACTGGTTTAATCAACTGGTGACTAAGTCAGCTTCTTTCTTTGAGTCAGGAGATAGCACTTAAGTCTATTCCTGAACTCAGATACTCAATGCACACAACTCAGCGTGACCTCTTTAATTGGTCAGTTTTGTTTAAGCAAGCAATATATATATTGAAGGAGTTTAAGGTTAGAACGATGTTACTCAGCAGATTTATCCAGGTTCGGCCTCTATGCCTACGTCCTGTCCCCGGAACACGTTCCAAGCTTTCGAATTCTCTACTGAGCTCTTTAACGGTAGAGCATCAAACCTTTTACAACAAGAAGCTGAGTATAACAAGAGTACATTCCTCTATACCTCTACTCACTCCTATTCTATTGCTGAGTACTATAACCGAGTACTCAGCCTCTCCTTTCTATTTCTAGAATTGATAATAAGATTGTCCTAAACAACAGTTGCTAAGACACTTTAGATGATTGGATAATCACTCTAGACTTTTACACAATAGTATGGAAATTGGTGTAAGTATTTGCTTTTCTTTTTCACACAGATTCTTCGAGTAGAAATTTGGTCAGCGTAATGGCTTGGTGAAGATCTGCATCGAATGAAGCAACTGAAAGGCCTATTTATAGTGACACTTGAGGTATCAGTTATTTCAAATTTCGAAATAACCGTTGGAGGGAAACGGCTTGATGTCGTTGTCACTCAGTACACGCTCAGTGTCGTTGGCCAATCAGATTATAGTATCTTCTGTCTTCGGTCAGTGCTGAGCAGCTTTTAAACAGACAGGCAGAATGTTTCGCCTTTTATGGCAAAGTCTTCCAGACAGCTTTCTGTGTCTTATGAACTTTACCCAAAGTAGAAATACTTTGTCTTGAAGTTGTTCCTTGCTCAGCTGCTGTCTTGTACTCTTTATCGTCCAACTCAGCAGCTTCGTTCCGAAGTAGACAAAGAAACTCTTCCAAATCCTTCTTCACGCTGAGCTACGTTTTGTCCATAACGACAGCGTTTTGTTTACACGGGCCGAGTTGTCTTGGGCCTTTGACTTTCCTTTGGGCCTTTAGCCTTTTAGTCTTTATGTCTTATAAGCAATTTAACTCAACATTGAACAAACACATTAGTGTAATAAATCAAAGCATTTAAACTTAGTGTGTTTAGAATATTCTTTAATCATATACTTAAATAATTTTGTCAAATCAAAATCATGTGGAAAGGTGTTTCAACATCTCTTTCCCATGGCTCCTTTCTCTCTCTAACTCCTTTCTTTCTCTAATTCAGTTGCCATTTTCACCATTATTTAAAAATCTCTTTCTATCGTAGATTTTATCAATGAAATCTGAAAAGCCAATCGAGGAAGAGAAAGACAAATTGATTCAAAGGACAATCAGAGATGTGCTTTGAAAATCGAAAACACAGAAGAGGAAATGATTAAAAACTACACAAGAACTGACCTGAATACAGAAACTTGAATTGGAAAATTGAGAAGTGAATGGAGGAAGAGAATGAGAAATTGCTGGAACAGATGGGAAAGTAATTAGATTAAAAATATATATATCAGAGGTATGGAATTAATGGAAACTAAATAGACAAATTAGGCTGGAACTTTTTATTTGATTTTCGTTTGATCAAAATTACAATTTACAAAACGATGCATCTGAAGAGAGATTGATAGTTATATACAATAGTTTATAGATCTATTATATACAATAGTTTATAGGCTGGAAATTTTTATTTGATAGTTATTGATAGTTATATACAATAGTTTATACGATGGAACTTTTTATTTGATTTCCGTTTGATCGGAATTACAATTTACAAAATGATCCATCCTAATTGCTACTTCTCTTACTTCGCATCTTAGCTACCCAGCTCATCGTCTCTCTGAATCATGAATTCTGCCATTGTTGCTTCTAATTATTTCTTCAAGTTGAGATTGTCATCTATCTTCCCACACTTCTCTATCAACATGATTATGACCTCCCTTTCTACCACTGAAAAGAGCTCTAGCCATGTCTCTATTGTACGAAGCTCTAGATTCAGGATCTGATAGTGTTGTAATCAGTAGTTAAAATTCCTCCGCACTCCAGTTTATTCATGAGGATTAGATGCTTGAATCGATAAGAAGCTCTGCATCATGAATAGAGAGAGGATTTAGAGAGAAAGAGGACTTAAAGAGAAAGAAATTCGAAGAGAGAGAAAGAAATGGAGGGAAGACGATAAATAGATGGAGAGATAGGGGTATAAAAGTAATTTTATATTAAGTGGTTGATTTTTTTTACTTTTTGACCAGTTAAAGCTGAGGTGGTGCGTTGACTGAGCGTTGACCGGTCATTTTTACCTGTTGTACACCATAGTGGGAGGTCACCTATAAGGTCGTACATATTAGTGAGACAAATTGAAGGTTGTACAACAAAGTGTGAAATATGACAAATATTGTACATCATTGATGAAATTTACCTTCCTATTTAGAGATAAAAATTTATCTTTAAGTGAATAAATACTATAAAATTTTTATAGCAATTTAAATTTTAATATATAGTACTTTATGGAGAAAATGAAGTTATTTATAAATTATTATTTTTGTAATTTTTATTTAGTTATTTGTATTATTTTTATAATTAATTTTATATATTTATTTAAAACATATCCATATTAGGCATTTTACATACTAATAGCAACAGGCAATCATAATTTTATCAAAAACTAATAATCAAACAGCAAACTGCAGTTAAACCAAACGAGCCCTCAATGTCTCTACATACATTGTTCCTCTATCACCCCTAGCTGAAAATGTTAGTATTCAAATTTATTTAAATTTTTTTTTTTTTTTTGATAAGAAATTTATTTAAATTTTAATAACATGTTTTAATTATTTAAAGACAACAAGGAGAGTTATAATTGGAGTATATCATCAATATTGTTGAACCAACTTTGTTTTGCTTAACTACCACTAATAATGCAATTCTTTTGTCAAAGAAATGACATTGACTAAGGCCTCAAAGATCATATAAAATCCTTACATGAACATAACTAATTAATAAATATCTTTATTAATGATTGTCCTCATCGTTATTATCTGGTTAGAATGTTTTTGTTGTAAATTTCTCTGAATACAACACCTAAACTAATCAATTATTATTATGTATACTTTTTTTTTTCTTTAACACCAATCATTAAAGATTTGATTTCATTTTTCATCCACATTTATTTAGGGTTGTAATTACTTGGAATGCTTCTAAAACGAAATATCCTTTCAATTAAAATAAAACACTTTATACAATTTTGACGTATAGATTATTAGTTGATAGATCCATTCAAATAAATAAAGAAGGTTAATTTACTTTTAGGAAACTGGGAAAGCAAAGATGCTAGTAGTTGCTTCTAAAAGCAAAGTTTGTATTAATTTATTGTAATAATTCAGTTTTACACGATAAGTGTATTCTATATCTACTCTTTCTATGTACTTATGTCATGAATTGCAACAGATTATATTTATTTTATTTCTATAATAATAAAATAATTGTGAAGTTATAATATTATTAAAGTTTAAGGACTTTTGTATTTTTCAGACTTGCCTCCCACTCAGTGCTGCACAGTCTGGAAAAGCTGCTTGATGTTCCTGGCTATGGAGTCCGTCTTCAAACCTAGCTCATCAGGTACGCTTTCTTCCAATTCTACTTGACCCAGTTTACTTAATTATTTACAATGCATAACCCAGCTGATTAAAGTTTCATTTTACTCTTTTTCTTTACAAAAAATAGAAACTTTATGTTTATTTGTTCCGTGTTCTTCGCCTCTCTGTATATGAAAGAAAATGCAATGTTTTAAGTGTTCTTTTTTATCAACTTAGTTTGCAGATACAGTGCTGGCTTTTATGCCCAAAAGAAGTTTTCTTCTTTTTAAGAGAATCGTGATCAATAAGTTGAGAAAGTGAAAGCATTGAAAGAAGGGTGAAATTTTCTTATCTTGTGAAAATGGTTGGTGGGTATTGAAATGGTAAGGTGGTTGAATATGGTATAGATGACAAGTTGAAATCTTATCTGTCCAGCTGAGATTTTGGGATTTACCTTCTATTTGAAGATGGTCAAAATCGTGGAAAGAAATCTCTTTTTTTTAATTGGTATGAATTGAGATACCACCTTTGTCCGAGTTAATCGGTCTCTGTGATGATGAGTTTGGAAATTAGGATATATTTGACTTGGTTGGGCATATGCAATGAACCTTTACTGTAACTCTTGTTAATTGGGGAAGTACCTCCAGTTCTCTTCATTTTGTGTAATTCTCTTGTTCTTATGCTTAATTTTCTAAATTGAATACTGTTTCTTTTCCAAATTCATCCATGACAGAAAAAACTAGGCTTCCCTCAAGATTTATTTTCTTCTTGATACCCATTTCTGTGTTCCTTTTGATAATTTCTTCCATATCCCTTCTTCAATTTGAGAATGGTGGTTCTTTCCTATCCAAATCAGTTTTGAAGCTAATTCTTCTCAATACTACATCAGTTTACTTGAAAACTAATGTCAAAAGAGAACCTGTCAAAACTAACTTCTTCTCTTCCATACCACCTCAAATTGAAGCTAAATCATCAAGAGGTAGGGAGCTGAATTGTCAAAATTCCGAAGTTGCTGCTTGTAGAAAGCACATAAAGAGATCTTGTGAGCTTAATCAGGCTCTCTTGAGGGTTTATATGTATGACTTACCTCCTGAGTTTCACTTTGGTTTATTGGGTTGGAAGGGAAACGTGAATCAAACATGGCCAAATGTCGATAACCTTAATCATATTCCAGTATACCCAGGTGGATTGAACTTACAGCACAGCATGGAGTACTGGTTGACTCTTGATCTTCTAGCATCAAACAGACCGAAGGTGGTGAGACCTTGCAGTGCATTAAGAGTGTATAATTCAAGTCAGGCAGATATTATTTTTGTTCCATTCTTCTCTTCTCTGAGTTACAATCGACATTCTAAGCTTCATGGAAAGGAGAAAATTAGTGTGAACAAGATGTTGCAGAACAGATTGGTGCAATTCTTGATGCGGCAGAATGAATGGAAGCGGTCTGGCGGAAAGGATCATTTGATTGTAGCCCATCATCCAAATAGCATGTTAGATGCAAGAAAAATGTTGGGCTCTGCCATGTTTGTGCTTGCAGATTTTGGGAGGTATCCTATTGAAATTGCAAATCTTGAGAAAGATATAATTGCTCCTTACAAGCATGTTGTCAGGACAATTCCGAGTGACAACTCAGCTCCTTTTGACGAGCGCCCCATATTACTGTTTTTCCGAGGAGCAATATATAGGAAGGATGTAAGTATCTCTTTCCTTTTTTCATTTATCACTAACTGTTGGTAATGTTCATCATGTGATGTACCAATACTTTATAATTTTGATCCTCCGTTCTCGAAATGGTTTAATTGTATGCTTGAAACTGGAATTCACTACCAACTAGGTTGGTCAATATTATGCATCAGCAGCTCAATTATCACATTGCAGTTTTTATAAGGTGATCTCTGGATTTCTAGATGCTGCCAATGAGCCTAGTTTTTCCTATCAGATGACAATAAAAAATGAGGAATCGTATTTTCAATAAACTATTTTAGAGCTTGTTATCTTAGAATGAGTATCTGCACCAGTATATTTCAGTTCTTGGTCATGTTAAAGAGCATCCTTCATAAATTTTACCATCGGCTCAATTGAAAGATTATCCTTAAATTTGGCCATAATATGTGCCCATTTTGATAGCATGAACATGTGTCTTCAAGATGGATAAGTGACCAAATATTCGCATGAATTTGGAAGTGAAAGCCGTTTATGATTACGATAGGCGTCAAGTGGATATGACATTCATAGGAGTCATGGTGTCAAATCCTCAGAGGCAATACCTAATGCTGTTATTGCAGTTGATCTAATGTCACCATCATTACCCTTTATATTAGGCATTGCTTTTGGTACTTTTTGTTATTACATTTCTTAACTAAAGTTCAGTAGTAAGTTGAGTTCATTTTGATCAATCTGATTTTGAGTCTCATTCATTTTCCTTGCAGGGAGGAATTGTTCGGCAAGAACTGTATTACCTTCTAAAAGATGAGAAAGATGTGCACTTTATGTTCGGAACTGTTCAAGGGAATGGGATCAACAGGGCAGGGGAAGGGATGGCCTCATCCAAATTCTGCCTGAATATTGCTGGTGATACTCCCTCTTCAAATCGCCTATTTGACTCCATTGCAAGTCACTGCATTCCTGTTATAATAAGTGATGAAATTGAGCTACCGTTCGAAGATGTTCTAGACTACTCGCAATTCAGTATTTTTGTGCGTGCATCTGATGCTATAAAAAATGGGTACCTACTGAATCTTCTTCGGGGTATTGGGCGAGACAGTTGGACTATAATGTGGGAAAAGTTAAAGGAAATCACAACACATTTTGAATATCAGTATCCATCACAGCCTGGTGATGCTGTGGATATGATTTGGCAGGCTGTATCGCGCAAGACGTCTTCAGTGCATTTCACACTTCATAGGAAGAACAGATACAAAAGATCTACAGTTCAGTAATGAAAATGACTAACAGCAAGGGAAGACTAAAGATACCTCTGGCCTTAAAAGAATATAGAGAAAGGTATTCTGCAGGATTTTGGACAAGACAATATACAAGATTAGCTGCTTTTTTTATTCAGAACATCTGTAAGGAAATTTATTTGTCTATAGATGTTGTGTCTGATGATAGAGATGCTAAGGCTTGTTCCTCCCTGTTTTCCATTATAGATATAAAACCAGAAAAATATTTCACAAATACTTAACTTGATCTATAGGTTATGATTCTTGAGCATCGAATTACGTATACCAAACAATTATTGCATGGAGAATACACTCGACCAATAAAAAAAGATGCATGTTGCTTCATGAGAGATTATTGGTGCTAAGAAATAAACGTGTACAAGTGGTATCAATATAATTGGTTGAGTGTATTGCTTCGGAAGTATTGTAGGATTTCTCGATTGGGCATGGTACACATGTTCTCTCAGCTGTTGGATGATAATCCTTCTCACACATCCATGGTGAATGATAAAAGAAAGATGAAACAGTGCATATATGTGCAACATGAGGTTGTTCTTGATGCAGAGGGAAACTTCAGTGCTAAAAAATTTCATGAAAGTATATCATTGTAAAATAAAATAAGCTGAGATAGAAAAAGCACATATAAATTTTTCTTGTGGAGAAAAAAAAAAGAACTATATGTTGTTGGTGTAGGAGAGGCAGCATCACCCTCTTCAATGTATTCATCTATGGTTAATTGAGGACCTAACTCTATATAACACAGAGAGGATGCTGTCTCTCAGAAAGAGTCTTTAGCTGCAAAAAAAACAAATAAAAACATGATAAACCCGACAAACTCGAATCGAGATGAATCTCTTTTTTGCATCAGTTGTAGCCTCAAGCCATCACATCCTCTGCTATGAAAACTTCTCTTCACTTGCATAACAGCTTTTAACTGTCAACATCTGTTGTGGATAGGATCAGACCCTTTCCGAACTGTTCGTTTATTCGACTGATTAGGATCGAACACCATCGAAGGTGCAGGAGCAGAACTAGTGAGTCCCTGCAAATCCTCGAGGGAAACCGTCTTTAGAATCCGCGAATGTTGACCGAAGGGTAATAGTTCTTGCTTCAATCTGAGAGCAAGATCAATGCTTTTCAAGGCAGAAACAGTCTGTGGTTGAAGAGATAAATAGGCAAGAGATAGAAGAAGAAGGAGAGGAATTCCCCTAGGAAGCAAAAAGGCCATGTTTGTAAGTATTGTGCTGCAGAAAACAAAGGTATGTTATGTATCCCTTAGGCAATGATGACAAAATGAGTAGTAGTATGTTAGGCAGAGGAATATTAATATATGCTTGTAATTTATCCTTTTATGGGAATATTAAAGGGTAAAAGAAGCATAAAGCAATAGGAAGGAAGGAAGGGATGGGCCCAAAAACATGTAGGGAAGGTAATAGATTCAGCTCAATGATAAGCATGGAATAGAAGCAATATATATAGATATAAGGCTGTTTTAGAAGACTCTGACAGGTTTGAACAAAAAGATGTAGTTGGAACAATATCCTTGGGAAGATAAGTATCTTTTTCCCTATCATTTGGGTTGCTCTTTTTTACCAAACCAACATCTTTAGTCCACATCAGCACACCAAGCTGGCATGTCCAACACCTTAGGCTGATTTAGAATACAACAGTAGATATGAAGAAAGGCATTAAAAGTAGAGATGTTGGAGAATAGTAGCCTCTTTAGTGGTATAAGATAACTTTAGAATTCCAAGCTCTAGTCTCCATGAATTTTCAAAATTAAAATGAAGAGTAGTCTTGGTTCCTTGTGCTAATTGGGTTTCCTTTATGCTTTACTTTGGATTGGCCAATTTGGCTAAGCCTCTCCTACAGAAAAGAAAAATGACCCCATTAAGTTTCTTCATATTTGCCATTCTGGGTATCCCTTTTTCTTCATCTAGCTCCTCTATCCATAAAGAATTTGAATCCATAGTCTTCATTTTCGAAATTTAACCGTCTAAAGGGGATCTTTTATATTGTTCATTATGAATTGAATTATATCCTAGAATTACTTCATTTGTTAAAACAAAATGATCACGTTTATCCTACCACGGAATCAGCATAGTTATTCTTTTCAGAAATTCATTATTGGACTATATATAAATAAAGCAGGGGTCCATTATTATAGTAATTCCATTGGTTAAAAATTTCTATTATAGGCCAAACATTGAAGTTTTTTAAGTTATTGGAATAACATCCAAATTTTCTTCTAAGGTTTGTAGGGAAGTTTAGATATACCTTCTAATGTAAGAAATTATAAAATTTTGCCCTTAATGTTTCCAACTTAGAGCATTTCCAGGAGACTCTTAGTGCACTTTCTAAAAATAATATAAATATTTGACTGTAATTTAAGGGTGACTAAGACATATCATCTCCAACAATACTTCTTATATTTACTCATTATTATTTTATTAAAATTATTATTTGTTGTTATATTTACCAATAGTGTGAGGAGATATACTCCTCAATAATAAATTATTAATAAAAAATGAATTAAGAGGCACTAAGAGACCGTTGGAGATGCTCTTAAAGCAATTCATGAGTGGCTCCATCCTACCCATCCTTCATTTTCATCTTCTGGGTGCTTAACTATGTCTTTTTTTTTTTTTTTTTTTGCCTGGGTAGGAGCAAAAAAAAATAAAAATAAGACATAATGGTTATTTTTTTTTTTTTTTTGCAGTCCAAACAATCAAAAACTAACAACTCCGATACTGCCAAATTGCTTCAAGTTGTCATTTCTTCTGTTAAGAATATAAATATATTTGTCTAAAACGTTTGAGAAAAAAATTAGACTTGATATGATGCGAAAGAGAAAGATAGGGTTGCAAATGAGTCGAGCTACTTATGAGCGTCTTGGCTTTTCGGCTCGTTAAAAGCTCAATTGTGTTCGGCTCGATTTATAAATGAATCAAGCTTTTAGCATAGTGAAACTCGGGTCGAAAACTCGCGAGCAAACTCAATTGTAAGTTCATGAATAAGCTCGATTATAATGTTCATGAAGACGCTTGTGAGCAAGCTTGTTCGATTATTTTTCTAATAATAGTATTTCTATAAACAGAGAAGCGTAAAACAACGTAGTTTTATGTAAAAATTAGTTTTGGATATTCCAAAATTATATAGTTTTGTTTCTAAGAAATTTCAAATGAACATAGTGAAGCTCATGAATAGGATGTTGAGTTCAAGCTCGTTAATTTTCTGAAGAGCCGAATATGAGTAGACCAAAACTGATCTGGGTCGGTTACAACCCTAGAAAAGAGTGTTCAAAGCAGGAGTTCATTTTAAATTTCTTTCAAATGTTATGATAAACCTCGACTGAGATAGAATAGGATAAATCAGTGATTCGTCTGATTTGCTCGAATGGTTTATAGATAATATACTAATATAAGCTAACCTCATATTTAAGGCCTTTAAATTTTTATGGTTTTAAGGATATATCCCCTAACCCTTTTGTTCCCACATTAAACTCCTGAAGTTTTATAGTTTTATAGTTTTAAAGTTTTAAGTTTTAAGGATTGAGTGTTTGATATTTAATTTTCACACACTAAATCTTTAGTATAACCAATTTTAATGATATATTTTTCTATTACTTTTTTTTTATATGTATTAGTTTGGAAGTGCAATTCCATATTAAATTAATTCAAATGGTATTGTTTAAAGTGTTGAACATATATGTATTTAAAATTTAAAAGAAAATGAAAGAATTATTTATTTATTATGTTTTAAAAATAGTAAGATTATTAGGTAAATAATATCAAATATATGATTAAGCTAGTGAACTATTAAGATTTTACGGATTAAGCCCTCAAACTTTTAAGCTTTTAAGGATTTAGTCTCTGATTTTTAATTTAACATGCCTTGAGCTCTTCACTAACGGTTTAGATAACGGAACCGTTATTAAGAGGCTGAGTGTGTATAGAAATTAAAGTTTAAGGGCTTAATCTAAAAAAAATAAATTACCAAGGACTCAATCCTTAAAAAGGTAAAAATTCAAAGACTTAATTATAGATTTAGCAAAAAAAAAAAAAATATAGCTACATAAAGAAGAAAAACAAAATGAAAAATGAAAAGAGCGTGGCTAATGATTTGGTCAATGAATGAAAATGGAATTAACTCTTATATAAAGAAGAAGAATGTTAAGCAGATATGAAGGATGACTCCTTTAGCTCCACATTGCAATTAAAGTTGAATAAAGCTAAAGAAAATATATCACTCAATTGTTGCTTTGCGCTCCTCATACAAAAAGATGTATTAACAGATCTTCCCATATTTTTTAAATTTGTCTTTTATCCATGAAGAATTTGAATTTATACAAATTCCCGATAACAGATACATGGGAATATTCGAGTTAAGATTTGCATTTTGTCTTTTATATTAAGCAGCTTTTAGCATAAAATCCGATTAACAAAACGTTACTCACTTCATTTATGTTCGAAATTTATATTTTTAACAATTCAAAAGCAGTTTTTTTATATGCATAATGTTGCTGGAGAAACTGTAAACCCTTACTTTCAGACTGTAAAAAAAACACGATTTCAGATACAGATGAAGCAAATAACGCTCTTTTAAAAACCAGAGGCCTAAGTAACCAAAAATAAATTATAAGAGGTCTGTGATGTAATAAGGTCTCGGATCCACCAAAATCAGAATGATTATGGACCTCAAGATACTTTTTGCCCTCAACTCCAATAAAATCGCAGTAAAACAGCTCAATTTTTTTATACAACAGAAGAATTATTAAATACAGAATGCATGCATGAAAAACGTGTCAAGTGACAACAAAAATCAACAATATGTTGCAGTGAATATCCATATGTGAGCAACAGCTTTCGCACATAAAACTATCTCAAACAGCACAGAACTGGCTGAGCGATCATCTATTTTATGTACATAAAAGTGTGCAGATAGATAATTTGTAAATTACCCAATTTAAGAGAGAGAGAGAGAGATTCAGACCACAGACAACAGCTTATTTTTTCCAGTCACTCCATAAACGTTCATCACTGAACTGGCTCTTGCTGCGGAGTTGCAGCAGCTTGGTGAGGAGTTACTGGTGGTCCAGGAGCTATCGTGAATTGCAAGCCCCGTCGTTGCCCTGCCTGAAGCATGAATGCAACCTCCGTAGCTGCAAGTGCTGCTGCTTCCTGATTCAACAAAAACAAAAAAAAAAAAAAAGACATTTAATACGAGATGAGCAGAACTTAAAGAATGCAAAAGCAGAGAGAAGAAAATAGAAAGATGAAGCTCAATATTTACCTGTCTTTGCCTTCGTCGCTGCAATATACTGATGGCCCAGGCCATGATGTAACATGGAAGAAGAAAACCAGCCGCACGTATCAGGAAAAGCTGTCAAGTGTAAACATTTTTAGATTAGATCTGCTACGATGTATCTTCAAAGAATAAAAAGGGAAACTTCACATATATGCCTTACAGAGAAAAATGTTGAAGCATCTTCATCGCCATCTCCAGTGAGGGACATAGCATGCCTCAAGAGTAGGAGAGCCATTAACTGTCAAAAAAAAATAATATAGTACATATCTTTAGAACTTCACAGCATACAAGCATTAGAAGTGCAATATCATCACACTCTATTCGGGTATATTACATGGAAAGAAAGAAATAAACCACCGAGGTTTATATTGGTTGTACCAGAATCTATAAAAGCTTAATGACCTAAAAGAGAACAATGGCTTACAATTAGAGCAGCAGAGCGACAAAAAGCAGCCCCACTAGCACTGGAATCAGCATACTCATCATACTCAGCCTCTAGAAAATGACGCTCTGCTGCTGCCATCGCCAAAATTCGAGGATCGTGCAAATCCAATGGAGTGCCTGCAATAGTCCAGCCCTCACTGCAGATAAAGATTCAAAATTTATACCAAGTTTCAAAATCAAGTAAAACGAAAGTTGGTAATAGAAATTTCATAGCTAACAGTTGTAAGATATAATTATTGATCCTAAGAAACACAATTGAACTCTTTCATTAGTAAAGATACAATAGGTTCACATTAATAACACATAACAGGTATGAAAACTCAACTTGGCATAGTTAGAAAAAATTGAATGCAATGTGACATGTAAGATAACAATTATGGATATCCTCTAGTATAGTATAAAGGCAAATGAAAATAACGCGCTGTTTGGAAAGAGAAGAAACCGGGAGCACGAAAATGGAGACTTTGGACCTTATACATCCATTTCCCCTTCCCTTCATTTCCTTCCCTCTATCAAACATGGGCTAATTAAGGAGCCAATCATACATAAACTTCAATTTACCTGATATCAATTGTCAAATCATCAGACGAGGGTGGTGGGGCAGTATAATTAGGTTGGTAAGGCTGTCAAGAAGAGACATTTTAGCAGAAGTCAGAATCCTTTAATCAGAAGAACTCCATGTTTAACTTTAACAAGTACCTAAGGAAATCTACTAAATATAAAATAATTGGATATCAACCACAGAGCCTACTTAATAAAATAGGTAAATAATTTATTCATCC